>NC_136464.1:182349775-183038109 GCF_902686455.1 Sciurus vulgaris | reverse complement strand
TTCGCTCTGTCAAGGTGTCAGTTTTAAAATATTTTCGGGGTCTGGCTTTGTTGTTCCAGTCGTTGTTTTTCTGGTTACAAGAGCTTGACTTGCTCAAGTTGAGAATATCTGGTGGATTTCTGGTGGACTGATTCCTTCCTCTGGGAATCCTTGGAGGATCAGGGAAGTCCCTGGTCTTTTGAGATGAAAAAAACTGGTGCTTTAACTATTTCTGTTACATATATTTAAAAAAAATAGAATTTGAATAAGGCATATCATGAAGACTGGGCTAGGGCTGCACATTGGTGTCCACAGGCAGTCAGAAGAGCCAGAGACTACCATGCTTGGCTTGGCCTGTGGACCTGCACACTGAACCCTTGTACAGTGACGTCATGAAGTTGGTTGACCAAAGGAGCAAGAGAAAGTGTAGTTGTTTATGTAGGAAAAACAACAAAAACATTTATGCTTTTACAGGGACAATCGATCTTCATCTTTGGAAAGTCTGGGGCCTACTTAACTCTACTTAAGTTTCCTGCCTTCTCTTAACATTTGTATAATCATTTATCTGACATTCACCATGTATGGAAAGTTGTAATTAGGTATCTACTGGTTGATTAGCAAGGTCAGGTTATTATTCAGACACATTATGTAATTACTTTGGATTTTCTAGTGTACTAGTAGTCTTCATAAGTATTAAATGGCAAATCTTTCATGCCATGAATTGAAAATATACAGAAATATTTGGTAACCTATATTCAAGCTCTTCCTGTTGGGTACAACAAGAAATGAAACCTTTGCTGATTGACAAAGAAGTTTGTGCAAGTTGCTTAAGAATTGGTCTAGGCAAGCATAGGCTAGAGATGTTGCTGTCCGTGGTGCTGAAGTGAGATTTTTCCAGGAGAAGTGTTGAAGATGAAGATACTGCAGTGACCTCTGGCCGGGTAAATGATGACAGAATCTCTACAAGTCTCAGTATCTTCCACTAGGGTCATTTCTTAAACAACACAATAAATACCACTGCCTTTCCAAAGAAGTAAGACAGCATTGGCTCTCTTTTCCTTTCTATCCCTTCTTTCCCAATCTTACACACAAAGGGAACAACTGTCCTCCTTTACCTCTAACCTGCTTTAGCACCTGGAAACTGCAACCATGGTAGTACAGATAAAGGATTTGCATTCATTTGCAGGAGAAGACCTATTTTAGTGATAGGTATTTGTTACCTATTTTAAATAAATGTGAGTCGATGGCTGCATTTTACTTTGACTTGATTAGTTGTGCTTTTGACGATTAAGCTAAACTCAATCTGACCTGCTTTAGGATCATTCCTTAAGACCAGAAACATGTATCTTAGGAAATAGTAATTCTGAGTTTATGGCATTAATTGAGAATACTATTTTACTAGATAAGTGGATCTTAATTTTCTACCTATTTTATAAACCATATCATTACTACCCACACTTAGGACTTAAACTCAATCTTAAGTATTATTACTCAGAAAGTAATAATGAACACTTAGTGTATGCATTGTGGAGTTATTTATTTTGTCAAGATGTGTTGCACTGAAAATATAAAGAAATCTCATAGAAATCTCTAGCACTTTAAATTTACATAGTTCAGTATTTCAAAGATAGTCTGTGTTGTCAGTAGACTGAAGCATATTTTTCTATAAGTATGTCAAACTTATCTTTATTCAGATGTCCACATGAATATGTTAAAATGCTTATTTTCCTCCTTGCCTGAATTAATTCCCAAGTTAATGTTTAAATCATGATAGCTATAAGGTATAGTATGAATTAAATTTATAATGCTATGAACTACTTCAGCATTATATTGTGCAGAAAGTAGGAGTTATACACAAAGGCACATTATCTTGAAAAATCTCAATTCCTTTAAACAATTCTTCACATTGAAAAGTAAAATATAGATTTTTTTTTGAATTTTCTCATCACCACAACCCAGAATTTATTGCCTGTGATGTCCTGTAGATATTTCTTGGCTGTAGAGGTTTTGTTGTCTTTCTTTCTTTCTTCCTTCCTTCCTTCCTACCTTCCTTCCTTCCTTCCTTCCTTCCTTCCTTCCTTCCTTCCTTCCTTTCTTTCTTTCTTTCTGTTATTTTTTTTTTGTTATTGTTGTTGCTGGTCTATTGGAAATATTTATTCCATAATAGCCATTTAAATATTATAATTTTAAATTTAAAGTATTGCTGTTCTTGGGTTAAGGCTCACAAATCAATTGGTTATATGTACAAATGAGATACAAGCATAGTTCCTTGCTTTAATGCATGATTAATGTATGATTCTGAAAAAGTCACAAACATATCCACACACAAACTCTATCTCAAGGCGTAAAATGTTACTTGTTGTCTTTAAAGATTGTGTCTGAGTTTCTTTCTGAACATTTACTTATTTCAAACCTAATCATAATTACAAAATGGTTATCATACTGAGCTTTGTTCAAGATAAAAGTTCTAGGACTGGCATGTAGCTCAGTGGTAGAGCACTTGCCTGGCATGTGTAAGGTCCTGGGTTTCTCCACCAGCAATGCCACAAAACAAAAAGAGATTATTTCTATGAAAAAAATTTTTTTCCATTTTTAAAGAAGCTACAAAGTCATGGAATACATTAAAAGTAAATGCATTATATTTCTGTAATTGGTAATAAATTCATGAAAAATTCAATAATTTAAAATACATTGATCAAAATTGTGGATAAGATACATAAAATCATGTTTGCATTAAGAATTAGTATGATTAATATTTTAGGAGAACTATATTAACATTTTTATACCCATGTATAATGAAATTAGTTTCTGTGGTTTCTAACTTTAGAGCTATGGTATGTTTTACTTTCTGTTTTAATCTTTCCTCATTAAGACTTGCCACATTCTGCATATGTACAAAATGAAAATGGAATAAATTTATTTTTTATTTAAACTGTTTCAAATAGTTTCTGACCATGTTTTTCTAAAAACAGAAAAAACAACCTTAAAATAAATCTAGTAGAATCCTGGTATCTGAATTGATGGTTATTGGAGATCCAATAGAGCTTATTTACCATGGTAAACCTTTGTATTATAACATATCATAAGAATAATTTGCAACCAAGAATGCTTATAATACTGTAAGAAATAACTGGTTTAATTTTTTAGCAATACAAATTTTTACTTATGAAGACATACAGAACAAAAATACCTGTTGCATGTATCACTTATACTATAGTTTTTAAGTTGCTACATTTTATGATGGATAGCAAAAATTATAACAGTAATTTTTCTCTTTGGTTGCACTGTTATTCAAAACAATGTTTTGTTATATAATAAGAATTTGACAAATCTGTCAAAATCTTCAACTTGGCAGGCAATATTAAAAATGAAATATTGTAAGCTTCAAAATTACAAATGTATACCATTTTCATGCTTGCTTTTTACTTAAATAAGGATTTTCTCCTACATATGTTAAGCTTCTGAATAGTCTTGCAAATAAATATTATAAAACATGGTGTTTAGGGAATATATTCTTTCGTGTTACAGGTAAACTTTTGTAGTTACTGATGGCTCTAATTACTGAATATGCCCTCAAATACTTGGTGAGGGAACATGGATTGAAGGTTAGCCTTTAACACAAGTCATCATATCATCCATAGCTTCATTATCTCAGCATAAACTCTAATCTTCATCCTCCCTAAAAGTACTTTTACAACCTCATCTCAAAGAAGGTTTTATTGCTTATTTGTATTTGACGACACTGAGCACAAGGATATCTAGTGAATGTTAGGCATGTATAACTATTCTGATACTTGTGACATTCGGTCTTTTGTCAGGTACTACTCACAATGTTACCTGATCTGAGAACACAGAGTTAGGGTTGCATGATGTGTAATTTGAAAAAAAAAAAAATCTTAATTCTTATTTATTTTAGTGTTATGTACTATGGATTCCATACTTTTTATGTGGAAAATAAGATAATTCACAATTCTTTTCATCTAAAATTTGAAATTAAAATATTGTTTTGCTGCTTATTAAGTACTATTGTACATATTAGGTCACTCCCCAGAAGTGTGGAGAACACATCCATAGAGATCTCTTTCACATGCTACCACTTGATTATTTTCAAATTGTTTGTAGTTGAATGGCTTTCTATAGAATGTAAGAGTTTTGTCATGCAGATAATTGATCACTCATAAGGCTATTTATAAAGCCAAAGACACTAGCATAACTATTTTTATGACTAAGATTTATGTTTCTTACATTTTTTGCTCAACATGCAACTGCTGATTTGTGATGTTTTGTTTTTATAGAAAACACCCAAAATTTTGTCTTAATATTAGATTTCTGTTTTATTATAGACCAAAGAACAAATATTTTTACTTTCGACTTCTAAATGGGTCATATTCGTAGCTTATATAGGGCACAACCTACTTATTCAAATCTAAGATTCATACACCTGCTGATACATTGGGTTTTAATCACTTGTGTTAGATGCGGTGGGGGTGTGCCTGTGCCCGGTGAATTAAAGCACAAAGGAGAGGTGCTCAAGCCAGCTCTCAGTCTGCCTACCTGCATCTAAATCATAATCCATTTTCTGGTTAGGTTAAACCTGTGAGGACAAGTTTACAGAAAACCGCCTCTAATAAAGGACGATTTGGGATTGAATTTTATGAGGTATTACTTTTATTTCAGTTTTCAGTTTTAAAAACCTCCATTGGTGCCAATCTCACAATGACTAAGCACCAACTACCTTGTTGATTGTATTAATTTATATCATAAGTTATTTGTCAAAATAGTGAATTCTAGAATAGTGGTCCTGGAGTCACAGTGACATATCCTGAGGAGTCTTGGAAACAGCAAGGCCTGGGTATCCCCAAAGCCAGAGATTCTGATGTCATTGATCTGGCTTGTGTCCTGGGCCTGCGCTCTTTCAAAGTTGACCCCGTGGTTCTGAGGTGGGGCCAAGGTTGAGAGCCACTTTCTGGTCGACAGTGACCACCAATGTGGAAAGACCTTCTGGGTTGTAGGTCTCAGTTGTACATAATAGTTCATCTGCCAAGCTGATGAGAGAACGCAGACATATTTTGGGAGAATGGTGACAGCAAGAAGATTAGGCAGAGGGCCTGGGGGCAAAAACGGAGAGAATAGGAAGTGCTGAGCAGGTGCCCACAGGAGGCACGTGCCAGAGGAGAAGGTGGACATGAGGAGGTTGCATGTGTGAGGACCAGAGTCCAGAATGTTTGCAGTTGGGCCTGTTGGCGGGGTTTTCTGCCTCGAGCAGGGCCCAGGCCTTACACAGTGTTCACATACTGCGCTGAGAACTGTAGTACAGGAACGATGCTTCCGGGAGGCCAGTCAACTATTGGCTGAGAGACACCCTGCCTCGTTGTTTTCTAAATCTATAGTGTTCTCCTATTCAAAGAGAAAGAGTTTAGATGTTTTCAAAATTGTCTGACCATTTTTAAGAGAAAACCTCTTGTTTTTCATGGTTTTCACCTGATCCAAGTCGAGTCTTTCTTCACGTGTTTATTTCATTTAACCTTGGCAGTTAATCATTCTTTCTCAATTTTTTCATTGTATCGATAAACCATGTTTCTTCTTCTTCTTCTTTTTTTTTTTTTTTTTTACCATTTCTATAATACTGGAATCACTAGTTGGCTTAGTTTTTATTTTTTTTTAATTTATTTTCTTTTAAGTTTTAAGCTGCTAATAAGTCAGATTACTACCAAACCAGTCAGGATTGGTTTTAATAGAACATTAGTGGTCTGTTTGGAAATCAGTGTAAATAAAATCAATGATTGGTCCTCTCTTTTTAAAAATTTTATGTTATGAGATACTGTGAAAAAAATGAAACCTAAATTTTATAATTAAATAAGACATTAATTGTAGTTGTAGTCCATGTAGTCGAATTTTCTTAATGAAATTTTCTAATTCATTCTAGCTCTTTGGCATTCAAAACAAAAGATGGCTAACATGGGTCTTTTTTTGTTGATAATGGTGAATAATTTATCCTATGTATTTTACTGGAATGAATGAAAACATCTAATTCTTGGGTGTCTAAATTCTTAAAAAATAGTGGTTAATTTTTTTCCTTGGTGGTATTTCTGTATTCAGTCAGTTATAAATAAAACATTCTAGAAGTGATCACAGATGATAAAAATCCAGAACACCTTCACCCTCTTTACCTGTTTCCTCTCCTCCCTGTCAGTGTGCCTTTTTGCTGTCATCTGGCTGTGCCCTTCCCTGCCATTTAGAGGTGGCATTTTTCCAGGGCCTCTGTCCCATGGGAAACCCACAGTTCAGGATTCTTTGCTACATCTCCACTTCCTTCAAAAATAACCAGTTTATTTCTTATTAAACTATTGCTGACTCCATTTATTTAAAAAGAAAACTGAACTAAGAAGTAAATGGGTGATTAGAACAAGGTACTGACTCAGAAAATGATAGAAATTTTAAGTAGGAGAAGGAGCAACTCAAACTTCAGAGAATGTTGAAAGTCAGAAACTATTTTGATTCATTTACTCCTCATGCTGATCCCGTGGATGAGCACCATCACAGATTCCATAGAGGAGTAAAGCAAGGACATACAGCTAAATATCCCAAGATGGAACATCTGGGTTATGTTAAATATGAAGTTCACTTCATCACTTTAAATAGTTTTCTCTTGCCTTTGATTATGAGCATTCACAAACATCCCAAAGAATTAAAAGATCAGTATACTAATCCATATCTATCTTTCACATAGACTTAGCAATCATTAAACATTTTACTGTATTGCAGCCTCTGCTTATTTTGAACTTAATATTGAAAACATTTTGCAGATGATATGGCCAGCTAAGAAGGCAAGTGTGGCAAATACTGACAGCTGGCTGGATGACTGGATCCATCACTTCAAAGACGCAGGGATAGAGTGAATGAATGGCCTGAAGATCAGAAGAACTCTCAGGCATCTGATTCCACCTTGAGAGCCAATTAGAGAAAGACTGGGTGTGAGGTTTTGGTGGGGAGGAAGTCAGCTTTGGAGATCTGTGATACTTGTTAATGCTGATTATTTAAGTTCAGTGTGGCTGAGAATATTGGTCTGCACAGTATCCCTGACAAAATAGCACAAACTGAAAGATTTAAATAGCAGGTGTTCATTTTCTCACAGTCCTAGAGAAGAAGTCCATGACTGAGGTGGCATCTAGTCTGGTTTCTGGGGAGACTCCCTTCTTGCTCCATCCTCAAATGGCCTCTTCTCTGTGCACCTGCACTGGGAGAACTCTGTGACTCTTCCACTTCATACAGTGACATCAGTCCTCTTGAATTAGGGCCCCACCTTTCAAACCTTCATTAACCTGTCCAGCTCTTACAGACTCAATTTTCAAGTATGGTTGCATAGGGAGATGGGACTTCAACATTGATTTGGAGGGGCAGGGAACATAAGTAGTCCATAACAGTGAGTACAGTCTATGTGAAGGCGTGGAGGAAATGCCTCTGGAGAGAGCAGTGCTGCCCTGTAAAGCATAATTTACCCTATAAGAAAGTCTTTGATTTTCACTATTTGTAAGTTAAAATATAAGAAATGAATTCTATTTAAGTGATTCATTTGGGATGGTTTTTATTTTCCTCTAAAATTAGCTCCAGCAACCGTGTGACATGGGGTTGGAACAAGGTCAAGTGATGACAGAGAGGTCAGTGCAGAAGCCATGGTCTTCCTTAGGAGCTGCAGGACAGTCTTCTAAACCAGCACTCTCCAGTGGAATTTCCAATGGCAATGGGAATGTTTACTTCTCTGCCCTGTCCAACAAGTACCCACTGACCACATGCAGCTACTGAATACTTAAAATGTGGTTAGGGTAAGGGGAAATGGCAGGCTTAATTAATCTAAATTTAAATAGCCTGACGTGGCTGGTGGCTACCATGTTGGACAGAAAATTCTCAGTTATTGCAGTGGCTATGGAAGTGGAGAAGAAAATACAAATTTAGCAGACTTCCAAACTTTGTAGCATGTAGTCACCAATTTTATGTAGAGGGAGGATACAAACCAGATTTTATAAAGAGTGAATTGAATGAGACAAGAAATATAAGAGGATGAATAGGTTGGGATGAACTGGGTGAAAGAAGGAAAGAGTTCATTTTTGGAGAAAATATTAGAAGACGTGCAGTGAACAATCTTACTAGTGCCAAGTTGGGGTCACACCTTAACACATGGGATTTGGGGTGACGTTCCACATCCAAACTACAGCACTGCAGAACGAACATGAAGGATGAAATTTTTAAGTTTTAAGTCTTGGGGACCTTTCAAGAGTAGTTTCAATGGAATGGTAGGAAGAGTGTCACAATGTGAAGGTTTAAGGAATGTGTAGGAATCGAGGAAAGGAAGACAAACCCAACTGCTCTTCACTGACTGGCAGTGAAGGGAAAAGAGGACAGAATACATGGGAGATGGCCATGAGCTTAGAAGTAGAAGATATGTGATGAAATACATTTTAGAATAGCTAAGATTGAGGTGAGAGTGGGAGGTTGGAAGAGTTACATGCAGGAAACTTGAGTGAAGGCCCCAGATCCCAAGGGCATGATGGGCGCCATCCATGACTTGGCTTTGGTTGAAAAAGAGGTTGTATCTTGAACATGCTGTTGTACATCCAAGATCCTTTATTTTGTTGTTTGTATTTTGAACAGGAATAATGATTTACTTTCAGGATTTCAGAAAGTAAATAAAACCATCAACTTGAATATGCTTAAATCAAAAAAGAAAGCTCATTTTCAAATAATACAAAATTGTTGCTTTTAAATATGAAATTATCAGCAACTGCTGATGATAATTTAAATACATTACATTTAATATATTTAATACTAATTAGCAATAGTATGTATTGCTAAAAACATTTTCTGTAAAAACGATTCACCCTGGGACTCCATAACGTAATTTACAGGACCAAGAGAATTGAATATGACTGTGTTTTAGATTTTCAGAAAAATTAATTGACATGTTTGGTAGAAAATTCTAAAACTAGAAGTTAGGTTTGACTTTCATAAAGAAGTACATTAAAATAAAGATTTAGGATAGGCTGGGTTCTACTCCCAGTTTTGACATTTATTAGTCATATGACATTGCTCAAGTTACTTAAAATGTGGATCCTAATACAGCCTTTCATGGCACGGGGCTGCGTGCATATAAAAGTCTTTAGCCTAGGGCACGAGAATGCCGATAAGTGGTACAATTCATTAAAACCCATAGGAAATGTCAATAAAATGAACATTCCTACCTAAGAGCTTCCATAAATTTATAAGTTGTTTAAGTAGACTTTGCATTTTGCATAGTAAATTCTTGATTTCTTGTATCTGCATCCATTATATTTCTCTAGGATGTGGATTGAATTTTTAAACAACTCTAGAACAAAATGGAAAATAAAAGTTTGGTCAGAGTAGAACTTTCTATTCCTACAGCTCCATGTTCTTGCTGTTACTTCAGATTAAGAGTTCACTCAGGTTGCATCTCGTGCTGAGGCATCCTGTTGGATACTTAAGGAGAGGAAGCTGAGGGCTTTTGCCCACAGCCTTTCTGTGAGGACAAGTGGAGAAGCCATTGTCACCTTATCTCCTCTCCTTTAAACCTATGGGTACAAAGAGTGTTGGGAAAATTTGGGATATGTGTTTTGTTAAGTGTTGGAAAGTCATGCACCTTGGCACTGAACTAGAGCCACCGGATGTGGCCAAGATGGCAGTGGCAGGACACAGGAGAGAGGGTGGTAGAAGAAAAGACTGCACACTGCATCTGGGAGAGGGAACTGCTCTTTCTGAGAATGGAACACAGGGAGGCACAGGAAGGCCGGTCACCGTGAGGGAGGAGAGGGCTTCCTGACACTAGGGGTGGGGATTAGGCTCTGGGTTCAGGTGTTGAAGTGGGAAGATCTGTGTTTGATGCAGGAAGAATGTTCTGGTAAAGGAGTTGTTACTATCGTACAACAGAAAAGGTTGTCTGGGAGACCAGGAGCACGTTGCTCTAGAAGATGTGCAGATGGGATGGGAGTTATCTGCCATGGCCCTAGGGGCCGTCTTTCCTGCAGGTTGCAGTTTAGACTTGATGATTTTAAACACTGCATCACCCAGCATCCTTGGCACCAGCACTCAGAAGTGGTGATGTGCACAGTGTGGTCAAGTTCATTGCTGATCTGGTGGGAGGTGACGTTTCTCTACACAGAAATCATAACTACTTTCTTAGCACTAGCACCTTACTCTTAAAAAGGCAAAACCTTGATAACTGCAACTTTGAATTGTTTCTCTGGTTACTATTCATGTTCTTGTCCATCTGAATAATTAAAACATAAAGAATTAAATATATGTTCTTATTCTGGTGATAGGTAGGAACTGAGAATGATGCATAAGTTTTTTTTTGTTATTGCAAATATCAAGAATACATACTCTTTCGTCTCTTCTGCTCATATACTTGTCAATCACTATTGTAAGTTCTCAAACAAACCTCTCCAGCACAGTGGGATCCTATGATGGGATGGCACCAGTAAAGACAAGTTCCACAGGACTTTCCTCCACTGGTTTCAGAGTACTTCTTTACATAGTAATTTACTCCCACATCCAGTTCTTTGGGGCTGTTGTCAACAGGGCATTGTATAAAAATCTCCTCTGGAGTCCTATTCCTGTATTTCATTCTTACAATGAACAAGAACTGTACTGAAAATTTGAACATTCTTATCTTTTTATCCCCTGCACAGTTCCACCTCCTGGGTCAAGTTAACTTTCTTCAATGATGAGGGTAACTGAGACTTAGTGAAGTTAAGGAAAAAGACCTGGTGGCCCTCCTCCCAGGTGACCCAGATGGCCTGGCCTCCTGCTCTGCTCAGCCAGACTCTCCTCCCGCTGTCTAGATGTGGAGCTGGTAGAAAGCATGGCAAGCATAGCCTTCCAATCTCAGTCATCGGTTTCTAATCAAAGTTGTCCTTTTCCTGGTCTGGATCAACCATGGGATAGAGATCTCTAACGTGGTTTCCAGATGGACATATTTTTTTAAAGGCACTAATGTTAAATTCAACCTCAAGGATCAGATAAGCTGCAAGAGTCTGTCTGGAGAAAAACAAATGTTTCTAAAAAGGTCAATCTGAATCTTAAACCATTTTAAAACAGGATTCCTCCTGTCCATGGTGAACTCTGTTCTGGTCGCTATGGACCATTAGGCAAGGACTTGTCAGCCAGAGGAACTTTCCAAGGCAATGGCTTCCTGCCCAAGTTCAAATAAAACAGTGGAAAAAAAAATAAGGCCACTTGCTCATGCAAATGATCTATCTGTCTTCTTGATTGTGGTCTTTACATCTGATCTGCTTTGAAGGTTTGGCAAATTGTGACAGTTTTCACATATATTCTATTTATTCCAGGAAGTTTCTAAATATGTATTGAAAATTTAAAAGTCACTTATAAAACATGAATCCTTTCATATCATTTCAGTTTTGACTTTTCAAACTGAATGCTCATCTTTATTCAATGTGTCTGAAAATTCCAGTAAAGAGGAGGGATTCCAGTGTGAGTGAGCACAAGTCCAACCACAGAGTTCACTTTTCTCATGAATATATAGAGTAGTTTTAAAAAAAAAAAAATTTGCAGTTGTTAGCTTTCAGCTGTGGTTTTGATTTTGACATTTAATGAATTTTAATGACTTAGCTCTTTGGAATGATGGAAATGATAGATCCAGTCTTTAGGTGTTTTGATATTTCATTGTCCTTATGACTTTGTGGGTGGAGACTAGACAACCATGCATTTGCTGTCTCACCTACAAGGACTCACAGGGTCTCTCTCCCTCAGCAAAACTGAACTTTGAAAAACAGTGCCCAATCTCTTTATATATTTCTTGAGTCTTTGACAAGTAATTTCTCTCCATATAACTTCAATATCTGTGGAATGTTAAGAAAGTCCATGGCTTATGTCTCAAATTTTAAATGGTACATTTGAATTAATTCACATATATCAATTGTTTTAAAGTTTAATTTGCGATATTAAGATATTATATTAAGAACTTGAAACTTTCAAATGTTTCCTTAAAGCTTTGGGGATTCATCTTTGTTGTACATCAGTTGTTTCATGTTTTTCAAAAGGTCAGTCTGAGCCCTAAACCATTTCGAAAGGTAGAGATTTTTAAGTAGGTTCTAACCAGAGAAGGAGTTCCGGGTATCAGCTTTTCGTAATTCCCTTTTCACTGTGTCCACACGGAAATGAGAATGAAGACCAATAGACCACCACGGTGGAGGCAAGGACAGTACGCACAGATTGGAACTGTGTGTTAATCAACTTTTTTGGCTAATAGCCTGTCAGAAATGCATGAATCACTATTCCAGAAATGGCACACAGCTTTTCAATATTACACTTTAATTAGATGGACGTTTGAGTTTTTCACAATATTCACTTTAAGTGCAAAACCTGAGCAGAACAAATTTGCATTTTTTTTCACAATTTGGTAGTATTCATAAAACGAAATCAATATAGCTAATGATGCTGTGTTACACTCCACAGTTTTTTTTAATATATCAAATTTATAGTAGATAAATTGTAGAAAAGTAAGCCATAGTAGATATTGTTTAAGGAAAAACCGTATCTTCATCCAAATATATTAATCAATGTAAATGTGCTAACATTGAAATGCAGGGACAAGAAGAAGCAGCTGACCTGGTGCTCCCTGGGAGTGAGATTTGAGAGTTTCCATGTCCTACCCTTGATTGATTGATTGTAACAGTTTTCTTTGGTTAGTGTAATGCTTTCTCCATTTTGGGCTCTTTCATATGACCCTGAGCCTTTTTTTAAATTTATTTATTTATTTATTTATTTTGTACAAGGAATTGAACCCAGGGGTACTTTGCCACTGAGCGAAATCCCCAGTCCTTTTTTATATTTTATTTAGAGATAAGGTCTAACAAGGTCTAAGGTTCAGGGCCTCGATAAGTTGCTGAGGCTGGCTTTGAACTCACAATCTTCCTGCCTCAGCCTTCCAAGCAGCTGGGATTATAGGCATGTGCCACTGTGCTTGGTTCCTTAAACCTATTCTTAATCTTCTGTTTGTGTGTGATTTAATACAATCTCTTTAATTTCAGTAGCCAACATGGTAATGTTATCATATTTTCCAGTTCCATATTTTCCAAAACACCTAAAGACTGGATCTATCATTTCCATCATTCCAAAGAGCCAAGTCATTAAAGACTGTTGTGCCCAGTGGCCCTGATTTCCCAGCTGATGGGAAGGTGGCCTTCTAAGACTGCCTATGCCTCTTGTCAATGAGCCTGCAGGTCAGAAGGACCAAGGACATCAGCCCTGGGGGGAACACAGGTCTGTTCGCAGAGCTCTCACACTGACTCTTTGCAAAGGGTATGATAAGGCACTAAGGGGCCTTTAGAAAGAACATTCTCATGTCTTAATTTGTGATCGTTTCCTCTGAGAATGCATTTTGCCATATAATTTCGGCATCCTACATGGAAAAAAAAAAGGCAGTATAGGGACAAATGAGTATTGCTCTTTAAAAATAGATCTTCAGTGGAAGCTGTTTGTGGACAATTTGAGCACTGTTATTATATGGCAATAGTAATTTAGTCACTGAGATAAAAGATATCCCACAGTGCACCTAGTTAAAAAAGGAATAAATAATCAGGCACTTTATCATGTGTGACTCACATGTGGACACGGAAAATGTAGGAATGTTATGTACAAATGAGGCCACTGTTAAAGCAAGGGTGGAAGGAGCGTGAGGGCAAACTTGGGAGAATGTTGGCTTTTCTCTTTCTAGATGGATGTGAATCTCTTAAGCCAAAAAACTGTTGTGCTCAGAATCTGTTCCTGAAAAAAATCATAGTGGTAAATTTTCCTTTTCAAATGGTCTTAGTTTTAACCTATCAGTCAGAATGAGGTTTGACTGGGATCCTTGCAATCTGGACAGAGTTGCAATTTCAACCTGAACCTGTTCCTTCTCTCCTGTTTATGGAAGGTTCATTGTTTCCCCTGCAAAATACAGTGGGCTCCAAGTCAGATAATTGCAAAATACCAGCTTTATAAAATATGGTGTTTGATATCTTTGTTGTTGAACAACAGAGCTTTTTATATGGGAAATATAAACACAGTATTTTATTTGTACATGCTTCTTTATGGCTAATTATGGGTTTCAAAATAATAAACAGCAGTGTAATTACTCCATAGCTTGCAGTAGGGATGTGTGTTTCCTTAATCTGGCCACTTAAAGAAAGAATTAACTGTTCATCTGTGAACCTTTCCAGAGAAGCAATTTTAAATCTAATGTTATTTGTGTTCTAAATTTAGAAGATTATAGAAAAATATGTTGCTGTTTGGTTCTGCTGATTAGTTTATGCATTTGAAGAAACTGGAAAATATGATAACATTACCATGTTGGCTACTGAAATTAAAGAGATTGAGAGAGAAGAGATTGTACATAAACAGAAGAAAACAGCAGCCTATGAGACAGCATAATTGAAACTTTCTGATGGATCCAAACATTGGGGCAAAACTATAGGTATCTTATTTTTTTCCTTTAGTCTGAGATCCTATTCTGAAAATTTACTTATGATGTTCAGAAAAGCACTACAGAATTGTTATAGCTGAGAAATCACCTGGCAGATCAAACATTTGCAGGAATGTGGAACACTCACAAGTGTTTTCTCCCCATTTTTCTGTGTTATTTCACTTTGAGGAGTGAGCTGAAGAAACCAAATCCATATTAACCATGTATGTGTGTGTGTGTGTGTAGGAAAAACCCTTTACTAATATAAAAATAAACATAAATAAGTACTGTGACCACTTTGACATCAATTTGAAGACAATTTAATTATCACTTGATACTGTGAGTACAGAGAAAATAATTGATGTCAACTATTTCTCTAACATGGTTAATATAAGTCATTCACTCAATTTTATTTTTGAATTCTAATGTGACTCATGGAAAGGAAGCAAAATTATGCCAAAAGCTAGAGGATTGTATTCTTCTCTGGCAAAATGTTGGTAGTTAACAGTACTTTGTGATGGAGCCAAGCAAATTGCTTAGCTCTATGAAGTAGGTCTGATGATAATCCCATTTTGTAGATAAGGTCTATGGCACAGGGCACTTTATTAAGGTTTTTAACAACCACTTTATGTGTTTTATAACTCATTGCTATAATAGTATAGAAACAATCCTGATTTTCAAATATTCCAACCTATTGAAAAAGAAGAAATCATAAAATATTAACATAAAGGCAATTTCTTGGAACACATGTGAATAAACATATGATAAAACTATGAAATGAAATCTCTTCCTATATACCAGCCCATTTGCTTCTTCTACTACATTTTGAAAATATTCATAAGGATAGGAATCATGTGTGATTCATTTTTGTCTAAATTTCTTGCAAAGAAGGAAGGAAGAAAGAAAACAGCAAGTTTGTGGTGGTTATAAAACATGAGGGCAGGTTCTTTCCTGATCCTTCAATTGAGAGGATATAGCATGCTGTGCCTTTGCTTCTGAGCATGCCTATGACCACATACACCAAAGGAAAAGGCAGAAGCAGTGCTCTGTGACTTTCCAAGTAGGTGACAAAAGCCTGTGCCATTTGCTGTTTGCTGAGATATGTTTTCTTGAAGCTCCAAGCTGTTGTGCATTATGTTCAGTCAACTTCCATACTGTGAGGAAGCCCAAGCTGCACAAGAGGCCACAGGCAGGCTTTCTTATGGTCTGTCTCATTTGAGCCTAGGTTCTGAATCTTCCCAGGCCAGGCACAAATGTGAGTGATCCTCCAGAGGAGTCTAACCCCAGTCATTCCAATCATGAGCCGTTCATATCATCCCAGAGCCTCACATTTTCTAGAGGAGAGAAAACCTGCCTCCATTATGTGCTCAGAATTCCCAGTCTACAAAAACCCACAATGTAATAAATTAGGGTTGTTTTAAACTATGTTTTTGGGTGGTTTGTTATGCAGCAATAACTAACTGGAATAATGTTAAATAATAGTTTGTTGAATTATTTTTCATTATGTGAAAGGTTCTATTCACTAAATCAATAAAAATTTAAATAAAAGAAATCTATGTGGCCTCTTGCATTTGACTAAATTCTTCCCCATCTCCGGTTAGAAAGGCCAGTTAGGTTATTGAAGCTATAGTTAGAATGTTTCCCCCTGCCAGTTCATTTAAATCACAAAGAGAAAATATTCATAGCTAAACTTGTGCATAGTTCATCATTTGAAGAGCTATGATATACATGATGTTTATTGGACTGGATACTTCTAGCAGGTTGTGTACAGTATAACTGAACAGATGTAGTTGTAGGCAAATAACAGTGCCTGCAAGAGATACAGCACAGTGCCCTAGGAATTTAGGTTAGCCCTCTTTTCCTTTTATCATTGGATTATACTAGAATGCTAGTATACTAGTATGGACACTGTGTGTCCATAAGTGACAAAAAATGGAAATTTACTGTCCTAATGGTTAAAGCATCAAATTGTGTCTGCTGACATTTTTAAGGGAAAAGCAATTTTAAGATTGCATTACTTAGGAAATTCTGCTCAAATTCTCATGTTTTGATGTTGTTACTGTTTAATGAAGAAACTATGGTGAAATAGTCCTCTTGAAATCGGCTGTTTACTCTGCATTTCTCATATCAAGCGTTTCAATTACGCAGGGATCATGATTTTTGTCTTGTAGCCCGAGTGTCTGCTGTTCTTTTGGAGAAAGTAGTTGCAATCTCACGCACATGTTGAAATTATTGCCTCTTTGATCATGTACCCACCAGCTAGACCTTTGAATATTGTAAAAAGTATTTCTGCAAATTTTTATGTTCAATTTATTTTAAATATTTTGGGATAATTGAGGGTCAATATTCATGGAAATCATTCAGGAAAACTTGATGGTATAATTAGGAGCAAGAGGCACTACTGATGTTGAGTAGAACATAAAGAGGCAGCCATTGGCTGACATAGAGGAGAGCACAATCAGGTTTCTGGGGTGACATTTATCCAATAGAGGGGTCAGTTTTTCACAGTAAATAAAAAAACTGCAATAATATTATATTTAATTTTTTCTGTAAGTGAGGCAGCTTGCTTTTATTTTTTATTGCTTTATAAAAAAAAAAAGGAGAGACTCTGTGCTAGTTATCTACTGTTATATAACAAACTGATGCAACTTAGACCCTCTTGCACCTTCTGTGAGTTGGGAGCCCTGGCAAGACTGAAAGAGTCCTCAGGCTACAGTGAAGGTATCAGCCAGGACAGGGTCATCTCAAGGTCTCCTGGGAGGCTCAGGCGCCAAGCTCATCTGGTCTTCAGCTGGGCTCTGCTGCCTGCATCCGTTGACCCAGGCCTTTGCTCCTTGCTGTTCATTGGCTGGAGGTGGCCCTGACCTCCTGGCCACAGGGCCTTCTCTGAAGTAGCTCACAATCTGGCAGCTAGTTCTTTAAAGGCAGCAGGGGAAAAGTTTCTGAGTGAGACAGATGTGACAGTCTTACATAAGGTAACTGTGAAAGTGACATCCCTCACCTTTGCTCTTTTCCATTTATTAGGAGTGACTCTTGGGTCCCAGTCACATTCAAGGGAGGAAATTGCACAAGGACATGAACACCAGGAGCAGGAATCATGGGCCACCTGAAAGACTGTTTGCTTTGCTTTCCAAGATCCCCCACTACATTGCTCTTTAGGTAACCGGAGACAGTTTCACATGTTTTCAAAACATCTTAGGAAACATACACATTTAGTTTGCTTTATGTTGTCCAAAAATCTAGGAGCAATTGATAAATATTTAACTATAAATATGGGAGACCATCATCATGTTTAAATGCAAAGGGCTTTTACTACAAGAACATAGATAAATAAAATTTTATTAGGCATTATTCTACATAGGGAATATGCAATTTCAACTAATGAAATTGAAAAGTCATTTTCAAGTTTCCTTTTTTCTTCCAAAATTGTTTATATTTAAAGTAAATTTGAAGGTCGCATTGAAAATTTTTGATTTAAAAAATCTGCTATAATTATGAAATAGTAATGTCACATAAATACTTGATGATAATTTAATGTTTCCTAAGCTTATAATTTTTGGTAAATTAGTGCATCTTCAAAACTTATAGCTTCTGAGTGGCAACTTAAAATTCTCATGATAAGATCAACATTTTTAGTCCATTGTGATAATCTCATATGACTATTTAGCCAGAACAAATCTCATTTGTCTGGAATGCTGCCCATAAATACTAAATTCAGATTAAAGGTTTCAGCAATGGGATTTAAAATAAATATGAAGGCACTTTAGGGCAACTGCTTTTATGAACAGAGGTCCAGAAACTCTCTCTGTTCAAATACTTTGACCCTACTAGCAGAATTATTGTTTTCAACTAATTCTAGAATGCCAGATATTTTTGGAGAGTTTCATCTTTTGTCTTGAATCTTTGATCCTCATGAAAGTACAAATTTTATTTTTTCTGTCCTTGTTATACATTTACATTTAACTAAAATAACTTCCCAAATTCTTGCTTACTGCATATAGTTTTATTAGGGAGAGAGGGAAAGCGTCCCTGGGGGTAGGAATGGAAGCACTCCAGTGGGTTTGAGAGTTAGAAGGTTGTGTCCATCAGGAAAGATCAGGTTGTGGTGAATTAATAGGCATGTCCAAAAGCTCAGGGGCTTACCACAACTTTTAATAGAAAAATTTGCTTTCTTGTGAATATTCTATGCCTTTTGTGGGCAGGAAATGCCTTTGCTGTATGTTTTCGTCCCAGGCTTCTGTCTGACAAAGCAATCTCTTTCCAGAATATAGCAGAAGGAAAAGAAACAGAACAGCATATTTTAGTTTTGTAAAGCCCAGCTTAACGGTGGTGCCTGGCACTCATAGCTATATTCCCCTGACTGAATCGAGGCACATGGCCACTCTGTGTTCAGCAGAGCAGGGAGGGATCCTGAATGTTTGGCAGGCCATGGTGTGGTGTGACAGAAGGGTAAGGATAACAGGCAGAGGATCTGGGCTCAAAGAAGCAGGCCCTGGTGAGGACTTTGCCTATGATTTACACCGCCTTCCTAGAAGAAAATTGTGTGTGTAAATTAAATCCAAGTTCACCAGTATATTACAGCTTTAAAGCTGATCTTCTGTAGGAGTGTGTTCCAAAGAATACTTTATTAGTGTCTTTCTTTGGATAGTGTTGTAATAGTGTAAATTGATAGGGCTGATATATGAGATTTCTCTACCTGTAGCTTTAAAATGTTAGTAGTTCGGAAGTAAATTATCACTTCCTTGGGAGTGGGGGAGATATTGTAGAGATCGATCCATCTATCTATCTATCTATCTATCTATCTATCTATCTATCTATCTATCATCTATCTATCTATCTATCTATCTATCTATCATCTATCATCTATCTATCTATCTATCATCTATCTATCATCTATCTATCTATCTATCTATCTATCTATCTATCTATCTATCTATCATCTATCATCTACCTATATATTTTACAATATTTGGAGTCTTCTACCAAAAAACACAGGTAGAAGAGTTCTGGGATTTGAACAATTATTCTTAATTGCATTATCCACTTATTTTAAGTTGGAGTATTTTAATAGAATTCTTGGGTAATTGTGGATATTCTTTTTTATTTAATAACTACGCTCAAATTCAACGATTTCTTATAGATCAGTGGTGATAGGAATCTGAGATCATTTCAATGCACTTTCTGTACTCTGTGACACTAAAATTCATCACTTTGTTTCACATTCTGATGGATCTTTTATTTATGCATGATTTATAGCACCACATGTTGGTCTTTTGGAAAATACTGGTTTGCTGAGTTGCTGTTTGCTGAGTTTCCAGTATTTTGGAAAATACTGGTTTGCTGAACAGGCACATTTCTTTTTTTTTTTTTCTTTTTTAATTTTACAGACTGCATTTGGATTCATTGTACACGAATGGGGTACAACTTTTCATTTCTATGGTTGTGCACAATGTGGATTCGCACCATTCATGTAACCATACATGTACATAGGGTCATGATGTCTGTCTCAGTCCACTATCTTTCCTTCCCTCCCTCTCTCCCACCCCAGCGTTATCCACTTTTTATGTTATGATTTTATGAGTTAAAATCACCCCAATAGATGGAGAGCAGAGGAATGCTTTGTATGAGGGTGTGGAGTGGAGTGTACCAAGTTCTGGATTTGTCCCCAGTGAGCAAGTGCTGTGGTTGCTTATGGAGGAGGAGTGTTGGTGATAAACTTAGGCTAAGGTCTGCCACGCCTGCCCCTGGGTGTCACCCTGTTCCTCGTCATGAGTGGCTCCAGTCCACAGCACAGACTTAGTGCTGTGAGGGAGGAGTGGAATGAACCCTGCCAACACATCTTTACTCCCTGATAAACGGTCCCAAGCATGGGCTGCCTAGTAGAGTCACCTTGGTATCTGGAGGATAGATGGACTTAGCAACCTTTCATCTGGACTTGGGTCACACCCAAATCAAAAAGAAAAATAAATACAATAAAAATATGAAGGAGAAGGAGAAATGAGTGCAACCAACCAAAATTAAGAAGTAAAAGCATGTTTCTGGATTTCCCTTTTGGCTATAAGAAGAAGCACTGTCTTCCTGGATGTTTTTGGATGATTGATAAGTGACCCAATTGCTGTTTTCTTTCCCTCTGCATAACTACTGACTTCAAATTACTGTGCTATGTAAAATGATCTTGAGTATCATTTACTCTTGCATTATATCCAGTACACAGGTGTTCACTAAATATTTATTCAATAGTTTTCATTTGAAAATATCTAGTTTTAGTTTTACAAATTAAAAACAAACAAACAAACAAACAAACAAACCAAGCTCTTGGACAGCCCAGTCTGCTGTGATGGCTGAGGACACCTGAGCTGCTACGCTCTCCAGGAAATGGGGCCGAAGTCAGCCATGAACTTTTTTTTTTTTTTTTTTGTGGTGTTAGTGAGAGTCCTGCTGAATCACAATGTCAAAATCTTGTTGGAATTAGGGGAAAAGAATTTAAACGAACCCATCTCTTCATTTGAAAATGTATTCATTCCATTGTCAGACTATCAGTAGTTGTTGGATTTCTTCAAATCAAAGCATGATTCATGTAATTACTGTATTATGATTAGCGTTATTAAAGGACTGAAGATATTTGAGTGGTTTACGATGAATGAAAGAAGATGAAGTGTGAAGAGCGAGTCTGTGGATGTTGAATTCAGTTAGTTAGTGTCGAAAACTCCTTTAATAAGATTGAATCTGAAGGAAGACATTTTGTTCCTTAAAACCTCATTGAAGGATATTTTAAGGATGGCCTATATAATAGTGAATTTTCGAATTCTTATTAGCATACTACAAAAAAAAAAAAAAAAAAAAAAAAACCAGCCTGGCATAATGACTTGGCTTTTCAGTTTAAATTCAAAGTTCTTATTATCAGTTTTCATCTGACTATTTCAAAGGATTGTCCTGTGTAGTTATTGATTTTCTAGATTTTCCTTATCTGTGTTTTATTTGTGGCTACTTACAACTGCTTCTCTGCAGAAGCAGACTGTACTTATTTATAGTCACAAATATTAGAAAAGAGAATGTTAGGTTACTCCAGTTATTCTAATCAAGTGTCTTTAGAATGCTTCAAGACACAGACCTCTAGAGAGCAGGAGAGAGGGATCTTTTCTGCCCTTGGTGAGCTGTCATCAGATTTAGTCTCACAGAAGGTAGCGGCCAAACCTGTATAGGCACCTCAGCCTTTGGGTAGAACATAACTCAATGAAATATACTTTTACAACAGTTTATCTCCTTAGAAACTTAGCATTTGCTGTTAGAGGAATGCCTACTGTTCACAACAGGATTTTGACCATTTCTTAATATCTGTTTTTTACTCCATACTCTTTAAAGTGCTGCTAAGTTTATTCTCAATATACTTTTCAGGTTTATTCCATTTGCAGATGGCTTATGTTTCTACTGGCTCTTTTTTCCTTAACTGACTTTTGGTCAGTCTGGCCTCCATCCTAGGGAAAGTGGTATTCCATGTGCACATTAGAAATTTTAGGATGTAAATGATGGGAAAATAAGGAATAGAACTGACTAGGTCCATTTAGCAGTGAATTTTGTCTGCCTTTGCCAGGTCAACCACCTGAGGATCTTGTAAAATGCCAACCTCATTCTGTTGACCTGGGATGGGACCTGAGCTTCTGCACTTAAGTTTCCAGGTCATGAGCATGGTGTGGGTACACAGAATGGACCATGCTTTGTGCTGTAGTCGTGTGGGGCTGAGATCATCACCCCAGTGAGACTTTCTCACATCCAACTTATCTTTGCTTTACAGACCCTTGGCATTCATTATTTAACATCTAAATTTTTCCAATCCATTAACCATAGACCTAATTTACATATTGTTAAGATGATTTTTTCACAATTTAATTCAGTCATCAACTAAGCAAATATGTACTGATACCCTACATGTGTAAGTGTTTTTTTAGGCGCTGGGTGGAAAAGGCACACACGTCACCAACAAGTAAGTTAAGAATTACAACGTGGTGTGGTTGTCACACATCTAGGGGTCCCTTGGCACTTTGTGTGGGTTTGGAAGTCTACCTAGAGGCTAAGCAGAAACCCGAAGCAGCAGGAGCATGTGGGAAGCAGTGAGTACAAGAGAGAAGAAGGGGCCCAGATCCCTTGCTGCTTGATTTGTGGCTCACAGAAGCATAGTACAGGCACGAGGGGGAGCTTGTTAGAAACAGTCTCAGGCCCTGCATCTTCCGCATCCCTGCCTCAGAAAATGCATTTAAGAAAAAAAACCCAATGATTTATGTGCACATTAACCTTATCCCTAGATAACTCAGTGAGGGAAGTACTGGCTGTGTGCGAGAGGGACATTCAATATTCTTCCAAAACTTATTTCACTGGCAAGGACAGCTGAGCAAGCATGAAAGAGCTGGCATCCCGAAGGCCAGTATGTAAAGAGGTTCCTCTTGAGATTCTTTGTCAGATTAGCAAAAAGCATATGTTCTTTGTGTGAATTTTAATTGTTAAAAACATCTAAAATTTAGAAGGAATAGGTATAGGCCATTGCTTATTGGTCAGTGCTCTGCCGCTTTGTGAGATGGAGTTCGTAGTTATTGGGGTTGGTCCTCCCTGACTTCCACTGCTTGACTGAAGTCCTACTCCGGGCCATGCAGGGATTACATCTGCTTAAAACCTTCCATAGCATGCTGGCCGCCATAAGCATAGTGCTTCTGTCAATCTCCTCTAGCAAGGGTGCTATCTTGTGACCCTTACTCCTAATCAATGTGCTGCACGTGGCAGGGGGATCATTCCTTTGAGTCAGCTAAGCTGTGTCTTCTCCCTATGGATTGCTGTTCTACTTGTTTGCAATTGTTAAACAAAACAGACTTGGGGATATGAGACTTAGCAAGTGAAAGCACAAAATATGTGTGTGCTTGTCCCAGTACAGTCATGCTTATTGTCTGCCTACTGCAAATAGTGACTTTCTTGAAGATGTATATACTGCACTTTCACAAATCCCTCTAATTTAATTTTTTGCCTTGGAATCATAATTGATACATTAAAACATACCATTTTTCATTGGATTCCTTTGACAGTGTGTATTAATACATTATCCATCAAAGGTGAATAAAAGAAAGAATAGAAACTTACATGCAATAACAAATAAGAGTAATTTAATAAACTGTGAAATTCATCGTTAAGAATGAACTTTAATGCTACTGAATTTTTAGCTTGTCAACTTTAGGTTCTTGAGAATTTTGGTTTTGATTAATAATCATTCTTTACATGTAGCCTGTGGGACATGATATAATAAACTTTTCCTTTTTTAACCTGAAGCTATTTAAAAATTAGATTATATTCTATTTATTCTACATAGAAACATGTCATCTCACCCATGATCTGAAATGCTAATTATTACCACAATTTTGAGATATACAATATATACAATGTTGAAAGCATTATTTGTTTAAAGAATCATCCACAGTTTGTGGGATTTCTTCAGCTCTCGCGATTTGTGGGATAAGTATCCCCAGGTTTGATGGGGAGTCTCCCAGAGTTGTCAGGTTTTGACTAGGAGTGTGGTCATTTTAACTGGAGCTTTCTTGTGAGGATTTGGAGTATTTTGGGCTCAGCGAATATCATGTGTTTAAAGTCCAACGTGGGAAGCTAAGGCCTGGCCAATCACAGGTCCCCTGTTGGTAGGCCTCAGACCAGCACGTTGGTGAAAGCTTTAGACTTGGCCTTAGCTTGGCCTTTATTTTTGATATGAGATCAAGCAAGTCAGAGAGAGACATTAGGTAAAGGCGCAGGCTGAGGTGAGGACAGTTGGGTTCTCTCTGTCTTTGTAGATACAGGAAATGCATGAGTCTCAGCTGGGCCGCTGCCTTTCCTACCCTCAGCAGGCTGGCCCAGGGAAGGCTTGCCTCTGTACGGCTCTCGCATTCCTCCTCATCGGCTGGGTTCTCTGTGCCTTGAGGCTCAGCTCAGCAAGCACTAGTGCTCCTCCTCCTCCTCTGCTCTTGCACTGACCTTGGACTTCCTTCTCTCTCCCCTCTGGACCTTCCATGAGCGTGCTTAGCCACAGCCTACAAACGTTTATTTCAGGCATTGAGGAAATTGCTAATCATATGTAGAGATTCTGGGCTGAAGGACAGTGAAATCTGTCAAATGAAACAGACCATAGCTGCAAAATTGGAATATTACATGTATGTATATGGGCAATCATGCAGGTGTTAAAAAATATCAAGTAGAAGTTGAACACACACCATGGCTTTCCTTTTTAGACTATTTCAGAATATAAATAATTACCACAAAATTGCACTTTTATATTAAAGTATTAGTACATTTTTGACTTAAATGTAAAGTGGACCTTCAGAGTTTATATGGAAGTGACTAACGTTCTTTACTTATGGTGACTTGCTCTCTCAGTGCTTAGCTGTACTTTCCCTATGGTTTTTCAAGAATAGTGCTGTTCATAGACCCTTTCTTGAACACAGAAGTGTTTGCTATCTCTGCTGCCCCGTATACTGGGTACCAGCCACATGTGGCTAATGAGCACTTGAAATTTGTCTGTAAATTGAGGACTTGAATTTTTTGTTTTATTTACATTTAATTAGTTTAAAATTTAATTTCAGTATCCATGATGGCTACTGCATTGGGTAGCACAAGTCTAATGAACAGTAGTGATTCATAAAGATATGTTGACTGAACCACATTTATATCCGCGTGGCTGTATCAAGGTAACTTCTTGTGAAGCCTGCACCTGGTGATTAATAAGGCAAGGTGAAATTAAAATTTACTGTGCATTAACCATTGCTAAAAGCCCTTTTTATCTACATGAAAATCTGAAGATTCAGTGATAGGCAATTGTTTGAGAAAGCCAAATGAGCTCGCTGTCTTGGTAAGATCCACCATCATATAATTGTGATGCAAACTAAGAATCGGGATGCTTGACCATTGGTCAGGGGAGATTTGAGAAGACCACGTCACATCACATATCTTCTTTGGTGGAGCAACATATCGCACAGATGAATCTCTAAGTGGTCTGTGAACTTTTGTAGTCGGACTGCTGTCTAAATTCAAACTGGTCCAGCTCTTCTCAAGCTGCAGGATATCTAGCCATTTACCTAGTGTTTCTGTTTCTTCATTGACAATAAGAGGAAAAATATAGCACCTACCTCTTGGAGCTGTTGTAATGATTAAATAAATTCAGGTTAGCAAAGCACTTACCATGCTGTGGAGCATCCTAAATATCATAAAGTATTTGTTAGATGAATAAAGTGTGCTTTCCATGCAAAGTCCAGTAGCTAGCCATCAGTCTCCTTGCTGTCTGCTGGAATTAATCTTGACATGCATGTCTAGTACCTGAGCATTCAGTGGCCTGGATGATATGCCCAGGATCATGGAGACTGAGGGCTTCCTGGGCTTGGGGCACATCTGGATAAAGCTACTGAGGGATGTGGACATGCTTGAGTGTTACCTAAATTCAATGCCGGACATTAAATATACTGAAAAATGTTCTCTTTCTAAATATTTGCCAACGTTGATTAAATCTCTTTCAAGGTGTTCCAAAGAATATGCTAAGGAACAACTGATTTCATAGCAAGTTTAGAGGTGTTAAAAGATAAAGGATTTCGTGTTCCAATATGTCTGAGAATTAATAGTTTTTTTTTTTTTTTCAGCTCTGCAAATTGAACAAAAGAGTGCTTTGCATGGAGTTACAGCCCCAGGCATTTGGTTTAAATGATTTATTTGAGACAAGGATTCCCTAAGTTTCCCAGGATGGCCTCAAACTTGTAGTCTTCCTGTCTCACTCTTCCCAGTTGCTGGGATTGCAGGCTTGTGCCACTGTACCTGGCTAAAAGTTATTAGCTATAAAAAGAAGTGAATGAGTGCAATCACTTTGGAAAGCAGGATAGAGATTCCTCGAAAGACAAGGAATGGAACCACCATATGACCCAGGTATCCCACTCTTGGTATTTATCCTAAAGAACTAAAATCAGCATGCTATAGTGATACGTGCTATTATGGTTTAGAAGTGAGGTGTCCCCAAAAAGCTTACATGTGAGACAATGCAAGAAGGTTCAGAGGAGAAATGAATGGGTTGTGAGAATCTCAACTCAATCAGTGATTTAATCCCGGTAGGGATTAACTGAGTGGTAACTGAAGTGGTAGTGAGGAGTGACTGGAGGAGATAGGAACTGGGGTGTGGCTTTGGGTATATATTTATTTCTGGCAAGTGGACTCTCTCTGCTTCCTGATGATGTGAGCTGCTTCCCTCTTCCACACTCTCCCTCCATGATGTTTTGCCTTACCTTGAACTCTGAGGAATGGAGCTGGTCTTTTATGGACTAAGACCTCTGAAAACCTAAGCCCTCAAATAAACCTTTCCTCCTCTTTGATTGTGCTGGTCAGATCATTTTAGTAGCAGCAGTGAGGAAGCTGACTAAAACACATGCCAGCCAATGTTTACAGCAGCACAATTTGCACAATTTACAATAGTCAAATTATGGAACCAGTCTGTGTTCATCAACAGACGAATGGAGAAAGAAAATGTCACACACACACACACACACACACACACACACACACACACACACTGGAGGTTTACTCAGCCATAAAGAAGAATAATATGATGGCATTCACTGGTAAATGGATGGAACTAGAGAACACCGTACTAAGTGAAGTACTCCCGACTCAGCAGGTCGGGGGTTTATCTCATATTTGCAAGCTAAAGAGGAACAAAGAAGAATCTCATGCAAGTAGAAGGGAGACCACTAGAGTAGACCAGTGGAATAGGAGAAGAGGGAGGGAGAGGGGGAGCACACGGAGTACAGAGAAACAAAATCTGCTACCCTACCCTATGTCCACCAAAGAATCCATCACAACAAATCCCACTGGTACATGCAATTACGATGTACCAGTTAAACTAATACAGAGGACAACACTACAAGAAGTGAGGCCCGCGTAGGGGGAGGCAGGAGAGCAGGGACAGAGAGGCAGTGGGGAAAGAGCTTGATCAGATTATGTTATGTGCATGTACAAATGAATGTGGTGTGATGAGTCCCACTCTCGTTTATAATTATAATGTGCCTATAAAAAAGGGAAGAAAAGGGAAGCAAATTGCATTTCTTCATGGCAGGTCTATTAAGTGTGGTATCATATGCTGCTTTGTGAACCTTCAATCCTTGTTAACCATGAATTTGACTAAGAGACATGGTGAGGAATTTAAGTTCAGAGCAATTTGAGACACTAATATAAACCAAATAACCCTAAAGAGACTCTACCACAAATATTCTTTGTTAGTAAATGTACAAATTTTTACCTTCAATTTTTATGTCATTTTCTTTAAATTTACACATTTGATCTTAAAAGCACTCATTATTTTGCAAGATAACAGCCACTGCTTAAGAAATTTTAAAGGCAATATAGCAAATTTTCTGTAATAGCTGTATTATTTCTTTGTGGTTTGAACAAATGATTTGATCTTTCTTGGTTTTTATTTTCTTACATATAAAATAGGCATCACTCATGATCAAATAGAGCATTTTTATCTTTTCTTCAACTCCAGTGTCTATGAGTATATTAATTTTGGACCATGTTTACATCTGTCTTTTGTTTTATAAGTATAGAAGGTAAATGGCTAAAATGTTTCAAAACAGGGTCAAAGTGTTTTATTATCTTTTAATTTTTTACAGACTGCATTTTGATTCATTATTTTCACCATGAATATATGAAAAAATAGGATATTTTACCAAGTAATATATTTTAAAAAGTTTTATAAATATAAGAAAGGAATTTATTTTCATTTTTATACATAATTATTAATATTTTACCAACACGCTGACGAGTTCTGAAATGATAGTAATTTATATCGAGATGCATATTTCTACAAAAGATTTGTGAAAGTCATTATTTAACAAGAATATTTAGTATTTCAATGATATTTCAAGCAGACAGGAAATATTGTGACTGGCAGAGCAGTCGCCTCACCGACTTCTTTCGCAGAACTTACTGGTACAATGTGCTTCCCTCCCGCCAGCGTGAGAACAGTCTTTGTGAAATGTGGTGTGTAAAAGCAAAACAAAGCAAAACAGAGCTCAGTGAAAAAAATTGAAAAAATTTTTGTTTTTTCTAGTTTGAATTCTTTTGAAAAGAAAGACTCCAGCTTTTCTTCCATGTGTCCTTTACGTGGGCAATAAAATCTCTTCCCTGGGAAGCGCCCCCAGCGGTACCAGAGAGGCCCCTCTGGGTTGTCCCTGCAGTGGGTTGCTGCTGGGCTGGTGTTCCTGGTGTTCTCTTTCCCCCTAGAATCATAGCCCTCGTCTTCCTGGGAGAGAAGACGACCCTGAACGGTGAGTGCTTCCCTGTCAAGGGCTTGCTCCAGCTCCACCTTGTCCTTGAGCTTGGAGACAGACATGGGCAGGACTGCTGGGCAGGGCTCAGCTCCAGGGCCCGCTCCTTAAAGATGGTGGTTTGGCACTGGCAGATGGAGGCCAGGCGGTTGCTGAGGGCCTTGACCCCTCACTGGATTTCAGAATCCTAAATTTCTCTTCAGATTTTATTTGAAGTGACATTCCATAACCTAACAACTGCTTTTTGAGTGTTTTCCATATGGAAAACATGGGGCGGGGGGTTGATAATAGTCACTCAATTCGTGTTTGTTGAACAGATGAGTGAATGCCCTGATGGCCCCTGTCCCTCAGGGGCAGACTGTTTAATGGGAGAAACAGAGTTGTTTAAAACTATTTATATTCCAAGCCAGGATGCTGTACATCACTATAAAAGGTCAAGTTCAGCAGGAAAGGATTAGGAAAGATTTGAGATAGGAAGTGCTTCTAAATTGAACACTAAGGATAAGCAAAACTTTACCATTCAGAGGAAGAAAAGGACTTTTTTGGTAAACAGAATACCAGGAACAAATACCCTATAACCAGAAAGATGATGTGTGCCGGACAATAAGCTTGATGTGTCTGACGTTCTAATGCCTCAAATAGGTTGTTTTTCTGTTTGTCCTTTTGTCCTCACTTATTAGAGACTTACTTAGAGAAGTAAGTATCATGCTTACTTCTCAATAGTCATGCATCCTTTACTGATTTCCTAATAGTTACCCAATATTGTGAACTCACTTGTAGATTGTGTGCCATATGACCAGATACTGGACAATAAAATGTGTTCATTACTCCATGGAAAGTGCTTGTACGGTGTGTGCCTGGCACTAACAAGTGGTGTCGAGCAAGCAGTGATTATCACAGTGGAGAGCTTTTCGTTAGAAGCTACAGGGTTCAGACTTATCCCCATATAAATCAGTTGATGATTTAAATTGGAAGCAAAAGTATACTAGATGAGAAAACTGGGGTTTCAGGCAGGTTAGAAGAGACTGGAGGCTGGAAGATGGAGTGGAAGGACATCAGAGACGTTAGGACACTTAGGTCCCAGCTAAGCTTTGACCTGAAGTGACCAGAGTAAGAGCAGAATAAGTTTACTTTCATCTGCACAGCGTAAGAATTAAATGCTAAAGTAGTTAGACCAACTAAATGTCAACCTCTTACCCTTGGTCTTATGACATAGCAAATATTTTTTTCTTCCAAGAGGACAGAAATTATTAGTCTAATCCAGGGTGGTGAAGGTCATCTTGAGTCCTCCTCTGGGAGGGCAAGACCCAGATTCAGACACAGAACGGAGTCCATATTTTGCAGCCAGAGATAAGGCACCTGCAGGCTGGTGGGGGGAAGCACCCGCTGAGCTGTTTTCCTGCAAGGCAGAGCTGGGAATCCTTCACTTGCTAGAACACAATAATTACTCACCAATGAAATGTAATAGAAGAAGATTTGTTTTCCTGTGATGACTTTCATACTCAAAACATCCTCGAACTCCTCGCAGATGAATGATTGAAGAGTTGCGCATCCCCTCCCACCTGCCCAGGAATAACTGGAACCCCCAGTAGAGCATATTTTTTAAGCCAAGTGAGGTCACTGGGGGGAAGAGTAGAATGAAGGTGTGCTTGGCATGAATTTAAATGCTCGCTCCCGTGAAACAGATCGCGGCGCACCTTTAACACTGTTGCTGTGTCTGTTGTTTCTGCCAAGATCTCTGTCTCGGTGCTTAGCTGGATGCATATTCAAGCAAGCACGTTTCCCACCAATTAACTCTTATGGGTGGGCAACTTCAAATGCTGTAGGGATGTGTCCTCAAGCCCCCCATGAACAGGAGAACTGACTTCCAAATATAGAATGCTGTGTACAGAGCAAGCAATTACAGAAAGAAAGTACTGTTTCTGAAAAAGGGAAAAGGAAAACATTCAGTTCTATTTCAATTTATTGTTTAAAGAAAAGCAGTGAATAGGGATATTTCTCAAATTTTATTCCATGTGTCCGGTGGGTCCACTTAAAATGCAGGCTCTGATTTGGTCAGATGGGGTAGGGTCTGAAAAGTGCACTTTTTAAATCCAATTTATTTCTAATTGATACAAAAGAGAACCATAACATTTTTACATGCTAATGAGGGTAAGAGGGTGTTTCCATATGTGAGTGCACTGTGCTGAAATCGGGGTGCATCGATCTATCTCTTCAGACACACCTCTCAAGTTACAGTGATTTCGTTTTATTTTGGCCACTCAGATCTACCGAGTCCACAGCCAAGGCGTGACTTCCTGGCAGGAGGGGGAAAGGGCCCCTGCAGCCTCTTTAGCACTCTTTCCATTGCTTCTTGGGCTTGGCTGACTGTGCTTCCAGCACCTTCTTCCTATTGATGCCCACTCGACGATCACACCTGCCAGTGCGCATGTCTGGAGGAGCCCGGTCTGTCCTGAGTTACCCACCTTCCTTCAGAAACTATGTAGTGGTGATGGGGCTCCTTGGGAAGCCAGTGTGGTCACATTCTCACAGGGGAGCCTTCCTGGGACGGCACCCGGGGACTTCAGGTTGTTCTGCAGACAGAGCTGGTGAATGTCACCTCCACTCAGCATCTGTCTGCAGCCGGGTGGCTCTATGAAGTCGTGGTGCGGAGTAGGGAACACAGAGGCAGCCTCACTCCAGAGTGTGTGAGGCTGGGGACCAGGTGCCTAAGGCCCCAGGCCATTTGTGCTGCTGGTGCTCTGGTTTCTCTTTGCTTCTCCTCTTCTCCCCACCTTTTTGGGGACACTGTGCACACCCCATCCTCTGTACCCTTGGAACACACCTGAGAACCTCTACTAGGCAGGTGCCTGACAAAAGCCGTGGAGGTTCATTTGATGGTGGGAAGGAGAACAAATGGACGGCCATGGAATAAAGGCCGGGAAAGGCCTTGCATGGTGGACTTGATTTTCATCCAGAAAGTCAGAACTTGGGGCTTGGGAGTGGGTCTTCCTCACCACCCCCCTCCTTCTGGGTACCTGCCTGCTGCGTTTCCACCTGTCTGTCTTCGTGGGTTTGGGCAGCTCCTGGGCAGTGAGGCTGACCACCTCACCCAGAGCTGTTAATGTTCAAGAGAGCTTTCCACACAAATCGCCTGAGCGTTGCATGTAGGTGGGTCTCACCTGAGGTCACTTGGCCCCTCAATATCTTAAAGAGTCTTTTGAAGCCAGGCCAAGACTTTCATTGCTTGAAAAGTGCTATTAAATACTCTTCAAATACAGAGTAATACTCAGCGCAGAATAGTGTGATTCTGATGTTCTTTTTTAATGTTGTGATATTTTCCTATTGCTTTCCGAATTAAATCATAATTGTACAAAGTTTAAAAATCCCATCTCACATGCAAATTCACGCATTCATTTTTCAGTGAGAAATTTCTCATTTTTGATGATATCTTATTAGCATATTTGAACCAAAAAATAAGAGTCTCTGAATGTAAGTGTTCAACTACCCTAGTGTCAGGGCTTATTCCAGTCTTCTAAGCTCTATATCAGACACAAATCACTTAAGGTGGCTTTGCAAGTCAAGTGCTTCCTGAAATCGACTTGGTTTGCTTCGGGGTGTTTCATGTCAGGCTGGCTTGTGCCACTTGTGGTCTAAGTGCCCTGTCCAGGTGGGCTGGCTCTCCCCGGCGTTCCAGCTGTGGGAAGGGCCAGGGTCGCTCAGCCCCTTGTCCTTACCTGAGACGGCAGGCCCAGCAGCACCCTCATAGACAGTCGTCTGATGAAACAGGAACGGAAAGCCTGCGGCCCAGCAGGAGGCATCAGGGAGAGCTGTCTTGTCACACTGGGTCTCTGGTGTCACTCTCACTTGACACTGTGAACTGCTCATCACCAGCTGTGTTGGCCTGCTTGTGCTCACCGTCACAGCCTCTGGAGGGGCTGACCATGTGGTCTGTGCGTCCTGTGCCTTGGGTAGGTGACCCAAAAGGCTCATGTCACAACAGCCCTGGTTTTCTTGTTTTCAGAGCAGAATTTCTGAGAGAACGGACAATCCTAGGATGCAGTCCACATGACTGACCTCAAGTGTGGACAGGTACAGGGGCTGGGACTTGTGCTTAGCTCAGGTGACCCCTGCTTCCACGTTTGAGCTTCCCAGGGCAGGAAGTTAGTGGGGAACAGGAGGCCCCTCTCTTCTGTCACCATTTGGGAGGGGTAGGTATTGGTGACATGGGTAAAAGGTGGAAGGTGCTTCTGTGCATCTGAGAACACGGCTTCTTCGTGCCACTGTGCAGGTGAACACGTGCTCTTCTGTGCTGCCGTGACCTCCATCTTTAGCCTATAGGACAACAGGTTTTTTTTTCCTTTATCCTGGTACTAGGAGGGGAACCCAGGACCTTTGCATGCCCAGTGAGAACTCTACCACTGAGCCACATCCTCAGCCAGGACACTGTACCTGGACAGTCCTCTTGTAAATCAATATCATGCTGTGTCAGAAGGGAAAAAAATAGGTAACTAATACAATGCCTTGTACCAGAGACAGTGAACAAGGCCCTGTGTGTTTTCACAGAAGGACAAAATAGAAAGGAAAAGAAGGTGCTGTGTCTTTGGACTGCTGTTCCTCTGTGCCGTCTGCTGTCAGATTGAACCTGGAATTAGTTTGGCGTTCTTGCCTTGTTTCCTTAGGAACCTTTCTGAAGAATTGGTTTTACAGGAAATTGTTGTCCCACAGATAGGAAAGCAATGCTAAAGATGAATAATGTTTTGACAGAATTTTCCAAATTAAATTGCACACCATACCTTCGCAGAGCTGAAATGTCTTAACGTATATGTTCCTGAGCATTGTCTTTACCCTCCGGGGAGCTCTGAGGATGGAAATTGCTTCCGTTTTCCTTATCAAGAACGAGGAGCAGGGCTTTCCTCAAGGTAGGTGATCCAGGTGTCTGAATTAGCTTTTAGACGTGAGATTTAGAGTCTCTGTAATGACACTATTTACCCAGTTACTGCATCATTAATTGCCCACCTTTTTGGACAGGACCCTGGGGAGTGGAGTGACCCAGCGTGGCTGACAGGCAGGGACATGGTCCACTGCACATTTTCCTCCCTCTTGACCTCTGTGGTATGAGTCTCACTTCTATTAAGCAATTTGTAAAGGTTTTAGTCTTATGTTCTTCCACTCCAATACAAAATTTACTTTTAATCTGTATAAGGTTTTAACTTTTTCCTCAAAGTTGCTATAGTTAATGCGTGTGCTAGTGATTGGTCTTTCATTAAAAATAAACAACAACTGATCCTAAATTTGTAAGATACTGGGGACGTCAACACTGTCGAAGGGCGTCCTGGGTGGCTTCTTCGCACAGGAAGTCCTGTGATGGTAGATGACAAGGGCCAGCAGTCCTGGTTGTCACTCACTTCCATTAATCCGTCAAAACACTTAGCTCGCGGTTTAATCTTCCATTCGCCATTGCTTTTCTGTGCCAAGTTTCTTATTTTTACCATCTTTCTGGTGGGGAGGATCGAGTGGCGAGGGTTGTCATTGAACAGGAGGGAAAAGTGAATTTAAACGTAACACACAGAAATTTATATCTCGTGCTTCATCATGATAGATTTGAATGTAGAAGCTTAGTTTTAAAAGATAGAAGTAATGGTATCATAAGAAATAAAGCAAGAATGATTTTTACCAAAACATTCTTTAAGTGGAGAAAAATGTGAGGAAGAGGTGGATGCTGGATCCAGGTAAGGCACAGGGCACAGCAGGTGTAAAGAAACACCTTTGTGGAATAGGGAGAGCACCAACATTCTATTTCCTTGTCAACTACACATTTACATTTGTAGAACTAACTTCAGTCCCAGTTTCTTTGCAAGAACTTTTGAAACTCTGGTCCTCAGGAGATAGTTGAATCTGAACACGCAGAGTAGGGTCAGCGCTGTCCACCTGGCACCCTGTGCAAGGTCCTTCTCCTTGGGATGCTCACTGCTTTCCATGTAGTGCCTGGAGTCACCTGAAATGAGGATGCAGTGAGGTGTCACTTTAAATCCAAATATTAATATTAGTGAAGCTTAAATTCATTCGTAGTTCCATGTAGCAGTGCCGAGAAAAGTTCTCACACTTCCTTGGTACAAGCCGTCCTGGGCAGCACGAGTTGCTGTGCATCACCTGGGAGACCTGCACTTGGAAGGAAGTTTAATCTACAGGCGTGGATGAGATCACGATGGAAATAGCTGGGGTGAAGGTATGGGGCGAGGGGCACAATAACCAACAGGAAGGAAATGGATGAAGGATTTGATGGGCAAGTCTCCAAAAAGACCAACGAGTGGCCAGCAAGCACATGAAAGCCACCCTGCATCACTGGCCACCTGGGAAACTCAAAGTCAGTCCACACCTCTCGAAGACTCAGAAGATATCGAGTGTCGGCCAAAACCCTTTTCCACTGCTGGTGGGGAAGCAGAACTGTAGAGCTACTGCAGGAGGGTTAAGGTGGGTCCTCAACAGTTTGCACATGAAATGACCACAGGACCCAGCAATGGATACACAGAATATGCTCCCTTCGTACGATGGGATGTTATTCTGCCTTAAACAGGTGCATGCCCATTCCAGGCTTGGCACTTTCCAAATTATGCATGCATTAAAGTGTGTCATTTTCTCTATATCCAGCTGGGTTTTAGGTATGTCTCCATTGCTGTCTTTGTTGATCCATATAGTTTTTGTAGAATACGTGATGAGATTTGTGTTTAGGACACTACCAGAAACCTAGGAAAGCATGGAAATTCATTTGAACAGATTAAACCCTGGTCAGAGCAATTGTTACGAAGGAGATTTAAAAAATATAAAGTAGACGAGATCCTTCATGAAGCAGGTCTCTGAGAACAGAGAAGCATGGGTGATTATACTTGAGACTCCACATTGCCTGCTACTAAGCCCTGATTGAAGTACTTGCTGAAGTACCCAGACGTTCTGTTGCAGACCTGCAGGGCTTGTGAAGAGAGTACTACCAAAGCAGCAACCACCAGTGTCATCCGTAAAATACCCCGTCAGAGGGTCTTGGGCACGCATGGCACAGAAGAGGAAATGACTCTCAAGGGGCATAGTCCGTCTACTAGTAGAGGAAGTGGGAGTCGGATCGAGGCGTGGATTCTTAGCCACTGTCCAGCTTGCCCTGGTCTGCAGATGTGGAAATAGAGGGGAACAAGGAAGACTAGGGTGTGCCTGGCCTCCAGGGGCCAGGCTTCTGAAAGAAAAATCAGTTACTTAGAATTTCTCTGAGATTTTGATCATTCATGAAAACGAGGCATTCCTTAAGGAAAATGTATTTTTAAAAATCAAAGTAGAAGAGGGAGATTTTGTGTAAATACCAGTGATGACAGGTTTTCAATAATTTTAGAGAGAACTATTTCTTCTCATGAGCTCTCAAAGTATAATGCAAAAAAAAAAAGTCAAAATAAGAGGTGCGGATTTTATTATGAAGTAACAAGTGATGGAAAAGCTTAAATATACAGATTTATCAAAGAAAAACCCTCTGAGGGTCACAGGAAATGGAAAATAATGAAATAATTTGGGTTAGTAAGATTAAAAGCTTAGAGAAGAGAAAGATGAGGCATAATGTGTTGTATCTAGGATAAATTAGCTAGGTATCAGTTTTAGTTTATTCAAATAAATAAAATTCTTAGTGGAATGAAACAAACAAAGCATTTTTCTTAGGAAGAGAGACTTTTTGGTTCATGCCATGCAAACTGCCTGTTTTATCAATTTGCAGACCACCCAGGAGCAGGCGGATGGGGATGGGTCAGGCAGGAGGGCCGCCTCCTTGGCCAGGTAGCTTCCTGCTGACATGAAGAGGGTGGCGAGGGCCAAGGTGGCACCCACGGGACCGTGAGCTGGAATCTCCTGTGGGCAGACTGGTATGTGCTGTCACACTGTGACCTTGCCCTGCCCACCGGGCGCGGTGTGACTCAGGGTCCTCTCAGCACGGTGGGTCATAGATCTCACTGGCACCGATGATGATGAATGGAGAGAAACCATTTTTTAATCTAATGTAGCCTTCTATTACAATGCAAAATTCCAAGGATACACAGAATTCGTGATTTCAAAGAGTTTATAGAAGCAGATTTCACTGATGCAGAAAACACGTGTGCCTTTTGGTCGGTAAGCTTTCAGTAAACTCTTGATCTTTTTACCATAAATCACTCTGAAGTACCAATAGTGTTTTGACCTGCCGTCAGCGTGGATGTCTTGTACGCATTGATAGTAATATGAAAATGTCAAAAGGAGGTTCTGTGACTACTGTGGCTCCTTAGAGGTCAGCACTTTTGTTGGAAAGAATCAAAATTAAAACCTCATTTCATGCAATGAAAACATGTGCCCTGGGGCTCGAAGTTTTTCCATTGTGGGCACATGAGTTAAGCTCACGGCAGTAGTTGTGGTCTGGCCGCTTTCTGAGTGTGCAGGTGTGGTGTGCACCACCAGAGCTGCAGGTGTAGACTGACCAGCAGGACGAGAAGCAACTCGCCTGCTCCGTCTATGTGCCTGCTGCTGCAGTGCAGAAGGAACTCGCAGGCTGCACCCCAGCAGGGGTGTCTGTACTTCACTCCTGAGCCCCTCTGACATCCTCCAAATGTCCCCCCTCGCTTGGTTCGAAGACCAAGTGATGGTATCTCATAGGCCCCATTCTCAGGTTCACTGCTTTGTTTTTATTCTTTTGGCCAACTCCAATTTTTATGTGCAGAATAAAGAGGGCTGGTGTGTGACTGGCCATCTTTGGAAGCCCACTTACGTGGGAGTGTTAGAGATGGGTTTCATGGAAATAGGGACCAGGATTCAAAAAGGACAGTACACATAATCTGCTTAGAGAAATGTCCTCATCCAGGAAGTGATACACATAACAACCAAAGGATGTTCTCTGCACTGTCCCCCAAGCTGATCAGAAATGGCATCTGTATTTGTATCAACTGAATCATGTGGAATTGAAACTCACATCTGTCTTGTGCAGTTTCTGAATTGACCAACAATTGTTGGGCGATTATTCTTTTATCTGTTTCTCCAAGCAGAAATACCTCTTACCCGCAAAGAGATATTGGGCTGGGAATCATTAGAAACAGAATCATTTTTGTTGTTAGGGAAATTGTGTGTGTGTGTGTGTGTGTGTGTGTGTGTGTGTGTGAGAGAGAGAGAGAGAGAGAGAGAGAGAGAGAGTAGATATTCATATTCTGATAGAGTTTAACATGATTCAGTACATATTCTGAATATCTTTATAATGTTCTCTTTTGAAGAAAAGAACTGTCTGGCTCAACTCTCAAAATCCCTACTTTCTGTATAATGTGATTTAATCAAATTAGATAAGAGGGGCTCATGGAGCAATGTGTGGCCTGGTTTGGGCAGGTCGCCTCGGGGAGCCTCTTGCATGCCGGGGTGTCCTGGTTCTCTGCCTGCTGTAGAGCCTACGCGGTGGAACCACACACAGGGACGTGAATGCAGAAGGCAGGGATAGCAGAGACTCGGAAGGCCCCAGTGCCACGGAGAGTTTTAATTTCAGTTACTCCTAAAGAACTTTCCAAAACGAAAGCTAGGATTGTGTCATTCAATAAAAATGCTACTAGCATTTTAAGACTAAGCTGAAAATTGCCCAAATGAAAAATGGTGTGAGCTGGAATTGACAGATGGCTTGGGTCTGTCAGACGCTCACGTGCCCTTCTGTGAACACCGACGGCACCACCCGGCAAAGGGTGGAGTGGAGGTTCCTGACTTCCAGACTGCAGGATGCTGCTGGTTGGTTCAAATAAAAAGCCTAGAGCACCAGCCTCGGTGGCCAAGGCTTGTAATCCCAGCGGCTCAGGAGGCTGAGACTGGAGGATCTGGAATTCAAAGCCAGCCTTGGCAGCAAGGTGCTAAGCAACTCAGTGAGACCCTGTCTGTAAATAAAAGACAAAATAGGGCTGAGGATGTGGCTCAGTGGTCAAGTGCCCCTGAGTTCAATCCCTGGTACCAAAATAAATAAATAAATAATAAAAAATTAAAGCAAGAGCATGATATTCCCAGAGGAGTTTATCGTTTCTTTTCAGAGCTGACATGTTTTTAACTGCTCTTACTGCAATTTCCCCAACTTCAATCCTCTTAGAATTGTGACCATCCTCTTAAAATTGTCATTTTTTCAATTCAGTACCCCACTGACAAAGAAAGAAGCATTGAAGTTTCCTGTTTGTGTGTGCCTGGGGAAAATGATAACAGTGATTTCACAATCAGAATGCTTTTAAAAACATATTAGTTGAAGAAAATCATCGATTTGCAGGGCAAAGATTACATCAGTTACTAAATATGAAAACAAACAAAAATGGACAGGAGTTAATTAGCAAATGAAAAGAGTTGCTCTAGAGGTATCATGACACCTGCTGGCCTGGGAAGGGAGTTCCTGCGGCCTCCAGAGTGGCCTGAGGCCAGATCCACGCAGGGACGTGGGGGCCACTGGATCTGCTCCCCGGGAAAGGTCTGTCCTCAGCAATTCTGCAGCCAAGCCTCTGAATCCCAGGGTTGTTCCTGAATCCCTGGGTGGAGAAACTCTAAAGGAAAGACATCACCACTTAGGGACAACCCTTATGATCCCGTCAGGTCAGGCGGAAGCTGGGCTTGCTGAAAAACAAGGAGGAAAAAACGGAAGGAAGAAGAAAACGACGGTCTGCAAACCAGTGAGAAGACTGCTCCGCGTGGCGCCTTTCATCCCCGGAGAGCCCCAGCCTCAGCGTGTGCTACACATGTGTGTTTTTTCTTTCTGTTTTCATTTCCATGAGGACTCAAACAGTACTTGGCTTGGTTGTTTAGAACAGTGTAGTGCACCTCTTGTGGTTCTGGGAGCCTGCATGAGTGCACCCCAAGGCGGGTCAGAAGCCCTTCTCAGGACCAGGCTTGGCTCCCCACGAGCACCGTGCTAAGCCTTGCGCATAAGTGAATTCAAGCGGCTTAGAAGTCCGAGGATCCTGACCTAATTGTATAGGCTTCCTGGCTTTCTCTGTTGTTTTTTACCATGTGTATGTGGTCTTGTTTTTCTCATAAATCGAGAAGACCTGGCGCCTGCCACGGCCCGGCCGAGTGAGAGGGGCCCCGAGTCTGACTTCTCTCAGCCTTCCTTTCAAGTGGGTGATGCGCCTCTTTCCAGGGAGAAACCGAGGCCGGGGGTTCCCTGTGCTGCCTCAAGGTCTCAGGCATGATGAGGTGAGCAGAATTCTCACTGGAATGCTTCTGAACCCACAGCCGGCCCCTCTTCAGAGGAGAAGACCTCCTGGGACTTGACTTGGTCCCTCCGCGGTTGCATACTGTGCGTAATGCAGGCAACTTCTCTCTCCACGTGGCTGGTTGTCATGGTGCTGGGCTCTTCCGCTCTTGCTGGCTCATGTTTATGGCCTGGCTTTGCCACAGACACGTTTCTGCTTTACATTTTAGCCTGGAGCCCCTTGGCATCGTTCTGTCCACGCGGCACTGCTACACGTCAGTTTTTCCTCTTCCACTCTTTCCAGGCCATGCTCTGCTGAGCTATTATTCCTGCTCTCAATTGTGCACACTCAAGCTGTGTGTGACAGCTTTTCATCCGCAGGCATTCCCCAGGGTGCACTCTCAGGTTGTGCTGTTGTTTGAGTGCTTTTGACCCATGGTACACGCCACATACCCAAATGCACTTGGGTACACACAGGGGCACAAGGAACCTGGCACCCACATAGAAATGACTTGGTTTAGTGAGAGCACTTTTCAAGAGTCTCACATGATTCTCTCTGTGTCTAAAATGCTCTGCAGGCTTCAGCAAAGTCTCTACATTTGAGAGAAAACTACCTGGATACTTCTGTCCTTTTATGGGTGATATGACTTGTATTAAAAATGCAGAAGCACTACTGGACTTTATTGCAATAATTGCTCATTTAGAAATATTATGACATTTTTTCCTTTTTTGGGGGGGATTGAATCCAAGGGCACTTAACCACTGAGCCACATCCTCAGCCTTTTTTTTTATTTAGAGACAGGGTCTCACTGAGTTGTTTAGGGCCTCACTTAATTGTAAAGGATGGCTTTGAACTCAGGATCCTCTTGTCTCAGGCTACTGAGCCCCTGGGATTATAGACATTCACCACCATGCCCAGCATGACATATCTTTTTATAGTTTTAAGAACTATGTAAATGAGTGATACAGTTGATTATTTTCTATAAATATAGGAATTTATTTCTCTTTTAGATATTCTAGGTCTGATTATTAAGTTATATTTTCAGCAGTCATCGAGTTAATGCTCTCTGGAAGATACTTTTAAAATATGGTACAAAGAATTGAAACCTAATTATGAATTGAAGCAAGAGTCCAGATCAAGGAAATACATATTTTTTAAATTTAAGGAACAGCACATTTTTTGTCCTGTCACATGACATTTGATATTAAAAAATGACATTTTACCAATTAAATAGCATGCTTCTCTTAGGTTAGGTTAGAGATAAAACATTAAGTAGAAAGACATCCAAGAGATTATAGTGACAGATCCTGTTAGTTCCTCTACATTAGACCAGTATCCTCATTTTACACCTGAAGCAATTTCTGGAAGATGGATTTAAAGTTACTTATCACAGAACACCAAAGCCAGGACTGCCAATATCCCCCAGCCCGGTTTTGATTAGTATGGTGTGTTTTGGAACTGAGAGTTGTTTTACTTTTGTGCCTCACAGGTTCGCCGTTACTGGCACTGTCTTTCTTTCTAGACATCCAGCCACTGGAGTGTCAGCTCAGCAGTGAATAGCAGCAGCAGAGGGGCGGCTCCTGGCTCTGTGGCTTTGGACTGTGCTGGGATTCAGCGGAGGTGGAAGCATTTGCTACTCGATGCTCTGCTTTCACACTCCTAGCCTTGGCCGAGGAGGGGTGACCTGATGCAGATGAGAAGGTGCAGAGTAAGGGTAGTTTCTGCTGGGCCCTCGCACTGCGCCCACCTGCTCATGCGGTTGAACCCGCACCAGGAGTGAGCTTCGGTACAGCCATGGCCTCTACCTAGAACTCTGCCATTGCCTATTTTTATGTATGCAAGGAAGGATCTGCCACTCATGGGAATGAAATAGGGCACAAGCAATTTTCTGTCTCAGTTACTTTGATTCTCTAATCTGGATTAGTGCAGTATAGAATTTCCTGTCCAGAGTATCAGACTCATGACTTCTATTCTCCCCTTTACCTTACTGGTGTCCTCAAATCTGGACAATGATCCCCAAATTTTTGTTCATGGAGAAAAGAGTTCACAGCCTTTTCAACCCAATGACTTCACCCTAAATGCAAGCAGTTAAGGAAATCGTGGAAGAAGATAGCTTTAAGGAAAGTTGTCTATTCATAACTCTGTCCCATTTATTTCCCAATTCAACATATAGGTATTCAATGCCAGGTTCTATGTTAGGTATCGCTTAGAGTTAAAGCAACTGGGGTCCCCATTGTGAGTAGACAATCCAGGGAAAAAACATAATTATGCACTTATCATAATTATTTTATGTGTTAAATATAAGAAGGAAGATCATCATTTATCTCTTCAACATTTATTGAAAGCCAACCATGTACCAAAAGTGGTTACACAGGACAAGAACCAGAAACCATCCTTGTCTGGAAAGCAAGGAAGAGATTTGGTAGGGATTGTTAACAATAATCAGCAATAACATAAAAAATCGTACTGAGCACTTTTTAGATGCCAGCACCACAGGAAACACTTCACATATGTTGATTCACTGACTATTCACAGTTGTGCTACCAAATAAGCATTACTTTCGTCTCTGCATTGTAGATAAGAGCACTGGTGACTTGCAGGTTAAGTGCTGACTCAGTGTCACAGAGCTAGTAAGTAACATAGCCAATATTCAAACCTAGGTCATCTTGTTCCAACCTATATACTTATCACACATATTTATGTAAACTTGTTTTGAAGGAGGAACTTTCAGGGTCTCTGGAAGTTTCTTCTGAAAAACTAAACTCTGAGGAATTATAGGGAAGAGCTTGGTGATGAAGGGGGAAAAAGTCCAAGGGCTGTCTGGAGAGGAGGCCCACGTTGTGGGGTAGGAGAGCAGAGCATAGAGAGGTGGCAACAGAGGGGCAGGCAGGCAGTCCATGTGGGGATTCTTGGCTGTGGTAAGGAGATGTGCTCGTCAGCTCTCTGTTGCTGTGAAACAAATACCTGAGACCATCAGCTTTAAAGGTGGCAGGTTTGTACTGGCCTCGGTGTCAGAGGTTTCTGTGCAGGATCGCTTGGCCCTGTTGCTTTGGGCCTGTGGCAGCACAGTACATCATGGTAGGGGCCGTCGGGGGCAAGGCCTGTTCACCTCGAGGCAGCTGGGATGCAGAAGGAGAGATAAAGAAGGGACAGCATCCCAGTGACCCTTCAAGGCATGTCCAGGGTGACCAAACTTCCCTCCACTGGCCCCTACTTCCTAAGGGCTCTACCCCCATCCAATAGCACCACAGGCTGGTGACCAAGCTTTCAGCCTATGGGCCTTTGGGGTCGTTTAGGTTCAAGCTCTAGTGGGGGTGCGTTTTCATCTGAACCACACTGAGAAAAGGTGGAGGTGGCAAGCTGACATGTGGGGGATGGTGCAGCCGGGGCAGGGGCTCCTGCAGGTAAGAGGGGTGATCGTTGCACTTCCTGGGTGCACAATGGAGGTGGTATGAACAGAGGTGAGAGAGGTGGTGAGGACAGTGAGGTGATGACAACAGGACAGAGGTTTTAATTGCATTAGGGTTTTCCACTATGGAAGCACCAGGTGGAGAAGTAATAGCTATTGGGGGCCAGAAAGGCAGGGGCTAGAGAGGAGAGCAGCTGGCGGTTCGAGGTAGAATCAAGAGATGGATGTTGACAGAGGAGATCTGGGTAGTTGCATTGTCACAGTGAAACCAAATAAAGACTTTCAGAACCCGCTTTCCTTGGTCAGCACATCCCAGCACGTTTCCATAGGTTCTCATGCCGCACAGACCATGACAGCACTCGATTATTTGTCATGGCCACGGGCAAACACTTTTTAAAAACTCGATTTGAAGAGAGAGCAGACCTTCTCAGAATGATGAATTAATATTAACTGACAATTTCAATCTTTAGGTTTGCCTTTTTAAGGCAGAATTTTCCATTTTTTTCTTTTTATATTTAGCAATTTCACAGATCCTTCTGGAACCTTAAGACAATTGGTCCCTTAACTACAGTACCCAAACTTTGAAACATTTTCAGCTTCCTGTTGAACTGTAAAGAAAAAAAATGAGGTAGGTCATACAAAGGAGCGCAGCACTTCAGTATTGTTCCTGGTTTGTCAAGTGCCTTTGTAAGATGGCGCATCGCTGGCGCCTCTTCAACTCGAGCACGTTAAACTGCTCTTGTGGTGCAGTGGTGGTCCTCACTTTTGGGTCTGGTGTGCAGTGGAATCATCTCTGGGGCTAGCTGGACCACACTTTGCTGTGCCTGAGCCACCAGAATTTCTGATTTAGTCTATCTTACATTCACACTTCTAGGAGTTCCTGGGTGTTCTAGGTGGCTAGTGGAGACCATGCTTGGGAACCACTGGTCAAGGGTAGGTGGACTTCAAATGCAAGTGTTTGATGACCTTAGGTACCTGGGTGGGTGGGAGGACAGCAAAGGTCCACCACCCCAGTGCACTTCCAGCAAAGCAGGTGGAAGGGAAACCAGGTGTTGTTGCTGCTGGCAGGGCTACCCCATTCCCTAGCTACTGTGGCACTCTGCAACACGGGGTCTGCTGTGAAGTTAAGTCAGCCAGCCTTCCAGTGACCATTCTCCTGCATTTTCTAAGAGACATGCTTGTAATTAATTTTATGTCCACAGGGGTGCCCACACCATTTTTGTCCACCTCTTTGATGTCAGAGTTATGTTGAGTGTCATGCTACACCATGGCCGTTTGGTTCATACGGTCATTCAGTCATTCTAAAATACTCGTGTGGAACATCGACTATGACATGAAAAGAACAGTTACTTAAAGGTTTGAGGAATGATGAGGAGAACAGTACTTTTACAAATACATTCAATGATTAGTTGAAAATTTCATTTTTTTTTCTTAACATAGTCAATGACATGTCTTTATTTGGATTTCACCAGTCAGTCCTCACTTCCTCTTTCTTTTCTCCGATCAAATCAAAGTAACACCTTGTGTTTGGTTGCCATGTCTCTCCTGTGCCTACTGCTCCGTGACATTTTCTTAATATTTCCTGGCTTTTTGTTCTTGACATTTTGAAATGTACTGACCGGGTATAATGCAGAACATTTCCCAATTTAAATTTGTCTATATTTTTCTCAGGGTCAGACCTGGGTTATGGGTTTCGGAAAGAACGTCACAGAACAGTGTCTGTCTCATGGCATTAGGTTAGAGGGTGCATCGTATCCTCAGGACTTTACTGTATCTGCTACAGGCTTAGTAGTGGATGTTAAGTTGCAGTAAATGCAGAAGAGTAAACATGGGAGCAAATTCATATTTCAGAAGTTGTGGTTAAAGCCATTGCAGATCAGGTGTGAAATTCTTTCTTTTAAATATGGCTACAATCAAGCAAAACTCCTAAAGTCTGAAAATAAAATTACAAATAAACAAGAAGAAAATTATGCTTAAACAGACATATTTTTGTCTTTGCAGAAATGTTTATTTTTAGCTTTGGAGGCTTATTTTACATCACAGAACATAGGCAGTGCTGCCTGTGTGCCTTCTCTGAGTATACTCTGTGCTCATATACCTGCTTTCCACGAAATAGCTAAGGGGAGAGTATGCAAACAAAATTGCTATGCATTTTATCCCCTGATAGGAGAGTGCAGATAACATCAGGTGGGTTTTGTAAAAACATGGCAGGGGGATTTACTGCCAGGTTCCCATTATTGATCAGGGACTAGATCGTGAACTACTATCATACTTTGCCAAATCAGTGTCTCCTGTGGTTATTACGCTGCAGACTAGAACTGGAAAATCACTGTAAGCAGCAGGCAGCGTGACAGAAATACCAACGCAGTTAGGATGAGAAACATGTATTTCCATTAAAATGTGAAACCCTTGAGCAAGAAGGAGAGATCTACAGAGTGAACGGGAAGTGGATTATCTCCTCCAGCGTTCATTTGGAAATTGTCACGTAGGCTTTTGGACTCCCTGAATGCCATGAGCTTCTGCTGGAGGGTATCAAAAAACCTGGTCTGCAGGCCAGCACCCTGACGGGGTGGACAGGGCGCTCCAGGGAGCAGGCTGAGGGCAATTCCACTCGGCTTGTCTGATGTGCTGTAAGCAGTTCAGAATAATCCACCCAAAGTAAATGTCAGCTGTGTGTGTGCATTCAGCTTAAAAGTGTAAGTGCAATTCAGGCAACTGGAGACAGCTATGCTCAGGAAAAGGTTATGGCTAGCAGGAAACTGACTAGGAAATTCTACACTCACAAACATCACACGGTGCATCACTCACGAAACAGGTGTTCATTACGCTCTTAACTTGCGCAGAACAGTGTCTGTGGCACTGTGGAGGATATGAAAGGGAGACAACATGAAGCATTTACTTCCAAGCAGCTCTGGAAGCATGTAGGTGCTGGATTTCTTCTGGAGCAGGGAGGGAATCTGAACTCTACAAAGCAGGGTTACAGGTAACCTGGCTGGTACGGAACAGGAAGCACTGACTCATCTGCCTTTTAGAGTGTTAGCTCCCAGACTTTCTACAAACAAATTCATCATTGGGATGATAAAATGCTGGAACCAGTATCTAAGCAAACAACTTCAGATCAGAAACCCTACAAAATCAGAGGCCAACAAAGGGCCACAGGAAGTGACCAATTATGAAATCTGTTTCAGAGGAGAACAAAAAGCGGTAGGGAAGGAAGAAGGAGGGAGAGAAAGATTGTGTGTGTGTGTTTGTGTACATGAGTGTGTGAGAGAGAAGTGGGGAGAGAGAGAGAGATCTTGTATTGCCCAGAGATAACAGATTCATTTTGTGCAAATATAGTATCATAGAAAAATTAAAAATTAATATGCTGCTGAAGTCATTGGTCATTGATGTTCACACCTTGGTCTGACACCACCATCTCCAGCTCACCGTAGTTCCCCAGCAAGGACAGGTGGACAGTGAGAACCACAGGGAAGCTGGTAGTCTTAATTTCATTCATGATGATGAATCTCAGCAATTCTGAACCACAGGATAATCCTCCCCAGCAACTGTCTACCCAGCGCCTGTTTAATATAGATAGGGAGGGGCTGGTGGATTTAAAGTAAATTAATACTTTCATCATCTTCTTATTGAAACTCTGAAGCCTCATTCTAATACCATAATAGAAAACGTTCTTTGTCTCCTTCATGCAGTTTTTTAGGATTTTAAGTAGAAAATTTCCATTATTGACAGCCAATCAAATTCAATAAGTATCTATTGTACACGAGATATATTGCACCTATATATTTGTGTGTGTGTGTGTGTGTGTATATATATATATATATATATATATATAATATGCAAGCATGCATATGTAGCTGCATATAAATAATGAGCTGTACCTAATATATAATTAGCCTCATGAGAAGTATGGAACCACACAAACAAATGGACATTGAAACAAGATTGAGTTTTCCAAACTCTCATTATTTGCGAGCTTCCCAAACTGTCGTTGTTCTAGGTGGCATTAAGCACTCTGGCTTTTTCCAAGTGGCCCGTGTGAGTCGTGTGTTGCTGCTTTATGTAGAAAGCCTGTGTTTCTAAACCAGGCACCTTGTGGACCTATAATGTGGATGCAGAATATAATAGTCATTTTCTATCAACTTAATTATAGCTTTGGTTTCATTGTTCACTGTGATAATTTGCTTTGGGCAAACGAAAAACACAAATATGCATATTTGTTCAAAGCCTAGTAATTCACAATTTTTGAAAATTTGACCAAGCCTGTGCCACAGTGATAACTTATTAAGAAAATTGCTAATGTCATCCCAAGATAGCCAAGGTATAATAAGTTTTCTCAAATCTCACAACAACATAGATATAAATAATGTAGTATTATTTGGACATTTTCAGAAACAAGGCATGGCTTGGAAAAAATACAAATATTTGTGGCTTAAAACCATGAAAAAATTTTACAATCTAAATTTTCTGTCAAAGTCCAAAATATATTTTAGATCTTAGGCAGTAATGAGGATTAGTAGGATGACCCTTCAGTCCTCTGTGAAATCATCATTTAATCAAGGGGACCTTTGTGTCATATATATGCATGTATAATGTCAATCAACGAAACATGAGATATGCAACACAGACACTAAAAGATACACTGTCAGAAAGAAAGGAGCAATTATTTCAGGTTCAGGAATCAGGGACAATCACAAGCAGTGGCATTTACACTGTGGTTTCATGGGTTGGTAAATTTCGCAAGTGGACAACAGGGACATTCCCTCCAAGGACACAGCATGAGTCAAGCAAGTGTGGCCCTGAGACTGCTTCAGTAGCAATTAACTGTCACATGTGATTGCAGCTCAGACCCACTTCTGGAGGAAACAGTTGATTCAAGAAAATTGTGAAGTCTGAAAACCCCACCTAGTAGAAGCTCTTGAGTATCATATGGAGGAATTTGGATGTACTCTACAGATGATTATTTCTGAGTAAAGTTCTAATATGTCATTGTACATTATGGAATATATTTGTGTGTTAATTTGCATATTAAATTACATATATGCAGGTAAAATAGATGATGTTGTGCAACAGTGTTCGTGGAGACTTGTGCAGAAGTTACTCTGGTTGTGGAGTGAAGGATGCAGGAGATGGAAGGATGGGTCCAGATGCTAAGGAACATCTTTGTGGAGACAATGAAGGCCGAGTACAGAATGATACATGAGGATACACGGGGAACATCAGGGCAAGCGGGATGGCACACTAGCATTAGCAGGATTTGGCAACTGATTTAGAAATGAACAAAGGAGAGAAAGCAGTATCAGATGAACAGGATGGTTTAGCTGAGTCAGGAGAAGCTTGGTCCTGCCAGAACCAAGATGATGCAGGAAGAAGGGAGTCTCCTTAAATGCCATTCGGTTTACATTTGTGCATTTGAGATGTCATTAGGACATCCAGGCATAGTATCAAATTTAGAAAAAAAAAAACATTAGGATCAAAGTATGGATTTAGGTATTAGCTGCATAGAAATGATGAAGTGAAGCCATAGGAGTGGATACATGGAGCAAGAAGAGAAGGAAATGGTGCTAGAACCTGGTGCAGGCCTGGATTTGAGATGACTGAGCACAGAAAGAAGGATGCAGAGGCTCTGAGGGAATCGTAGTGACGGAGAATGGAGACAGCCATGAATCATCTCATGGGGCCAGGGAGGAGATGATCCTATGCCTGGACCATAATGTTAACTCTGGAGATACCAACTCACATCTGGACTATGGATTTGCTACTGGGAAGTAGTTCTTGGCTTGGAGGAAATAGTTCATTCAGAAATGGAGGAATGGAGAAGAAACCAGTTTGACCATCTTTAAAAAAAGAAGAAATGATATGGAAGTGGATGTAGAAAATGTAAATTATTGTTTAGAAACATTTGTCAGTGAGGAGAGTTGACTGGAATCCTGAGCAGTAAGATGTGGTCCTAGCACATGTTTAGCTCAAGGGAAAGGAAAAGGGGGAGAGGGGACTTGAGCGGCAGGATGGGATCAAAGTAGGATGGATGGAATGATTGGCCTGGAAAGGAGCGAACCTGGGACTTCCTGAGACAGACTGACTGATGAGTTGTAACCGAGGGGTCTGGAGGACCTTTACGTGGGCTAAATACCATTTTCTCAGCCGTGTGTATGGGTGGACACAGGTTGAGAGCCAGTGGGATGGAAGTGTGCTTTCATGGCTGTTGAGTAAGACTTCTGTGTGAAGCACTATGAGAATATCACATTAGACGTGAAGTTCAGACCCAGGGTGCGACAGTAGATAACATCAGGCAAGGTCTCCGGAGACTGAGGGTGCCTCCCATGATTCTCTAAGATGATCCCCATCACACGTCAACGACCATGAAGGCCAAAGTTAGCTTTGCATTTGTTACTGAGAGGGGCGCACAGCCCACGTGATCAGTGGGTCTTTGTTGGAAGGATAGAAGAGAGTTATACTAGGGCTTGAAATAGTTGGTATGTTCTAAGGAAAGCAGGGATTGGCTTCAAATTGGATATTGTGAAGAGTCTGTCCAGTACTCATCTATCCTCATGACTGCTCAGGAGTTGGGAGGGATCAGAGGGACAGGGGGTCTTTGGAAAAGAAGACAGGTTATGTGGCTTAGGTAGAAATGTGGTCCACCTGACCCTGTTATGTGTGGCTGAACACATCACTTTGTGTTCTGTGGGGAACCCACGGCTTGCTTAACAGCAGCATTGAAAAATAAACGTGTTATTGAGGTCCTGTTTCTTGGCAGATCACATGATGAAGATAAATGGGGAATGCTAAATCCCCAAATTCCCTTTCTGCTCCTCATTTTGAACTCAAGTTGTCCCCTTGTATGAAAGTGACTTGGGTGGCCCGAATTCCCTGAGTAGATGGTATCTCTCTCCCTAGAATGCTAGATCTGTGAGCTCAGGAGGCAAGGCTGCTCATCCCTGCTCTTGAAGTGGATTAATAAAAGCAGGCTCCCTGTTCAGAGACCTGTCAGTCACTCCTTTCCAGGGCAGGCACGGGGCCCAGCAGGACAGTCTCTGCCAAGGCACATCCATGTGGGTGTGCCTTATCCAGTGATGGCTAATGTTAGGAGCAGAAGCAGGAAGACGCACTTGGAGCCATTCAGGAAGGAACTTTCCAGATTGCCTTTCCTTTTATTGCATGGTGTTTTGCTTCTTTCTCCTACTCTATCCAAGGCGTCTATTTTCGGAGTGGGAATTTAGTCACAACTAGAAGTGACATGGGATTTGGGAGTCTGCTCCCTCTGTCAGCTGAGCTTCCTTTTCTCCTGAGTCATCCTGTTTCTCAGAGAGCCTGTTTCCAGCATAGGACTGTACCAAAGCTGAGGTGACGGTCATGCTGGAAGTCGGGAGAAGGAGAGACTTTCCAGCAGAAAGTAGAAACAATCTTAGAAGAATCGTGCAAAAATCTCAGTGAAATTTACTTGGTTTTTAAGGGGAAAAAAAAAGAGAGATATACCTTTAGGAGGAAAAATCTGAATAAATATCAAAAACATTCCCTTGCAAACATTGTTTGCTGTAATCATTTATATGCTAGTCCTTAGACGTTATTCCCTGTGGGGTACATATCTGGACTGCAGAAGCACTTGGGTTCCACAATACCCTTGCAAATTAGGAGATCATTATGGTCCCCTTTGATAAATTAAATGAGGCCCAAAGAGAAAAAAGTCATTTTCCTAAATCAGACAGCCTGTTAATTAGGGAGGCCTAGAATTCACCAGATAACATTTGCTTCCGGCGTAAATTATTGTTTGTAGAAGGAAGCACAGTGAAATCCCCTGAGTTCATTCATCATAAAATTTTCCCTTTCATCACAAAATTTAGGTGATGCGATATGGAGAGAACAAAATCTTCAGGCTGTGTGGTGAGAATCTCAGCTGGTTCCCATTCATTAACGCTGTTGGCATTGGCAGTGTTCATACCAGTGTGTGGCATTTTGGATATTTGTAGGTTGCTTCTCGGAAGCGTTAAACCTTTTGTTTTCCTGTTTCGACTATGCCATTCTTTGCAGAATCATTCAGGTGTCTGATGTCCCAATGGATACTTACGTGTGGGGAGAGTTTGCGTTTTGGATTCACATAATGAACTTTAGATACTGAGAAAAATATCTTGTCATAATACAAACTGATTAATGAAGCTGGTCAGTAAGATCATACTCACATATTGAACATTTGATAACTTAATTTTCAAAGAATAAGTTAATAATGAAAGAAACTAAGTATATCACCTTGTTCTTTTGAAGGTGCATATCAGTATTAGGTACTTTAATGAGTGTCTAGTTAGTGGCTTGATATTTAGAGTTTCAAGCTCATATTAGAATTCAGCAAATAAGAAATAGGATGAAACTGCTAGTCTTTTAACTTAGAAAGAGAATTATAGTGTATACTAGCAAAGGTAATTCAATTTATAAGAATGATTTTGAAAGAAAATAATTTATATAAAGCACAGTGCCCATGAGTCAGGAATTTTCAAATGTGAATATTGATTTCCCGCATTGAAACTCCTGGGGTTTAAAACAAGAGCTATTAAAAAGTCTTGATTTTCAATTTTTTGTCCTTGGAAAGAGACAGAACATAAAATGCAGACACTGTAAGAGAAAACTGTCACAACAATGGATCAGGGAATGGAAGTGATATTTGTGATATTCTGCAAAGGTATTTAAATTCTCCATCTACTTGATGTGCAAAATCAACCCCACACGATGACATTTTTCTTTCCTAAAAAGATGTCACATTATTTAATCATAAATTATAATTCTTTGATGCTTCAAATGCATAAAATTACCTATTCTCATGATTTCTAAGTTTTTTTTAACATTAAGGGATGGGCACAATATGCAACTGAGTCTTAGGAAAACAGTTGTGCCCCAAGCTTATTCCTTTTTATGGTTCTTTGCTGAAATGATTTTCTTAATTTCATTGAGAGTATTTTAACGTTTTTACAGGTAGTAAACATCAAATATTCTATTCAATTGTCCTTCAAACTGTCACCCTCAGTGGCCGCAGTAACAGAACCTCTGAAGACACAGCAGCTGGCCACTGTCTCTAGTGCCAACCAGGAACATGGCACTTGTTAGTGCTGTCCCTGTCCACCGGCGCGTACCTTCTAAATCCACTGCTTTTCTAAGTCACGGTGAGGTTTGCCTGTGTAATTCACAATGCTCATGGTCTGGAACTGTTAGAGAAGGTGAGCTCTCTGAATGTTTCTCCGTGTTTCTTTCTGTACGATTCCACAACATCTTACTCAGAACCCTGAATTACAGGAGACCTGTACTTAGGCAGTCATCTGGCTTTCACTGTCCCCCTAAGCCAGCTATCTGCATTGGCCCTTTTAATTTGGGACATGCTCTTTTCCCCATGACTTTATGAGCAGCAGCTGTAACTGCCTTTGGGACCTGGGCAGGAAGCAGCCCCAGTGCCTGGTACCAACAGGAGACAGAATCGCTAGTGTGCATTGCAGAATGCTTCCCTGAGACTTCCAAGAGGACAGAAAATCATTTATCTGTATATAAATCTCTCCTTGTAACCACTAAACCTGAGGGTTAATTGCACATAAGTATAAATGAAACATATCATTTCCCAGTTTAATATTTATTTATTTGTATAATTTGAAAACTTAAAGCCATGCTTTTTTTTTTTTTTCCCTGATGGAAGTAAGGGAATGGTGAAAAGAATGGAAACAGACTCTGTGATCTATTTTAGCTCAACCTCTCCTGTCCCTCTGTAAGAATGAAAAGACCCCTGATTATTTTATATTTATCAAGGAGTAAAATTAGCTCAGACATTCTAAATGAAATATTATGAATGCTTCTACTGTAAAGTATAGCATAGGAGTGACATGGTGCACGGGAAAGTATCTGAAAGTACAAGCATTGGTAGCACTGCTAAGTTTTGGCTCTCTTGATGGGAAATGAATGGTGGAATAAGACTGGGGGTGGGGCTGGCGTGACTTGTCTAGATGAGGGAGGCTGTGGGTTCAGTCTCCAGCAAAGAGACTGCACACAAGCTCTAATAGGGGACTCTCGGTGATCTGCAGGGAATGCTGCAGGTGGCCAGCAGGAGTCACTGATGACACCTGTGCTGTGTGTCCTTTCGAATGTCTCACAAATAGACCCATGGAATGTTTCGTTGTTGTTGTTCTAATTATACATGACAGGAGAATGCACCTTGGCACATTATATGTAAATGGAGTGTAACTTCTCATTCTTCTGGTTGTACATGATGTAGAGTCACACGGTTCATGCAGTCATATGCACATAGGGTCATAATGTTTGATTCATTCTACTATCCTTCCTATCCTCATACTATCCCCTCCCCTCATTTCCTTCTGTCTCATTGAAAGTACCTCCATTCTTCCCTAGCCCCCTATCCCCCTGCCTTATTGTGAATTAGCATCCGCATATCAAAAGAAACATTTGGCCTTTAGTTTTTATGGAACTGGCTTATCTTAAAGCAAGGGCAACTCCCTTCTCTAAACATATTTCAATCTCTCTTTTTAGCTGTCTGACTGGAGGGTGATCATTTCACGTCATTTGTCTAGGGCCACTCACCAAGTCAGTGATAGATATTTGCTGAGTTAAATTGTGGTATATAAACAATGGTGCAAATACTGTTTCTGCATGTTGTTATATTTAATTCCTTAAGTGCTTTTAAATGTCATTAGAAGCAAAATTATTATGATTAACCATATAAGGCACCAATCTGTTTACATTGACAAATGAGCATTTTATTTCCTATTTATTCCTCAATCAAGACAACAAATCCAGCAGGTACATGCTTGTTTTAGACAAATATCTCCGTGAACTTAAGGTACTGTGAGTGTCATTAAACCTCAAATTTTCATCATAAACTAAGGGCTAGGAAGTATTGTATGCACGTACGAGATTACCTTTAAGAGGACTGTGGTGCAGACCTTCAAGTGGCCCCTGCTGACTACAGTGCAGTGGTGCACCTGTCCTGTCCTGCCATGAAAGAACAATGTAGTCGGTTCACCAAACACGCTTTCTGGGCAGTGTGAGCACTCGGAGCCCACAGAGGACAAGGGGCTGAGGGAGCCTTGGAGTGTGCAAGACACCAAACGGGGTGCTGGGAGCAGACACCAGACAAACCTTCACAGAGACAGGAAGGAACCCGGAGCTGCAGCCTCCAGGAAAGGGTGTGGAAAGGAGTAAGAACGGGAGCTTGTCCTGTCTTGGCGTCTGTGCCTCTAGGTACAAAACGGTGCCCTGAGCACTTCTCTTGCATGATGGTGGTTTTGTTGTTACGTATTTGTACATAATAGAACAACATGATTTAGCCAGCAGCCTTCCCCGGTACTTCCCCTTTCCCTCTCCTCCTCCCTCTCCCTGGTGCATTTCCTCTGCTCTAGAACCTCCCTTCAGTTTTCATGAGATTTCCCCCATCTATATTTCCCTTTTCTTCTCTAGCTTCCGCATGTGAGCCGTGCCTTTCTGAGTTGGCTTATTTCACTTAACTTGATGCTGTCCAGTTGCTCCATCTTCCTGCAGATGACATCATTTCATTTCTCTTGTTGGCTGAATAAAAGTCCCTTGTGTATAAACACCACATTTTCTTTATCCATTCATTTGTTGATGGATACCTAGGAACTAGGTTCCATAGTTTGGTGATTGTGAATCATGCTGCCTTGGACATCTTTAATGACTGTCAAAGAGCACCGCAGAAGGTCGGTGTTGAAGTCCTGAAGACGGAGAGAGCACTACTCATTGGGGAGCTAAGCTAGCATGGACACAGGGGCAGGTGAGAGAAGTTCCCCGAGGGGGCAGGCCTCTCAGGGGGTGTCCACCGTGCACTGTGTTCAGCACAACTGCCCGGGGCACCCTGGTCTAGAGAAAGGGACTTGCACTCTTGCATTGCTGTTTAGCAAAGTTAATTCTGGGAAGATGCAGACCAGAGACAGTGGAGACATGGGATGAGGCAGGGGCAGGCCTTGGTGCTGGGCTGAAATGCTGGGCAGAGGAGCCACGGGAAGCCCCACCTTTCTGATGGAGGCAGGTCACTGCTGTTGGGACAGAAGCCACTGCACAGTGCACAGAAAGAGCCAGGACTGCCACTGGGGCAGAGCTTAAGTAGCCCAGCTCCTTCCACCTGCATGTCCTTAGGCAAAACTCTGTCTGCCACAGCAGGATCTGTCCTGCTCCGAGGACAGTTAAATTAATCAGTGCCTATACTAGCGTCTGCTTTATAATGACACTCATTAAAAACTTATTAAATTTTCTGTTTGGAGAATCATTTCTTTCTAGTTCATTTAACAAACCAAAACCAAAAACACAAACAAAACCCACATATTTTTGAGTCAGGTTTCTACAGGAACTTTTTTACTTCAAAGAGATCAATACTTGTCTGGGATAGAGAATCACTCTCCATTAGAAAATAAGGTGGACTCATGTATAATGGCCAACAAAGGGAAAACGTGGTAATTTCAAAATAAAGATTTAGAGAATGGAGAGTGTTCATCAGGTACCAATTAGTACTTTTTACCTACCTGCATATTGTGAAGCTACCTTAAATGTTCTTAATCCAGGTTGGCTCATGGTATAGGAATTTGGTCTCATGAAGTAGATTCTAGTTACCACTAGCTCCCATTCCCGTTTTCTAGAAACCAGCAGGAAACTTTGAGTGAAAAGATAATCAAATTGTGTCAAACTTAGAAATGTGTATCATTATATATATGTTTATAACTTTCTTTTAAATTCATACCAACTTACCTAAAACGTTGGCTACGTCAGCACATAGTAACAGCTCCCATATGTTATTTGATATATATACATATATATATATAAAAGGCGATATATATACATATATATAATATATATACACACACACACTTTTACCCATTTTTTACCTTTTTTTATTATTATTTTATTTTTACAGACTTCATTTTGATTCATTATAAATATAGAACACCATATACAGTCTACATTATTGAGACTATGTTGTTTGTTTAACATTCACATATCCACAATTTCCTAGAGAAAATTTTAATTTCGTGTCTTTCTATCCAGAAGTCAGACCAAATATTCCAATTTTTTAAAATTTAGAAATATGTTCACTATAACAATTCATCCCTGAAGATGAAGCTGTTCAGGTGATAACTTGACTTTCAATATCATTCAACTGCTGATATTCAGGTATATGTACATTGACCTTAATTGCATATAAGCCATTGGCACTTGGAATTAAAAGTTTTATTAAACAACCAAAAAAGTTGGATCCAGCCTCCCTTAGTTTTCTGGACCCGTGGTTGTGCATCTCATGTGGTGGTGCAGCCCGTCTGCCATGAGTCTGAGGGGCCAGGTGCTGTCCCTGTCCTGTCTGTGTGTTATCAGGCCCTTAGCACATTGATAGAACGAGGAGGTGCATGGTACTTGTGTTTTGAACAATTGAGTGCATGAATGAGTGACACCCATAGACTACCTAGGTGGGTCCATGTCAGAGACCCTTCTACCCAGAGGGTGCTGACCAAAGCTTAACTCACTGGCAGAACCGAGTTTACTGCATGGAGTAATGAGTTATTTGAAACCAACTATCAGGGAAATGATGATCCTCAATCTTAAATGACCAGAGCAAAAAGCATTCTACTCTGGGATCATATAAAGTAGTGTTTTTCTTCTCATTCTCTCCAGCACTTCTGCCAGCCTTTCTTTTGCTTATATACACTCTGAATTTTATCAGATATATACTTTCTGCTAAGCATTGTGCAGGGCACTACAAATTGTTATATGAGAAGCATGGTACTTTTCATCAAGAAATCTGTGTTTTCCATGTGTACATGAATCAAATCATCACATAGTACCCCATAAAGAGGTACAACTATTATCTTTTTGTGTATTCATTAAAAAATAAGCATGAGCCAAAAAGAAATCTTTGTTTTGCACATCTCTTTTATATTCTGTGAAATGTATGTACACAGTAGAATGTGCTTGAATAAATTTTAGATGACTGGTAGAAAACTGAAAATTAAAAAAAGAGAAAAATAAATATAAAATATTTTAATTATTCCAAAATTTATAGAATCATAATTTATGATTAGAAAAACTACATTTAAGATGTTTGGAAGGATGTATTTTTATAAACAAATGATTTCAGTATAGTTTGTAATTGTTTTGCCATCTGAAATATATATAATAAATTAGACAGATGCATAAAAAAGACACATCAAAATATCCCAAAGCCAGGTTTTGGGAAGAATGGGTTTTTCATTCCTGTTTGTGGTGAAAGGTTATTTTTCTGGGGTATCTACATGTCGTACTAATTTGTAATATGATAAATGAATGATCAACTTACCTCAGTGCAAAAATACACAGAGCCCTACATGCTGACACATGGGAATTATTGAAAATCTGTTATAAAAGACTGATATTTAAATTCATCAATGACACACATCTTTATCTTAGAGGAGACACGTCTGGCATCAAATTTTTGATAACAGAACTTGATATTTTGCCTATAAAGAGGTTCTCATATTGAAATGATTGCCTAAGACAAGATTTTATATAAGTTTGCTTTTTTTTTGAAATTTCTAAAATTTCTTTTTGCCTAAAATCACAGGCTAAAGAGACAACTCCTCAAACCACTGATAGATAAGAGGCTCTAGAATTTAGGAGGCTGAGATCTGAGAAAGAACAGGGTAATTCACCCAGCCAGACAGTGCAGTCTGCGAAGAGGAAGGAGGAGAGGGCCGGTAGCTTAGTCGTTGATACAAATGTTCACGGCCAATTTTAGAGAGTGTCGGAGTAGACTTGGTTCTTCCTTGTGAAACGTTTTGGAAATTGCTCTCTATCAATGTTAATTAGGATATGAAATTAAAATCTGTTCACATCCAGCTGAATATTATGTTAGCTATATAGGGCACACATTTAGTTGGCCCCTGACAGGATTTTAATTTTCTGCAGTCAGTTTCTAGGAAAGCCTTGCAAGGAATGGATGCACTGATCTATATTTTCTATTGACAGCTGCCAAGGCCCTGCCAAAACCATCTGTCTTATTATTATTTCCTTTTAGTGGATTTCCTTGAAATGCCCGTACATGAGAACAGTCCCCAAGCGTCACCTATGACTAGATTATAATTGCACCACCTGCTTTTAGTAATTGCTCAGCTATTCGAAACCTTTCTTGCAAACATTTTCAAACAAGTTTACATCACCTTAGTCCACCAGTTAATTTAGTATTTTGAAATTTCAGGGAGATGTCTTTGTATGCATTTTTAAATTTCTAAAACATATTTTCTAAAATATATATTTCAGTTTAAGAGAAAACTAAGTTTCTGATACACATAAGAAGTACAAAATGCTACAATTTATGTTTTTTTGTTGTTGTTGTTGTTTCTCATTTGAAAAAGGTGGATTTTGTTCTGCAATATCTGGAGGAAGATTGTTTTTTATGGTCAATACTTCATGGGCCAGAGATGCTATTCAAACATATATCAGCCAGAAAGACTTAGCTTGCAGAAGTAGTATTGTTTTACGGCACATGGACAAATTATTTCACTATGCTTAAAGGGGACGGTGAATACATCCCGAGCTGACAGCATTCTCTCTGGGACACCCTGACTCGCCTCATTTGCATGGTTTTGTCACTTGGTTCTTCTGTTTCTTGAGCGTTGATTTCAAAATTCAAAAGAAAAGAGATGAAGAACGCAGATAAATGGAGGAAAAAAGGGATATGTATGATGACAAGAAAAGGGAAGAAAAGTCTGACAATGATCATCTCTTTTCCAAACACTGTTCTGTTAAACTCTTGCAATGGGAATACCGGAAGTCTCTGTGAACCTACTAGGGAAGTTGCGTTATTACTTATAAAAGTAGTTTTTCAACTCTGGAAATATCCTAACTTCTGAAGACAGGAAGTTAGCAGACTCAACTGGCGACATACAGTTAACATACATTTTACTGAAAATCTCCTCTGAAAAACAGTTCTGCCTTCAAAGGACAAGCAAATGTGCAAAAGTAAACAGGCTATAATCAGTGATTGATGATCTGCGTGCATTATTGGTGTGTGGACAGATGCCAAAGCGTCCCATGTTCATAAGGATAAAAGGAAGTATAAGCCGTGGAGAAAATCGTGCATCGTTCCTTGCACATAAGCACGTCCTTGTGGCCAAGAATGTTGTTTTCCAAAGCACAGCAAAATGCTATGTGCAATCTGCTTAACCCAAGCCGAGGAAAAGTGTGTTATTTACCTTGCTGCAAATCTCTTTCAAACCTTTTAAGTATAGGGGGAAAATGGCCATCTTGCATCATTTACATTAAAATGCATCCCATTTGTTTAATTGAAAATATTTTATGTGAAGAATAGAAAAATCACAGAGGAAATACAGTCCATAGACATCATTCAAATATTTTTGTATTTTAAAAGATTTTCTTATTTTTAATTTTCCATCTTCCCTGATATTAGATATTGAGGGGAAATTAATCTAAACTCACCCATGAATGTAAAATCTAAAAATCAGTCTTATTTAACCTGTGCATTGCATTCCTCCTTCTGCCAGAGTATCGTTCCCATGTGCCTTGTTTTGTGATGTATCCTGGTGCACCCAGGGCGCTGACATGCCATCTCTGTGTGTCACAGATACTTCACAAGCATGTATGGATTGTTTGTGAGCAAACGTGCGTGCAGACTTGTTTCAGGAAATGAAAGGTGATGAGGAACACAAACATAAATGTAGAAAAACAAGCAAAAGTTTGACTTCTCAGAGCGCGGAGACTAAGGAAGTCTGGTTGCAGGAAGCACTGTCACTTACTGACCAGGAGCCCCCAGGGGCTGGCCATCTTTGGCGTGAGTGTGAACGCATGGGCCTCACCAGCTGCAGGAGGGCAGCTGTCGGGTATGTGACAGAAGCGTGAAGTACGTGTCAGCGGTAGTGGCATAAGGTGCGTGCGGCTGTGTTCTGAATTGGTAAAGGAGTTTTCTTCATTGTGTAACTAGAGGGGCGTCTTGCCTGATTTTATTGTGCAAGTTTAAGCGGCGAGTCAGAACGATAACTCCGCTGATCTCATGCTGCTGCAGGGTGGTGCTTCCTGATGGGCGGAGGTCAGAGGGACTGTATAAAGGCACAGAGGGGTGAAATTGGCCTTCTGGGAGGAACAGGAATCGAAAACAACAAAATGTAGAAAGTAATACATTCAGAGGTTATTAACCATTGTTAGGAGAAATACACACTTCACAGAGATTCCATGGAGTTGAAATAGGCAAGAATCACTAAAGGCTAGCTAGCAGAATGAGGTATCAAACATGCCTCAATCACTTGCTCATATCAAGTAAGAGGAAAATACCTGGAAAATAGTAATAGCAAAGGGAAACTCCAAAGCCAAGCACTAGAAAAGGTATTTCATTAAGGCCAGGGGGTTAAAGAAATGTTAGTAAGCCGTCTCAGAGAGGGGGCACATTAGGTATTTTATGTGAACAAAAACTACTATGAGCTTGTCATAGGGCTCGAAAAATTATAAGAAGCAAAGAACTTAGATAAATTAAAGGATATCCAGTTGTCATGACTTTACATTTTAAGAAGCAAATATATTCAGAAAGAATTATTAGTCTATCCAATAATATTATCTCTATTAGCATTAAGAATTTTTTGATGTTAAAAATGATTTAACCATCAATGTTCGATGTTTTAAAATAATGGTGACCTGGGACTATATGAAGACACCAACATTAATAGAGATATGCTCTCACCTGGCAGTAATCAGTCCCATGTGACATTTAGCACATAAGACCCAGGGTGGGTTTTAAGAATGCTCAACCAGAAGAAGAAAATAAAGAAAAAAAGGTTAACACTGTAGGAGAATGGGGCTCGAGAATTCTTTTTCTATGTATTGACGCAGGACAAGACTCCAGATGAAACTAGCGAAGAAAACTTTTTTTCATAATGGAGGGACGCTCTACTCAGTGGAGTAGTGGCAATGTGTGTTGACTCTTCGTTCATTGTTAACTGAAAACTAGATGGACCTACATGTGACTCAGCTGTATTTTATTTTATCCAGAAACAGGCATGTATTATAATTACCCCTTAGATAATTTTTGCATTTTTGCTTGATGTGTATTCCTTTTTTAGCAGTTGTTTATATATGCAAATAGACACCTTATGAAAGTAATGTTCATGTTCACTTTGTCCCTAATTTATCTTTTCTTTTTATTCTCCTTACGCTCTCAATGTATAAGGTAGGTGATTGGAAATCAGTGAATCGAAACTATATCTCATGTCTCCAAGGTTAGAGAAACTTGTTTAGAAAAATATTTTTCCTACTAAAAACTTTAACCAATTATTTGGTGCAATTTAAACATATCTTTAGGTAGGAGTATATTTCATACACAATCAAAATATAACTCAAAATCATGGATAAAAATAATTGTGTAGTGTTTCCTCTGTGGCAAAAGTTGGCCTTAGATTGTCTTCGGTTCTTTCAATGACTCTGTACTGGGTTTACCATTATTTCTGATGTCCTATAGGTAAAAAATAGGAATTGTAGACTTTTCAAAAAAACTCCATGGTGTGGATTCCAAGATACCATTGGAAACTGGTGGACCATGTATGTGTTAGTTGGGCTTTTTTTTTTGGTGAGTGAAGAAAAGCTTTGAAGAATTCATATGACATATGTGGGCGTATTTTGTGCAAAGCATGATAAGGCTGGCAGTGAAATAAGAAAACAAACTACATACAACTCAGGATGAAAGAGAAAAGATTTTTTCCTATTGTCATTAGTTTTCTCAGGTCCTATGTCTCTTTCCAGTTTAGAGCTGGAGCAGTTGAAATAGAACGGGGGCAAAAGGAAACAGAGAAATTCTCCCAGAAAGAAGTCAAAAGCTCACAGACATCCACGGTGTGATTGGTCAGGAAAGGCGAATTAGCGGCATACCGGGGGTCTTTCAGTTTGAAGGAGGAGGTGAGAGGAGCTGCTCTTGGTGTCCAAAGGTACAGAATGACCACGTGCTGCATGCAGTGGATGTAGGCTAAAGGTAAACTGGCTATGGGAACAATTTACTTAAGGAAGATATTGAACACTTTTTGCTGGATTGTAAGTTAAAATAGTGGTTTCTCTTACGTGTTTGGGGTGAGTTAGGTGTCATCTTGCTTAAAATTAAGAGTGAATAGGATGAAGTAATGATATTTATATTCCTGCTCCTCTTTTCCGACAAATGCAAGTAACTTTCAAACACTTAAAATTAAAAAAAAAAAAAATAATGATTCATTGCCAATTTAGACTAAAGAAGGCAGTTGAGTTGAAGTGGGTTTATTTGTGTCTGGATACCAGGATTCATAATAGGCTATGTAGGTGGGAGATACTTTATAACCTAAAATCACAGGGGAAATTGATTCAGATTAACTAGGTCTGACTCAAACTTATGACATGTTAATGGCACAAACTTGGAAGTTGATATACTAAAAAAATATGTTTTAATAGAAGCAGAATCAGGTGACACTCTTTCTTGGGTCTGAAGTGTGCAGAACGAAGTTCCACGCTGAGTTTGTGCTCCTCCCACTGACTCTTATTAATGTCAGACTATGTAAGTTATTACTGAAACAATGATACTTACATTTTACTAAGCAAATTTTTTGTTTGTGATCGTATAAGTCACACAAGTTTGATTTCATAGTACAACTGAAAACTGTGGAATGATGTCACCAAAGCCAGCAGTGAGCAGGACTGTTGCATATATCGCGTTTATGGACGTGGGCCGACCCGCATTTGTATCGCGTGAGGATCTGTTCTGGGGCAAGGAGTGAATTGCTGAGCATTGCTGAATGACACCTTTATATGCAGTCTGCATTTCTCCTGGAAAGTGGCATAGACTTGAAGAAAAATCTGTCCAATTATACTAAAATATGGTGGTATCTACATGGTGTGGAAATAATCTACGTGTAGGATTACACTTGTAAATTTTTTAAACTGTAGAACCTGAGAGGTTACAAAGTTTCAAAAATGCATTGAATAGCATTAGTAGTGCCACTTGATGAGAAAACTGAGAATGTTGCTGTCACTCGGAGGAGGCAGATTCTAGTCCAGAGGCCCCAGGGAGGTGCTTGGTCCTGGAGCCTAGGAAGCCCAGCTCCTCCTTGGCTCAACCTGGCTCTATGGCCCCAGCAGGGATAAAAATAAACTTCCTTAAAAAGTGTGACTATATGAAATAAAACGTGTTGATAGGGTCTTCTTTAAGTAATTGCACATTTTAAAATTCCTCATACATGCCCTTTGTTGCATATCTATAAGAAAATAATTAAAAATGTCCTCCAACTCCTGATCAAAATTTGAAAATTAGCAAATTGGTAAGGTCTGTGCTGTATGTGCTTTAAATTTAAGGATTCCTGGTAAATGAGTTATTCCCTTTTCACAACATTTTTTATCTTCACAAAGGCTGAGGATATCATCTTTCCTTTTTATGACTTGCTGCAAAAGGAATTTTAAAAGGAAAATAACAATGAGAAAAACTAAAGGATCTTGATGCACACTAAACTAATATATTTTGTATTATTCAGCATTTAAAAAATATCCAATCATGATAGTAGTAAAGGCCTTTATGGAAATTTTGAAAGAAAAAAATTCATAAGGTCTAAAACAATAATCACTTACCCCAGGATGAATCACTGTAGGATGACAGATAGATAAGAGGTAGGTAAACTGATAGATAAATAGGTAAGTAGGTAGGTAGGTAGATAGACAAACACACAGAAAGAACAGGCACAGTTTTTAAAATTAAGAGCCTATGTAGATGCTGCTTTCAGTTTTGCTCTTTTCCATAATCGCATAACCATTTTTGCACTATTTAGTTAAATAGTTGGCATATACTGCCAAACTTTCTGCAGAAGATTTTTACCATTTTATAGTCTCACCAATTTACCATATCTTCAGCAAACCTGAAGGTCAACACTTGATGTTCTTTCTATATTAAATAAAATAAAGCAAGTAAATAGAGGAAATGGATCTTACTTCTTTAGTCTGTCAGGTCTCCAAGACTTTCTCTCATGTGAGACTGTTTCAAGTTTCTGGTCAGTTTTCCTGTTCTCCTTAGGAGGAGTCACATGCCACTTTGTCCATTGCCTTATGCTTGTCTTAATGACACTGTCATTTCTGTACAGAACAAGAATCCCAAGGTTTTTTATGATATATAATTTTTATAAACTTTAATCTGCTGATTTTATAAATAGCTTCATGTATTAGATAGCTACAGGATGCCTAGATTAACAGCTTGAACTGCATACATTTCCCCCAACTCAGTATGAGCCTCTTCCTTGGCTAGTGATGGAGCGTCTTTGATTGACCACGATCCTAGTGAAGCAGCTGCATCTGCAGTTCTCATGACTGTGTGCAGAATCACCATGCTCTTTTAATAACTAGGAAGTAGACCACCTCGCTGTGATCTGTGTTGCTGCTGGTGGATTTGAGCGTGACACCGCTTTGGCTCTGTTCGGCTCAGTTCATCATCATCAAAGGAACATTATGTGGAAGTTGATCAATGGATGATTATTTGCTAAGCATATTTAAATCATTAATGCAATGAATAATTTTACTATGGCGAAGATCTAGAGTGTCCCCCAAAAGCTCATGTGTTGAAGACTTGGTCTCCCAGGCAGCAATGTCCAGAAGTGGAGCTTTTCAGAAGTGATTGGATCACTAAGCCTCTAACCTCATGAGTAAATTAATCCATTTGATGATTTAATGGACTACTGGATGGAGATGGAAACTGTAGGCAGGAGGTACGTGATTAGAGGAAGTAGGTCACTGGGTTGTGCTCTTGAGGACTGTATCTAGCCCTGGTCCCTCCTTGCCCTTTCTCTCTGCCCCCTGGCTTCCATGATCTGTGCTGCTTCCCCCGGCTCACCCTTCCTCCATGATGTTCTACCTTGCTTCAGGCCAAGAGCAGTGAGCACAGGTGAGCACGCACTGAAACCTCTAAAACTATGGATAGAACAAACCTTCCCTTCTTTATTCTATAAATACTTTCATCTAAGCTTTCAAAATAAAATTAGTCTTTTCATATTTCAATGTTAACCTGCTATGCGTTCTTCAAATTGCTGCCTCTTTAAGAGTGAGTTTCGGTATATTCTATGTGTCCTTCCACCTTTGTTCTGTTAACCTTTATTTATCATGTGCTGTTTGAAACTGTTCATTTTATTTCAACCAGCTCACGTACATAAGTGCACATGATATACTCTGAACAGTGCTTACAATCAGAAGACATCATTGCCCTATGTACATGTATGATTACATAAATTTACATATCTACATCATGTACAATCATAGAAATGAAAAGCTGTACCCCATTTGTGTACAATGAATCAAAACGCGATCTGCAAAAATAAAAAAAAGAAGTGCTCAATAAAAATCCATGGTCATTATTAAATGTTTTAGGAATATTCTTAAATATTATGTCTGATTGATCCTAATTTCCCAATTGGCCTATAGTTTGTAAGTCTTACTGGTTTTGCACTGTGATGTTGCAGTGATTTTACTGAACTGGAACTACAACCTGTACTCTATCATTCACAAAGTAAAAACAGGGTCTGAATAAACCCTGAGCAGCACCTTTGGGTGTTTTTTTTTTCCTAAGAAAATGTTCAGCTGCCTTTGTCCATGCTTGCTTATATATGCCACTCAATAAAAAAACAACTGATGCATAGAGTTTTAGCCAGGCATTACAATTCACCAAGAATTTGAGGTAGTGATAACCAACTTCCTCCAGCACTGTACTGTGATGGGAGAGCAGGGCTCTTAGATTCAGAGAGAGCTGGGTGCAAGCTCTGACTTTGCCACACTCTAGCTGTTTGACCCTTGTAAAGAATCCCTCGGAGTCCCAGTTCTTTCAACTTCTAAAATGGAAAACAAAGATCACTTCAATTTCAGGATGATTTTGAGTCTTTTATAAGATGAAAATGTTGGGCCCAGAGTCTGTTTTCATGGTATTTTATTTATCATTCTTGCTTCTCTTGCTCCTTTTCTCAGCCGTACATTTCTTAAGATTGACAGAGGAATCCTGAGCTGAGGCTCGAGCGAGCACATGTTTTGAGCAGTCACCTACCTTTGCACACAGCCTTGACCCTGGGGGGTAGAACCTGATGTGATTACAAGGCAGTGTGAAAGACCCCCACAACGTCTACCCATGATTACTAAATTCAGAGTTTCTTAGAGCAGAAAAGATCTTTTACTGTTAATCCATTCTGCACTTATTGTTGTAAAGAAAGTGTAGAGTTCAAAATCATGGTCTCATAAAAATATAATTCCAGTAATTCAAGCCAAACCAGCAGCATGTTCATTTTACTGTTACAGAACCCGTTTTCCTGGGTGTGGGTGCCTGCATGCACACACACGTGCACCCTTCTCCCTGTTGCTCCGCCACCTGTCCCCATCCTCGCAGCCTCTGGTCTGGTTCATATAAGGTGCCATCCACCCAGGACAGCCAGGCAGCGGTTCCCCGAGGTCTGACAGTCCCCATCACAGTCACAGGCCATTCACGGCAGATGTGTGGGTTTCTCTTAGATCTAATTAGGCTTCCATTAACTTAGGCTAAACATGTTTGCTTTCCATTATAATCTACCTTCAGTCCTGCATCTTTAAGAATCGCCACATATTTCTGAGTCTTTTTCATAATCTCTTTCCAGCTGCTGCTGTCCTCGACAACATCTTCCCTTGACCTGCAGGACCACAAACACACACAGTCAACTGCTTTATCCATGGGCCATGGTGTTCCAGTCCCTGAGCTGGGTTCTGGGGCTCCCAAGACAAGCCCTGCTTTCTAAGCTTGCCTTGCAGGGAGCGACACGGACCAGCCAAGCAGAGCTGTGTGGCATCTGTACTCCAGGTAGCGTGTTAGTACGTAGCGGGGTGACAGATGTCATGACCCCTGAGAACAACCGGCACTCGGGGAGGACTCAGTGGAAGGGGAGAGCACGACTGTATTGAAGCAGAGAGCAGTCACAGGAAGAAAGCACAGGAGGAGGGTCTGCGGGAAGGAGGGAGGCAGGAGGCTCTGGGAAAGGTGCTGCGTTCGGCGAGGTCCATCAGAGGACGGAGGGTGGAGCGCAAGGCGAGGTCAGACCATGCATGGCCCCAGCAGCGGGATGGAAGTGGAAGGTCTCCCGAGTGGGTTGGCATTAAAACACATGGTATTCGGGCACAAATGCGGAGAATAGATCTGTCAGGGCAAAGTTAGAGGCCTGGACGATAATTAGTGATTTGGTTGAGAAACAAAGAAGGGAAACTAATCTGGTGGTGACGGGATGGAGGGAAACAGAAAGCTCAGGAGGTGGGAGTGTAGGATTCAAGGGTGGAAGATGAAGAGGCTATTCAGGCTGAGGGCAGCAGTGCAGACTTACCAGGACGCTTACATGGTGGTCCCCTGGGGGAGCCCCACGGTGAGGAAGGGGACTCCACACTGCCTTTGAGGTAACTGCGGGGTGATTAGCAGAGACAGCTGGCTGGCAGGTGCATGTCTAATCTGGAGAAAAGGATGTAAACATGAGTTACAGTTTCATAAATCTCAGTAATGGATGAAACCACCAGGGTCTAAGAAAATGAATTATATCACCTAGGAAGATTTGATTAGCAGATACACTGATTAATAATTTAAGCACATACACCACAGTCTTCAGGAAAGAATGGATTTAATGCTTCTCATGAGCTGTATGTATTAGTTTGAAAGGCATTTCAGACCAGAGCTATTTTTTCCCAAGGAAATTACTTTAAAAATATATTATTTTATCTACAAATATACTGAAATAAAAGATATGCTAGCTAAAGGGAGGTAGCAAGAGACAGGTAGCTGTGAATCCCAGTTCCTAAAACTCCTAAGACTTGGAAACGTTGACAAGGGTTTTAATTAATTACTTTATTGTGAGACTCATTACAATAGGTAAGTATCATTGGTTGTAAAACTAAGGTTACATAAATTGTGAGTCATTAAGAGAATAAAAAGGCACATTCAGGACTCAACTCCTTGAATTTGCAATACTTTTGAGCCTCTAATAAAGTTTGCATCTTTGAATAAATCTATGCAGATATTTTCTTCATATAATTGTGATAATAATGTTTCCTGACATATGCAGATATCAGTGGAAAAGTTTAAGGCTAGAGTTTCAGATTGTTAAAAATAATTGGTGTGTGTATGCTTATGTATAGATTTCTCACCCACAGAATCTTTTCCATTACAAGTATGCAAAGCACTGGTTAAAGGAATTTTTAAATGCTTAGTAATGCAGAGTCAGGACAATTTAATATAATAGTAAGTATATAATATATCTATCACATACTTTCAGTGTAGATTTTCAGTGAGGCTCAGTAGTAACTACATAATGGGAGACAGTGTGAAATGGTAATATTAATACTCCAGGAGCTTCCGCCACTAGGTCCATGTGTTAAGCTCCACCACTAGGTCCATGTGTTAAACTCCGCCACTAGGTCCATGTGTTAAACTCTCTGGACTTTAGAGTTCTTATCCCTGAAAGGAAGACATGCCCGACATCTAATTATCCCAGCAGATCCTCTCAGCCCCAGTGGGGATCTGTAGAGTTAAAGCTCTAAGTTCCATTTCAGTGAGTTCCAGACACATGGGCCAGGCAGGTGGTCGCCTCTGCAGGCGAGGAAGAAGGAGGATCCTCAGGTCAGGTGTCCATTCCCTCGGTTCCTTTCCTGTGACTGTGCAGAGTCCCTGCTGAGTCCTCAACAAGGCCCTTGACTTTCCAAAGAGATCATTTGCTGGGATCCCTCTCCCGCTTGGCCCTCTCCCTCTCTTTGTCCTTAGGATCTTGCTCACGGAAGGAAGTAGCCAGGACACCATAAACCTGGGGCTCTCAGACGCCACTCAGCCTGTCTGTACCTCCTGCCCATGCTATCCCAACTTGGGTGCCATCTGTGTCCCTTTGGATCCTGATTGACACAGTGACCTCTACATTTCCAGAAGGTCTTTTTCTGTGTGTCTGTTTTTGAAAACTGCTGTCATCAAAAAGTTGGTAAGGGAGATAAATGATTAAGGTATTTCCTGTGCCTCTCAAGGGAACCACGTCTCTTCAACCTGACTTTAAACCCTGATTGGAACAGGGCTCCAAATGGCTCATTGTGACCCTCGTAGACAACTGAGGGGGCTTCCGTTCTCTGCGAAAAAGGGAAAGAGTGAGTGATTTGTCAGGGAAGTTGTCCTGACCTGGCACTCGGGTGCAGCTGTCCGCCATTTGTGGAAGTGACTGCTCAGCTGCAGAGGCGTAGCTGCTGCAGCGGCCCCTCCTGGCCTGAGGAGGCATTGCAGGGTTCCGGCTCCACCTCTGGTCTTGGTTACCCAGTCACAATCTCTATTGGAGACCCGTCACTCAAAGTCTGCAGGGCAATATTATTTAGGCCATCTGCTGCACATCTTTGTAGGGATCCTCTTTTCCAAACCACAAACACAGGTGTACTGCCCAGGGTGGACCCATTGTGCCATGTGCCTTGTCTAGAACACCATCTTAAGATTCTTGACCGCCCTGGGAAAGAGAGTTCTCCTCTTCACTCAGCCTCACTGGGAGAGCCTAGGCATGGATCCCTGCTCCCAGGGAGCAGTGGAACTCCATTATGGGTGACCGAGGAAGAGACTCATCTTTTAACACTAAAAGGTTTTTAGAGGGGTTCTTAAAAAATTGGTTCAAAGAAATGAAACTTTGATGACTTACTACACAATTTTTATCACCTGCTAAAGACTAAGACAAAACACACACACACACACACACACACACACACACACACACACACAAAATAAAAGAAACCAAAACCCCCAAACTGTCCGGTTCATCATAAGTCAATTATAAACACAAGTATGACCATAGACTTTTTGGTTCTTTTACTCATTCAACAAGTTCTACTGAGGTAGGCAGTGGAGATATGATGATGAAGTATGGATATATGTTGTCCACAGAGTAATTACGCCAATGAAAGTACGGTGCATCAGTATGTAATTAAACCAAGGAACGGAGCCTGCAGAGGCAGGCAGGAGTGGCATCTAATTCAAAATGGTGTTGTCAGAGGAAGGCCTGCAGCACAGAGACCAGAGGATGCCAGGTGCTTTTGGCACAGCATGTTTGCCTCAGTTACTGGAGTTGCTGATACATTTAAGCATCCCACTCTCAAACACAGTTCAAACATGTGAGGCTATTAGACACAGAGAGACTAAAATGACCCCTAGGCTAGAAAAATAACAGAGATTGCAGGTGGGGTGTGAGCTAGCTGAGTTAAGGTTTTGTATAGATCCAGAATGTAGGTCAGATAAGCACCTCGATAAAGGCCTGGGCTGTGTCTTCAAGGGATGCTGATTTCCCCAGAGGCTCTGCGACCTGCCTCCTGGACACCCTCCTACAGCAGCCTGTTTGGCCTTAGGGTGACTAACATGGGAGATGCAGTGAATTAGACGTGGATGTCCTCTTTTGCAGAGTTATCTCTGGTTTCAGAAAATATAGAAATGAAATGAAATCTTTGACATGAGAATGTTAGCATAGACAATATTTGTTGTTTTTCTCCTTGCAGAAGAACAAATTTGCAATACCGTCGCTAGTGAAAAAGTGATATAAATCCAGTATGAATTTGGTAAATGTCTGATGTTCCTTCTTCATTTTGGTTTATGAATCTGATAAAATACTTAGTAAATGTTGATTAATTTAATAAACAAACATCTTAAACACTAAGAATGTGAGCCTTTTGAAAACCCGGTCCCATCCTCATGTGCTGACAGGAAGATGTGGCCAAAGGGTTGAAGTCCTATGGTGGGGGTTCTGTGCAAGGGCTGCACCACAAGAGTAATCTGCAGAAATTCCACCTCATTTCCAAGGCATTAAATCATTTGATAATTGCATCACCTGTGAGAAGTGACTTCCATTTTTTGTCACTCCATAACGTACCTCAGAAAGTTAAGCTTAAGCACTGGGTTTTTTTTTCTAATGTGTGGAAAGACGTGCTGGGTGCTGGTGTAGGAGATGAGGAGAACGTTGAGTAAGCAGAGAAACCTGAGGAAAGATCACACTCTAGAAGGGCTGAAGTGGAAGGTGTGCAAACTGCAGGGGAGAAGTGAAGAAAGCCAGTTGTTAACAGAAGGTGCCTGTGGGTGCAAGGCCGAGCCGGGCGCCCCGCCAGGAGGGTTTTGAACGAGGAACAGCAGCTTCTGAGGAGGGGTGTCAGGGACAGAGCGCAGCTCCAGCAAGAACAGAAACAGAAGAGCAGCAGCAAATGCAGAGCCCATGCAGGGAGGAGAGTCGCCACCTGGAGGCACAGAGCAAATGGTAGAGCACTCTGGACAAAGCCTGAAATCCCGAGTTACCCCTGTGCAGCCCAGCCTTGTTTTCCGGATGGATGGGGACCACCAACCACACTTTGAATTTCCCAGCGGAGCTTGTCCATTTCCAGGGTTCCAGAGTGAATTGGGAGAGGAAGATTGAGATGTGATTGTCTGCTTCATAAGGAAAACGGGGATCGCCTGAGGTTTTAGAAGAAAGTGCTAAGAAAAGGAGGGACAGGGGCAATTCCAAAGGCCTCTTGGAAAGATGAGTGAAACCTTCCAAGAGTGAGAGTTCTCACCTCGCTGTTAAAACCTAGTCCAAAAGGCAGAGCGGCAAGAGCCAGCCTTTGCTAGGCTGGGACTCGGCGTGCCTTCCGGGCTGGGAGTGGCCCACCGAGAGGGGAGGAGAGAGGGTCGCATGTTTCCAGTGGAGGAGGAAGGCGGGCTCCTGGCCCTGCTCCCTCGGAGCCCAACGACACCTGGAATGTGTCAGCACTCGAAAGTCACTAGATCCAACTGGTAAGCGGCATCTTTGTGTTTCCATGCCATGCGGAGGTTGGACCGTGTTGGAGCCCTGCGGGACCTTGCTTGAGCCTAACAGAAAGAAAAGCCTTCACCAGGTGCCTTTCCACATGCTGCAATGAGGGGCACATACGGCCTTTTCCGGTCGTGAACAAATACAGGCAGAGTTCAGGGACCGAAGAGGAAACCTGAAAACTCAGGTGCTTAATTGTCGTAAGGACGCAGGTGGGAAGGGCCACCCCTCAGCAGATCGGGAAGATCAGACGGCGGGATATAGAGCAGGGCGGAGAAGGGCCAGTGAGGTTCACGGATGAAAACAGAGCAAAACAAACAGAGGACTGTGGCACTAATGTGTCTCTTTGCAGTAATTCAGCAAAAATATTCCAGATATGAACTGACAAGCCCCTTATAAATCATCTTATCTTAAAAGAAAAAAAAGAAGCAGCAGTGGAACTTGGAGACTTGCTTATTGTAAGGAATGTATTATCAGGAACAGTTAAATAATACCATTTTTTTAAGTAAAAATACTGGTACTGGAAGACACAGAGGTTAGGGACACACATGGGTTTTGAAGGTGACAGCTGGCTGGTGCCGCTGGAGCCGCTGGAGGCTGCTGCTTTTTAAGGAGAGTGGCCAAGTCAGAGCGAGGTCAGAGGAGGGAGGAAGGGGCTGTGGAAGGGGACCCGAGGCCTGGGCTCTGTGCCAGGCTTCCGACTCTCCTGGGCTCTCCTGGGCGGGCGGGCGCTCAGGTCCTTCTGGAGCAGGAAGCCTACTCGCCCAGTCCTCTTTCCTCCCTGGCCTGAAGTCCTTCAGGCCACCCAGCCATCCGCTGAAACAGGACGGGGGTGTGTGAGGGGGGAGAGGGCAACCCGTCCACAGGGCCTGCGTCGGGTCCACGTTCCTGGCTGCCTTCGCAGGCGCCCTCCTAGTGTTCAGTCCCAGCTCCTTTTCCCCGCCGTAGCAGCCTGCTCCCAGTCCCCTCCTCTGGGCACCTGTAGGTAAGCTCCTTCACACACGGTGCCATATTTGAACGTGGTGCTCCAAATACAGTCCCTGCACGAAGGAACAGGAGCCAGTGTTTCCTCTGCTCCCAATGCTGTGTCTGGGCTCCTGCAGGCCAGGCTGCAGGGCTGTTCTGGCTGCCGTGCATCTGCTCATTAGTGAGGGGTCAGAAAGATGGCCAGGCAGAGAAGGTCATCATAAGCATTTTTGTTGGGCCACCAGGAATCTGGTGTCTTTATCATGTGGCACTTTGATCAAAGCGCCTTTCAGATATATTTCAAGTTTGCAGTTTTGTCTGTCCTCAGACCTGTCAAGGGAAGTCTTTCCTACCCAATTTCCAATCCATAAAATCCATTGTTACTCCTGGAACACAAGGGGTACTCAATAAGCACTTGTGAAATTCGTGTCATTAGGGGACCAAGGTAGGTGTGAGGTAGTGTGAGAGTGCATCAGTCACGGTGCTTAGAACATGGGTTGGTGGCACACCTAGGAAGATGTAATGCCAGGAGAAACCATGAGCTGCTTTCTGTGGGTCTGCAGCAATACTATTACCCTCTCAAGCTTGCCCTATGCCAGACATTATTTATGTGCAGAACCTCCTTTAGTCCTTCCTACAGCCCTTGAGATGAGTTCGACCACTAGTCTCTGTCACAGATGAGGAAACTGAGGGTCCTAGAGGGTAGGAGGCTTTTAGAAGGTCAGCCCCTCCTGGTGAGTGACACAGCGTGCTTAGACCCCGGCTGACTGGCTCCGGGCTGAGAGCGTTCCTTGCTACCCCCCACTGATGCCCACCCTGCTACCGGGCTCATGTTCAGTGCTGCTAATGGTAATGAGGCCTTTTTTTTTTTTCAAACTGCTCCAGATGCAAGCCAGTTTGTGCATTTGTTTTGTTCTTTCTTGATAATCTCAGAAGCCATAGCTGGGGGCCCCAGCATGTCCTGCTTTTCCTCCTTTTCCTCTGGCCACCAGGCCAGGGATTGTACTCTGGACATGGGAGAAAAAGAACAACTTTTCCTTTAGGACAATTTCGCCACGTCATGCACTAAGATGGCCCCATTCAGCGGTGGCAGACGGAGGGCACCAGAGCCCGCCTGCCCCTGGAGTCCCAGTGGGACAGTTCCTGACCAGCCTCTGTTCCCTTATCTTGGCATGAGATGTCTCACACTTTTCCACGTTGTGGCAAAGAACCAGGGGAATCTGAGGTCAAGGTGCCCGTGGTGTGGTCTGGGCTAGAGTGGAGCCTGCACTTCACCGAGGAGATCCACCAGCTGATGGACCACAGGAGAGCAGCCGTGGCTGTGGTGTGACCCCGTCTCCCGGACACGCCAGGCTGAACGTCAACTCGAGCCCTCTGGAGCTGGGTTGCTGGCTGGTTCCTGAAGGTGGTTCCCCAGTGGTGTGCTCCTGCAGAATCCAGCAGGGAAGAGCGCCTGCTGCCCCAGCCCTGCACGCCCTCAGCCTAGCAAGGACGCCTTACACGAAACGTCTCTCCAACAGGTAACTCCTGGTTGAACATAAAGCCGTAATAACCAGGGTATGAAGTAAGACCCATTTTTAACTCCATTTTGCTAATGAAAAACTTAGGTTATAATTTGGCCCCGAAGTTTACCTCTTTGCAATAGAAAAGAGAAAGGAATATAGAATTCATGACTTTAAAATCTGTGACTGTTGTTTTCGAGGATTTTGTTCTCATAATTCGGAAAGAAACGCCACAGAAAATCAAGAATTCCAATTGGGAATCCTGGTGGTGGTCGCATGTAGCCTTCGTTTTCCTAGTGGGTTCAGAAGTCTCTTGAATCAGTTGAGGGCTGCTAGTTAGACCAGGAGGTGCCTCTGATACTGGCGGATCATTCGGAGAACAGAGTAGCATGACGCAGAGGCCCAGAGCTCGGTAACACGCAGAAGCACGCCAGCTCAGGTGCACGCGCTTGAGGGGACTCGGATGAGGCCTCCTGCGATCCCTGCTTCTTACCGCCCCTGGGCTTCGAGATAAGCGGTGGAAGTGAGCAGTCGTTTCTCTTGCGTTTTCAAGGGGTGAATATTCCGGTGGAATCTGGAGCACAGGAGACAATTAATGGTTGATGAACAGGCAAAACAGGCTGACTTAATTAAGTAATTAACTTAATAATGAATAGTTTAAAATATTTGGAATTGGTCATTTAAGCAGGGGAAAAACTGCCTTCAGCAGAAGTGGAACTATAAAGTGCCTTTACAACTTAGTAGATCTTTCTTTAAATGATGAGGAAACCAAAGCTCACAACACATGCAGTTATTAAACAGGAGTTTTTTTTTTTTTGTTTTGTTTTTTTTTTTTTTTGCGGTGCTGGGGAGCGAACCCAGGGCCCTGTGCTTGCAAGGCACAGCGCTTTACCAACTGAGCTATCTCCCTAGCCCAGGAGGTTTTTGTTTTTTGTTTTTTTTTATATGATGATTTTCTTTTGTTGTGTTTTAGAAAAGTTATCAAGAAATAGGGGGTATAATTAGGACCAGAAGAATAAATAAAAATTTTCGAGATTATTTTATTGATTTCTTAGCTTGTCAATTCAGGTAAAAGTAATTACGAGATTATTTCATTAATAACCTAAAGGTCTAACATATGGCCACTTCAGACAAAGGCATCATTGGTCTCTGGTTTGTGTTATTGTGAACTTGGTTATCTGGGTATGATTTGTAATTCTGAAGTGTGATTTATCACATATTTATGGGGAGTTTCATATTTTCTCGTGCTATCTTTGTTTTGCTTCATATGTCTGGCGAGAAAATTGAAAATAATCCATCAAACTGGAATATGACCAAGCTGAAATGTGTCAAAGTCTGCCAATGAAAGCATATTTCACAAGTCAAATAGCTTGTGCAGACCCATCGCCAGTCTAGTTTACCTTAATTAAGAACTAGTGCCTTTGTTTTATCCGCGGATGAAACTGAGGGAGCTCTGTAGAAGTAAGAACTGTGAATTATTCATCCTTCATTTCCTGTGCTCAGCAAGATGTTCTTGATACTCGTTTAGTCTTCATTTGGTAAAATAAATCTAAGTATTAGGAACCCTTTTTAATGTGGTAGGTAATAAAGGCCTATCCTGACATTTTACATGATATAAAATTCAGACATTAATTTTTAACTAGGAACAAACACATATGGTAGAAATTTTATATAGAAATTTCAAATTTAGCCTTTCTTCAAAGCATGTTCCAGAGGATACTACTTTCAGAGACAGCGAATAGGAGTTTTATGGAACACAGGAACCTAAGTTCCTCAGAACTTCTCAGATGCTAGGCTAATATGTATGGCTGTGACCCAAGAAGGAATATAGTTCACTGTGTTATCCACCATTATCTCACTTTATGGATTCTTTTCTCATTGAACATATTTTAGGAACTCCTGCTGTAAAGGATCTTGCAAATTTCACATTAGTTAATTTTGCCTGTGCTGACAAGTTTTTCACAGAACAGTTCATGTGATTCCTCAAAGGCTTCACTGAATGTATGATTGCATTGAATTTCTCTTGGGAAATCAAGACATACTCTTATTAGTTGAACCAGGAGAGGATTTTGTTTTCCACATCAAACATAGAAACTCTCCACAATGTATAACAGATCCGCCAAGTAATCAGCTTCAATAATTTTGTACTTTCACTACTAGCATAAGATTTTATGCTATATTACATAGTGATCTATATTCTATATACACACATATATAAATATACACATTTAAGGAATTAGAGAAAACAATATTAAATAGCACCTGATCTAGTTAATTGCCATTAAGCATGTTATATATTAATTAGTATAATTATAAATATTATAAAATCTATATTTTTATTTGTAAAACACTTTAAAAATAATTCCAAATAATTATCATATAGTGAAAAAAAACCTTTGCATTAGAATATTACCTCAAACCAATCTAGAAATTTGGGATTTGGAAGCATCCAGAAAGTAAAATTTAAAAATTTTGATAGTTTTACATTTGAGTTAGTTTGAATTTTAATCACTAACACAATGTAAATTTATACTGTAAGACGATTGATATATTGTGTGTACATTCAAGTGAATTGGGAAAAATGTTAGGGGATTTACTTACAGTGCTAAGCTCAAGTTCCCTTATTCCTCAGACCAAAGAAGACAAGGGACCCAAGAGCACCAGTAAGTCAAAGACAGTTTACACCCGAAGGCAGAAAGTCACTGGGGCTTGCCAGAAGCAAGTCAACAGAGAAACAGGAACTCAGCAAGTTCTTTATAAAGGGGCGAGAAAAATGAACTTAGGCCATTGGGGATTTAGTGGACTGGTCAAGTCACTAATCAGAGGCAATGAAACGATGCAGCAAACCTGAATTTCAGGTTGGCCACCAACCTGTCTTCCCAGCCACACCAGCAACTCAGAGGGATTCAGTAAACCCTGCACTTCAGATCACTGACTAATGGCTGGAAAGCAGTTGAAAGATCGTGAAATAAGAGAGTTTATATTATTTATTTGTGAAACCACAGTACTATTTCCAAACTTAAAGCTAAATTATACTTAGGAAAAATATCTTTCCTTAAATATAGAGCCTTTCTAGAACAATGAAGCAGATTTACCATTCTGTGTCTGTAAACAATTTACTATACACAAATATTAAATAACCTGTTGACATTTAAAATTGCAGGAATTTAAAAACTGTACAAATTTGTCCATCCATCCTTTATTTACATTTATAATGGGAGATTTTTGTGGATTATCAGAACTAAACAATACCTCTGATATTAATTAGGTGACTCCAAACAGTAAAAATACTAAAAGGAATGTCTTAGGTGACTTTTGTTAATGTTGGAAATTATTGCAATTATGAAAAATGAATGTGACGTTTGAAGTTTGTGGTATATTGACGGAATCATTCAGGTGGTGATTGTAACCCCCTACTGTGGACATATATAGCTAGGAATATAATGGATTATATTAAGATCAATGTAACAGTTTTTAAAGTCAATAACTATATTTCATTGTATACTGTGAAAAATTTGTATCAGTCAATCAGTTGCTTTTGTTCATTAATTTTATTGGTGGTATCACTTTTAAGAATTTATATTCACATTTAAAAAAAATATTTGACTCCCTTTGCTTCTACCTGCTTCTCAGATGTTAATTATGGAGACAGCCTTATTCAAAGAATGTGTCAAAATTGCCCTTACCTGTTTCTAGTAATTGCTTTTTGGAAATCTCCATAGAAGAAAATAAATCCAATAATTTTGCTGGCATCCCAAAGTTTTTTTTAAACTCTTACAAAATATTAGTTACTGTATTGTTTCCCTTATTGTTAGAATATTTTCATGAATTATTCCTAATTATTAAAATAAATGTCAGTTGTAGGTAGATATTTATTTTTATTTTGTAGAAAAAAAAACAAAGATCATAGTAGTTAAAAAATTGCCATAATCATACAGTATTTAGCATATCAGAGTCGCAATTTTAGAAATAAATCATTATCCACTCTTGGGGGACTAGACTAGGCCAGGTACTGCTCAAAGCTCTATGGAAGTATTATCTAATTTTATTCTCATAGTAACCTTTGAGGGATGTGCCATGGATTCCATTTTTGGCTCAGGAAGCTGAGGCTCCAGCAGGTGAGATGACTGGTCAAGGCACACATGTCAACTGGCACAACTGGGTCCTCTCCTGTCATTCCAGCCCAGGCCTGCTGTTCTTTGCTGTGTGTGGGTCTGCTGTGGCAGGATTCTCAGGAATGCTCGCCCAAGGATAGTTCTTGGTGGTCCTTGCTTTCTCTTTCCGCCCTCCTGGATACATGTCTCTGGCTCTTGAAGTGCGTTTCGTACTACATACCAGCATGGACGTGAGAAAGATGGTCTGCAAAGGCATAGCGCTGGCTTAAAGCCTGCAGGAGGACAGGTGCACTGTAATAAAGAAACAGAGACATCCTAGCACACACAGTGCATGAAGAAGGAGTAATGGGCTATGACGTGAGATCAGAGTTCAAGTGATATTCTCAGCACTTACTAACAGTGATACTTCCAAGAAACATGCATAAACGAAGGGATGTTTAGTAGAACTCATATAACATTCTGCTGTTACAGGGAAGCACCTGCTGCAGTTGAAAACTTTCCCCTTCAATTTAAGGTGCCACAGTTCTCTGATACTTCTCATAAGGAATGTAATTTTCCTCCAGTTCACAAAGAGATCTGTGACCTGAAATATTCTGATGTGAACTGATGAGCTACATCTTTGCACGACTTTCTGTTGTATTTTAAGACTGTGGTGTTGGGTTTATCAACCAGTGACTGCTATATGGTGCCATGAAGGTCCAGAGTGCCCTTCTCCACTCCCTCTGAGCTTCCGCTCAAAGCACAGTGCGGCTTTACCTGTGGACGGACTTCCACAGGGGGTCACATGTTGTGGCTGTCACGTCCTGTGAAGGTTCCCCTCTGCTTCTGCTCGTGTGGCGTACATTTCGATTCTCTTGGAGAGCAATACCCGTGGACTACATGCTTACATTTTCTGCACGTGGGTCTCTCCTTCTCGGTACGTTCTCCTCTCTGGTGCCATTTCTGACCCTGCCTTCCTCTTGTCTGTTTCCCACCCACCTGTGGCCCCTGCACTTCCAATTCTTTCTGTTGGGCTTACCCACTTCCTTCAGCCACGGTGCAGAAGGAAAGGGTCACTAGGGAGCTCTGGCTAATTTTGGACTCCGTCTTTCATATGGAAGTGTGAATGAACTTGCTTTCCCTTCCGTTTTCACTACTGCAGGTCAGGAGCCAGGAAAATGAAGAGAGGCCTGGGTCCACCTTCTCTGTCTTTTCGTGAAGTGCTTTGAATAGATGAGATAAGTAGGTGATAACATGGGATTGAGAAATGTTGTTACACTTTATTTGTTTTAATGGAACTTGTGTTGTAAATTGGATCAGCACTTTGAATATGACTTTGATGCAAACATACCAGTATGTTCATAAGATGAGGGAATTTTTTTTGGTTTTGCATACACCAATAAAAATTATCTCATAAGTTGAAACCAGTTTTGAAATATCCTGCTTGATACTTAACCCATCTGCATAAATCCGTATTATGACATATCACTAAGATATTCAAGGCAACAGATGCACAGAGATTTTAACAAGTATTTCTTCTGTCATCATTAAGGCTGATAATTCTGTATTTCAATCCATATTGTAAAAGAATTTGAAATAAAATTTATTTTTAGTGACCTAATGTTAATTTGCTTTGCATTTGATTTTTATTCCATATATAAAAAGCATTTTGGTGAGCACATTGCTATATACTATTTATATTTTACAAAGCAGTATTTTCAACACTTCTGCTAAGCCACTGTTTGTTTTAGCTTGCTGTCTAAAGTAAAAGACTTCTATTTTATTTACTTGATCACTAGGGAAGGTACAGCTTCATCTCACAACAGCTGTCCTTAGAGAGACGTGCTGAGGTTCTGAGGTGATCACATCCCCTCGGGGTCTGGAGCGGCTGAGCCTGCCACAGGGCTATGCATGGGTCTGTGATACCATTCCTTCCTGACATGACATGAGGGGTTGTCACAGAGGCCAATGGCAGCTGCCTCTGATGGAGCTTTTATAGATCATTTTTCTATTCTTTTTGCCTTTTATTTTTACAATGAGTAAAGAAAAAAAAAAAAACAGCTAAATTTATAGCTATTTTTATAAAAGAGAGCAATGTGACCCAGAAAAAGAAGAATTTAAAACAGCTGGTTGATCAGACCCTAAAGAATGTGACTTGTCATGGACATAATATGTTCCTCAAATATTTATAAAGGTTTAATAGGAGGGTATTCTCTCAATACTTCATTCCTTTTAAAATCCCCGAATCTAAGTGGTACTTTATACTAACATCTTGGTGTAGCAGGCTTAAATAAGCTAAGAAAATATTCTCATTCTACTTGATGAGACCAGATTTTATAATGATGGAAATAAAGTCTCTATTTCATTTATTATGAATATCCAGAGTTGGCAGGCTGATTCCTATTTCGTGAGAGATGAAAACTCAATTTCATTTTTAAAGCTGCCTGTAAGTAGTGTGCATGCACGTGCACACACATTTCTATACATGCATTCGTAACCAGAACTGTGAGCATGCATCAGGTCAGTGGGTTTGCACTCGCTGGCAGGGTAGAGTGGTCCTTCACATGCCACTGCTCACACGCATGGTCCCCAGCCATGTTGACCCGGTATGGAGCCTTGGAATTTTGTGGCTGGATAAATATTTTAAGAAGAAAATCAGAAGCCCGTGGACTGGATTCACCCAGAGCAGTTTCCGATGACGCCCAGCTCTTTGGAAATGGTTATTTATGGCTTGCTGAACATTTGTGGTGAAGGAGAATCTGTAAATGGCAATTAGCACGACAGGCTAAAGCACGAAGACAGTTGTGAGGCTTCAGTGTCTCTGCGGCTGAGCTGCGGGGGGCTCTGGGAAATCCAGTCCCAGCAGCACATCTTCTCTCCATTCGGTTGTAACTGTCACTCAGAGGTGGCAGATGTGTCTACTAGACATCTCTTTCAGTGGGTGAGCGGCTCTCGTCAGAGAACCCTGAGTGCACTTGGTGATGTGCATTGTCCTGAAGGGCAGGGTCGGCCTCCTGCAGGCCCAGGGTCATCCCCAGTGGTCAGATGCTCAGCACAGTCCGCCCTGCTTCTCTCAGTCCAAGGCCTGGAAAATTACCAGAGGGATGCAGCTTTCTAAAGGGCTTCGCTTGAGATCAGACAGCCCACTTGAACACAGAGAACTTTCTAGAGAAATTGTAAAGTACCCTGAAGCAAATCCAGCCTTTTGCTGGACGTCCTGCACTGCTTGCGCAGATTTTGCTGGTCAAGGGCATCTGACGAAGATGTTGTGTGAGAGGAGAATTCTCCATATGAGCTGTCAACTTTACATGTCTGACAGCACCGAAAGGCCAATCTGACCCGGTCACAGGAATGTCCAAGTGTCAGATTTCCCTTTGTTGGCTGTTCTTATATTAGTGTCACTTGGATGAGATGCAGTCCCTTTATTAGAACACTGTCCTAGATTTTGGTGTATTGACTTTGATAGGGTGTGTGTGTGTGTGTGTGTGTGTGTGTGTGTGGCTACCCACTGTGTGCATATATAACCTAATCAGACTTGCAACAAGTGCTGAGCCTTGGCTTCTGGGAGTTGCAGGATCTAGGCTGCCTTCTCCCCTCACAGGCCCCAATTCCATGCTATTCCACACTTGCGGGAAGGGGGAACCGCCCAGAGGGAAATCTCCTTATGTTCTGGTGCCTCTATGTACCCTGCCTGGTGACCTTCCCAGAGGCCGGGAAACAGAAAGGCTCTCAGATGCAACTTGGGAAATCTAATTACTGAGACAGTTAAATCAATTTAAATGTACAGTGCAAAGGAAGAGGACGGAGTGGGGAGGGGATTCACGCAGGGCAGGGTGACAGCAGGTGGGATGGCGGCTGATAAAGGGAGGGGACCCCGGCCATGCTCGGGTATCTGCTGGCCTATCTTCATGTATCTCTGAGTAACCTAGACGTACTAATTCAATTTGACAAAACAGCACGTTTTCCTAGAACACGTGCATCCTGCTCTGTGTATCTCCCTGTAACCACAGGTACATAGATCAGTTTGGCAAGTCACGTACTTTTTAAGATTAATGTTTTTTCAGACAATCAGGGACAGGCCTTCAAAAACAGTTTGAAGGACATTTAATATGGGAGCAGCCTTGTCTATTATCTTTCTCCTCCAGTGACCTTGAAAGTCACTTCTCTTTTTCTTTAAGTTTTTAAAATTTCAGTAGGGAACACCCCAATATAAATCTCAGATGTTTGGAAAGTACATGATTTGAGAACCAGTGATTTAGTCTGCAGAAATTGATAACAGGACATCCAAATAACTATCTTAAGCCTGGAAGTGGACATTTGATGAAGGCTGGCATCCAGTGGTACTTAATTGACCAGAGTTGCTATTTTTATCCATGGAGGGCTAACTGGTAACTATTCTTGGGAGGAAGAAGAGGATTAAAAGCACTTTACCTGGGTATCCTTTATTTGTGTAGATGCAGATTTCTAATCTTTATAATTTCTATTGTATTATGTGTATTTTAGAAGATTTTTGAAATATGTAAAAGTTTTAAATAAGTGTTTTGGATCCCAGAGAAAGAATGACTTCATTTTTCTTCCTTTAAACTAAAATCTGAGGCCTGTTAAAAAAAAATCAACACAGAGCTGCTAGTGGTCCGTCCTTACACATCCACCAAGCTGACGTCCAGGGGCTGGGAGCGGGTGACTGCTTTTCTGCATCTGTTCTTGCTCTGCAAATGTGTAATAGTTTCTCATCACCAGTCAGACTAAGTCAAAACTTCCTAACACAATGGACGAGACTTTCTGTTCTTTCTAGAATTGTAAAAAGTAATGGAAGTGAGAGACACATAGCATGCCATCTACTATGGCAGCCATTACGGGTGGCATGGAGAATTGCTGCTGCCCGTGAGCACAGCAGACCCACAGAAGCGCCTCAGGGAACAGCTTCCTGCCGTCCCTCCTGCTCCGGGTCAGCTTTGTAGCATTTCCACTCTCTGGTTCTGGCCAAGGGGTTGACCATCCCGCTCACAGCCATAGACAGCATCTGGACTGCTGGTGCCCCAGCCCCATGGCTGAGCCTTTCCTGTGTCTGTCCCATTGGCTGCGATGCATCCCCCCTTGTGTGTTTGCTTCTGACTTAACTTCCAGACGTAGACAGAGAGGCTTTCCTGGGATGTGTACCTACTATGTGCTCTTATCTACGGCTTTGTCTTTCTAGCTGTCACAATTATTAGCTATGTTTTTTTTCCTGATAAAATTCGAATCCTTTGAACCGAAACCAATTCCAACATAAAGGAGTTCTGTCTTGCTGGTCGCTTTGTCCCCACATCACAGCACACCTGAAGTCTTTGTGGCCTGGTTAAGTGGGTCTATGCTCAAAACACCTGTCACCCTGGGGCACATAAAGGTCACAGTGATGCTGACAACAATATTACTTAAAGCAACAGTCACGGTCACAGCAGTGACCACGGCTGCAGTGACAGAGCACCTGCCATGTGCTGGGCATTTCTGACCCTCCCCTGGGTTAATTCATTTTTACAGCAGTTCCTCCCCGGGAGTCCGTGACTGCACCCTTTTCATGTGGGCAAAGAGGACAGGGGTGGTAGAGATCTGTCCCAGGCCACATCCTTCTTCAGAAACCTGTCACTAGACTCGGCACTTGGATGCTAAGACAGGCTGTGAACTGCCACCCCTTGAGAGTCAAACCCTTTCCCTATTCTCTTGCAGGATCATAGCCAGTTCAGGGATGTGTGGTCCACGTCAAATGGCTTGTGTGTGAGCCGGAAGCACGGGCCTGGTGCCTAGCCAGGCCTCACACCTTCCAGCCACCCAGGGCCATCTGCCTCAGGTGCCTGGCCACCAGGCAGGCTTCCCTTCACGTTATCTCCCCTCTGCCTTTAATTAGAGCAAGTCAGAGGCCACCACACCTGAGAGAATTAGGTTAGGGAGATGTTGTAATGGTCGCCAGGAACTACAATCGGGACCAGCTTGCAAACAGCACAGATTTAGGAACACAGCAGCGAATCCAACTCAAGTTCCTAGCACACGGACCAACATGCCACAGTGCGTCTCCTCATGGTGCACAGCCGCGAGGCCGATTCCAATCAGTAAGAGGCACTTCATGTTTGTCTAAGTAGGTCAGAATATATCCTACTCTCGCTTATAATTAAAAAGAACAAATAAAAAAAAAGGGGCACAGCATCCTCTCTCTGCATGCTGAGTCGGGGGCTGTGCTGCTGGTGTTCCAGTGACACTTGGAGCTGCCGAGCTCTGCTGGACACATCGCTGACCTCGGGATTCCAGAGGCTAGACTATCCCAACTCCGGGGTTTCAGGAACACTCAGTGGCTGCTGAAGGTAAGAGCTTGGGCCCAAACAAGAACAAGAAGTTTTGTTTCCAGTGCTTGTTCTGTGAAAATACAATTCACCATCTCACCAGGACGTCTGTGAGGGTGGCAGGGGGACAGGGTCATGGAGCTGGGGCCACCCTCTCCAAACACAGCTGCCCAGGCCTTTCCCGAGGGGTGCTGTGCCCTCATCTGCTCATGCTCCGCTGTGCCCTCCTCTGCTCATGCTCCTCCCGTCCTGCCCACCTTTTCTCTTTCCCAGAGTGTCCAGGGGCAAGGCTGGGGCTTGAAACAACATAAGTCTATTGTCTCACAGTTCTGAGGCCTTCGCCCAAAACCCTGGTGTCTTGGGCTTGGCTCTTCCTGAGGCCCCAGGGAGACAGCTCGTGTCCCTCCTAGGTTAGGGGCTTGACTCTTCCTGAGGTCCCAGGGAGACAGCTTGTGTCCCTCCTGGTCTAGGGGCTTGACTCTTCCAGAGGTCCCAGGGAGACAGCTTGTGTCCCTCCTGGTCTAGGGCCTTGACTCTTCCTGAGGCCCCAGGGAGACAGTTCTTGTCCCTCCTGCTCTAGGGGCTTGACTCTTCCTGAATTTCCATGAAGAGAGCTTGTGTCCCTTCTAGTCTAGGGCCTTAACTGTTCCTGAGGTCCCAGGGAGACAGCTTGTGTCCCTGCTAGCCTAGGGGATCACCACTCCAATCTTCAATCTTCACATGTCCTTGCTGAATGTTGGTGACCTCATATTGCCATCTTCTCTTAAGGACTTTCATAGGGGCCCTCCCAACTCCAATATGACCTATCTTAACTAGTTATATTTTCAGTGACCCTCTTTCCAGAAAGGTCACTGTCTGAGAACACCTCTAACTGCCACACGGCACTTAGACATTCAGCATATGTCGTAGGAGGAGGGCATAATTAAACAGATAACAGATAGCAATTTTAAGCAGCTCCAGTCACCCCGTAGTAGGGTTGGGAATGTTCCTCAGTCTGTTTTCAACAGTTTCACACCAACTGATGCTTCAGCAAATAAAGAAATATAAAAATAAATTGTGTCTGCTGACGATATATCCTCCTGGTGATTGTCCCTTTTAATGGAATAGAAGATGATAACTGGACTGAATTTTATAGGCATGGCTTATAAACAATTGTTATAGTGTTTAAACGATGTGGAACATATTTTCTATTCTAGTTTTCTCAAAATCAGTGTTTCTTGATAATTTTATATTGCTTATACATATTTTGTATGGTTTTTGATTGGAATGGGAAATAATTTGGTGTTTTTGTAGAATTAGAGATTGTTGCTGTTCAGATAGTTGATACATGCTATGGAATGTTGGCCTGTATGGGGAATCTGCTGTTTTCATGAACTGAATCCCATGGTACTCTCTCTATGGCTTCTTCACTATAGTCCTTAAGATTAAAGAAAACATTCTGGCAAGAATGGCAGGTTCTGTGGGAAGAAGGGAGCAGTTCCAAGCAACTAAATTGTAGAGAGTGGAGCAAAATACCACTTGAAGGTAGTTCACTAAGGCTGCAAACAGAGAGGATGGATAGAGATGCTGACCAGGCAGGGGCAGAGTGAAGCAGGTGAGCAATGCTGGTGCCTTCTGTGCAAACTGAAGGACTAGATTAGCTCCTCTCCAGGCAGGTACTAGCAAAGCTGGTCAGTCCCTCAGACTAGCTAGAATTCAGGCCTGAACACATGAGAAGCAGACTCATGTGAGAAATGAGGTACCCGCTGTCCTACTTGCTCCACCCATTTCTACCAAGATAGAAGAGCATCCTTCAGACAGAAGCAGCTATTTTTCCTGAATTCCTTTTGCCTTTCCTCTTAACCCCTTGGCTCTTTGACATAAGAGGACAGGAGTCTATCACAAACCCACAAGCACCTTACATGCCAATGCCCTGAGACCTTGCTTACCCCAGGCAGCTGGAATAGAATTGATCCTCCTCATACTCTCTCAGCCTAGGTAATCCAGCATGACTGCACAGTCTTGCAGTTTGGATATAGGGATGATGATGATGATGATTATCATTATTATTATTTGGGTTCTGATTTTGGTTTTGGTGCTGGAGATTGAACCCTGCTAAGTACACATGCTATCCCTCAGCTGTATCCCCAACCCAGATGTAGGTTTTCGTTGGTGTTCTTTTGAAACCTGTATTGATATTCTGAATAAAGCAATTCCATACCTTAACGTTTTCCCCATTATGCCTCAGGAACTATTCTAAGCATGCATTTTGTGGAAAAACCAAAATTATGGCGAGTTTAATGTGCTGTTTGTTGACTCAGCAAAGGAGCTGCAATAAAATAACATACAGTGTTTTTATGTAAAAACAAAAGCAAATTGTTTAATCAGTCCCTGAACAAGGCAGAGTGGAAAACTCTTTAAAACCATGCAGAAGGTTCAAGGTAAGATGTTTTATTGCTGATCTGTCACCGTTAAGGAAGCAGTAATCATTTTCAAACTGTGCTAAACATCTCAACATCAAGTTTGATAAACCTCACATTAGTCTAGTGATTTGACAGATGTTTTATTTTCTCAATAACCAAAAAAATCTAAGCATCTGTGTATCTTGAAGTCTCAGAATAGGTGTATACCTCAGGGATAAAATGAAAAATTTAATAAATTATACAAAGGGAAAAATGTGTGTTTATGTGTAAGAATATACATATAAGCATATATTCACCTGAATTTTTTGAAGTAAACGAAAGAGATATTTGAGGAGTCATGATATTTATGTCTGTTAATAACTAAAATGACTCCCTCTTGTTTATTGACCTAACTTCTGTGTTCAGTGCCAGTGCCCACGTGGTGGAGATTTCTAGTTCCCTGCGGGTCGCTGGCCTTGCAATGGTAGATGTTGCCTGATGGTAGATGGATAGTCAGGGTGGGCGCTGTGGGCTGGCCCTGGAGCTGTCAGGCTTCCTCCTGGGAACCGCTGATGAGGCTTCTGGCCCCGTCAGCTCCTCTCCAAGCTCCCCATGACGGCCCTCCCCTGGGCTCTCTCCCTGCGCACCTGCCTTGTGCAGCCTTCCTGCAGTCGCACCCCTCGCCTTGCTGAGGGCCGGGCCTGCACCAGCTGCTTCGAGGGCAGCCTCGCTGCTTGCTTAAAGGAGAGCCCAGCTTGCACCTCACCAGAAGCTGTGTAGGGCAAGCCTGTGTGTGTGGACACAGGTCCTCCCTCAAGTGTCCCATAGGCATAGAATTCTTTTCCTTTACAAAGTAGCCTTGAAGATGTATAAAAGGAAGTTAGGACACATGCCATTTGTAGCCTTTAATATGAGCTTCTTAAACCAAACACAGTAACCACGTGTCCGAGAGTCCAAGAGACCAGTGGTGAAGATTTAATTGGTAAATATACCTGATGCCGTTAGAGCAAAGCCTCTGTATGTGACCACAGCGAGTCTCCAGTGGGGTGGCCTTGGTCCTTGTTTATCTCCCGAGGAGAAACTACAGCTCCTCCTGCTGACGGCCCGTTGTGCTTTCCGGAGGACACCCCTCCTGCTCGCGCCCCTTCACTACTGCTTCTGACCATGACGCACTTGTGAAAATTGATATTCACAGTTTATGGCCCACAAGGAATAAATTAAATGATGACAAATCCCTGGAGTGTTCAGTATGGTTAAACAGGCATATTTAATAAAGGACAAAAAGCTTGAGATGACAGTTGTCATGATATAAAAGCAGTGTGAGTCCTGCCTGGGCCAACATTTATTTCATGTTGAAATGTGGAGCCGCCACTGTAATTTATGTGCTTGTGTCTATGTGCGGTCCTGTGTGTATCATGCCTGTGCGTTGCTGTTGGAGGTATTTAATATTAGTTGTGACTGAGTCAGCACAGCTCTCTACTCTGTGTGTGGCTTCTCAAAGTGCAGTCCTTAGACTGGCAACATTGGTGTCACTGGGGACCTTGCTAAAATTGAAGAACTCAGGCACCACCCCATGCTGAAGCAAAGTCTGAATTTTATTTATTCGTTTGTTTATCTATTTATTTTTTTATTCAATTATGCACAACAGTAGAATGCATTTTGATTCATTGTACATAAATTGGGCACAACTTTTCATTTCTCTGGATGTACCCATTGTAGAGCCACACCATTCATGTAATCTTACACACACATAGAGTAATGAGGTTTGTCACAATCCACCATCTTTTCTTCCCCTCATTTCCCTCTACACAATCGTATGTTCCTCCTTTCTTCACTTTTTCCTTTCACCTCTGTTATGGATCAGCATCCACTTATCAGAGATAACATTCAGCCTTTGAGATTAGCTTATTTCAGTTAGCATGATATTCTCCAGCTCCATCCATTTACCTGCAAATGCCATAACTTTATTCTTCTTTATGACTAAGTAATATTCCATCATATACATACCAGTTTCTTTATCCACTCATCTCTTGCAGGGCACCTAGGTTGGTTCCACAATCTAGCTATTGTGAATTGAGCTGCTATAAACATTGATTTGGTGCTTTGGGTATAGACTGAGGAGTGAGATAGCTAGGTCAAATGATGGGTCCTTTCCAAGTTTTCTGAGGAATCTCCACACTGCTTTTTAAAGTGACTGCACCAATTTGCAATCCCACCAGCAATGTATGAGTGTGCCTTTTCCCCTACATCCTCACCAACACCTATTGTTGCTTGTATTCTTGATAATGGCTATTCTAATTGGAGTGAGATGAAATCTTAGGGTAGTTTTGACTTGTCTTTCTCTAATTACTAGATATGTTGAACATTTTTTTCATATATTTGTTGGTAAAATCTGAATTTCAATGAGACCCCCTCTTCCAATGTTTTCTGAGCACATTGAAGCCGAGTGCTATTCTGTATCTCTGTGAAAAACTCTCTGTAGATATGAATCAGTAATTAGTCTTGAAACATTGCCATGGATTTGTTGATGCGAGGGTCCCCAGATTAGTAGTCTGATATTTTTCCAGAAAAAGTATCTTGTTATATCTCCTGCCTTCAGACAGGGATTATATTCAGAAGTCACACTCCCCAAAAGAAACCCAAACAACAACAACAAAACTGTGACAGAGAGACGTTAGGTACAAGGTATTTAATTAATTAATTTAGAAAGATTTCATTAGTTACCATGTGGACAGTGGGTCTGTAGATCACTAAAGGCAGGTTCTTTTCTTTACTGACCCCTGTGTCCTCAGTTCTCAATCTGTATTTTATGAAGGACTCTATAGGACTGTTGCAGGATTGTTTATAAATAAAACATTTGGCCAAATGAATTGCAGGATTTGATTTCTATTGCTTCTTGAGTCGCCGGCTGCGCAGTACAGCATTTACGTTCTAAGGTGAATGCTGCAGAGAGCTGCCGCTGTGGGCCGCCTCCCAGCCTGCAGTCAAGTGCAGTTTTCCTCCCACACGCGTATGCATCTGTGTGTACACATGTGCACTCAAGCATACTCAAAATCAATTTTGAGCGGCTCTAATAGTTTCATATATCAACATATGTTCATTACGGGAGCTGTCACAGTTGCAAAGATAAGCAGAGAGCCCTTCCTGCCTCCCGGGCATTTATAATCCCATATGCAAAATAAACTGAACAGAAATCATTTTGATGTGAAAATGTGACAGAAGAGCCTCTGACTACCTATGCACAGGGCAGCCCCCAAGGCAGTGCAGGTGAACTGCTATTTAACTGAACCTCGAAATGCAGGCGGTGCTCCGGCAGGTAGGAAAAGGCCAGGGCCTGGCGACCAGGAGAAGTGGCGTCAGCGCTGTAAGATGGGAGTGGGAAACATTGTGAGGTGTGGAGAAAAACCAGTTTCTTCAAGAATGGTTTGGAAAGGGGCACCGCAGAAGAGATGGTTTGAAGCCAGATCCTGCAAATGTTGCATGCTGAACAGACAACCTCAAAGTGTGTGTAGAAGGTAGAAGGGGGCCACTGGCAAGACTTTGCATGCAGGTCATGTCATCCAACCTGAGCTCCTAGCAGAGCATTCTGATGAGAAAATAAATGCTTTTGTTGTTTCGCAAGTTTCATTTGTCAATTTTTCATCTTTAGGGATTCATATCTGTTATGCACACTCACGGGCTACTACGTGATGTTCTGTGTGTGTACACATTATGTAACGTCCAAATCAGGATAAGTGTGTCAGTTTCCTCAACCCGTGATCATTTCTTTGTGGTGTGAATATTCAAAATCCTTTCTTATAGCTTTTTAAAAGATTGAAATAAGGAGGAGCATTCTATTCTTTGAGAGTCCACTCCCATGAGTGACAACTGTGGTGGCATTTCCAAGACCTCATTGCTCCCGTACAGAACGAGCTGCTTTGTCAGTAAAGACATTCATAGCAAACTAAAGAAGTTCTGTGGCACCTTCAACCCTTTCTGTCTCTATAGTTGATTGTACTTTATCAGCAGTTTTAGAGCTGAGGTTTGAAATGACATTAAATGTGACTAGGGGAGATACACAAGATCAAGGTCACATATCCAATTAGCAGAAGAGCTTGACTAGCACAAGGTAAAGTCTCTATGAGAAAGAAAACCAGAAAGAAAAGGAAGACCAGGGTTAAAACTTACCAAAGAGTAAAGAAAGAACTGTACTCACCAGTCTCCGCGGTATTTATACCTGCTTCTCTACTTCCTGAGAACTCATGTACAGAAAAACATTGCTCTTGTTGATATGGTAGTGGGAAATGCTTGAATAAATTCAGAAGACATATGTGAGGATGCTTTCAAGCTTGCTGCTCCAAAGTCAGGTGGTGGTAGAATGCTATCACCCAGAATCCTTTTCTCCAGTTCTCACGTGAAGGAAGGCCACCCTTTCTCCTCCTTCCTGCTTTTAATTTGGATTTGTTAAAACTCACAAACGCAGTTTCCTCACTGTTTCAAGAAAGTTTTTGAAAATCTCTCTTCTTGAGTTGGGTGGGGGGCAATGGGGAACCAGGAGCAAACCCGTCTGATAATCTGCCTGTTGTCCGGTTCTCCTGTTCACGAGAGCTCTCCTTCTTGGAACAATCACCAGGCCTCCCTGCGGAACTCTTTTCTCAACTGGACATGCTTAGATTATTCACATGTTCCATACAGGGTGTGCATGCACACACACATACACACATAACCAAATGAAGTTAAATCAACCTGCATTTTAAACAATTAGGACATCTAATTCATCCTTACAAAATATATAAAAATACAAATTTCGCTTGAAAGTAGGAAGCAATCTCAGAATAAAGTGTCCCTATCTGACAACTGAATTCTATGATACCAAGCTAGTTAATGCACGAGGTGGCCCTTAGTTTTCTCCTCTCTCTCTAGGATTGTAGAAAGTCTCCCTGGTGAGCAGACCAACTTTTGGAAGCCTCCTCCTCTCCTCCTATGTGACCTCTCTTGTCTCAGTACTGCTCTTTAAAATGTCATGTCAGAACTGAACACAGTTCCTCAGACTGCACTTCTGGGGCTTGTTGGCATGATCTCTGTTTGCTCATCCTCAGTCAATGGGAACTCAGCCTCCCAATCTTCATTTGTGCACTTAACTTTGAACTCCAAGGTGACACTGAAAATGTGTCTCAGCTCAACTGTTTCTTTTTGGTTTGAATACAGTATTGGATTCTTCTAAGAACTTAGAGAATAATGATGATGTATATCTATGAAGTTTGCTTTCAATGTCTTGGGGCTGTTGAAAAAGTTAAGCAGGAAAATTATAAAAATCTGTTTGCAGAAAGTATTCAGCCAATCATGCATCTTTTGCCTTGACATAAATAAAAATTTAATCTGTTTTTATGTACTTAAAAAATGTTCTCCCAGGTTGAGGCTTTGGATTTCTTTGTCTATTCAACATAAAACAAAGGCTACATTTGTTTTGATCAACCACATTGTTTAAATTACAAGCAACAAGGAAAAAGATGTATTATTTGCTTCTAAGATATTAAAAAACTAAGTTGGAGTCAAGTAAAACCCGTTTTCAAAGAATATGTGCATTCTCCTATGTAGTTTAAATCAGTTCTAATTACCCATGATACTTAACATAAATAGAGGGGATCAAATTCATTTTCATCTCAGGAAACCTATAGGATTTAGGTTCAACTGTAAATTTAATGACAGAGCTTCTCAACATAATTCACTTGGAAATGAAGAAATTGGCTATAAGCGCTTAGAAAAGTGAGGATTTGGAGCAGGTAGAAATCTACCACAAGAAGGGTTTTTGGGGAGAGAGACTAAATGGCCAAACAAAGGCAGGTGGCATTAGGGAGGCCCAGGGCTATAAGAAGCAGGGCAGAAGGGAGAGGTCGGATCCGTGGCGGTGCTTTATCCAGATTTGCTCCTGTGCACTTAGACACAACCCTGTGCTCAGGGACAGCGTGTGTGTATCTGACTGAGCATTGGTGTTGAGAACCAAAGAATTTATAACAGCAAAATTTGTAGCCCTGGTACAAATTCTAAGATTCTACTTGGAATTTTACCACCTTGCTATTGGAGGGGCAGGAGTTGACTTCCTGGGCTCTTCCCTTCTTTAACAGGGGCGGGTTGATCAGCTGGCTATGAATGCATTATTTGGAGACAATACTCTTTTTGGAGGGGTGTAGAGACTAACTGATACACTTAGAGAAGCAGCATTTTTAGATTCCACACAGAGGTGAGACCATGTGGTATTGTGTTTCTGTGCCTGGCTCACTTACTTAGCAGATCATCCGGGCCCTTCATCCCTGTGGTCACAAATGGCAGCATTTGCTGCTTTTTAATAGCTTCATAATATTCAGCCATGTACAGACACCCAGTTTTCCCTTGGCATTTGTGAGGGATTGGTGCCAGGGCCCGAGACTGCCACAATTCAGGCATGTTCCAGTCTTTGTGTTAAATGACCTAGGATTGTGTGTAGCCCACGTGCATCCCCTGTACAGTTTAAATCACCTCCAGATCACTTACACTACCTAACATGATATAAAGGATGTGGAAACCATCGTTATAGAGTGTTGTTAGGGAGGAAGGACAAGAAAAACTGTTAATTGCAGACACATTTCTTCATTTCAAACATTTTCTGTCTGCAGTTGGCTGAATTCACAGATGTGAAACTCTAGGCCATGGAGGGTTAGCTACACACACACACACACACACACACCTCTTTCTTTATCCATCCTTCTGTCCCTGGACAGCATGCAAGGTGAGGATGGTGTTAATTCACCGATTATGACATTCATTATACAATGCCTATGTCTATAGAATTACCACTTTGCACGCCTTTACTATATACAATAAAATATTTTGAATTGAAAATAGCAATTATGAGACTCAGAAAAGAACTGTTTTTATCTTCATATGTCATAATATTGACAGGATTTCCCAAATCTAATTCCTGGCTAATAGGGTGATGAAAGACGATTAGGAAATCAATATATTGGCAATCTAGTATAGAACAGAGGAAGAAAGAGAATATTACAGTCTGTGTGGTGGGAACAGCCCCTGGGAGCAGGTCCAGGCATGAGACACACCAAGACAGCATGCAGCTCAGCTCACGAACAATTTCTTTGTTTCACTGAGTACCAGATGAAAATGAAATCATTTCCCATATATGAATACTTTTAGATTTAGCCTTTAAATTTTACTTTTTGCAATGTTGCCAAATTTAAAGTTTTATATTTTATTTTCATAGGCAGAGTTAAATTCTTAGCATCTCAATTACATGAATTTGGATATTTTAAAATTATGAATATATTCATAATTAATATGTAAATAAAATATGCTAGGTGCCAGTAACAGAACATTGACTAAGTTTGGGCATCTCAAGTCAATGTTTGGGTGGGCATTCATTTAGAGTATATGGTCCTATGAATTTCTGTGTTGTGCTCCTAATCATTATTTAGCATTTCCAACATAACTGTTTTAAAGGGTAGTGTCTTAATAGGGTCCAATTTGTTCATGTTTACTACTGTTCTGCATATGCACGAGAAAAGTCCACAGTTCACTAACACTAATCTGACCTGTTTTAGAGGATAACTACTAATTTTAAGTCAATAGACTGCAGATGTATGAGGATTCAGAGACCAGTTGTCAGGCATCGTGTAGCTGTAACTGTTTTACCTGAACAGTCCTCTCTAACCGTAGGAAGTATGGACCTTCTTCAAGATTAGTTCCCTGTTTCCTTGAATCCTGAGATAAGGCTTTCATGATCATACACATTCAAGGCAATTGAATGTTGTAGAAACATATTCTGCTGTTTTGCAGTGAGCCTTACAATAATTCAGCCACTCCAGAGCAGTTAGGTATGCCGTCCAGCTCAAACCTTCTAAGACTGTGAAATGGATCATTTTGTGGTGAAGCAACTCTGCTTCCTAAGAGTGGTTTGCACTAAAAGGAATGAAGCTGTCAATTTGGAGTGTTTAATAGCACATGCCTCTCAGCTTTGCAGTTCAGAGATTAACCAATCTCTTCCTGTTTTATCACTCTGTTGAGAGGCTTCCAAATGAAGGCGTTCTTCTGAAGAGCTGTCCCTTGGGTCCACCAGGATGGAGTCATTAAACTGGGCAGTTTTTTTTTTTTTTTTTTTTTTTTAATCCTGCTTTACAGAGCACACTAAAAAAAAAAAAAAAAATGTTATTTCCAATTTAGTACCTCTTAACTTTCTAAGTAAAGAAATTATTTTTCCTTCGTGAAGTTTATTTTCTAATCCTTAAAATGATGTTTTATGATGTTTTTATGATGTGTAAAGGACATTCACAGTAACATTCTAGAAAAGCTCAGGTAGGGAGCCTGGGTGGTGTGCCACCTGTAATTCCAGCTACTCAGGAGGCTGAGGCAGGAGGATGGCACTTTAACCAGACCTGTCTGAAAATAAAATACAAAGGGGTGGTTGTAGCTCAGTGGTAGAATGCCACTGGATTCAATTCCCAGCACAGAAAAGAAGAATCTGGATCTGCTGTTTTCCACTAGGATTTTCCGGGAAGTGTTATTATTTTGATGGAAAAGTAGTATCTCCTTAAAATGTTGTTACCTGTTCCTATCATGTGACTATTCGCAGGTTTGTTTCATTTGTTGTCTATTCTTTGTTTTCTTCTGATCTTTCACATTAGTGAAATAAAATATAAATATTGGAGGTGAGGAATTTGCCCCAAATGTTATTATTTATCATTTTTCCTTTTTCTTTCCCATCCTTTCATTTTACCTAAAGTGTAGGACTTCATATATCCAATTCCATTCCAAAACATCCGGATACAAAATAGTAAGTAGAATGTAATGTGTTAAAAGTTAGAAATTACAACGCAGCTCCTTTTGGTACAAGTTAAGTATTGGTGAGATAATTTCCTAGGTCCCCTCCCCAGGTGTCTTCAGGCAAGACCAAGGTCAGGCTCTGCTTGGCAGCTGGCAGGTCTTGTGATGTGATCTGGTGTTGGTGGGTGTTGTCTTCTGTGAGCGCCGCTTCTGGTGCTGATGGAGAGCTGAGTCTCCCCAGGAAGCACTGCCTGGGGCCGCAGATGCCTGTTCAATTGCACTGGACTTGGGGCCATTGAGATCCAGGAAGTTTTTTGTTTTGTTTTGTTTTAGTTTTTGTTTAGTTTCTAATTTTAATCACTTTAAATTTAAAAAGTCATGCAGGGTAATTTGACATGACGTACACCTTTTCATCTTACACTGAAAATTTAGCATCAGCTTAAGATAGACTGGAAATGCAAATGTAAGAGTTTGAAGATATAGTATGGAAAGGGTGTAAAATCGCTGGGGATAATTTTTATAGGCATGATAAGCCAGATTGATGATATTAGATATTGTGGGTGGAATAAAATGCAGTATTAAAGTTGACTTTTCCTGTATTAAAGTTTCTTGACATGGCGACTGGAATACTTAAAACTGCCTGTTTGGTTAGTTTCTATTATTCAGTGATGGCCTGTTAGTTCCGATGCAGGAGAAGGTCGTGGTTCCCCCCAGAGAGGACTCAGTACCACATTGACACAGCACCTGGATTCCTCAGGTTCCTTCTCTCCTTCTTTTCTTCATTTCCAAACTCATCCTTCCTGGGTAAAAGAACGAACAGTTTGATTAAATCAGACGATGTGTGTGAAATTCCTCCTGCAGTATTCAGTTGATGTTTTTTCATGTACTAAATATTTTTAATTCTTACCACCAGCTTCAATTAAATATTCAAGACATTAAGTTAAATACCAGAGGACATTCAATGTTAATGATTCAAAATTTATTCCTGACTAATGAGTATTAATTAACTCTCAGGTCAGTTAACAAATATTTATTGAGAATTTATGCTGTGCAAGGAACTAGGCTGTGGATGCTGAAGATGCACCAGGAATACACGTCTGGAATTTAATAACCTGACCTCATGGAGAATAATTGTTAGCAGTAAATAAATAGTACATTTGTCAAATATAGTCCATGCCAGTAAGTATAATATGAAGATTTGTTCATTTATTTGCTTCTTGCTCCTACTATTAAACAAGGCACCTAATGTGGATCTGTAAAGCAGCTATTTGCATATAATAAATGCACAATAAAATGAACTATTCTTTCTTATATGCCACCATCTGCAACCAAATTATTTTTATATATCTTAAATTTAAAAAGAAAGTAGAATTAACTGCTGAGAGAGCAGATTGACCATGACTTGAAATGGCTTCTCTGCTTTTCATGTTTCTGCCTTTACTCCTTTCGGTGTGCTTTAACTGGTAATATCCTGTCTGATTCTTGAAGATAAGTAGGAAACTTGATGTTTTTTACTTTGGCCAGGAAGAGCAGATTCCTGTAGTGGAGCTTTGGCTTGGCTGCTTCGTTAGAATGGACAACTCTGGCAGCGGCAGGATTGAGGGCTCCTTCAGCAGATGTTTGTTCGCTTAAGATGCTCCTCGTTAGTGACCAGACAGGGAAAACACTGAAGTAGTAGCTGAAACATAAGATCACCCTATGAAATGCACTGCTGACCGCACACAGGAAGCATGGCAGAAATAATTAAATTGTGTGTGTGTGTGGTGCACTCAGTAGGTAGATGCCTTCTAAGTGTGAGTCACCAGATTAAAAAAGGTCTGCCCCTCTTGAGCACTTCTTTGAAGTGTTATTTCCTAGTAGATGAGTTTATTGCATGCCAAAATTTTAATTATCTATATTTATCAGAAGTGGATTGTGTAGCATGGGCCTGTGTGGCTGGGCCGGTTTCTGTCCCTACCAGCTCTGGAACTGCTTTTGTAAATCCTGGAGACAGTGCGTTGGGTGATCCTGGTACAGTAACCCCTGTCCTTGTGTCTTTGTACTTATGACATGGTCAGTGAGCCTCTTGACTCACCTTGGAGGCATAGGGGTCCTCATGGGGACCCTGGAACTGGGCACTGGTGAGGGGGCTTCGTGGGCTTGTGCTTTGCTGAACTTGCAGAAGGTGCAAAAAGAAGGTTTTTGCATCTTCTTAGGCAGAAGTGCAGTGGTTTCTTGTTGGATCTTGGTATATACCTCCAGACTTTTTGACACGATGTAGAGGTGACCGTAGACCTTTAGCTGGAATACAATAGAAACTTTTAACAGAAGAGAGACTTTTCCTATTTGAGGATAGTCAGTCACCTACAGGCAGAGTAGAGGGCTTGGTCTTCATTCCCTCTGCTTACTGGAAAGGCCTCCTTTCCTCCCAGCTTTATCAAGGTATATTTGCAAATAGAAAGTGTGTGCATTTGCAGTGTACAATGATCAAACAAGCTAATGAGCCTATCCCTCACCCCACACAGCTATCACTGTTTTGTGGTGAGAAGCTTTACAATCTGATGTCTTGGAAATGTTCAACTGCACATCTGATGTCCTTAATCATGACCACCACACTGCTCACTGGGCCTCCAGAGCTTGCTCTCCACTCCACCTGAAATTCCTTTTCCCATTCTCCCTGTCTCCCGCGCCGCGCTGTCTCCCCTGGTCGATGGTCTCCTTTGCAGCATGGAAGCTTTGTAGTTTGATGCAATTTTATTTGTCAATTTCTGCTTCTTTCCCAGTGTTCTCAAGGTCATACCCAGAGGTCATGGCCCTGAAGAACGCCAAGAAACTTTCTCCCTGTTACTGCTCTGGTCATTTCACGAAGTTCTGATGTTCCAAGCTTTTCATGCATCTTGTGTTGATTTTGTGTCTGAAGTGTGGAGAGGTACTAATTGCATCGCTCAGCATGTGGATACCCAGTCTTCCCAAGACCCTTCCCCAGGGAAAGACCTTTCCTCACTGTGTGTTCTGGAACAGAATGGAGAGCCCAGAAATACAGCTACTCATTGCAGCCAGTCAAAAGCCCTCCTTACAGTGCTAACACACCAACTATTCCTTTTTACTCACATGGAGAAGCTCCGAAATCAGTGCATCTCAAGCAGAGACATGGAAAATAACTGCTTAAAATTACAGACGTTTCTTGGTACTGAAATTCCCATGTAATATGAATGCTACATGGTTTGGATAGATTAAAGGACAGTAGGTCTCTACAAAGCCTGTGCTAAAACAAATGAAAAGTCATATTTAGCAATGAACTATTTCCCACAACATCTTGCAAGGAGCCTGATTTTTCCTCTTCAACAGATCCTGCATTCCTTTGCACACAAAGCCAGTCATCAATATTTATCAAGCACCTCTGGGTGAGTCCTAGATCTAGGGTTTTGCTCTACTTTGCAGCAGTAATAAATAATAAATATAGGTGGTTTATGTGAGAAAAGGAATTCCCTGAGTTGCTTTGCATCAGAAAAATAAACATAAGTCAATATAAGCAATTTACTGTTTTAAAATTATTCATCTATGTGAACTCCATAAGAAGGAGGAGAGAAAGGATCAGCCCTGGGTTGGCCCAGGAGCAATAGCAGGTTTAGGTAGCACATTAGAATTTCTGGAGAGGTTCATATTTATTTAATCCAATCTCTGGACATTTATTGAGACTGAGAGTGGGAAGCATCTGTCCTCTGACCTCACACAGCTAGTGTATCACAGAAATGAGCAGCTTCTGTTTCCTCAGGGCAGCCCTGGGCCTACTGTTTACAGGAGATGGCTCCCACTTCTGGCCTTGTCTGTGTTAAGTCTTGCTTCAGAAGTCATTTAAAAAATCTCCAGGCTGTCTTGCTTAGGTTTGGTCAAATTAAAAACCAATACTGGTATCCCTGGCTGCAGTCTATGGGTCAGGAGCTACCCAGCCTTCCTGTCATGGAGTATCCTGTTGATGAATGACCTCTGATTGGACTTGATAGTTGGAGTAGAAACAAGGGATGAACAACTCCTCTGTTGCCCTGCTGACCATGTACAGGGGTGGGACAAAAAGTCAGGTGGTTGAATCTTTCATTCGGGAGACAGAAATGAAGTCGGATGAGATGAAGAACAGGAAGTAAATGCCCTCATTTTAGTAAATTGTTTGGCTCAGAGTCTGTTCTGGTGTAGATGTGACGTGTCCTCTTGGAACTCATGTGTGCGACAATGCAAGAAAATTTACAGGTGACATGATTGGGTTATGGGCTCTTCACCTAATTTGAGAATCAATCCCCTGATAGGCAGGAAGGGTGTGGTTGGAGGAGCTGGGCTGATGGGGCTGTGCCCTTGGGTTTGTATTTTGTCCACGGTGAGAGAGCTGTCTCTGCTTCCTGGTTCCATGTCCTGAGCTGTACTCCTTCACCATCCTTCCACTATGATGTCTGCCTCACCGAGGACTGGAGCAACAGAGTCGCTCATCTATGGACTGAGACCTCTGACACCACAAGCCCTCAAATAAACTTTTCCTCCTCTAACTGTTCTTGTCATGTCTTTTGGCAGAAAAATGGTGACTAAAACGGAGTCTAATCTTAAAATTTTTACTCATAAAACCTTGAAATTGTCTGATATGGAAATATAATCATGCTAGACCATGTCATAACAAACACATAGAAATTAAAAAGGCAGATCTCAGGTTGGCCTGGCCAGCAGCTTGTGTCCATGTAGTCAGGCCTAATGGGAAAGCCACCTTATAGTTTCAAGGTCACCAGAGCAGAGCCAAGAAGATAAATGACATTGTTCCCATAGGCTAGCATGCTGGACTCCAGCACAGGAATGTACCTATCTGCCTTTTGCCCTCTTTCTTTGTCAATTCTAGGCTGATGAGCACACTCTTCTTCCAATTGTTTAGTTCTTTACTTTAACATGTTGATACTTTTGTCTATGATTTTGGTATGGCCATGTTAGTTTTTAAGTAAATGGTTTATTTATTTATACTTGCAACAGTGACAATACTGCCACCAATTATCTGCATGCTTAGTGTTCTCCAGCACTCTGCTGGACGTGCATTGTCTGTTTTGAGCATCAAAAGTCAATGGGTTGCCTTTTTCACTGTCTTTAAAGTGAAAATCCTCCCATTCTGGAAGGTTAAGCAGCCCACAGCCTCTCACTGGATTAATCTCAGCCCATAGCACTCCAAGCTCCCTTACAGACTCTTCCTTGCTCCGCAGCCAACCCGGCTGAGCCTTATGCATATTTGTGTCTTTCCTTTGTGCCATTTCTGATGCTGTACCCTCAGTACTGAGTATCACTATTTGCAACCAAGACTTTTGGATTAGTCCTGTACAAATATTTCACAACTCCCTTCCTAATTGTAATAAATTTGATGTAATTGAAAGGTTATTTTTTAAGTCACATTCTGATTATGTCACTTTCCTAGACAGTGTTATGGCTCCCTGTGGTTCATAAAGAGCAATAAAATTTCATGGACAGACATGGCACACTCCACATCTGTCCTCACAGGCCATTTGCAGGCCCTCCTCTTACTGATCCTACTCGCAGAGCCTGTGGTACAGTCAGACAAAGCACTTACTGTGTTCTGGGTACAAATTTTTCTTCTTTAAGTGACATCTGTTAGTCAGCTTTCTGTGACTGTAACAAATACCTAGGATGACCAACTTATAAAGACAAATGGTTTATTTTGGCTCAAGTTTAGAGGTTCCAGCCCAAGATCAAGTGACACCATTGCTGTGGGCCTGAGTTGAGGCAGAATATCATGGTGGGACAAGATCAATCCCTCGTGGCCTGGATGGAGAAGGGAGGATGGAGACGTGACCAACTCCCTTATCCCTGCTTCAAGGGAACACCCCAATGACAAAGCTCCACTTCCTTAAGGTTCTACCATCTGCCAGTGGTGTCACCCTGAGGGAACAAGATTTTAACACCTGGGATTTGGAAAATGCCAAGACTCTCATTATTGCACTGTCTGCCTTGGTTCCTCTGGAGATGCTCCCTCCCCTGAATGTGCACAGGCTTCATCAGCACATCAAGACGCTTCTTCCCTTTACTCTTTCCCAGAGCCATTCCTGCTGGCCTTTTCCTAAAGCAGTGAAGTTCCTTGTTACATGTGGGTTCCCTCAGAAGCTACGACTAAAGCAAGGTTTGAGGACAAGTAACTATTCTGGAATAGATCTTAGGAAGAATCATAGGTAGATAAGATGGGGCCAGACTGGGGAGGGAAGTACGTTAATGAGCAGGTTTATGCTCTGTGAAATTGAGACTCAATCCCTTTGGGAATCTCTAAGTGACCTTCAAGAGTGCACCTGAAGGGAAGAAGCTAGGGTATTTACATGTTGAGTGCTCTGTGGCACTGGTGGAGGGCTACCGCCTGTTAAATGAACTTCCAAGGTCTGCCAGGCTGGTCAGTGAAGACAGACACGTCAGGCAGTCAGAGAAAGTGCCCAGGCAGACAGGCACTTGGGATGCCGCCTACGTGTGTGCAAGGAGGAAGTGGGAGCGGGATATGGTTGGAAGTGTCTTCTGGACTTTTTCACCGCAAAACCTCAAGGACTTTTCTCTACAACCTCTCTAGTGTGTGTAATTCCAGCATGGCCCATTCACTCATCTGCTCATTACTGTCAAACTCATGGCTGTTGGGGCCCAGCGGTCTGCTAGGAGTTGTGAACCCACCCATGAGTAAGTGGACAAGGCACCTATCACAGTGAGCCTTCACTCCAGGGGTCACTGAAGGGAATATACAGAGCACAAAGGAAGGCTGCTCAGTCTAGGTAAGGCGGTTGGTCTATGGGAAGTGATGATCCAGGTAAGACCCGTACAAAATCAGTGTGGATCCAAAGGACAGTGACAATCCATAAGTGGGAATGGGAAGCATGAGGCCTGTCCAAGGAACTCCAAAAGTGAGTTCCCTGTGACATGCTGAGGGAGAGAAGAACAAATCTAGTCAATCCATCATGCTGGCTCCTGGAAACATGGCACACCATTTCTTTTGAAGACAGATCCTTGAGTCATAAAAATTGTTGCTAGGTATCTCTGGTGACAACTCCAAGTTTGAATTTATTGTTATTGTTATCAGCTGCCATTACCAAGACTGCTCCTCTGTGGTGGCAAGGTCAAGAGATATTTCTTGTATCCTGCTGGGTCTCATAGCTACCTGTGTCCATGATTTTCCAGGAACTTTTGTTTTTAATTTTCACTCATAAAGTAAACTAGCCTAAGTTCCAGACCATGAATCCTTTTGCTCTTGACTAACCTTTGTCCTTAAGACATTCCATGCACCAAATTACCTTCAACATATTCTCATCCGTTGCTTCTAATTACGCTGAGTCGTAACCTCTCTCTTTTGAGTCCATGTAGCCCTACACCAGACAATTCCAAGTAGATAGTCCACCAGTTCCTATAAGCAGTGATTCAGAAGTTAACTCATAAACTCTAAAAGGACTCTGGTACTGTCGCAAGATGATTCTGTACCTGACTGTGGTACCATCACTTCTCAGTGATTCAGGTGGAAATATCTGTTGTCATTCTAGATTTTTCATCTTTTCTCATTCCTATCATAGTACCCACACGCTTAGACCTTTTCAAGTTGTTTCTTTTCATTCATTTTCATAGAATGCTAATTCTAGAATGTTCTTGTTCAAAATCATTAAGGCCTTCGCAACTAAGTTGGTTAAAAATTCCCAGTAGCCTCCATTCATGGCCTTTAGATCCGACTTCTACTTCCTTCCGCAATCCCAATTTCCTCTTCCATGGATCATTCATCGGCTAACTCAGACTCTTCATTGAGTACTCACAAGTCTAGTCTTGCCTTTGCACTTCTTCCTGTGGGAAAGGCATCTGTTTAGTTTCTGTTTCTGTGTGTTCCTGTTCCTTCGGAGGGCCCGTCTTCCGCGGGATGTGGATTGTGTCTCTTGGAAAGGAATATCTGGTTCCCGCATCTTCTCCTAGTGGTTTTTCTGGCCAGCATGCCTAGCTAGTTGGCTTCCCACCACCTTCATCTCTTCTAAATCCACAAATTCAACCGAGGAGACAACCACCCTCTGCTCTCACAAATATTCAATAGAAGACATTTTGCTCAGAGGTTTGAGTCTTGACTTAGAGAGTTGATTATCAAGGGTAAACATGATCTAGACATCCAGGTGAACCACCAGGTAGAGACAACTGCTGAATTTCCATGTAGAAAGGCTGTTACACAATCCATTTAAACAAAACTGTCTCCTAACACTTGACTTGAGCCTGAAAATAGTACCCACGGACGAATCGGAGATAAGGAGTCAAGAGTGGACGAGGAAGGAAATGCCTGGAGATCTGCCTGGGTGCACTGCACTTTTGGGATATTGTAAACAGAGGAGTGTGTGCCTACAGCTAAAGTAAGGAATCCAAGCCACATTGAGGACAGGCAGTTCTGCCGCATGATTGAGAAACGAGACAGCAGGCAGGATTCCATGTGGCTGCTTTCTTAAAAACAAATATATCATAGGCTATGTACGTGAGGCGCTTTCCACTTATTATCACATATGTCACATGTATTAGGTATATGGGTTCAATTTAATAGTTGCCTCCACAAAAGACAGTAAATCAGGTAAGGAAGGTACTAGATGTTTTCTTATCAACAACGAACATATTTATCTTCCTTTGTGTCTTCACTTTACCCACAAAACAATACACAAATGATATAAAGATCATTTCATTGACCAATGTATGCTTTTTCAAATAATTCTCCTAGGATTTTTAAAGTAAGTGTGAAACAATTTTTATTTGTTTGTTATTTAAAAAAACAATATTCAAGGAAATTCACAATGGCTAGTAGAGTTCTGGAATTCACTTAGCACCACAACAAAATGTGAATCTTGAAATATTGTATCAAATATACCACAAAGGAATCATCTTTTTCGGTGGGGGACAGTGATTGAACTCAGGGGCACTCAACCACTGAGCCACATCCCCAGTCCTATTTTGTGTTTTATTTAGAGTCAGGATCTCATGGAGTTGCTTAGTGCCTTGCCTTTACTGAGGCTGGCTTTGAACTCATGATCCTCCTGCCTCAGTCTCCCAATCACTGGGATCACAGGTGTGCGCCATCACACCAGCACAAGCAAATCATTTTAATACCAACTTTGTCTTGTTATATTATAACTGCAAACTATTACTCACAATAAAAAGGAAAAGCAGTGTTACACCTGGTTTACAATAGGACCACAGTAATGGATGGATGGATGGATGGATGGACGGATGAATACAGGGCTCATCATCACCCCAGCTCTTGAATTTAATGTCATTTGGAGATACTTTTTTATCACCTTCATTTTCCGCACTCTTTAGCCCATAGAAATAGTTCCCACCTCTCTTACTATATAATTATTATAATTAGCAGTGCTCTACCCATTTGGCAAGCCTTGTGGGGCCACGGATGCATGCAGAATGTTTGTCTACTTAAAATAATTTTCCTGTGAACAAAGTGAGTATGTTCAGCAATATCTGGGAGTAATCTAGGTCACTCACAATTGTATTGTGGGAAAATGGATAAGATTAATATGTAAATATTCAAAATTTTCCAGTTACATGTATTCATTTTATTATATTTTGTATAAGTAAGTGTGAAACAATTTTTATTTGTTTGTTATTTAAAAAAACAATATTCAAGGAAATTCACAATGGCTAGTAGAGTTCTGGAATTCACTTAGCACCACAACAAAATGTGAATCTTGAAATATTGTATCAAATATACCACAAAGGAATCATCTTTTTTTTTGTATGAGCCTAAAGACAGTGATTTCCAAGTATTCAGTATAAATTACATATAATTCATTTTTAAGTATGTAATAGAAGTATACATACTTGTGTGCAAAGTATATTTTCAGTTATGCTAGTTTGAATGCACTGTAGACTAAAGTTCTCTCAGGTCCTAATAAATGGTACCCTTTACTGTGTATGAACAGGGTGGCAGGGTTGTGCCAGTGGAATGATGTGTTGGGGCCCAGTTGACACCACATGTTCCTGATGATTCAGTGAGTTCAATATCAGCGGGTGAGACCATGTGTCCAGTGGATCAAAAGAAGCCCCTTTGGCTAGATTTGTGAGCACATATGCTCTTCGATTATGAATTTTAACTTGCTTTTCTTTGTCAGTAGTATACAGCTCTTTTGAAAGAGAGTCTTGATTTCATTTCCACTGCCTTCTTATGAGGCAATGTTGGAGTGTTGGGGAAGCTTCTCGGACCCTGCCGCTTCTCACAAGGTGCTGCGGCTTCCTTATGTTCTCAAGCCGCCTGTTATCTGACCCACCTTGACTATTAGGAGAGTGGGGAAGTGTTTGGGGATGAGGGAATAGGGAGGAACAGGGTAAAAGGGCAAAGTGCAGTCCTGTGCTCAGGCTCCTAGGAGGCTGATGCAGATCGTGGACAAGTGCAAAAACAGATGCTGTCCGTCAAGGTCACAGGTCTACAGAATGCTTGAGAGTCAACTAGAACAGGAAGCAGGGACTCCCATCCCAGGCAAACGCCTCATATGAAGGAACAAGTAGCATATGGAGAACTTTCTAGAAATTGTTTTCAGTTCCCTTTTTTGGTTACAAGATATCAATGAACCATGTGTGAGTTACTTTGAATGAGGATTTTCAGAAATCTCACCTAGCTTTTCTTAGAAACGCATAAGTGAGACAGATAAGTAACTAAAGCTGACAAGTTAATTTCTTCGCTTTCTATGGTAAAATAATGCTGATTGCAGAGACTTGTGTTTTTAATACGTTAGTGCTATGTCCTCATATCACACTGACTGAACTACACTCGTTGTTACTACTGTGTTTATTACTGAGGAAGGCTTGTGTTTTCTGACCTCATGTTTTAATATTTTTTTGCCCAAAGTCTGACATAGACACATCTTAGTTCTTCAGAAAGTCTGTTCTGACTCTCTGTTGAAAGGAAGAAGGAAACTGTTTCTTTGCTTTAGGCATACAAAATCCCAGACAGCAGGGTACTCTATGAAGTGATGGATCATTACAATAATCATGTATAACTGATGTGCTCATGAAAAATTCAAACAGAAATCTACTGGTCATTAGGACATTTGCTTCTACTGGAGTTCCTTTAGTTCCTCAGGAAACTATTAATGCAAAATTTAGAATTCTGTTTTGGCTCTTTTTTTCAGGAATCAGAAAAAATTGAGGGGTAAGATAAAGTGATGATAAAATAGAAAATATGTAGGGTTAATGAGTGTGGGACATGATCACCTACCATTATCAAAGTCACGTGAGTCGTAGTTAAGAGACATTAATTCCCCCATTAATTTGTTTTAAAAATCAATTGATTTAAAAGGAGACTATCTATTGCTATTTAAGATTCAGTGACTTGGAATTCTGCATCATTCTGAGATGTCGATCAAACCTATTTCAAAAATAATTTGGCTTACAAGGCTCATGAATATTCATCACTTTTGACCTAGGTTTTTCCATTTACTGTTAGCTGCAATACAGACACAACAAAGTGTTAAGAGTGGTTTCATGAAATGATTAATAATAATCATAAAAAACTGGAAATTACACAATGGCTAATAAAAGGATGTGTGCCATACTCCTTTGCAGCTTCCAACAACGTCATTTACAAAGACTTCATATTGATTCAATGTTCAGAATCAAAGAAAAGCCAGTGGTTCTCAGCTGGCTTTCAAATTATTGAGCAGATAAAACACAGGGTTATAATTCATGGAAATATGTGTAATTAGAAATGCAGATCTGCTCCAATGGCTGGCAGGCCATTAGGATTTCCTCCCTGTGTGGGAATCCCATGCCAAGTTAGTCTAGGAAAAACTATGTCACGATGGAATGGCGGAGCTGCTTCTGTTTCGTTTTGTGTTGAGGTTTGGAGAAGGCTGCTGGTCTCTGCTTTGGCCTTTCCTCCTCAGCCTCTGGTTTTCTCCTGCTTTGGTGCCTCTTTGTACCCCAAATCAGCCCTAGGTCTTTGACTCCTGTTTTTTTCCACAGCTTGTTAACTAAAAGCAGTAACTGTAGATGACTAGAATTTATAGGCAGCAGGACTGAGAGACCATTTAAAACCCTCGAGTTTGAATCTGAGAGCACCGAGCTGAGGAGCGGCGTGGCGGGAGGAGCTGGGCAGTGTGCCTCAGCCTCTGGCGCTCCCCAGAGCTGACAGTGCTGCTTCCTGACCAAGCATTGAGAGCACACAGGAGTGAGGAGGTTTGCTGCTTATTTGTGCTGATTTATTCCCGCCTGCTGACCTGCAGCATCTTATTTTCTGGGAAAACCTACTGATAGCAGCAGCAACCAGGGTGTAATCAGCCTGGGAGAATAGTTCAGCAAGCAGACTCCAGCAAGGAGGCCCACAGCACGGCTGAGGGGCCCTGCTGCCACCTGCCACCACTGCCACACCCGTGCCCATGTTTCCTCCAGGCACAGCATACCCGCCAGGTGTGCATTCTGGCATATGTGTGCATTTAGTGTGTGTGTGTGTGTGTCCTGGGGCGACTGTCAGAGATTCTTTTCTCTTTTGCTGTACTCGTTCAAGTCATGTCGTGAAAACCTTGATCCAGTTTCTGCAAGCGTGTTTATTGTCCCAGACCTTGGGTTCCTGATTGTCTTGTAAGGAATGCAAATTAACAAAAAATAACTCAGTCAAGATAAAAGGAGATAAATGTCACAAGAGGGGCATGCAGGTCAAAGGAGAAAGTCACTGACAACACTTGCCAGCTCTTCAGGAACGCATGCTGCCGGTCCTCAGGCAGGACATGCTGAGCGTGTTACCTGCCGGGCAGGTGGTGTAGTCTGCAGTTATCCAGGGTGGTTACCTTTCTGCCTTCTCCCTATACCAGGAGGAAACTGTGGGTAGCGGAAGCTGGACGAGAGCTGCCTCCTCTACCTGCTAATGGTGTACATTGGGTTCTAGATGTTCAGTGGCTCAATAAGCACTCTTTCTAAAAAGTCATCAGATCTTCCAGTCAAAATTGATGTGGTGGTTCTGGCTTCTATGGGGTGGGCTTGAAGCACTGGAGCTATCACACTTTTCCCTCCTTGCCACTCAGCCATCTTCTAAGTAACCTCAGAGGAAAGAGCAAGTCATCATTTGTGCATTTGGATGGGGAACTGAGAGGTGAGGTTTTCTGATTTTGTAGTACCTTCCTGGATAAAGAGCTAGGCAACACTCTAAAGCCAGCAGAATCAGGCAAGCTGCAAAACTAAATATTGGCTGAAAACATTTGGCCATTCTCTACAAATTAATTATTTTATTCATCCAACCATGTTGTGTTCCCAATCGCTTGGAATTTAGAAATTTCCATTCTTGAGTCTGCCACAAAGCCATGCTGGCTGCAATTGTCATATGTCAAGTTAAAACTTGACAAAACCAACGCCCATTATGAGGTTCTTCCTCCCGTTGGACTCTGAAGAGAATGTGTGGCTGGGTTGCTGCCTCCACCTGGGGCCTCTGCAGTTGAGCAGGTTCGTCGTGGGTGTTTCTGGGCTCTGGGCCCACGAGGTTTCTGGTGGAAAACTCTTCACAATGGGAAGCTTCCCACGCTGCAGCTCTACATTTGCTCCCAGCAGTGAGTCTTTGACTCCACAGACTGGCAGAGGATGTGGAGCTCACCTGTTGCCTCACTTTCACTGAGATGGGAGGGTTGACAGGAACTTCTGAAGGTTGGACTGGAGCATAGCGAAGGAAGAGCAGAGGCCGCCATGGTGGCGCAGACTCTAGTGTAGTGTTGTTTATGTGCACCTTCTGCAGACAGCAGTACAGCGCTGAGGGCAGATCTCATCTGAGATGCCTATGTCATCTTACTTCATCTTCACTAGGGGCCTCATCATCTATATCTTATGAATGAGAAAGCTCAGCCTCCAACCCTCAAAAAAAATCCTGGGATTTGACACTGCATCTTCCCAGACCGAAGCTTGTTTCTGTCATACCACCGACTTGGCTGAGTACCACACCTGACAGTTAAGAACTGCTGTAAGGACGGTGCGTAGGGCCATGGGTACTGCAGAGGGAAGCAAACCCATTTTACCTGCATCCAGCTCTCAGCTCCTTCCCGAATTCCACTGTGGTGCTTTTTTAAGGAAGGAAAATAGATGGAGTTTCTCCATCATAGTGCAATATCATAGATGCCCCTTCTAATGCTCTTCTAGGCTAGTGATGGGCTTCCACAGTGACAGACACTGCTGCAAGAATTGATGTGATTAAGTGTCGTGGTGCCAAGACCAGACTCCTCTTCAAATATCAGCTCATCCTTGCTCACCTCTTCTGGGAGGGAGATACACACAGACTGTACCCTCAGGACAAATACTGGCTTCCCGCCATCTCTAAAGGTAGCTGAGCAAGTTAAGCTTCACTAAGGAACCCAGTGGCTTTTAATACTGTGATATTTCTAGTAGTTTTTTTTTTTTTTTGTCATTGATTTATTTTCATTTTGTAGATCAGGAATAAAAATAACTTCTTTATATTAATCTAATACCAATATCCCTGTTTTAGTCTAATAGTAATATTTATCTTTTATTTTTGGAAAAAAAACCTAATAGATATATGTCACTATTTGCATGTTTTTGATTTTTAAAGGCACATCTAGGTAAACTATTGTTGTAAGCTGTTGAAATCTTCCATGTGATCAAACTTTTGGCACTGCCTATAGAAATTCATCTGGAAGACAAAATAGCCATGCTGTAGGTTGTGACTGAACAGAAGCCTTCGCAATGGGCAGAGTATGAATTTGCAGTTGATTTGGTGACCCAGGAGGACCCACAGTAGAACAGACGTGTTCTATAGAGGGAAACAGAATGAAAGGGTTTAACCACTTTCTGCTGTGGTCTCCGAGCCTCTGACTTCATGCTCAGTCCCAAGCTGATGGAAACTAGATAGTTCAAGAACTTGGTGTAAGGCATGATGCCTAAGGGATTAATGCACCCGGTATAGGAAATCCTATTACCATGACGAACTGTCTGATATTTCTAGAAAATTCTAGTGAAAATTCTTCTAATTTATATATCCTTTTCTTTTTCATGGGGATGGTTTCCCTCATGACTTTCCACAATAATCCATGGATTTGGTGTAATGTATTTGTGGTGTCATATTCCCTACCCGATGTCCTTCTCTGACTTCTTTAAAAAGCAGTTAACTTGGGGAAATCCAGTTCCTTCTGGATGCTGTGCACACCTCTCAGGAGGAAGGAGGAAGCACAGCTCTGAAGTCAGGACCCGCTGCACACGTTGTTCTCTGGGCTTGCATGTTTTCTGTACTGGATCTGTATGACTTTCGTGCCTGTTTCCCATGGCAACAAAGTCAGTAAAAGATAAGAGAAAGCTCGGACTCTCACGATTGAGAAAAGTGGTTAGAATAAAAAGGTCCTGGAAGGCACAGGTCTGCTGTCTTCTGCAGCCCCATGTAAGTCCAGGGGAAGCTCAGCTGCCTTCCTTTTCACGGAGTCTGTGTCCTGGATACTGGTGACGAGCCATGTGACCAGCTTCAGAGGAAATGAGAGAGTGGCCCTGTTCCTGCGTGGTGGGGACAGGGCAGCAGCCCTTGCACGCAGAGGACTGGGCACCCAGCTCAGTCTGGGAAGGCGACTGCTTCTGGTGGAGGGTCTGGCTTTGGTCTAAACATTCTTTTCTGTGAGCAGGGTGTTCAGAGCACTCAGCAGGTGGAGACGGTGCTCTGTGTACTCACATGCCAGGCAGACACGGGGTCAGCTGGAGTTGGAATTGCTGCACATCAACCGTGGCGTCCGTGTGCAGTGTGTGCTGCACACCGTGCGCACATTGTTTGTGCATGGGTATTTAGGGTCTGTAGTACTGCTGATGTGGTGCAATGTTGGAAATCCTGTGAAGGGAATCCAGAAAGGCCGGCTGTGAAGACAGGGAAGGTTGGGCGTCGCTACTGTTGCCAGGTCTGAGAGTCACAGATGGAAATGCGGTGGTGACACAAGGCTTCGGTGGGGCAGGAGGTCTAAAGCACTGCCCAGCAGCGCCCCAAAGGCTTCCTGGATCCTCCTTTCCCGGCCGTTTTCCTTATCGTGCCAACTCCACAGTCCTAGACATTGCCAGCCTCACATCCTGGCGGCGGCCTAAGTGACTGTTCACACCCTCCAGTCCCCTTTCTCAGGCCTTGAGCCCAAGGCGGGAGAGAAGGAAGGCCACGGTTGAGAGGGAGTCGTGGGCTCCTGCTCTGTTCACTCAGCGGTGATCTTTCCTCCACAGGGACAACCCACACCAGCTCGTGGGGATGCAGGACCCCACACCTGTGTGCAAAGGCTCCCTCCGCCGCTTGTTCCCAGAAGGCGGGTCGGCACACTGATTCCTGAGGGAGACCACAGCACGGCCGCAGTGGCTCCCAGCCCCAGACCCGCGGCTTTGGCCGGGGCAGGAGTTCCATGCGCCCCCAGCACCTCTGCACCGGGCCTTCTCCAAAGGTCACCCCAGCCCACGAAGGTGGAGAAAGACGGCAGCCCTTAGTCACTGTCTGAGGCTTGCTTGCCACCAGAGGTGGTGGCCAGTGTTGGTGCGTGGCCATGTTCCCATCTGTGCACCAACTCTGAAACCGAGGATTCCCGTGCCCCTCCGACCCCAAAGGGCCTGCTGCGTTGCTCCTGCACTGTCGCTGGCCCACGTTTTACGCCGGATTACCTACCTACTGAATTACACTCAGAGTTCACTAAACGCTCTCTTCTTTCCAAGATGTCTACCTGACTTTAGGCAATAAGATCAGGTCTCCCCAAAGCATCAAAGAAATAATGCACATTTTACTGAAAACTTCAATGAAAGTGAATTCTGTGCGATATTTTATAAACTATTTCTGAGACGTCATTAGATGAATACAGTGTCTTCCAGTTTTGATTTCCCTTAAATCAAGAACTAGATTGTAATGCTAGAGATTATTGCTTTCAACTGCAACCAATAAAGCAAATCCATAAACACAGAAGTATTCATAAGTATTAATTCCAAGTTTCAAGTTCAATTTATTTTTTGAAAAAAACAATTAATATCAGTTCTCACAAAAACCATAGTAATTCAGGAATGGGGTGTAGCTCCATGGTACTTGTTTAGCATGTGTAAGGTCTCTGGGTTCAATGCTTAGCATTTCAAAAAGTAAAAGACATGTAAAAATGCAGGAACCAGAGTCCTATTTAATTTTCCTATTAAGGAAGCTGCAACTAGGTCCTTAGGTCAGAGAGTGTTAACTGGGCCTGAATGCCACTGTGATATACCAAATACAAGAAATGCATTCATGTGTCCATGACATCGTCAGCACTCTGAAAAGAAATCACTGTGCTTAATGCAAAGTAGTAATAGTGGGGAGAGGATCCCTGACAGTCTCTGCATGCAGAAGCCCACTTTACTGAGGTGCCCTCTCATCTACAATAGACAGTGGCTTTTCCTGTCTGCAGAGAAATTTACTAGCAGACTTTCAATATAGGTTCTGAGGGACTACTTTATTGGCAATCAATAGGAAGGACTTTTGTCATATTGGCCAAAAGTTAGCAGATTGAGGAAACAGAGCATATTTTGCCAGCATTGCTAGGAGTAGAAGGTATTCAAATAGTCATGAATGCCTGGGCCCTTGAGCCAGCTCTCCTAAGCCTGTGTCCTCTGGAGTCTGTTAGAGGAGACTGAGGGTCCAAAGGCGGCTGCCCAGTCTGGAGTGGTTCCTTTATTTAAAGCCATTTTTATAATTAAAAATGCAATAATACTTAGTATTTCAAAATCATCTTTGTACATTCTGTGTGAGCTATAAAGGACCATTTTTTTTTTTTAAGTTTCGTCTATCTTTATTGATTCTGAGGTTTGAGAGTATTTCCTTTCCATGCATGTGTGAGGAACATTTTAACAGGCATTTTTTGTGGATCGTGGAGAAGCTTGCCTGTTGGACATTTCATAAGAAACTGGAAAGACAGTGTGATAAATGTCAACCCATTATATACAATGTGGTATATATTTACACACAGTATAACATGCATTTGTATAATGTATTTTATAATGTATATAAAACTACAACCATGCATTACATATTATATAGTGTTTATCAGATGTTATTTTATGTATACTTGTAATACATATTGAATTACAGTAACTGAGATTAGTAATTAATTGTTAGGTGATAATTACTTAAATTAATTTAATTTGACTTAAATTAAAATATAATGCCCGCATGTTCCCATGGTCAGGGACCTCAGCAGCCTTTGTAGGTGATAATTGCAGAAATCCATTTGTAAAGCATCCCTTGATTTGTGGAAGAAAACTCCATAAACTAGACATTGTATATTTGTGGTACCTTTCTGGCAATCCCTGCCCACCCTCTCATGGAAAACTTCTTTTTGTCAACTGGTGTTATTTTCCAAGTGTTGACTAAAATCCGTTCTTGCTAGGGCATTTTTATTCCAGTGAAGAACTCTAAGGGCCTCTTACTGGTACGGCTGTGGTGGCTTCTGACAGCTGGGCCTTCCCTGTTCTCCAGGTGTGGGTCGCACAGGGGTGTGGCTGTGTGCTCTCCTTCATGTGTATGTGCTCACAGTCTGTGAGCAGGGACTTCAAAGGCACTGTGTTTCAGAATCTTATCTCTGGAAAATAGTAAGACACAATGAATTGATAACTCAATTAACTTTGTCCCAAACAGCAAAGAAACTGGTTGAGATCAGTCAATTTCATGGAATAGAACTTAATTTCATATAAATACAATTGACTTTATTTTTTAAAAGCCCCTGTATGAACCTTTCAATTTTCTATAATTTAAGCACACAAAATTAAGATTTATTTAATTAAAGTAAATATGCATCCTCCTTCCTGCATATGATAAATCACACATGCTGTTTGCAGCATGTAGCTATGGCGATTGAACCAAGGGGTTGAGTGTAATTAACTGTAACTTGATTGCACACACATTAGTCTAGTTAGCGTTATTAATGATGGCTGTTGTTGTTTTTGGAACACACATCAAATATCTATAAGTGATATATAGATATAGTTAGAGACATAGTGGTATCCTTAATTGTTCTTTTTCCTCAATGATAAAGAAAGTCACTGATTTCAGAAATACTTGGGCATTGCACAATTTAAATGACTTTGACATGTTGGTGCAGGTGTGGTAGGAGAGACACAGTGTCATGATTAGCGTCATTGCCTACTTGTCTATATGAAGGATGTTATCATCCTATCAGAACAGTGATTGAGATTTCTTCAGTTTTGAATTTGAGGAGTTATTATTAAGATTTTATTTTAGAGCCCTAAGATAGGACATCAGAAGAATAATGCATGTCAGATGTATTATTGCTCTACATGGCATGTATCACTGGAAATGACTTGAAATCCTTTTGTGTAAACCTGATTCTAACCAGCCCTAGCTCTGACCTGCAGGCAGAAAGTGAATCTGCGTGTGCTTAGGATGGTTACCTGTATCTCTGCGAACTAAAGGTACGCACGAGGAGAACCTGCCTGGGAGACAGTGCTTTGACAAAGAGCAGGAATAAGAAAGATTGACCTAAAATGCAAAGTAGATAACACTTAGTGTTCTTTAAATTAACCAACTCATTAACTAGCTATTTCTCCTAAGCACGTGTATACAGAGGAGAGAAAGTCCTGGGGAGCGCTGGCTGCCAGGAACCATGGAATGATGAAGGTGAGTACTTGAGTTCAGAAGCGTGCTGCACTGTGAGAGCCCTGGCTCTGCTCCTTGGTCGGTCTTTTGTGGAGCTAAGAGAGTGGGAACATTTTGCAGAGTGTGCAATGGTAGCAGGTGCCCCCCTGAATAGCAGGAACATGCATCTGGGGCTAGTGGGGCGCAGGAAGGGGGAATCCCACCCGAGTTCCATTAGGGCTGTTTCACTTTTAGTTCAACCTAATCTAGGAAGCCAGCTTTCAGACAGAAACCTTAGAAAATTCTAGCATCTTCCATTTTGGAAACGTTGAAAACATGACTTTTTGTTTTCTAGTTCACTCAGTGACTCAAAGAAGTCATTTCCTGTCTCGTGTGTGCTCTGCCCATGCTTCACTGTGCAGTGAGGACCTGCCAAGCTCACAGGCTGATGGTCCCTGTTTTGGTCGCGTTCCTAGGGCCTTCTCACACAGTTATCAATTCTGGTCACACACAGCTGTGTGTTTCAATGAGAAGAGAGGTTTTGTCTATTTTATCTGCTACATATTGGGCATCCGGTAATTATTTGCTGAGTGAATAAAAGGCCGTGATGTTTTAAATGTTTCAAACCAAGTATAAAAGTTTCCATACTGAAGTTGGGGGACAAAGAAGGTAGAAGAGAAGCTGACAGGACGAGTCAGCACAGTCTGGGCCCCACACACCGAGGAGCAGGATGTGGCTGTGTCGGTGGGGGTGCTGGGCAGGAGTTTCCTCTAAAGACTCCAGGGAATCAGTGTGTCCAGTGCCCCTAGGATCCTGAACCTACTGGGCGCGTCAGATACCAGGAAGAACCCGTACTCCCTTCAAGGTTCGAAATCTGACAGTTTTTAATCATTTTAATTTGTCTTAACTCTTACCTGCCACCTGGTTATGTGTTACTGGTTTTGATTGATAGTCTACCCACATTCAAAAGAAGTTTCAAGATGATTATATGGAAGCTGTTAGGTGAGAGTCAGGTGCAACCTGGCCCGTTATAGCTGCCTGCATCCCCGATAGCTCCCCACGCAAGGCCAGGCGTGCAGGAGGGACACAGTTCTCCTCGAGGTGGTGTTTTCATCTTCCAGAACTTCTGAGCATCTTTCTTTCCAGATTTGAAGTCATTTCTAAGATACAAGGAATATAATATTTATATATCAAAGAACTTACAGGAAATGGAAGTGTGGATTTTTTTTTCTTTGCTAGTAAGACTCTGAATTTTCAGGGTCCAAAGGACACTTACACATCCAAAAATCGAATTATAGGACAAATGATATGCATACCCTTCTGCCTTGATGTTATACCTCACCGTAGGCCCCAGAGTAACTGGGCCGACCATGGACTGAAGCACGGAAACCTCTGCAGCCGTGAGCCAGGATAAATATTCCCTCTTTAAGAAATAAACAAGATGTGTAGAACATTTGGTGACCACAGAACCAACAGGCTCCCCAGTCCTGGGACACTGTACAGTAGCAGCCCAGGAATCGCACGCCACGTTTCCCATTGAGTATCCTCTTGGGACCTGGCCCAGTGACCTCAGGATATGAACGAAGGCAACTGTGATCAAGGTTACTGCATGAAAAGGTCCAGCTGTGGGGGAGTTTTAACTAGAGGGTGTTCCATATTGCTTTTCAGTTTGAGGGTTTGTGACAGACACATGGAGGACAAATTCTGAGGGCCTCTTTCAGTCCACACCAGGCCAGTGCCCGGAGCTGCCGAATGCAGTCAAGCCCTGCACAGAGGCCAAGGTGGGGCCGAAATCCATCCTGCTGTCACAGTCTGAGCCCAGGGGACCTAGGGCTTCCACACAATTGTTGAGACTTAAAACCCTGAAGTGGCTTTGATCGCTTACATTTTATAGGTGAAACTGAAAGTTGGTTTTATCAGAACTGTGTTTTCTAAGCTAGATTTAAAGAGTTTTAAAATTTCTCTCTTTCTCTGACTTTTAATTTAGGTCAATGTCAGCATGTAATTCTGAAGGTCTCTATTTCTTGACATGGTGTGTGCTTCGTTTTGATCTTATAATTCTCCTAAAACCCAAAGGTGTGTGTACGGGGAGCCTCAGTGGTGACTAGCCAGAGCACGGGGGTGAGCAGCTCGTGAAAGACCTCAGTCGAGGAAATTCACACTTTTCATGAAACCGTGGTAGGATCACGTTGCAATCATCAGCTGCCAGCTCACCAGGTTGCCTGTGCTCTGCAGTTTCTGGTCCTGCAGGAGAAAACAGGGAGAATCAGGAACATTCTGGTACCTTCTGCTTGACACCATTAGGATTAGGATGATTACAAGAAGTGTGACTGGAGAATCCGCCCAGCATCCAGCACTGCTGGGGACTTGGGAATGGGACTCTGCTGGAGAAGCAGTAGGGCACATCCCAGGAGGAGCCCTGGCAGGAGAAAGCCCTTCATAAGGCATGGAGGAGCCTGCAGGCCACTTGCTGTGCTTTCCACCACACAGAGAGAAAGGACGCGGGATTTGCACCACACTGTGGAGAGAGCTGGAACATGCTTTTTTTTAATTTCAAGAACATATAGAACTTGGAATTTTTTTACCTGCTCTATTTGAAACGCAGTCTGACATTGGAAATTAAGAGGTCTGTCGATACCAACCCAGTCTCCCTGCACAGTTTACTCCTCTGGTGCCACTGCTTGTTTGCACCCCATTCTGGAAGGACTGTCGCAGCAGCTGGGCTACCCTGTAGAGGACAGAATTTTCTCTGGATGAGGTGCTTGGGGGAGATGCCACAGGGCCAGCTCACTTCTTGATGTGACTGGCAGCAACAGAAGTATCTGCAAGGTCACCTTGGCTTTATACAGTGTTTTCTAAGAACCTAGATTATTTTCACATGCATTAACTTTATTTAACAAAAGCTAGTTCATGATTTAAATATCATCCTTCATACTTCAAAATTTGAAGCTATATGTATTTTATTATGTGTCATTTTATATACATTAAGATCCAATGGCAATATAGATTTGATAGCATTCATGTTGACCTCACAGTATATAATGCATTTTGCAAATTCCCATGAGACAGTACAGAAAAAAATGTGTTGGGTTATTCTCTCTTTATGGAATAAAAAATATGTAGACGTGCAGCCTTCGGTGTGAACAGATGTGATCCAACCTGTGTTTACCCAGGAGGCAGGGGTAATCACTACCCTCAGCTCAGCGTGGTTGTGCTCTGAAGTGATCTGTTGTTAGAAGGACATGGATTACAACTGCAGTGCAGGCAGGTGGGTAATGCTTGTGAAAATGACCTGCCCTGTGATTCCCCAGCTAGGCTCCTTCTGTCATTTGATTTAGCTCATGTGCTTCTGCAGTCACTCAGGTGGTCACATGCAGAACCTGGAAATTCAATTCAACAGGTGTCCCTGGACTCTGAATGCTTCCCACGTACTAAGCTGGGAACTGTGGCCCCTGTAACATTGAGTTGTGCACACTGTTGTCTTCAAGGAGAGTTAATAGAGCAGAGAAGTCATTTACAGCCCTGTAAAGATTTTGAAATGTGTTGCTTGTCTGCGTAGAGAGTGAAGAGGAAGCAGGCTGCCCAACCAACTCATCTTCAAGAGCAGAGTTCCTCTCCCATATCGGTCATGGCCCCACAGGACTGAGAATGAGACTGAGAGGGAAAATGAATCAATGAATCAATGAATCAATGAATCAATGAATCAATGAATCAATGAATGTCTTCAGCACGGAACACGATGACAGCTTGGCAGTGAGGAACGGAGGAACATAAGGTGCACCTCCGGGGAACGTTCCCCTGGTTTGTTCCATGGGTGCTTGAGTGCTTGGGAGTTCTCTGTCTCAACTGCAAAGATTCTCCTGAGCTCTGTGCCTTTCAGCACTCTCTTATCCTTGGTAACAGCTCCAGCTAAGATGTGCCCATGAGTCTGACGCCTTGGAGAAGCCTGCCTGGTCATGAAGGGAATGATCTGAGAGTTAAGGTTGCCCCCAAGAGGGTCAGGAGAGCATTTGAATTGCTAAGATGGACACCCTAAATCTCGTGCCCTAAGTTTCCTCTTTATCTTCCCAGAGTACTCATTCCATGCCTTGAACTTGGCAACTTTGATGAGGCAAAGTGAGAGGAAAGAGCTAGCGTGCTGTGTCCTTTTCAGTCACTTTGTGTCCTATTCTGTTCACTTCCTTCTCTCTAGAGTGACATGTATAATTACAGGAAGAAAATTCCATGCACCTGCAGACATCCTTGTGTCCCCATCTTCTGAGAGTTTGTTGTAAGGTTTTAGGAACTTCAAAGAAGGTTCCTCATGACTCACCCATCATAATTTTTCTCTGAACTCTTTTGATTGTGGTGTACAACATGCTTGCTGCGCGTGGTCCCTGGTGGTCACATTTGGCAAAGCACTGCTCTTTGTAGAAGGCCCTGTTAATTTGTTCTCTATTTCCTAACATGGATCATGTGTACAGAAACCACACCTGAGGGACGACACGATAGATGTAGTCCCTGGTTTCTTGGAATTAAATGCAGGAGAAAAACAATATGGGTATATATCTGTCTATAGCAAACTCCTTCTTATCTGTTGAAATCGATAAGCAGAACATAAATTAACAGGAGAGATAATGCTCTGTTCACATGGCGGAGTGGTCCAATCTGCTGGGGAAGGGGTGACGTTGGGCCAATCTCTGGGGCACAGAAGCTGGGAAGGGAGACCAGCGAGGGTCCAGGAAGAGAGCTTACAAATGCTGGGCTTCACACAAATGAACTCCTCTGTGTCCCTGTGATCTGCAATAAATGGGGTGTTTGCCACAAAAAGGACTTTTCCCATTAAAATCCATAAGAGCAGAACCAAAATGTGCCAGAAGCTTCAGAGGTTCTCTCTTCCGGCGATCTCCTCACAGGGTGGGGTCCACTTACATCTGGAGAGTAGGAGGGACTCCTGTGAGGCCTCACGGTAGCGTCCAGGGCTTCTGACTCCAGATGCGAGACCTTTCCTTCTGCCCTGCTCTCTCTGTGCATTTTCCTTTTTAACCTTTCTGCATGATTGTTTAGGAACCCTTCTCCCTGGTAGTCCGCACAGCATTCTTCGCACCATGCAGTGGTTTTTCAAGGTTGAGATCTTCTTTCTTATCACACAGGATTATATTTTGCATTGGAAAGGGAGAGAGTAGCAGAACATGATGTCCCTCTCCCCTTTCCTTAGACATCAGGCACAGAAAATCCCTGATGAAATGTAAACCACCTGTTTCCCGGGCTGGATAGTTTCAGCTTGCCATGTTATCATCTTCTGCATGCTATATTGTTCACTGAATATACCCGGGACTGAGTGGCTAAGCTCGGGAAGACTGTGGCAACACCCGTTGAGGACACCCACCTAGACGGCCCACCCCTAGGTATGTAAAGTGACCTCTGATGACAGATGACATCCCTTTTATCGACCATCACCTCATCTGTGGATATAGGTAGGGACAGTGCGTGCCTGGGAGCTGACTGCCGAGGTCATGGCTGCTCACAGGATGCAGTGGATAAGCCGCGAGTGTCTGCCCTTGTCATTGAATGTGGGGGTTGAGTATCTTCAATACAGAAATGTCCTTAGAGGAGTTTGGAGAGGAAAAGCACCACGTAATCAAATAATAACGGAATAATACCCAGTGATGTTTCTGAGCTCTGACAGAGTAAATCCATTCGTTTGTGTTCATTTCCCTCAAAGGATAATCAGCTTGTGATCTGTTCTACCTTATCAAGGGACAGGGGACCTAGAAGAATGTAACTGGATTCTCACGACGCATCTAGGAGAGTTCATTCTGGGGAACATTCGAAGCTGCCTTGTGGCTACTGTGCTTGTGTGTGGACATGGTCTGACCAGCAGATCAGGGTCAGCAGTGTTCTCTGGAGCTGCCGCACACCTGGACTGGGCTATCCTGCTCCCCCTGGTCAGGTCCACCTGGTGGACACAGCCCATCTGCAGGTGGATGGGCATGCAGCTCCGTGGACCTTCGGTCTCAGTGTCTGGGCTGCTTATGGGTGAGCAAAGTCAGCTTCTGTCTTTGATAGCGTACAAGAGAAGGCCTTTTGAATGTAAGGAATCAAACCAGTGCAGCTGTTACGAGGCACCGATTTGAAAAGCCTTTGTAGAGTGTCTGCTGAAAGACAGGACTGCACCTTTCCATACAAGCCTTTCACACTGCGTGACATTTCCATGCTCTCCGATTTTCTCAGCCTTCTAGCACATGCCACAGTGAAATTACAAGCAAAGCAGCCCACCATCTGGCCAGACTCTCGTGCTGCCTGACGTGAGGCCCGGGCTGTGGAAGACGCTCTGCGGTTTCTATCTCTGCATTGCCCTCTGCTGTCTCTTCTACCTTTTTAATCAAATCTTGAAAAAAGAACCTTCGAAATCCATTTCTGTTGTTCCTAAGGCCTCCCGTGTCATCCTGGATCTCAGCTTAATTCAGAAGCTGGACTTGGTTTGTTCTGAAGGTTCACATCTAACATGGCTCTCAGGCTGTGTGTTGCCCAGACCTCTGTTTTATTGCTGTTACTGCTGCCTTCTGTTTTGGGTTCATTCCTTCCTGTTTTTTAATCTTTTTGGGGAATGTCTCTGTCTGTTGATATCTTTTCTAGGCATTAGAAATTCCCCACGTTCATACATAAACATTCATGTTTAATGGAGTCACAGGTTCATTGGACAATTTGTGTAGTTCTTTGTTGCCAAATTGGGGATACAGTTCATAGTGTTGAGTGTTTATTTTACGGCCACAATCATCTTGACTAAGTTAAGTAAGATAAAAATTCAGAGATTTGTAACTATATTTTGGTATTTTGGGGTGGAAGAAATTCATATACTTAGGGTCTCATATGTTGGGGCTTTGGGTGCAATGTTGGGTAATTCACACGATGCCATTTCACTAGCTCTGAAACAATCTCAAGCTGCCTCCTTACAAGACCTTCCTATTGTGTGCAGCAGCCTTTACCTACCACCTTCGTTAGGAATTATCTGATGTTACTACCATTAATTAGAAATAAAAACATGAACAATAGCTACAAGAAGAACACTCTTTTACCTGTCTCCTTTTTATTTATGTAGGAAGTAGTATTTAGGAGTAGTGTGGAAAATGCTATTTGAAATTCCTGCTAGATACCCTATGGTTTTTCAGACATTAATATGCTGTCTTTACAAGAGGTTTTCAATGAATGCTTAGGGGCCATGGATGTCCCTAAGGTGGTAGGCAGGTGATATACCTAATTGCTCTCTCTTTCATGAATACACACACTTCACACTAGGATAGTAGTACCATAAAAGACAGAGCACCTTAGACTTGGTGGTCTCATAGAACAACACATAGTTCAATCCCACACATTCCCAGAGCATCTCATGGAGGGAGGCTGCTCCTTGGGTCCTTGTATAATACATAGTCCAATTGTACAGCCATTTCTGGAACATCCAATGGAAGAAGAACACTCTTTCAGTCCATTTGTGTGGCACGGTGGCATGCACAGCACAGCCTGTTTCCTCTGGTTGCTCATGACGTAGTGGTCTTCAAACATGGATTCAGGTGGCACACAACACATTCCAGGAGAAGAGGGAGGAGTGAAGAAAGTGCAAACAAATACCACTCAGGGTGTCTTTCCTAAAGTAATCACTAACATCTGGCTCATACCGTTCTCAAGCAAATAAGATCCAAAGAGCTATAACAACTAGGAAAATCTTCTGCAAATGCTTCTAACCCTGAGATATTCCAAAAAAGAAGTAACCATATTGCATTTTATAGAGTGCTATTGATGCCTTGTGTGAACATTCCAACTTCATGCACTATAAATCAAGTTTGGGTTCTCTACAAGAAGCTCACAATGACTGATGCTGTCAACAGATGTCCTTTGCATGCAAGGTCAGGGCCTGCTCTATTGACCAAACAATTGAATCCCAACAAAGTTGTCAAACAGGGACATCACCAAGTCAATACTGAGGATTTCATAGACATTTATAAACTCCCTTTGGTAGTTATGTATGAACTAAATGGAAGGAGTTGATGAGAAAAAATATAGCCATTGTTCATTTTCTGATGATAACACTCCAACTGTATCATCATGAAAACAGGATTCATGAAAGGAACATTTTTGATATTTTAAATGGCAAATATTGGAAGAGGGAAAAATGGAAAAATGAGAAATATTTTGTGATGCTCCAAAATGCACCACCTTAGCAGTAGCCTACCAAGCCTGCATTGTCCAAAACAGTTACCCATCAGCCATGTTTGACTATTTAAATTTCAATTTAAATTAATTAAATTAACATTGAATAAAGTTAAAATTTTATTTTCTCTGGGACCTAGCCACATTTCAAGTACTGAAGGTTGTGCACAGTTAGTGGCTTCCTTGTGATATGGTGCAGGTACTGAGAACTTCTGTTGCTGCAGAAAGTTCTCTTGCACAATACCATCCTTAAGCTCATTGTGGATAGAGTCATAGGTTTTCATTGCTTAAGAGATTAAATAATAACATTTTTGTTGAGTGGTTAGTTGGTGAGGTGAAAGGCTTAGTTGGAACCTTCCTGTCTCCTGGGGATTCTTTCTGGGCTTTGAAAAGTCTCCATCTTTGGTTAAATGTAAGTACTAGCCATGATTATGATGGGTGTTGGTGGTAGTGACCATAGTGATGTCTAGCGATGAGGCCTGAAAGTGTCTTTCCACGGATGAGCCAGTCTGGGGCCTAGACATTTCCCATCTGATAGGCAATGGGTGGCAACTCTTTAAAGAGGGAATGGATGCCTATGGGTTTGGCATGTCTGCTTGTAGATGCACCTGCATATCCTCACCCTGAGTCCCTCCCAATCATTTCCAACATCTGGCTAAAGTATCTGTTAGAAACATTCTAACAGATGCAGTCAGAGCCAAGGAATAGACCTTGGAGGTATGGAAATGTGCCATGGTATACTGCCAACAACCAGTTTAGAATGTCATCCTGTGATTGTGATTCTTTGTTGTATGGGGAAAGGCCTTTTGAGTGTTAGTTTGGGCTTCCTCACATTTCAGAATTTCTGAAATCCATATGCATGCTGAGAATATTGAAGAAACATAGTTGATGACTGTGGAAACAGATTGTGCAATGGACTAATTGATAAGCCAGGATTTCAAGACAATTTGACTCCTGAAGATGCATTTTCTCAGAGACAACCTCTTTAGGGTAGCAATTCAGATAGTCTACATTCCAGAACAAGTTCACCTGTGACACACACGTGTGGCTACTCAGCATTCAGCATGCCCTGAAGGTGCTGAGACTCCTGGGCTCTGGACCCCAGTGTAGAGACTCCAGCCCTCCCCATTCTCAGGACAGGGCTCAGTTTGCCCGGTCAGCTGAGAGCCCACTCAGCACCATGGACAGCGCCAGGCACGTATTTACTGGGTGCTGAGGCTCTCCTGTGCCGCATGAACATGCCCTCCAGTGGCCTAGTTTATGTGGCAATATACACAAACACATGCCTTAATGCAGTTTGATTGACATCCTAGCCCAAATATAAGTGACAGTAAGTGGAAGTAGTATTTATGGGCTCTGTTTTTAATATTTCATAAAGCAAAGGAAATCTTCAATAAAGTTGGAAAGAGATAATCTTAAGAATTACAGGGTTTTTGAATTTGGGTTATTTTGGGCCTTAAATTATCCTTGGGAGTATTTTATTGTAGTGTTATTTGGTTTTAATATGCAGGTTATTTTATGTTGCTCTACAAGCTGTTTATTATGAATCTGATGAAAATAAATGGAAAAGTGTTAAAATTAAGACTTTAAAATGCAGAAGAAAAGGGGAAGGTATAAGATAATTTGTTGGTGGTGAAATTGTGGGAGCAAAAATTGGTGGTTGAGATTGTTTCAACAACATATTGCTAAATTCTATCTGTAATGGACTCATGATCTCTCCTGTGATTTCCAAAACTACAGAGAAATTCCTCCTTTAAACTACAGTGACACTTGGCCTATATTTCTCTTAAGAGGACAGCTTACAGGGGCCATCATAGTCTCAAAGAAGAGTCACTCTTCCCCCTGTGAAGGGTCCCCTGGTTTCAAATGTACTGGAAAAGATGTGAGCAACAGGCTTTCAGCTGTGGGCAGGCTCTTCTCCAGAGGAAGCGTTGTCGTGACTTCCAAAGGCCCTTGATGTTATCTTGTTGTTGTTGTTGTTGTAATTACTTCTATGTGACAGTAGCATGTATTTTGACACCTCATACATAAATGGAGTATAACTTCTCATTCTTCTGGTTGTGCATGATGTAGAATGGCGCAGGTTGTGTAATCCTATATGCACATAGGATAATAACGTCTGATTGATTATACTGTTCTTCCTACTCCCACACCCCCTACCCTCCCTTTATTTCCCTCTGTTTAATTAAAGTACCTCTATTCTTCCCTAACTAACCCCACCCTTATTGTGAATTAGTATCCACATATCAGAGAAAACCTTTGGCATTTGGTATTTTGGGATTGGCTTATTTCACTTAGCATGATATTCTCCAGCTCCATTCATTTATCAGCAAATGCCATGATTTTACTCTTCTTTAAGTCTGTATAATATTCCTTTGTGTGTGTGTGTGTGTGTGTGTGTGTGTGTGTGTGTGCGCATATATACTACATTTTCTTTATCCACTCATCTGTTGAAAGGGACCTAGGTTGGCTCCATAGTTAAACCATTGTGCATTGAGCTGCTATAGATACTAATGTGACTGTGTCACTGTAGTATGCAGATTTTAAGTCCTTTGGGTATAAACTGAGGAGTGGGATAACTGGGTCAAATGGTGGTTCCATTCCAGGTTTTCTGAGGCATCTCCATACTGCTTTCCAGAGTGCTTGCCATCAGTTTTCAGTCCCAGCAGCAATGTATGAGTGAACCTTTTCCCTCACATCCTTGCCAAAATTTACTGTTGCTTATATTCTTCATATTTGCTATTCTGACTACAGTGCGATGAAATCTTAGAGCAGTTTTTATTTACTTTTCTCTAATTGCTAGAGATGCTGAACATTTTTCCTATATCTGTTGAGCGATCACATTTATTCTTCTGTGAAGAGTATGTTCACTTCTTTTGCCACTATCTTGATAAAAATTTTATACAATCATTTCATAGATAATAAATTAACCATTTATCTTTCCTCTGTTGCTCTTGAGAAAACAAATATGCCTAGTCTCAGAAACGATTGAGGTCACCATTGTTGTTTGTGTAAGGAAAACACGTATTTCCAGCACCAGTGGTCACTGTGTCCTCTGGGCCTAGAAGTCCCAAAGCTGAAACACAGAGGGCAGAGTGTCAGTAAGAGTTCTCGTTTGTAAGTAAAAGTTGCCAGCTAATTCAAGGAGCTATGATTAAGAGTGCTGGGCAGCAGGAGGCCCACTGGGAAAGCCAGCTGACTTGGCAAGAGGCTGTGTGCTCTGGAGAACCATGTCTGTCTGTCTCAGTTGGCCTGGCAGAGACCATGACAAACTCCATCCAGAGCACGTTCTGAGCACTCTGTTCTGCTTTGCATCTCTGCCTTCCTCCTCAGTGCAGGAAGTGAGTCCTTGTGTTTGGCTGGAGGGGACAGGTCACAACCCTGTGCCAGAGCCGTGGGGCAAGAAGACAAAAGGAGTATCGAGTGTCGTTCCAGTTGTGAGCAGTGGGGTCTTTAGGAGGCAGGGCACTTCACCAGCGTGAACAGGCGTTCCAGACAGAAGCAAACAAAAGTAATGAAAAAGACCTCTTCTACCTAACAGCTAATCAAATCCTTTTATTGCTGGTATTGGATGCATCATTTTTATGACTTGAGGAAGAAATTAAATTCTTCCAGATTATTAGATTTACTTCAGCCTACAGAAAGGACAAGTAACACACAATAATATGAAAGTCCTTAATATAAAAACTGGAGGGCATAATTTTATCCCCACTTAAGTTAAAAATAAAGGAATTGTATTCAACCGCTAATGGATTAGGGCTATTAAGATAAAATATTTTCTAGTTGATGTTTTACACTAGCAGATGGGAAGTTTAAAGGTCAAAGACCTGGAGACCATGGGTGTTTTCATCAAGTGGCTAGCCGAGGATGTCCACTCATTCTAGAGAATTCTTTCCCTACCACAGTGAGGACCCAGGGTTACATTCTCTCCATTTACAAAATCATCTTGCTTTTCTGGATAACATTGTTTTGCTTAGGACTGATCCTGCATTCAGGTTAACAAATGAAACAGACTGCATGTAATGCTTAATTTAAATTTGCATTGAGAACAGTTCCAGAGGCTGTGTGGCGGGGAGCGGGCAGATTAGGCTTGGAGAAATAAATATGCTAATGAATTTTTAGGGTAAGCCTCAGCTACTTAAAAGAAATGCATGTGAGAAATCTAAATATAACGTGACTCCTTATTAGGCTTAGTGAAGTAGCTGCCAATATACTCCATCTTGCTGAGCTGCCTGCCCATATGTTCTACAGAACATGTATTCCTAGGAAATAGAAACGTAGGGTAAGAGAAGGAATCGATCCTGTCTGGATGGGACAGAGTTCTGTCCATATTTCTGACTTCTAATGGACTTTCCCCCAGTGGGGGAGTCTGGAGAAAGCATGTCTCAGACATTTTACTTACACCAGAGATGGAATCTTATTGTTCCCAAATACTTCAGGCCTCCAGCCCTTTCCCTCTCTGCAGCTCAGCAGGGTGTGATAATGTGTCCTTAAGCCGAAGGACTTAATGCCTTGTCTGTCTCTGGATGTCCGGGTTACAGTCCTTGGTGTCACCAGAGTTAGGACTCCGAGTCCCTGTTAGCTTGAGTGGCTGACAGCCCCTCAGGTTTTCAGCTACTGTGCCACCGAGCAGCGCCCTCTCCCCCTCTCTCCCGCTCCCCGCCTCTCTCTCTCATATCTGCAGTATCTATCAGTTGGAGAAATAAATAGCTCAGGCCTCTCTCATCACTACATACCTATTACCAAATTTAAGCTCTCAGTAGAAAAAATAACCATAAGTGCAGGACCTCACAAGTCCGGTACCTCGCGTTCACTAAAGCATTTCTGGTTTCATATGCTGAAAGGCATAATTATTTTTGTGTTGTCCTCAGCAGAGGCTGGTAGCTAATTAGACCTTGTTTATGGTATAGCCCTGGTTTTGGAATCCGTCGTACAGATAATCATATTACTTTTACACATTTTTCTTCCCAAGCCAGTATTTTATTTATGACTGCTCATGCTCTTATTATGATCGGGGACAGATTCTGTTGTTTTGTACTCAAGGCAGCCCGTGTAAATGAGGTCCGATTGGGCCATCACTGGAACTGGGTCTATGTCACTGTCCTCCCCTGGACTTGGCGTAGGGCTCTTCTGCGGCTCACCGCATCAGGCTCCCCAATCTGCCGTGTTGCAGAAGCAAGTCGTCCTGTGCCTGCACCCTCAAGAACTTTCTGCCGACTGCAGTAAATCCTCTGAATTTATTCGGATCCAAGTTTCTTTAAAAAATAAGCAGCAATCCTGAAACATGTGTGGAGACTATGTTTCTGGAGGCGCACGGGCCCTGCATCCTCGCAATGCTGCCTGGAGGTCAGTGGTATGAGTTTAATGGTTGGACAAAGCTGGTCTCACCACCAGCATTTTATAGTGTCTTGGACTCAGAAATACCCTGTTCTCGCCCATAAGAGCAGCCCTGTGTGCCCGTCCTTCATATGCCTAATGCACCTGTTGGAGGAGAGAGCGTACTTATAGCCTGGTATATACCCAGCCGAGGAGGCCCAGCCGTGCAGGGGGCACCGTCTCCACACCCCACACAGGCAAGTCCACAGGTAGGGACCCAGGTGGCAGAGAGCATTCCTCCCCTCCCCCACCAGGATAGAAAATCAGCTAAAAAATTAAAATATATTAAAGACTAGTTTATTCAAGAATTAATTACCTAAGAGCTCTTGTTTAGAGATGTAAATTTAAACGTTAAAAGAAACAAACAGGTGACAGAAGTTGCTCTTTTGGGAAGCAAGAATGGACAGCCAGAGGCACAGGGGCCACTTCCATAATCCACTTTGTGGTAGAAACTGGTATTTCAACATTTCCATTGTCTGTAAATTATAGCAGTTGCTACTCACAACATTGTTTTTCCAGAGTGAAACTAAAAGTCAAGGAAAGAGATTAACTCTGCTGATGTCACTCAGATGGCGGGTGAAAGAACCATACCTCCAGGTATGCTCGCAGCCTCAGGTGGCCAGGGAGCTGCCTGGGCGTCTGGACACCCCGGCCTGCTCCGCTTCAGGGGACTATGCTGCTCAACTCCTTCACACCTGCGTCTGACGTGGGCATGGGTGGTGTGCCTGGCAGTGTGCAGCTGACTGTGGTCTTCAGCTGCTGGTGGCAGAAGCCTTTTCTTCCCAACCATCACCAACCCATCGGAATAAACTCCCTGCTGCCTCACTCGGCTGGACTTGGTAAACACGGAGGCCTTGGCTGTCGTGTGAGCCCTGGTTTCCCTCCTGTCCCAGGACAACATACCTGCACAACCCAGGGTGCTCTTGCCTGGCCTAGATGCGACTTAAGGGAGCGTGGCTTTTAGTTACCTGAGAAGTGATGTCCATGGATACAGAATTTTCCAAGGTAATTCAGAGTAGTTGAGTCTCAAACTGTGGACCCCGCACCTAATTAAGGCTCAGTCCTCTGGATGTCCCCCCATTCGAACCCTCTCTACCAAAATAGAATCCAGTTCTCAGGAATGCATCTTCTTCACTTAGCTTCTCTTTTTATGCATTGAGTGTAATGGCATAATCATTTGGGGGGGTTGTGATTTTTGGCTTCAGAGGCCGCAACCTTGACACTACTTTAAAAAAATATCAACCATAATTTATGAGTTCTTAATTGAATGAACAAAGTATTGCCTTTGCACACACCAAGGAAGGATAATAATTGTTACAGGCTCGTGCATGAGTGGCGAGTACCTACACCTGACAGACACTTTAAGTAACAGAATTGTTTTCTCCCTCTTGTCAAAGTCTGAGATGTTGAGGCAACTACTTCAGAGGTCACCAGCATCCTGAGTCCCCATGATCCCAGATGTCCCCCACCACTGCATCCAGGTGACAGTGAGGAGGGACAAGTCTGGTTTGCAGCCCATCACCAGAAGGAAGCTCCCAGGTCGGAAGACAGTTTGGCTACTCTCAGTGCCTCACCAGGCTGGACAAGCATCCGGAAAATACAGTTCCTATTCTGAACACTCCTTTGATTAGCCAAAAGTCTTAACTACTGAGGATAAAAGGGGAGATGATTTTTAGTCTTGATTTCAGAGATTGATGTTTTACATTTTTTTATGATTTTAGAAATATTTCAATCATGAGGCACATATATAAACATTTAGTAAGAAGTATATGTTGGTTTAAAAAATATGTGTATTTTGACTAATGCAGTAGGTGATTCCTGGGGTAGGCAGGAGACGGCTGAAGGTAAAGGGTCCCTGAAAGCAGAAAAGTACCCCAGTGGGCACTGCAGTGACCAGCTGGAGAGTTTTTCTTCTCGAGCAGGGACAGGAGCCAGGAGGTGAATGGAAGGAGGGTGAGTTGGAATCGTAGATCAACACAGGTTTCAGGGCCCATGTGGCTCACCTGAATTCACCCCAAGTTCCTCTACTGACCATTCAGACATACTCTCACATCTGGAATTATGGATGTCCAAAGATACAAGGATACATCACTTCATTACTTTTTTGTATTAATGAAAGATAGGGAACAAACTGGAGTTCTCTCACCAGGAAACTGGTTAAGTAAATGAATATGTTAGAGCATAGTAAGCCGTTGCTATTTAAAAAATATATAAAAGAAGAATGAGGATGGCCTTTATGTATTGGCATGAAGAACTTTCCACAAAAGATGATCAGGAATCACAAGCAAAAGACAAATGGAAAGCCACAGAGCTTGTACTTGCTGGCATAGTTCATATCAAAAGGACAGGGACCGATGTGAAAATATGCATTACCCCCTGGAGCTGGAAATGGACAGGCAATGGAAATGGAGAGAACTTTCTCCATAGATTTTTGTTTGAGACTTTTAGGTGGATAGCATGTTAAAGAGCTTGGAGAAGAGTGGGATTGTTTGCTCAGAGGAAAGTAAAGTCATGTAGGTGTCAAGTGTTAGAGGTGAAATCTACTTGCAGAGGAAGGCAGCACCCGGCCCTCAGGAGCTCCGGGACTCTGCACCCACCCCTGCCAACGGGTCCCTGTGCTTTCCACAGTGCAGATATTGTTGCACTGCTTCATCCTCAACAGACACTTCCAGGGTTTACTTGATAAACAAAAGTCACGTAAAGCCAGTGAGACAGGACAGAAGATGCCAAGATTTAATTGGGTGTACTTAACTGAAACTAAAAGGTGGAATTGGCCAATGTGGGAAAGTATTACAGGGAAAAGAGTGACTGATGTTGTAGGAGTCACACCACATCCAGGCCACGGCTTCCAGATGGAGACATCTGTCTTGACCCATGAAACCCAGAATGCAGATCGAGTATTTTTATTAGAGATCACCAATCCCAGAATCCAGGACTGATTCCTTTTCGCCTAAATGAGATATTTGGCAAATCAGTTAGTGTCTTAGGATATTCTTCACAAATTCGGTGCTATTAAAAATCATTTAGTGGACCCAAACATATCAGGAGTCTTATAAGTGTGGGTTCTGTGAAATGATCAATCTATTGAGGTGGTAGATACTTAAAACTAGACATATTAATTTGTATATTTCCTATTTTAGTCCCAAGAGTCTTGAAAAGTGGTTTTGGGCTGTAACTTGCATTTATGTCATCATTATGCTCTAAACTCACAAACATTCCCTTTAAGTACCAAATTCTTTACCCCGTATTTATTCCTTGTTATTGATCACTGTACATACTGACTTCTTGTCCATATCAATAAGGAAAATAAAAATTAAAAGAGGTTATAGTGGAGGGAAAGAATAAGGAGGATAAATAACATGTAGAGCAAGCATTTAGGGGTAGGATCCAGGCAACTGCAAAATACAGCACATAACCGGCCAGGCAGGCCAGGGACTCCAAATACCACTAGTGACATTAAATAGCAGCTGCTACTTCCTGGGCCACTGTTGTGTACCAGCACTGCTGTTCTTTTCCATGTGCACCATCTGATTTAATTCTTTTAATATGCATCACTAATTTAAATGTCTAACACTTCTGTGGAATAGTATGAATTTTGTATTTCTGTGTTAGATCTGCATTCCTGAAGATGAGAAGGATTTTGTTCACAAACCCGGAAGTAGGAGGTAGTAGTGCTGTAGAAATTGAGTGAGTGTGACCCCATTTATACGACAGGTGTGTTCTGTTTCCTGGCGTGTGAGGTTCTCAGTGGCAAAATAGGAATTAAAGTTTTCATGACCCCTCATCAAATGGATGTCCACCGTGAGGAACCCTCAGGAGATGCTGCCAGATTTGGGGTGTCATCTGCACATGGCAGGTCAGTTGGCAGAGGTTCTCCTGTGCTTCCTGCTGCTTAGACTCAAAGAGGCCTGCCCAATAAGGGCTCGTGGTAAAAAGCAACAACAGATGAGCACACCTGTCTCATGTTTTCATTGAATAAAAACTTCACTGGGACAGGCAGCGGGTTGTAAATTGGATCTTCTCTGTTCTTTTGGTAAAGGTGTGCTTAATAGTGTAGGTTTCCTGGGCAAAAAAATACACCAGGCGGCTCTGTCATAGTGATAAGCCAACGCTCCAGGATGTACCTAGTCAACTGGCAGCTTTAAGAGTCTGAGCGTTTGCTCACTCACTGTTGACTTGTGCCATTTTTAGTCTCTAAACCCCCGACTCTTTCATCTATAATTTGAGCTGGATAAAAATCTCTGTATTTAAAATAAAAGCTCCTTCTGGGCTTTGAACAGGCAAACAAATTACATGAGACAGTCATCTTAGTCGTAAGGGAAAAGCAAATGTATTTTTGTAGAAGCCATGAACCTGCCACCAAAGTGACACATTCACTTGTTGAGGAATGGTTGCGAGAAGAGCCACTGACTGTTCTCCTGGGCCAAGGGGACCATAACCTGCCCTTTGTTTTAAAGTCTGTGAGTTTCTGCAGAGATGAAATGGCATAAATCCCCCAGGGCCTATCACACACGCACATTTCCTGTGGGTCCCTCTGTTAATTCTCCAGCACGTACTTCTTCATCGTGGAACTTAAAACCTATGGGAGGTGCTTTTTGTGTTTTCGTTTCCTTCCATCTTAAATGTAGTGATCGTTGGTTCTGTATCACGTGAGAAAGTTGAGGTCAGGAGGGGAAGAAAACTTTTGCAAACTTACTTTAGTTGGAGAGTTGGATTTTGAACCCAAACTAATTAAAATAATTTCCTCAAAGCAGAGATCTTGCAGAAGAGGAAAAATATGTCTCTTTTCTAAAGGTTGGACATACAAGGTACTGATTTCTATTTTTTATTTTCTTGTTTTTCTTTTTTTTTTCCTGAACAAACCAAGAAGGCAGTCTTAGAATTAAGCAAGAAAAGTTTAAAAACTGACCAAGTGACTACACCACAAAGATGTATAAATTGCTGGTGATTTGGTGATATCTAAGTGCTTCGGTGGCAGGTCCCAGTCCACACCATACACAGGTGCCCAATGCCTAGGAAATTAAAATCCATCAGCACGTTCAGGAATTCGCTCTCCTGTCATAGACTTCACATTGATTTTGGACTTTCCAAAGAATTATACTCAGAGGCTGGAAGCAAATCCAGTCTGCCTATCCTTAACTTCTACATTGTCAAACTAAGAATGAAATGGAGGGTCGGAAAAAAGTGAATACAGAAAGCAGATAGAAGACCGCAGCTAGTGGAGCAAGACAGTGGCTTTCCAGAGCAGCACCGAGGCTGGATGGTCAACCCCTGAGCTCTCAGGATCTCAGAGGGCGTCTCCAGCAGCGCCCTTTCCTTCCCAGCCTCAAGGAGGACTGCTCCCTTCTGCAGTCTTTCACATCAACACTTCACCTGCGGCCAGAAGCCTTTCTCCACAGAGGGCTGTCCACCGTGTGCAGAGGTACACGGACCCTTCTGGTGGGATGAAGCAGGGTGGCCGCCTCACCACCCCTGGACTAACATGTGACTTGGCCGTCAGTTCCCTCCCCTGCAAAGCCAGGGTGATAACCGTAACCTAAGGAGGTCTTGCAAGGGATCCAGGAGCTTCAGGTGTGGTAGGAAAGGCTGACTGTGGCTCTTAAATCCAAGAGTGACTCTCAGCATGTCTGTAATCAGTGTGCTGGCTACTCAGTGTGGACACTTGGGATTTTTTTCCCCCAGGGAAGCATATTATGTTACATTTATGCAGATTCCATGCAACTGTTAATGAAAGTTGTCTCTCGTTTTGTTGATTCTAGAATCTACTGTCCTTTTCTCTGAACTCAGAAATGTAATAGCCATTTCAGAACCGCTGCTGCTGGAGTCAGGCAGGCACAGGACCAGTGGGTATAGGCATGCCCCCTGTACATAGACCTGGTCACCTGGCCCAGCCATAAACACGTGGGGCATTAAGATCTTTAAATTCATCAGCTGCACAGATCTCTCCCAAGGCTAGTGAGAAAACGTTTACATATACTAGATTGGCTTCTGTTTCACATTTTTTTATTTGGTTCTGACTGAGACCCAGCAAGAACCACTAGGAATCACATGGTATGGATTGCTTCTGCAGCAAGCCTTTAATCCACCAATGGCCAGAGTTAAGGTAATTTCTAGACTGCTGCAAGCTGGGTCACATTGGCTAATAAACAATCAACAGATTAAAACTTTAAATGAAAGAAAACTTTGTTTTTGTCTATATTGCATATTCTATCAAAATGTAATTCTAAATGGATTGCTTTACCAAATTTCATTTTTCATATGACATTAATTTCAAAAAGCTCATTGTATTTTATGTGTAATAAATTCAGGTATTCCTTGTGGATAGTGGTCAAAAGGGGTAGCAAAATATTGGTTTGATCGCAACCGGTTTTCACTAGTCTAATTAAGCCTTTTATTTATTTTTAAACTTTCATATTCAGAATTGTCAGATGAATGATTTTAATGTAAATTAAATGAATCTCTAACATTTCACTCATCTTTTCCTTGGGTAAACACTTACACCCCCTGTGAATGGTACGCTCATTGGTTCACAAGGTTCTTTTTGCCTTCTTTGCTTATTCCTGGATTGAGGAGCGTTTACCTGACAGGACGGTGCACTGTTAGCTGTTCTCAGACATGAAGGTCACAGGTGGACAGGGTGCTGTGCTGCTCCACAACATAGTGCAGGGTCTGGAGCCACTGTGCACCACACCTTTTATGAGAGGGGCATACATCCTCACCGAGTCTCATCGGGCCCCTCTGTACATGTGTTTGTTCTCTTCATGTGCCTTTGTGTTTCTTTTTTGCATATTATGCTTCATTTTTACAGAATCTTATTTAGGCTTCCTTTGTCAATTATTTTTATTCTTAATGATCTTTTTGTTATTTTCACATTAATAAATTAGTGGCATATATCTTAAAACCACAAGAAGGAACATAACACTTATATGTAACATTTGATAATAAATGGTACAGAGCAGTATACATGGACTTCAGATACCTGCCTTTTAAAATATTCAGTTTTTAGTTGTTGCCACACTTTTTTTGTACTTTGAAAAAATTGTGCTAAGAAAAACTGGACTGTGTTCTGGTGAGATGGATGACCTCTTAGAGCCGATTTCCACGGCCAAGGGTGCAGAGGTCATGTCTTGACAATGTGACTCATCAGATGTGAACACATCCCTGGACACTTACTCATTCCTAGGGCTACCATAACACAGTGCCACAACCAAGTGGCCTGAGCAACCGGAATGCATTATCTCAGTTCTGGCGGCCTAAAGTCCAAGGTTGGGGTGTCAGCAGGGCTGGTTCCTGCTGGGGCTGGCAGGGGCTGTTTTGTCCCTCTCTTGGCTTCTGGTTCTCTGCCAGCAATCATTGGTGTTTCTTAGCTTGCAGATGCACCATGCTGATCTTGGCCTTCATCTGCACTTGGCATCCTCCCTCTGTGTGAACCTGAGTCAGTGTCCCTTTTGATAATGGCCCAGTTCTATTGAGTGGGGACTCACCCACCCCAGAAAGACCTCATCCTCACCTGACTATTTTATTTGCAAAATCTGAAATATTTTATTTGTGAATATTCTTATTCTCAGGTACTTCAACATATGAACTGAGGGGGAGGAGTTCAATCCAACCCATACTGGGTAAGAAATTATGAGCTCAGAATTAGGTAAATGTTAAATATATTTCCATATTGCTGCAAGAATGAGTGAGTGACCCCATATTCTTGCCATCATTTTGCGAGTGAACCATCTCCACCTCCATGAGCATTCGTCACATGGATAATAAGGTTTCTACTTCTCATTCTGTCTTCGTCCTCCCAGCTGCAGCATTCAATCCTCTGGTCAAGCCGCCCTCTGAGCACATCCGTGGCCAACTCCCTTGCTCTTCCAAAGTACATTCTCTGACCATATGGGTTAGACGGACATGTTTCTCACTGCCATGGTACCCTGTCTGTGACAACACCATTACTGCCTGTTTAGTTTTAGTTCCTAAATTTTGAGGTGAGCATTCTAGTGTACACAGTTGATCTGCTCCACGTGATCAAAATATCTTCCATTTTGAATGCTCTCTTTAGCTCAGTTCACTGCCTACTTCCCCAAGAAAAGAGACAATAAGGAAACTTCTTTAGCTTCTCAGAACAATTGCATGTAAAACCTGTTGTTGCAGATGTCCTACATTGAATCCTCCTGGGGACATCAAGTCCTGGAAAGTCTTAGTGCTCCTGAATCTGCGTACTGCAAGAATAGGACGTCCCAGCTTACATCCTCCCTCTCTTGATGATGCCCCCCCCCACGCTTTCTGAGTCCTTGGGAACATTCTCATTTGAGCCTTGATTGCACTGACCCCTAAAGCCTAGCATGCTGGGCCCACCATGGGCTGGGAAGGCAGCGGACCCAGAAGGGCACCAGCTCGGTCTCTTCTGTACTCTCACTCTGCAACATTTCCATGAACTCCCCTCCTCTCATATTCTTCATCACTAAAAAATGGGGACAGTAACTTTTAAAAGATCATGACAAGAATCAACTGATGTTTTATAGCAGAAGACATTACTACATGGTAGTGACTTTCTTAAACTTTCCTTTGCACAGTTTTTCACTTTTATTTACTTAAATGCTAAACTTAAATTTTAAGTGCATCCCAAAGTCACAAGTCCCAGGCATGGTGGTGCATGCCTGTATCCCAGCAACTCTGGAAGCTAAGGCAGGAGGATTGCAAGTTCAAGGCCAGCCTCAGCAACTTAGTGAGGCCCTAAGCAACTTAGCAAGAACTTGTCCCAAAATAAAAAATAAAAAGGGCTGGGGAAATCAGTGTGTAAGTACCCCTGGGTTCAATTCCCAGTACGAAAAATGAATAAATAAATAAAATAAGTTATGATTTAGTTATGTCTTAGCGAGGGAACTACATTGTTTGATTTCTCAAATGACAAAATATACACCATCTTTATGAGGTGTTACTTTGATGTGTCTCTAATTTGCCAAAAGAAATGAAGGGAAATTAATAGATAAAACTAAATTAAGAGGCAGGACTTAGAGCATTTTCAGAACTTCTGTAACTTATGCAAGAATCTGAATGCCCTTTGCATGAGAAAAGATTCTCTTATTCTCAGATTCACATAGCGAATTTGAAGTCCCCAGAATAAATCCATTAAAAAAATCTGCCATGACTCTTCAATGTCTGATTTTTTAGATTGAATCCTTCAATATTATTATTTTCAGTGACTCCAATTTAGCTCAAACAGTTTCCTGAAATTCCATTTTGATGGAAGCTCATAGGATGAAGGTAGATGTCTTTTAATTGTCAATCTCTAGACAAGGCATTTTAATTTTATTTCTCAAACGCAGCTTCAAAAATTCAATAATTCCAGTGTGATTTTTTAATTTACCAGGATCCTAAAAGAAAGAAAGGTCAGTCATATCCATGAAGCCGGGTGCAGAGGCACACGCCTGTCATTCCAGTGACTGGGAAGGTTGAGGCAGGAAGATAGCAAGTTCAAGGTCAGCCTCAGCAAATGAGTGAGAAGGTGTCTCAAAACAAAAATTTTAAAAAGGGCTGGGTGTATTGACCCTGGGATCAATCCCCAGTATGCCCCCACTCCTGAAAAAAGAAATGATCACCATGAAATGTAAGCAGTGGACCCTTGTAAGGGACAGGAGAGAAGTGGAAAGAGAAAAGTGAGGAGGAGGACCGGGACTTGGGGGGGAGGTCAGACAAGGACAAGATGGAAGGACAGCTGAGCCGGTGTCGGCTGGTGAGCGAAGCCCTCGCCCCAGGAGCAGCTGCCGATCCCAGCCCGGCTGTGCACCCTGGCAGGGCGACTTCTCTCCGATGCTGTCAGCAGGACTGGAGAGAAGGTGTCCCCAGGGAAGCAGGCCGCCTGATCAGCTTCCTGTCCAAGGCTGAGCCAATGCCCAGCTGTTCGGCTGGGTCTTTCTGTTCTGTGTCACTCTGCCCTTGTGCCCGGCTCACACGGGCCTTCCTGCTCTGCTCGCCCGTCCTCTCCGCCCCCTCCACTGACCTCCACTTCAAGACTTGTCCTCCTCACTCCGGTGACATTTTCCTCAGGAAAACAGTTCTGTCACCAGAGCCCAGGGCCAGGTCTCTGCCAACCTCTCTGATCCCGCGTTCTGCGTGGATTCCGCCCTGGGGTGGGAATTTCTCCGGCAGTTCTCTAGCAACAAGTCCATGGCCTTTGGCGGTGGGTGGCCTAAATAGGAACGATGAAATGACCTGGGGATGCAGCGCTGGACACTGCCCCGGGGTCTCTCCCTGGAAAATATTTCCCATGCAGGAAAAAAAAAGTTTGCTTTCATTTCAATGAAATAACCACCGCGTCATTTTTCTCTCTTCCTGTTGGGTTCCGGAAGCATGTCAACAGCTCTGCCAAGCACGTCTGGAGCTTCGTGCTGTTCAGACGGTGGTGGGTTTTCTGTGACAGGCATTTGTGTGACCATTTAGCACTCAGCTAACTTAACGGAAATTGCATGCACCTCAAACTTACGGATGCCCAACTTGTCAGGAGGCCAATCCAACCTCTGCCGACTGCAAAGGTCTTTAAACTCTCAGTAAGGTGAGGTGGGGGAGCAGGTCAGAACAGGCCGGGGCGTCAGCTGCCGCCGTGTCTGGTTTCTCTGCAGCCTCAGGAACTTTACGGAAGAGCTCTGAGCCTCAGTTTCACAGCACAAAGTGCACATGATAACAGTATGTGCATCATTAGATTCCACTAAAAATAACGTGAGAATATGGCCAAGGCGTTTGCCAGCCTTTCGCACACGGACAGCAATCCAGGATCATTAACTATGATCGTTAGGCTTCTTTCTAGTGATGATAGCGGTACTGGGCGCGATCTCATTACTATGGTTACATTGTATTTCAAACTGTATAAAGGCTATACTGAGATCTTTAAAAGAATGTCCTTCCTTCTGATGTATTTATTGTGTTCATAGCTGTAGATGCACACGATAGCTTTATTTTATTTCTTTTTATGTAGTGCTGAGGATCGAGCCAGTGTCTCTCATGTGATAATCAAGTGCTGTACCACTGAGCCCCAGTGCCAGCCCTATTCTGTGCTCATCTTTGGTCCAGAGTCTGATCCCAGTGCAGTCCAGTAGCGCTCCTGCAGTGACCAAGCAGCTCTCTGTCTGCAACAACCATATGCTACGTGTGGCTACAGCGTACTTGACATACAGCTAGTGCAATGGACAATCTGTATTTCTAATTTTATTTCATTTCAATTCATTTTAATTTAAATAGCCTGGAGTGGCTATATTTAGCACATAAAAATTCAGAGCATTCAGTTCAATTTTGACTCTGGATAAATAACAAATATACTTGTCAGTATAAGTATGTTCAAATATTGCTTAGGTCATCCTTGTACTAAATATTTTATCTGCAAAACTGAAATAGCTTTATGGAATGGATGCTTACAATACTGGATAGAGTAATTAATTTTTGAAGGAGATTAAATTACCACACCTGCTTGACAAGGAAATATAAAGGAAATTGGTTTGGGTTGTAGCTTAGTAGTGGAACACTTGCCTAGCATCCACAAGGCCCTTGGGGCAAACCCTAGTCCCCCCAAAAGGAAAAATAAAAGAAATAAAAATATGTTAAACTAATTTATAACATTTTTGTCCAAACCCCATATACATTTACAATGTACCTTTGGAAAATAAGACAGTGTTATTGCTTCTCTCTCTTTCTTCCTCCAAACTTTGCATAGAGACACAGAAATCAAGACTCCAGTCTTGTATGGAACGATGTCCATTTTGGTATTCTATTTTGTCTTTTGATCAGATTTTTGAAATAATATATCTGAAAAAATTCGTCACGCCTCCACCCTACCTTTAAAGTCGTACTTCAAAAATTAAAATGTTAAAGTGGACATTTGTGTCCTTGAGAGTTGTCTGTTTTCAGCTGGGAGTGGGAGGAGTGCATAGCATGTGGCATGTTCCCAGACTCACAGGAGTCCAGGGAAAGTGAAGTTCTGTTCAGCAAAGGGAGGGAAGAGGTCCAGTAGGGGAGTTCAGTGCCTTAGGAGGCCTCTGGGATTGAGACCCACTCGCACCAGCTATTCAAAGAGAAGCTAAATGTTCCTTTGGTGAGGAACTTTGAGCCACGTTGAAGCTACCTGCCCACATCAACGCATGTGGGTGACTTTGCTGACTATTCCTGACTCCCTCCTTTGGAGCAGCTGAGGAATTCTCTGGAGATGGCTGAACCAAGTATGTTTTGTCACACCTTGCCCATTACAGGTGTTATGCTCTCTAAGAACCTGCTTACCTATTCTATTTTAGAATTCTGTTTTCAAACGCTGGGCAGAAAACAGTTCCTGGGCCAGCCAACTCTTTCTTTGAGTCCTCCTAGGGACCACTTGGGACTTGTCCCATTCCAAGCAAACACCATGCATCTTGAGTTGTTGAGGAAGAGTGTGTTAATATGCAGCTGCTTTCTTCCAAGGGTCACCAAGAAATGTGGGCACGGACATCTTTCCCCTTGAGAGTCCGAGGGCATCGGCTTAGACTTACCAAAGGCGAATGCGTACATGATGCACGCTTCCGTCCTGAGGGAGCCAGCTTTCTGGCTCTGGGACAACAAACCCGATATAATGAACTTAGAAAGAGAGAAGCTTTGTTTTGGCTCAGGGTTCTGGAAGTTTCCGCCCCTGATCACTCGCCCCTGTTGCTTTGGACCTGTGGAAAGGTAGCATATCATGGCAGGACCACGTGGCAGAATAAAGCCACCCACCTCATGACCAGAAAGCAAGAAGAGAAAGAGGAAAAGAAACCCCCTTCTTGGGGACACCCCAGTGACCTCGGCCCTTTCACTAGGCATCACCCCCTAAAGGTTCTCTGCCTCCCAATAGCAAGGCCCTGGGGACCAGCCTTGAACGCAGGTGCCTCTGGTGGACACTGAGTGTCCTAAGGCTAGCCCCCTGCTGTGCACATCCACGGCACACCTATCCACAGTGATGTCCTCAGACTCCGAGTCTTTAGCAAGTTCAAGAAGAAGATTCAAGCCATGCCTGGTGGTGACTCCTGCAATCCCAGTGGCTCTGGAGGGAGGCTGAGGCAGGAGGATCGAGAGTTCAAAGCCAGCCTCAGCAAAAGCGAGGTCCTAAGCAACTCAGTGAGACCCGGTCTCTAAATAAAATACAAAATAGGGCTGGGTGTGCTCAGTGGTCGAGTGCCCCTGCGTTCAATCCCTGGTATTCGAAAAAGAAAAAGATTCAGAAAGGAGCAGGGTCCCTCCCTCCAACTGTGAGGCCATGTGCCAGGCTGATGTTCTTCCTCACAGACACGGTGGCTGGGGGTGGTGGAATAGCCGGGGCTGACTTGAGACTTGAGAGATTGCAGGGCTGGACCTTTCCTGGCCAGCTGAGGATGGCTGTGACCTGGGCTGGAGTGCCCTAGAGTTCGGTGTCCCAAGCAGCCCAAATGGGCAGCAAATGGCCGAGTGGATGCTTTGGGGGGTGGCACCAGAATGGGACAGTTGTCAGAGTTTTTGGAGCAAGGAGTCATGAGTTCTTTCCTGCAAAAATGTGGACCACGGAGGTGGGAGCCAGCGCTGGGCGTACGTGTCTCCTGCTGCCCAGGTGTCCAGGAGACCGCCACAGGACATGCTCCACCTGAGTCCAGAGGCTGAGGAAGGAATTGCAAGTGACCATTCAGAGCTGGAATGACAGTGCAGGGCCGCAGTGTCAGGGGAGAGGGACTGTGGGAAAGCCCTGAAGAGGCCCCTGCACCAAGTGAGCCTCGGTTCTGCTGAGGCCTCCCTGGGGAGGCCAGCACTTCAGGTCGGCAGCTGGGAGAGAACCCCAGCAGCCACAGGGGCGAAGGGACTTCCTTCTGCTCCATTGCAGCCTCGGCGGTGTGCGGTGGGAGAGGGGTCTACGGCTAAGCTGACGCTGGAGTTCGGAATAGCGCCTTCCACTTGTATCCTAACTGTAGAATCAAGAGAGTGTTGCCACATGAACTGAGCCCTGGCCTTTCTCCTGACTACCTATGGAGGCAGTGGCATGGATGCTCTGCAGAGTTTTAATCCAGCATCAGGGACAGAGGACTCCACCAAATATGCTTCAGAGATGATGGAAAAGCAAACTCAAATTGTGCTTTCTTATGTGTCTGGTGCTTTATTTAACTTACCTTTTACACTTGGGTTACCAACTTTAAAAATTTGAATAGAATAAATGCCCTGTTGCTAATATTTGTTAGCAAATATGATAAAAATTAGCCTCTAGTAACTTGATTTTAAACTTATAATTCAGAAAAGAAAAGAGTTTGAAACAGTTTGGGGCCATCCAAGAGTAGGAGGCCATTGAAACCATGCTGGAGTTGGGTTAGAAATCCTCAGGGAATCCCAGGCATTCCCTCTCTGTCCAACACAGCGCACTGGTTGGGACCTTTGAATGCAGGTGCAGACTTGGCCAGGCTGGTACAGACTGGCCTCATGGAGCTGATAGTTCAGTGTGAGAAGTCGTAACAAATAGATGGATCAGAAGATTACACATTACGAATGGGATCGAAATGTAGGGGAGTCCCAGAGTGTGAACGTGCTGTTGACTGGGAGGTCCTGGGGTCCTGGTTAGGAGGGGGATGTCTGAGCTGAGCACTGACAGGGACCAGGCAGGTCAGCAGTGTGTCGGGGAATCTCGTTATGTGCTCCTTGAGTCAGAGTCTATGTGAAATTTTTATCATTTGGGATGGGCCTTTTCCAAGCCTATAAGCTCTCCCGCAATTGTCTTTTTCAATGCATTTCCAATACAGTATTTATTCATGTCTATCAATGAAATTAATGGCCAGGAGGTCATTTGGGTGTTCTGTGGTTGCAGAATTTCGGCTGGACTTTAGGATTCACATCCTCCTAGAAGGGACAAGGAGAAGAACAGGCTGGGAAGCTTGCTTAGTGACAGTGGAGAGCAGGAGGAGTAATTGGGCCAGGCTGTCCTTTAGGCTCACTCTCTGGATGCTTCTCGGCCTCTGTGTCTATAAATAGTTGAGACTTCTGGGACAAGCCAAGTGCCAGAGCTGGTGACAGGAGAGGCACAGGGGGATTTGCAGCACTCTGGACTCCCTTGGAAGATGGGCCTCCAGGAAGTGCCCAAAGCAACCAGGCAAAAGCAGGGTCCAGATGACAATGTTAAGTGCCACAAGAGTGGTCTTGTGAGGAGACGGACAGCAGGTTCCTGTCACTTGCTCTAACTTGCTCTACCTGGCTCACCCCAGTGATGGCCCTGGTTCTACTTCTGCCTTTGGAGTGGCATGTGAAAAAAATATACAGCGGTTAGCAGGGCATAAAGCTTGTGTAAAATAATGATGATTTTTCAAAAACAAATTTTTTTTTTTCCCAGAAAACAGGGCTCCTGCATGACCCAGAGCCATTTGAGGGGTGAGAGAGGAATGGTCAGACAGCAACCCCCCAGGACGGCTCAGCCACCAGCTCCTCATACATAGGCGTTGTCCTTTCCATCTGAAGTCAGTATGGTCGATCTTTCCATAAACAAATAAACAAAGACTTTGGACCCCTGACTTGGTCCTCGCCCTTATTTTGGTGATGGCGAAACCTGAATTGAAAGACACATCTCCGGTGTGAGAGGGACTAACTTCACCTGTAAACTTCCACTTTCTTTGCTATGTCACCTAGAGCCAAGCTCAACGTTAAGGAAGAGACTGCCAAGGGGCAGCGATGTTATGACAACCACTGCTTAAACATTTGAGTTTTTAAGCACACACTCACTCAGAGTGGAATTTGAAATGTGTACTTCCAAAGGCATGCCAGATTGAACATCTCTCCACTAAGGCGGACCACGCTGCGCACACACGTGGGCGCGCACACACACACACACACACACACAGTGGCAACAGAGCAAGGAGAATGCAGCCTCTGGGACCAGGCAACCGTGGTTCCTGGGCACTGGGCAGGGTTGAGGCTTCCTCAGGACCAGCTGTCATCATGGTCCCAGGGGCATTAGTGCAGAGGGAACTTGGCCTTTATGGGCGTTGTTATGGCTTGGGTGTGAGGTGTCCCCCAAAAGCTCACACGTGAGACAATGCAGGAAGGTCCAGAGGAGCGATGATTGGGTTGTGAGGGTCTTTACCAATCAGTGACTTAATCCCTGATGGGGTTCATTCAAGTGGTAGGTGGGAATCGGGCGTGGCTTTGGGGTGTCTATTTTGTATTTGGAGAGTCTCTCCGTCTCTCTCTCCTCCCTGATGATGTGAGCTGCTTCCCTTGGCCGTGCTCTTCCCCACTGATGTTCTGCCTCACCTCCAGCCCCGAGGAAGGGAGCCGGCCCCCTGTGGACTAAGACCTCTGAAACAGTGCGCCGTCTGCCAAACCTTTCCTCCTCTACAGTTGTGCTGGTCGGGCATTTAGTTACAGCAGTGAAAAAGCTGACTGGAACAGAAGTCAAACCAGGTTTGTAGGCAAAGGGTGGTGGGCAGCCATGTTCCCCTGAAGCTGCCATGTTGCGGTGCCACTGGGCCATGACACAGTGGTCCCTGAGACACCCTCCACCGCTCCTGGCCACCTAGGAGACACTGAGAAGCACTAGGCCGTCAGTGGAGGGAAGCACATCTCCTCTCTGAAGGAAGAGGGGCAAAAGCAGAGCCCTGAGAAGTACGCTCCTGCTCCTCAGAAATCAAAGTCCACGGTCACGAGATGCACGTACGTCCACCTCAGAGCCCTTCACCACCTAAGCTGAAGGTCCCATGACCCATGAACTGTCAGCTGGGTGGGCTCAATGATCTGTCTTCCCCACCTAGAGGAGCCGATGTCCTAAGAACTCAGTGAGACCAGGGCCCCCAGTTCCGAGGCAGGTAGCCAAGGGCACCGTGGACAGCCCCAGGGAGGGAGGCACAGTGTGCGGGAGCCCCTCACCTGGGGGAGGCGCAGAGCGGGTCCTGAGGGGGCACGCACATTCCCCCAGGGAGCTGGGTCCCTTCACTCAGAGGGCCTGTCCGTCTTGTACACCGTGTGTCCTAATTCTAATCTGCTTTCACTGCATAAATCAATCACCTGTATAGTGACACCTGTCTCTACAAGTGCCCCTCCCTCACACAGCCCCAGGGTCTGACATTTACTCCAAAGTAAATATTTATTAAGCAATTATTATATGCTAAGCACTAAATATACCAAGGGGGAATCAATAAAAACACCTTGGCTCCTATCCTAGGAATACTTATTACTAAAACTTCCAGTCTTTCCAAATAAAACATTAGAATGTATTTTCTGAACAGGGCATTATTTTTCTACTCTAAAGGTAATGGTGTGAAAAGACTGAGAAAGCTATGAAAAATTAAACATTAAATTCTAGGCCTAATAATTGATCATTTTCAAACAGTTTTTAAAGCTACAGGGAATCGGGACTATCTCGGTATATAGCGAATGGAGGAGCTGAGAGACAACAGTCAACAGATTGTGAGGGAAACCACGGCTTGCAGACATCATTTCAGTGCCTTAGAGATTCTTCCAGATTGGAATGAAGACATACCAAACATCAATTCTTTTCCAAACACTGCCTGGGAAGCCTCGTGAGGCACATCAGAGGAAAGCCACCTTCCAAGAGGTCATTGCCCCGCTGCAGGTGCCAGAAGGTCTGCCTGGAGGACAGCACAGATTGCTGTGAACCTCCCTGCTTGCATCTCAGGCCTGTGCTGTGGAGGCTGACTGGACTTAGCAGTAGCATCCACATGAGGTAGATGGTCTTTCCAGAATGTTCTGTGCAGTTAAACCTGAGATCCTGGTGGCCTCCCTCTCACCACGTCCCCCTGCCCCCTCCTAAAACCCCGGAGCCCGTGCATTCATGGTCTGCAGAGTTCCCTGGAAGAAAAGGAAAAGCCCATCAAGATCCAAGCCCCAAGAAGGTGGCTGGCTTCAGGAGGGTCCGGCCAGCACCGTTTTCCTTCTGACACCCACAGGAAGCCTGGGCTGCTGTGGCATGATTGTTCATGGCTGGGTTATTAAGAAGCCCGAAGACTAACAATTCAACTGAAAAATAGGTCATTTCTGTGCACAGACATTTTCACAATAGACAACCTCAGAAACGTGTCTGCTACAAAATAGGAGGTTGAATCTAAGTGTGTAAAACACTCTAGAAAGCCCCGCCTCCGTAAGCCGTCCGCACCAGAGGTCGCCACAGTTCTCTTCTGCTCTGTGGCTTGCTTGTGTTCGCTTCCGGTGTCTCACATGTCACAGCTTGATTCTGTAGGGTGGAATCACAGACTGCAGATCCTGGCAGAACGGCGAGACTGAAAACCAGCCAGTGAAGAACACCATGAGAGAGCCTCCGACCACATTTTGATGGTGTTTTATGTTGTGTTGTGCCTTGCGTTTTTCACTTGACAGTTCATTATTTCATGCTTATTCTTATAAAAAACGAGTTTAATGTCTACATAATTAACATCCCATTATGTGAATTTGCCACAAAGTAGTGATGATCCCTTATTTTGAACATTCAATTTACTTCTGATGTTTAAATATTATAAACAATAATGCTGCTGTTAACACAACTGACTGCCTGTCTGTGTGCCCAGCTCTATTCTATGACACACTGTTAGGAGGGGAGCTGCAAAATGGAGGGTGTAGCCTTATTAAGGGTCTTGATAAATATTACTGTGTTTTTCTCCACCATAGTCAAACAAATTTAGACATCTCTGGCCTCAGATTTCCCTGGCTACTATCTAGCCATGTGAGATTCTGACCCCAAATAAAGGTAGTGTTTCATTAAAACCATATAACTGTAGGGTTTTTTTTTTTTTTTAAATTTTAGCTATAGATGGACACGATACCTTTATTTTATTTATTTATTTTTATGCAGTGCTGAGGATCAAACTCAGTGCCTCACCCAAGCTAGACAAGCACTCTACCACTGAGCTACAACCCCAGTCCTGTAGGGTGTTTTAACAGGTTGATATTTTGTATCTGATGGGACTTTCTTTTTCCTGTTGGCACTTTTATGATTCTTTGTCCTTCCTTTTTGTTGCCTTATTGAGATTATTTGCATTTTAAAAGTTAAATGATTATAGGCACATAACCAAAAATAAGTATAAACTTATACTGTTTTTTAAAAATAGTGTGTATGCACTTGAATGTGACATGTTATGTATATATTTCAAAAATGTGACTCTTTTCCCTGTAATCCTGTAAACTAGCCAGAATTGCATTCTTAAGTATATATTCTCATACAACCCCCTCATTTAAAAATGCTGTGGTAACAACATCCTCAGGGCCCCGTCTTTTATGGGGCTGGCAGCCACCTAGGCTGGCCCAGTCCTCTATCTAGTCTCGATAACAGATGATTTCACATTTTCCAAATATCCCACATATTTTTCTCTCCTATGCCTAAAAAAAGCATGCTCTGCATTTTTTCTTCCCACTATTCTGCTACTTGAATATCAAAGACAACAAAGGTCGAATCTTGCCACTGAGTTCCCAGGTTGTTGACTGACACATCTCCATCTCCAGGGTCTGGATCCCTCTCACTCTGTCTCTGCTGGTGGATAAGCAGTATTTTTACAGCAAACATCCTGGGGCAGTTAGAAGATCTGAGTGGTTTTTGGATTGGAGTGTGTGTCTGATTAATTTGATTGCTTTCTTTCTAGGGAGGGAGGAATAAGTCACAGTGACCCCTGGAGCAGATTTGATTGTCTCTCCAGGGCTCTGGCTTTAGTGGGTGAACATCCAGGAAGGTGGTGGGAAGCAGCAGCCAGACGGGACCAGAAAGACCCGCACCTCCCCAAACCTTGTAATGCTATGCGCGGCTGGCAGTTTCCACTTGAGTCCTCGGGAAATCTGCTGGAAGGTGGCTCCTCACTCAGAGGAGAGTCTTGCTTTTCCCCCTCCCCAGGAAACCTGCAGTCAGTGCAGAGAAGAGGGTGGGACAGACGCATGGCTTTCCAGAGTGACACTCTGGGTCTCACAGGAAACTGGCTCCCTCCGTAGGACTGCTGTGAGCCTTCCTGCTTGTGTCCAACAGTCACTCGAAGCCCTGCACGGATGGAGATGGGCATGAGGCCCTGCACGTGTTCCAAGGGCCACATTGACAGTGGCCTAAAGGCCATGCGCCCGGTGTGTGGCGTGGGCGAGCGAGCTGAACCCACCTGACTGAGCTGTGGCCGCCATTCCCTGTCCAGCAGCAGCGTGGTTCCAGGACAGGTTGGGCACCGTCGCTGAAGCAGAAGCCCGCTGCACGTTCTATTGTGACCAGTCTGGGTGTGCGGGAGGGTGGTGGGCAGAAAGGAACCACAGGATATGAAGTGCGGGTTCACACAAGCAAGCGGCCGGAGCACTGAGGGGCGCCGGGAGGGCTCCCGGGGAGCCATGGGGCGGGGAGAGTGCAAGGTGGGGAAGGGCCCTGCCGCCTGCCGGCGCCGCCCTTGCTGCCCGTTCTCGGCGGGGCGGCACCCAGAAACCTGCTCAGACCTCCAATGTGTAGTTTCTTCTCTTCTCAGTAGGGATGAACTCACCCCCTCAGCTTGCTGAGAGCATCGTTATGTCTGCCATAAAAACCAAGGTCAAGACATGTAGTTCCATCGTATTTAATTAGCGGGAGTTATTGGGTCTGGGGACATCCAGGTGGGGAACGCAGGTGACGCCAAAGTACAGTAGAGCCAGAAAGGGCCTCCGACTGTACCCTGCCAGGGCCCAGCAAGGCGGAGATCAGGACAGCGATGGGGAGAGGTGTGGCGGCTGTACCAGGAGGCAGGCAGCTAGAATAGCCCAAGAGCAGGTGACACCTCAGCCGTGAAGCCAGCCTGGTGACTCAAGGGTGTGCAGGGAAAGAGGCAGAGGGATGGAGGGACGCAGGAGTGGACCCTGGGAAACACTGACGCTCATGCAAGAGGCTGGTGACCACAGCCAAGTGGCAGCATCTGGGAGACCAGAGGACAGGAGGAAGGCTCTGGGACATAACAGGGTCACAAGCTCACGTCCACCTGATATGCAGTAAACCATTTAGAGAGACAGAACGTTAGGTAAGAATTTTTTATATCCTTTAGATGATGCTAGGTCTAATGTTTAAAGAATGACAAGGAAGTTGTATTATTTTCTCAGATCAGCTGATTGTTCTGGAGTTACCTTACATATACGGTGATTTCTTCATAAACATTCTCTAATCTGAACTTGAACATTAGATTACATTAACTTCCAGGCCTGATTTGATTTGCCTAAAGGGTTAACATCAGAGAGCATAGGATGAGCCAGATAACTGTCTCTGGAAATGTAGTTTAGTATGTAATTTTTATTTGATTAATAAAAATTCAAATACTAGACAAAATCATCTGAAATCCCTCTGAAAAGTGGATTCGAGGATTTTAAAATGCATGTGCAGATAAATTTAAAAACTCAACTCAGGTGCTCTGTGGCTCCTCTGATCTCTCTCCCCCTTGTTTGCAGAAAGCGAGTCCAACAGTGCCTGGCTTCCCCACAGCACTTGCCCGCCTCAGGTCCCCAGTGGCAGGCCTTGCAGGCAGGGAATCTCTCCTCATCTATTCACTGGCCCCTGCTTATGTAACTGACAACCGATAAGTGACTTTCTTGCTGACTGAGGCTGCATTTGTGCACGCATTGCACGGTAGCCAGGCAGTTGTCTCTAGCCTGAACATTTGTCACTGGTCCAGGACAAAGACTCCTCCTAAGTATGTTTCATGCTCTTGACAGATCATTTGCCTGGATCACTGGCCGCATCAGGTGGCTTCTGAAGGGTGAGGGAAGGCGACGACCGTGCCTGCATACGTGACTGTTCCCACTGTTGTGGCACATTTTCCATTTGAGACGTGTGTACTTAGGGTTGTTATAAGTCTAAAAATCCTTTCTTGCTTGGAGAGAGAGCTGTGCTCAGCGCTTACTGCAGGGCTTCAATGTGATGAACGCTTCTGCTTCAGAGTTCTAGAGAAAGAAACAGGAGATGAAGAAGTTGTAATGCAATCTGATAAAGATGCACTTAACATTTCTCAACAGATACATAAAGGTGGAGGGACCAGGAACATGGATGTAGAACAGAAGGATGAGCATGTTGTCATGGCAACAGTATACAGAACACCAGTTTCCTTCTGGAAGGGAAAATTTAACATGAAAGATGATATTTCAGTTTGAACCTTTTAAAAAAATGGTAACAACGTCTCCCTGGTCTCCATTCTTCCACTTCTTTGCTTCTGCTAGTTTTCAGCTCTCTTTCTGTTGCCGACAACACTGCAGCAGACTGTGACCTGCCTGTCTCAAGGCTGTCCTCCCCCTGTCCACCTCCTTCTTAGTTGGTAAAAACGCATCCTCATGACTGAGCTGCAGGCTTCTGACGGGACCTGACTTGGGAGCAGCCGGGAAGGAGGGGCTGCAGGATGCACTCCTTCTCGGCCAATGCCTCTCCAGCACTGGGCCTCCGCCTGCCCCTGCACGTGTCCCTGGGTCTGAGTTGGGAAAGGCCTTCACTCCAGATGCTTTTGGATATGGGGTTCTGTGGTCTCCTGTGCAAAGGGATGCTTTCCGTCACCCTTTCAGGCCTCTGCCTTCCGCAGGGAGAGGCTGGTGCACATCACAGTGTTGATCTCAGTGTTTTCTTACCAGTTTGGCTCCGTCTAGAGGCTTAGCTCTGGAGGACAGGCATGTGCTTTCCCCGAGGACACGGTGTGGCCTGTGGAAAGGACCTACTAAGTGCTATTTGGGAAAAAAAGCAATGCACGTACAAATGCTGATTATTCCAACAGAAGTACACGGGAAGCAGGGCAAGCAGTTCAAAAGAGAAGCTGCAATGGAAGCTGACAACTGAACCCTGCAGCGTCAGTTCATGCCCTCCTCTCCTTTCTAATGCACTTCTGTCACCAGAAAAGTTTGCCTGTGCAACTCATTCTGCTTCTGCCATCCCTGTGGCTGTGTCATGGATTTTCTTTTTGCCCATTTATTTACTAGGGCCAATATTTCATTATTGTAATTTGATATATTACTACCTTAAGGTCTAAGCTCCCTCATTTTCCTCCAACTCTCTTTACTATTTTAGCTTTTAGTATTAAAGTTTTATTTAAAAAATCTATTCTGTAAAATTTGAGTGAAAATTCAATTTCTTTTTTCTTTGACCACTGAGCCACATCCCCAGCCCTTTTTTGTACTTTATTTAGAGACAGGTTCTCACTGAGGTGCTTAGCACCTTGCTTTTGCTGAGGCCAGCTTTGAACTTGTAATCCTCCTGCCTCAGCCTCCCAAACTGCTGGGATTACAGGCCTGTGATTTTCTATTAAAATTGAGTTGGATACGTATCAGCCCATTCTTATGCTGGAAAAGAAAGACTAAATTCGGAGAGATTCAATATTGATTCTAATGATAAAATTAAAGATTGACAGCTGGGAACAGATCCAAGGTGTATCTTCCTTAAAAATACTCAAAAGTACAAAGAAGTGTCTGGACAACAGAATCGAGACATCTCTGCTGGCTGTAGGGACCAGACCTGACTTCCATATTCCCGCCCCCAGGAAGCACAGGTGGCTCCATGTAAAACAGTCCCTGAATCACGGAGACTAAGGGCTTTGGGGCTGTAGAGTCAGTGTGGGCAGCAGTGGGCCTGGCTCCCTTAGCCCATGAGCACCGTAGCCTCAGAGCCTCGGGCTGCTGAGCATCTGGGCACCCTGGTCAGGAAGAGATGATGATGATGCGTAGGTCGGTGGTCCATGGAACATGACCGTGAGAGCAAGAACTCGGAAAACCCTCACTGTTATAACCAGCCTCCCTGCCTCCAGAGTCAGGAGCTGTGCCGTTTCAGAGGGAGGCCGCAGAGCCAGGCAGCACTGTCATGATTTCCTACACGGACACAGACGCACACAGAGTGAGTGCCAGTCCACCTTTTTTGGAGATCCTGTTTCCATCTTTTGCTTCAAGTTCACTTTTCTTTGAAAATAAAGAGACAACTGAGGCATGGCGATGCTTCCTGTGTTTTTGTGAGACTGTGTACATGTGGAAGTGTGTGACGCTTTGCGTGTGCCTACGTAGATGAGGGAATGTGGTGAGTGAGTTTACCAGTTGCTAGGACTCTACTTAAATTCACCTCGCTAATGCCTGTCTCAGAACATTCTTCAGTACAACAGATTCACCTTCGTGCAAACCAGCAAATTCATCTTGAGATGGTCAGATATTTACTAAATCTTTTAGCCATTTTAATGAGTGACTCTAAACCAGAAGAATAAACATCCCTGTGAGTACAGGGGGGAGTCCAAAAACAACAATGCATTTTCTTTTCTTTCAAAAATTTTTGTTTGTTCTTTCTAGATATACATGACAATAGAGTATATTTTGACATATTTTACATATGTGGAGTATAACGAGTATAATTTGTTCTAATTAGGATCCCTTTCTCGTGGTTGCACATGATGTGGAGTTTCACTGTGGTGTATTCATGTGAACAGGAAAGCTATGTCCCATTCATTCCACTGTCTTTCCTATTCCTATCCCTCCTCCCTTGCCTTCCTTCCCTTTGTCTAATCCAATGAACTTCTATTCTCCCCTCCCCTGCCTCATTGTGTGTTATCATCCACATATTAGAGAAAACATGTGACCTTTGATTTTTGGGGATTGGCTTATTTTACTTAGCATGATAGACTCCAGTTCCTTCCATTTACCAGCAAATGACACAATTTCATTCTTCTTTATGACTGAGTAATATTCCATGGTGTAGATATACCACATTTTATTTATCCATTCATCTGTTGAAAAGCCCATAGGTTGGTTTCATGGCTCTGCTATTGTGAATTGAGCTTCTATAATGAATGTGGCTGCATCACTGTAGTATACTGATATTAAGTCCTTTGGGCATATACTAAGGAGTTGGTTAACTGGATCAAATGGTGGTTGCATTTCCAAGTTTTCTGAGGAATCTCCGTACTGTTTTTCAGAGTGGTGCACAAATTTGCAGTCCCACCAGCAATGTATGAGTGTACCTTTCCCCCTGCGTCCTTGCCAACATTTATTGTTACTTGCATTCTTTTTAAAAGAAGAATTTATATATATTTTTACTTGTTGATGGACCATTATTTTACTTACTTACTTATTTATTTATTTATTTATTTATTTATTTATTTATTTATATGCAGTGCTGAGAATCGAACCCAGTGCTTTACACATGCTTGGCAAGTGCTTTACCACTGAGCCACGTCCCCAGCCCCTTTTCTTGGATTCTTGGTGATTGCCATTCTGACTGGATGCGGTGAAATCTCAGTGTAGTTTCAACCTCCATTTCTCCACGGGCTGGAGACGTTGAACTTTTTGCACGTGTTTGTTTACCACTCGTATTTCTTCTGTGAAGTGCCTGTTCGGCTCCTTTGCTCGTTAATTCGCTGGGTTACTTGTTTTTCTGGTGGAGGTTATTTGAGTGCTGGGTGTGTCCTGGAGACTCGTGCTCTACCTGAGCTGCAGGTGGCAAAACGTCTCCCCCTTCTGTAGGCTCTCTCTACATTCTCGATTCAAACAACTCATTTCCTAAAAAACGATTAAAAGAAATTATTTTGCATTTTCTCTACTTCAATTAAAAACATTGTAGAGTGAAGCCCACTGATTCCACACATGACTTCGCAGAGTGCGGTTCTCACAGCTGCCCGTTGGCAGCCTGGTCACCCACGCAAGTCTCGCACCCTGGAGAATACCAAGGGCAGGCAGGGCCGAAGGGGTGGCCCTGCCGAGCCGCACCCGGGTGTCTGTGTGTTCCCACTCACGCTGTTCCCCACGGCCCCACTTTTCCGTGCTAGACTTCTCCCAAGCTAAGCCACCGTCGCTGTTTCGGGTCTTGGCCGGGACACTGAGCACATGCACAGCAGAACACAGGGCTGGGACTGCGGAGGAAACAGGCTTGGGCCGCTCTCGCTGGAAAACGAGGTGGCCTTGGGAAGCTCCGTGGCGCGCTCACAGGAGCTCCGCTTGCAAACCTGCTGTGAATGACAGGTGCGGCCTGTTCGCACCACGGGCCGGCCCTTCCCGGAATCCAGTGCTCTCCGAGGCCCCCCGCGGGTTCTGAGCGGGGTGTCCCCAGGCTGTGTGCCCAGGGCCGCGTGTTCCTGTCTGCGGTTTCCTTGGGTTTAAGGTGAGCTTGGGCAGCAGTGGATAAAGGGGTTTGAGAAAAGCACCCATGTTTTGCGTCTCCTAGTTTTCATAAATTTTCTAGGAATTCTGCACATTATTTTACATATTGATTGTAAAAATTAATTGATTATTGACAGTTTCACGTGCAAAAATTTTGTTTAGAAAGAGCTATCACTAGCATTTTCTAATTATATTTTCTCCTGAAAATTAGAGTCCTCTTTCTCTTCTTCTGTGTATCAGGCCTTGAATGATGCCTAAAATACAATAGAATATTACTAATTTTTGTTGATTGTATAAATGAATACGTAAATAAAAATGTACAACAAAACCAAGGTTAGTGCCTTGATTTTAAAATAAACTAGTGTTTTACAAACATAAAAAGCAAAGCATAAAAATAAAGCCACTTTAGTATGATTTAGTGATTTGTGACTCTCAAGCTATCCATGTTTTTAAAAAACTTGTTACCAAAAAGTGAAAACTCAGGAGATCATTCTCATATTTAGTGCACTATGAGCTGTCTGTCTTCCAAGAAGCTCATAGCACACCCTGGATCTGAGCTCATTAAATTTCATACTATTCCTCTGAGGTAGGTGATGAGCCATGGCTAAATTATAAATGAAAAGCTGTTAGATTTATAATAGAGTATTTCATGCCTGGAGTCTCACAGGGCAGAGAGGCCTGGACTCTTCCCCAGCACATCTCAGACATCGCAGGGCAGGCTTGCTCCTGATTTCAGCATGGGCAGTTGAGAGAGTTCTAGACTGGGAAAAGGGAGATAATTAATTGCCATGATTAACTCAGAAGCCACTAACAGATATAATCACTGATCATGAATATTGCAACACCATTCTGCAAATGGAAAGAAACAAGCAGGTAGATACAGTTAAGTTTCAGATAAGCAAAAGAGTGTCAGGCGCTGGCAGGAGAGTGTCTACAGAGAAGTGGGTGCCGAGTGCCTCTCTGGGCAGGGAGGTGAGAAGAGGCAGTGCCCAGCCAGCCTGGGCCCTCCTTGTCTGGAACCCAGCAGCAAGCAGACAGCAGTAGCACCTGGGCCTGGGTGCTGGGAGGCAGGGCCAGGACACTGCAGACCTGGGAGTCAGGATACCGGTTGAGATGGAGGGGCGCCTCCACAGGACTGTGTGCCAGTGTGTTTCTTAAACCCCACATGCTACTTGCTTGGGTAGACCAAGTGGGTATCTAATTTTAGTTTATTGGTGGATTGTTCAGCCATGTACTGTGGTTTACCAACCTCCGTAACTTCTCAGAGGACTGATTTCAAAATACATCAGAAACTACTTGCAGGACCATTGTAAATTTTCAGTTAAGTATGTGATTCACCATTTAAATGTGTAAGTAACACTCCTTCCTTCCAATGTCCCCATGAGGAGATTCAAGATGGTGCCTTAGAGGTAGCAGGCCCTTGCCTGCTTCTCAATGGGAGAGTCAGGACAACTGAGCAGCAGTCGCTTGAGGTGGTGGGTGCCTATCAGAGAACACATAACAATAGTGGGCAGACAGAGACTCCAGGGTACCCCCAGACTTTGAAGAGTGGAAGCGAGGGGGAAGCAGCATGTTCCAGCAGTGTGGCAAAGGGCAGGGTAGAGGTGAGAGAAGGAGACACCCCAGCACGGGATTCCCCCCTTCCAGCCCGGAGTCTGCAGCATCTGGGCCTGGAGAAGGTCTCTGCATGTCCAGCCTGTTCTCAGTGCTATAAGAGGGAGCGGGTTGAGGAGGTCGTGTGGGTTTCCTGCTGTCCCAGTACCAGGCCCCTGCATTTTCCCGTCCTGGGGTCCCTGAGACACTTTATACTACACTAACTCAGTTGATCACTACCTTCCGAGTTAACGTAGCCCCAGGGAGAGCCTCAGACACAAAACTGCTGAGAAGCCCGTGTGGGGAGAAACCTGACTGCAGGGTGGAAAGGAAAGGAAGAAGCCTGCCCTTTAAAGCCAGCCGTGGGCTCTTGAAGTGTGCAGCCTGGGATGGCCCCATGCTCACGCTGGCCTGCTGAGCAGCAAAGCTGAGGGTGCAACACAAATAGGTCCTAAAACACTCCCTCCGGGGGCAGAGGAAAGAGGAGGGAGCTAAAGGCCCTTATGCATCATGAGGACCTGAGAAGGCAGGGAAGGAGGCTCCAGCTGGCACAGGTAGAGAGTATCCACTCCCTGAGGGACCTCGGCGTAGGTCCCTCCCATGGCCTATCAGACCACATGGTGCTGACAAGACTGGAGAAGTAAGCAAGGAGCGTGCTACCCTATGTTCTGCTGTCTACATCATGCCTACCAGAATCACCGAGGAACACCAATCTTGCAAGACCTAGAGAGAAAGCAGGTCCCTGAGGCTTTGGCACAATATACATTTTGTCAAAACCTACTCATCACAGTCAAATAAGTTATAGAGAAACTACATTATGAAGTTTGACTGGAATTAAGCCTGACACCATACAGCAAACCAATAACCCAGGGCAACCATCAAGAGAAAGCTGCTTATTAACAAGGCCTTCACATGAAAGTGGAAGAGATATCCATTCCACCAGATACACAAATCTCAATGGAAACACACGAAATATGAAAAACTCAAGGCAACATGATACCTCTTAAAGTTTTTAACTCTAATTCCAAAGATGTCGATTTAGATGAAATACTGGACAAAGAATACAAAAAACAAAAAAACCACACATATTTTTAAAACTCAATGAATTCCAAGAGTATACAAATAAATAGCTGAATTAACAAGAGTGGAGAAAACAAAATAAGGATGAGTAGTTCAATAAAGAAATAGAGTTTTTAACAAAGAACCAGATAAATATTGGAAATAAAATACTTAATAAGTCAGATTAAAAACTCAGTTGAAAGCATAACCAATAGACTAGATCAAGTGGAAGAATCATGGCTTAAAGACAAGTTTAAGGAATTATAACATTCAGTTGCTGATTAAAAATAAGAAAGATGAACGGAAAATCTGAGCTCTCTAAAACACTCTTAAAAAACCAGACCTCTATAACCTCAATAGGCAAGAGAAGAGAACTACAGTCTGAAGGAATAGAAAACCTATCTAGAAAAATACAAGCAGAAAAATTCTGAAATCTAGGGAAAGACATGAACATCCAGGTACAAGAAAACATTTAGAAAACCAAATAAGTATAAGTAGGAAAACACCTTTCTAAGACATATTATAGCTAAACTGTCAAAAGTACAGAGAAATGAAAGAATACTAAAAGCTGCAAGAGAGAAGTGCCAAGTCATATATCAGGGCAAATCATTAAGAATAACAGCAGTTTTCTCAGAAGAAACTCTAAAGGACAGGTGAACATGGAATAATGTGTTTTAAGTTGTTTAAAAAATAACTGCAACCTCTATTTATACTAGCAAAGTATTCTTCAGAATTGAGAAGAAAAAAAGACCTTCTGTTACAATTATAAACTTAGGGAATGGATGATCACTAAATCTCCATTATAGAAGATAATTACAGATTCCTACACCCAGAAGAGAGAGAAAAAACAAACAAACAAAAACAAGCACAATTATGAAAGCATGTGAAAAAATACAACTCACTAGAAGAGTAAATAAACAAATGAGAATTAAGAAAAAAAATCAAACAATAATACAGAAAACCATCAAAACTCTAAGATAAATATGTGAGGAAAAAAACAAACAAGGAATATTCAAAATAATCAGAAGAAAACCAACAAAATGACAGGAACAAGTACATAACTTTCAATGATAACACTAAATGTAAGTGATCTGAATTCTCCATTTAAAAGAGGTGGCCTAACTGAATTGAAAAACAAGAACCAACACTATGCTACCTGCAGAAAACTCACCCCACTGGCAAACACATACACAAACTGAAAGTCTAAAGATCAAAGGAATAGAGAATATTGATAAAGGAAACCTTTCATGAAAAACATATGCCCATTATAAATATATATGCACTGATATTAGAGCAACGAGTTTTATAAAACCAGCCACTAGACATAAAAGTTAACATAAGTCCCAATACGATACTAGTAGATAATTTTAATACCTCACTGTCACCAATAGATAGATCATGCAGACAAAACCCAACATACACACATCAGAGCTAATTATGCTATATATAGAATGGATCTAATAGAAATCTACGAGCAACAGCTGTGGAATACATGTTCTTTTCATCAGCACATGGAAATACTAATCTATTAAAGCAAATCTTAACAAATTCAAAGAAAATTAAGTAACTTCCTGCATTATAACAGACTATAATAATATGAATTTAAAAATTAATAGCAAGATAAACTGTACAAACTCATGGAGATTGAAAACCACACTTTTGAATAAGCATTGGGGGAATTTAAAAACGCCTAGAATTAAAGGAAAATTAAAACACATTATACCAGAACCTGTGAGAAACAGTAAAAGCAGTACAAAGAGGGAAATTCATAGTTTTGAGTGCCTACCTTTAAAGAAAACAACAGGTATATCAAAAAATCTAAGTATACATCTCAAGATCTTAGAAAAACAAAAACAAATTAAACCCCAAATTAGTGGAGAGAAAGAAATAATAAAGATCAGGGCAAAAATAAATGAAATAGAGGCTAAAAAACAAAGGAACAATGAATCAAAATTTTGGTTTTCTTAAAAGATAAATAAAATTTATAAACCTTTAACTAAATTAAGCTAATGAAAGATATGAAAAACTGTACTCCATTAGATATTATTTATATTTAGAGGATCATTAGATATGGTCAATGAAAAACTATATACCAAGTAAACTTGAACATCTAGTTTCTGTACTTATATGACCTATAAAAATTAAACCAAGAGTATAAAAGCAACTTAGATGGATAATAAGCAATAATAGTGAAACGGTAATATAAAGTCTCTGAACAAAGAAAAAACCCAGGACCAGACAGACTGAGTGCCGAATTTTACTAGGTGTGGAAGGAAGAACCAAGACCAATGCTCCTCCAACTATTCCACAAAGTAGAAGGAAAGTAATCCTTCCAGACTCATGGCATGAAGGCAGAATTGGCGTCAGGGTTGATACCAAAGTTGATAAGGACACACACAAGCAGAAAAAAAAAAAAAACACCTATAGATCAATATCCTTGGTGAACACAGACACAAAATTCCTCAGTGAAATGCTTGCAAATTGAATTGAAAAGCATATTAAAAAGATCACACTCTGTGATCAAGTTGGTGTCATTCCAGGGATGTAATGATGGTTTATTACACAGGAAACAACAAATGTAATACATAAATGGAATCGAGAGTAAAAAAAAAAAAAATTATATGATTGTCTCAATTGATGCAGAAAAATGCCTCTAACAAAATTCGACGTTGCTTCATGATGAAGCCCTGAATAAATTGCCTATAGAAGGAATGGAACAACATAATAAGGGCTACCTATGAGACACCCACAGTTGGCATCACACTGAGTGGGGAAAACTGAAAGCCTTTCCTCTAAAATCAGGAAAAGGACAAACATGTCCACTCTCACCACTACTCAATATAGTACTTGACATTTTAGGACAATTAGGCAAATGAAAGAAAGAAAAAAGATGCAAACAGAAAAGGAGGAAGTCAAATTGTCCCCGCCTGCAGATGGAATAATTTTACACTTTGAAAATATGGACTCCGCCAGCCGACTCATACAAGTGGTAACATTCGGCAGAGTAGCAGGGTACAAAATCCACCTAGAAATCCATAGTTTTTCTACACACCAATTACAAACTCACGGAGAAAGGACTCAGGAGAGCAATCCATTCACGGTAGCCTCAAAACTCATATAAAATGCCTAGAAAGACATCTAACAAGGAGGTGAAAGACCTCTAGGATGGACATTTGAAACCTCCGCATAAGGACACTGAGGAAGACACTGGAAGATGGAGAGACCACCCACATTTGTGGACTGGGAGGATCGGCATTGTGAAAAGAGTCATTAGGAGAGTGAATTCCTGCCATTGGCAGGATGGGCGGAACCTGAGGGCAGGACACTGAGCAAGACCAGAGCTGGACACAGAAACACAGCAGGGTGGAGATGTTGAAAAAGACCAGGCAAATACGTGGGAACTGAAAATAAGTGATTAAATAACCTGCAAGGGGAAGAGGGACTGTGGGGGACAGAGGGAGAGGGAGGGAGGACCTGGTCACCAGAGAAGGCATCTGGCAAGGTCAGCGGGACTGTGAGTCCATATGACCTGCTTGCATTCATCATTACAATAGCAATGTCCTCATGGTCGCTTATTTTTATAATTTTCAATATTACTTAAATAGGACACAGCTTATGTGATCTAGAGATAAATATGTAACAAGAACAAGTGGTACATCTACTTCTTCCCATCACAAAAAAAAAATAAGAAAATATTTCCACTTACGGAGAGGAAATCAGTAATTCAGATTCCCCTGGGTAAGCTGTAGTGCTGTGGTTAAGTGTTTTTTTTTTTTTTTTTTTTTTTTTAATTTTTCTGTTAAATATAGTACCCCACATTTTCTGTAAGGATCTTATTTCTGACCTCTGTAATTACACAAGTCAACCTTGTTTCTAATGGATGTCACTTTTCTTTCTTCTGAAAAGTAAAATCACCGAGTCTCAGAAATTGACCTTGAGCAGTGAAAAAAGTGTCTGTTGAACCACGTCCACTATTTCACTCTACTTTCTGCCTTCAGATGTGCCTTAAGAATCTTAGAGCCCACTTGCCTTAAATCCCCACATGCCTGATGAGGAAGCTCAGGCCTAGCCTGTAAGTGAAGTAGGTGAATAAAATGCAAATCTCGATCTCACTTTCAGGACCAGTGTTGGAGGGTCTTTTCCTTTTGACTTGGATTTAAAACTTGGGATTCCCTTGGAGAGAAGTCTCTCAACAGTAGGAAGACAGTTTCCTGGGGAGGATGGTGACGGTGGCATCCCCTCCTACACTGGGATTCTGTGGATTAAGGGATCCTCATCTTCAAGGCTTCACGTGTCTTGAGTGGGTTGGAAAGTTCTCAAAAATTATATTTGACTCTCAAATAAGAAATATTCTCTTTGATAATTAAATACAATGCTAAAAGTAATTATGCTGGGGTTGGGGTTGTAGCTCAGTGGTAGAGCACATGCCTAGCACGTGGGGCCCTGGGTTTGATCCTCAGCACCACATAAAAATAAATGAATAAAATAAAGGTATTGTGACCATCTACAACTAAAAATCAGTCTGTTGCTTTAAAAAGGTACTTATGCTCTTGAGTGTCTTTGTATGAGTTGAAACTGCATTTATTCAGCAATGTAAGTGAAGGGAGAATCGGGATGAAGAGGACCTGAAGGACTCCTTAAAAATGCTGGTATAGTCACTTCCCTATTTGAAATGATTTTCTAGTTTCTATTATTCAATGTCCTTCTATATACTTTTTTAAAATTATTTTTTTGGGGGTGCCGTGGGTTGAACCCTGGTGTGCTTAACTACTGAGTCACATCTCCAGCCCTTTTTATTTATTTAATTATTCATTTGTTTTTATTTTATTTTGACACAGAGTCTCACTAAGTTATCTAGGGCCTCACTAAGTTGCTGAGGCTGGCTTTGAACTTGCTATCCTCTTGCCTCAACCTCCCAAGTTGCTGGAATTACTGGTGTGTGCCATCACACTCAGCCTACATATTTTTTCTTTATTGTTAATATTTTAAAGTATTTAAGGAAACTTGTGAAATACAAATCAGATGATAGGATGAGGGAAATATAAATCAATATGGAAGTTAATGTATAGGAAGAGCCCAAGATGTCCTAATCAATAACAAAAAAGCACCCAACTTGTAGAACTTAGAGCTAAAACTGGGCAGGGGGATACATTTTCTAGCATCTTAGGAAGTGCTCCATGCTTGTTAGAAACATCCTCCAAGTTGTCTTCAAGCTTGGTGTAGTCCACGCCTTCGTGGCAGCTGTCAGTTATAGATTTGGCAGTGCCCATATGGTAAAAAGAAGACCATTACTCGGGGAGGTCTCTCATGATGGCCACAGTGAAAGTCTTCTCTTGTCTGATGCCTTTAGAAATAGTCTCAACCATCTTGGAGTAAATTTCACTGGATGCTGGTAATGATAACTCTTTCTAGATTACATGCAGAAAATAAGTATAAAGTACTGTGGAAAAATAACCCTGAAATAGAGCTGCATTATGTACGGTCAGAAATTAACATGCTGACACTCCTCAGACCTTCTGTACTAATCCCAGGGAGGGCCAGGTTAAATCTGCTAGCCTGTTACAGCACCCATTGCATGGCTGGTTTGAAGCACCGTCTTGTCACCTGCACATTTTGACGCCTGTACTTTCTGTTTCCTTCTTCCATCACTGGTCTTCTTTGTTCTTAGAGGTCTTCATGATCAACTGGTGAAACCACAGAGCTGGTGTAGGGTGTGGGAAAGTGGGACAGAATGCCTGAGCAAAGAAATCCCAAGTTCAAGGTGCCCTTGGAACCCTGTGATAGTGCTGAGAGACAAGCATGCTCAGGGCAAGTCTAACAAGGGCGAGCACAGAACACTACACGGGATTAAAAAGGCGTGATGGAGGGGGAAGGAGAGCCACAGGAGTTCTGTGACGCCATCAACTGCACCGAGAGCTGTTTGCTTGAGTTTGTATTTCAAGCAAACGTCTGTACATTCAGTTGTGAGTTACAGAGGGTGGAGTAGAAAGGACTTGTTTCCTAGGTTTAGTAAGAGGAGAGTTCAGGGGCAAGTTGAGTAGAGGCAGTGGGTGTGCATCAGAGTGGCCTTGCAGGCAGCAGGCAGTGCTGGCTTTCCTCTGTGGGAAGCAGAAGCAATGGCGGGCTTTGCCCCGCAGAAGAGCACGACAGCATGTCAGCTGCTGGGTTCAAAACAGACCCGGGAAGGGCCAGCAGGTGTGCCAGCAGAGATGGGCTGCTGACGGCCCAGGCGCAGCCTGAGGGGACTCAGAAGGAGCTGTCGTGAAGTGAGCCAAGGCCCAGTGGGGATCCAGGGGGAGCTGGTGGGTGGATGGATGTGAGAGCAGAAGCACAGAGGGCGATGCTGCAGCGGTCGCCAGCGTGGCCGCTCACACACTGACCCGGAGGTGACTGGAAAGGCCCTGAGCAAGCTTGGTGGAGAAAATCCCAGAGGCTTTCCTGAGGCGCCTCTTAGAAACCCTCGGTTGGAAGCATCAGGTGGAAGTTCAACCTGTGGACATGGAAGTTAGTGGAGGTTTCTGAGCTAGAGATGTCCACTGGGGGTCATCACAGATCAGTGGCCCCAAAGCCACAGCAGTGGGTGCGATCACAAAGGAGGGAGCAGAGACTGAGGGATCCTTGGCTACCCCACATTAAGAAGCCCGGAGTTAGGGAGAGCCAATGGGGGAGGGAGAGCAGGGAGGCCTAGGGGCTGGGAGGACAAGCCACGTGGAAGTGCATGAGAGGAGGAGGGACCCGTGTGGCCCGAGGTGACTGGGCATTCATTATTACCTTGGTAACCAGCAGTGGCTTGTCAAGAGCAGTTTGTGCAGCGGGGAAGGGGCCGGAGCCCGGTGGCTTGTGATGTAACACGGAGTTTTAAAAATAAGATAGATTTTTATATTTTCTAAAATAAACATCATATTGTGTCCTAAGTGTTTGAAATAGTTTGTGATCTGTTTGTCAAGCACAGTTTAACTGTGCTATGAGATACTAAATTCTACATTAAAAAAATAAAGCAAATACTTTGAATCTGGATAGATTTCTTTAGGGTTTTTTGCTTTGAAGATCTTTAAAAGGAACTAAGAAGTGAATTTTATGGGCTAAGTCGTGAAAGGAAGAACTAGAGTTCATCTCCTCCAAATGCAGGAGAACATTCTTCCTCAAGAAAGAAACGGCACAATAAATTTTACCTACTGAGTCTTATTACTGTGTAGCTATGGAACGATACCTATAGCATCAAAAATTTTGCTTTACAGTAAAAAGAATTAGTCAAAGTGAATATTTAATATCATAGTGAGTATGGGAGGGATACATACTTTGTTAATTGAGATGAATTGATTCATTTAAGTTTGCATAGGAGACACATCAAAGTGAACTTTGTCAATATCCAACTTAATTTAAAAATTAAGTTAATTTTCTATGACTTAACTTGCATTTCCCACATCTCTAAATTATACTTATCCTGAGGAAGCACATTTTCAATTTTGTTCGACTACATGTATTCTGTTTCATGCATGTTCATTTGGTCTCTGCAGAGTGAGCCTTTTTACAACTAATAATAGAATCATTATCACTTAATTAGAATATGCATATCAATGCAATTCCCTTTTTTTTCTATTTCTTACTTATTTTTAATTTGCTGAAAAAAATCAACTATTTAGAAACTTTAAAATCGTGAACCATAATGAAAGGAGACTTAGGCAACATTCTTTCTGTTTTCAAATTGCTTTTAATGGATGCAGCACTGGAGAACTGCACAAAAGACGTGGGTATGAATGATGTTCACGTCTAAATACAATCACGAGTTTGAGGAACTATCAATCCCCTGTTTTTCCTATGGTGTTTGTGTACGTGATGGCTAATGGTGTTGATTTTCCCAAGTTAAGGAAGTACTGTTAAGCTCTCAATTCTTTTTCCAAGTCTACTCCCTTAAACGTGGAGGCTTCCCAGCCGATAGACTTGCTAGGCTGCTCTGCATTTTATGCAAGTGAAGGGTTCTACTGCCAACTGGTCAACCCCATGCCTAGGAGGCCTGTGGATGTTGCTGCAGTAACCTGCAACCTCTTGACCTCTGGCACATTCATTGCCAACCCTGTAGTGATGAGTAGGTTGGGGGGCATCGACCACATCAGAGGAGTGGATGCCAAGGTGGGAGAGGAAACAGATGCCCAAAGACTCCATGACCCCAAATATTGGAAGAAAGGACTTGATTTCAATGGAATGATAGAAATTTATTCTGTCACTCTTCTCCTGTGTGTCTGCCACCACCCGGACTCTGGATTCTGATGGGGATTCATGAATTTAGTTCTGTTTTATTTTTTGATTTTTTTTTTGTTTCCTTTTGTAAATTTGTTCTAACTAGGTATAACTGGCAGTAGAATGCATTCTGACACCTCATGCATAAATGGAGTATAACTTCTCATTCTTCTGGTTGTACATGTTATAAAATCCCATGGGTCCTATAGTCATATATGCACATAGGGTATTAATGTCTGATTCATTCTACTATCCTTCCTAACTCCATGCCCCCTCCCCTCTCTTCACTCCTCTCTGCCTAATCCAAAGTACCTCTATTCTTCCCTAGACGCCCCCCTACCCATTATGAATTAGCTTCCTCATATCAGTGAAAACATTCCACCTTTGGTTTTTTGGGATTGACTTTTTTTGCTCAGCATGATAATGAATTTAGTCCTTCTTAGAGCAGATGTGAATATTAATAGCTTCTTCATAGAATTTTTTTAAAGACTAGCCACAAAAATAATCCATAGGAATTAGGAAATTACTGATTTGGTTTAAGAGTAGAAAAAATTGAAGAAATAGATGTAGATTTCTTGTTTGTCTTTTCTTTATTGTCTTTTTTTTTTTTTCTTGATAAGGCTGTAACACATTTAAATATCAGGCTTAAAATATGTACAAAATTAGTGTTGTAGAATATATTTATTCCTTGACATCTCTTATTAGCGAGGCATAATTACCTTGATGTGAATTGGGCTGGGGAACCCATGATTTTCCCAGTGATGATGGATGACAGGATGTTATCTCAAACTGTGAGATGGGAGGTAATTCAGTTTTCATGGAACATTTATGTAATGCTAATTGAATTAATCTTTGGGTTATGTGGCATGTCTTGTTTAAGTTGTTCTATTTCTTAACAATTTTGTTAGGAAGCTTCTCCATCATATCTCATGTTTCATTATCTGTGGTCCTAGTGCACTGGTTATTTGCAAGATATGGCTACAATTTGTTTTAAGATACTGTATGAGCCAGTCTCCTTTATGCCCTTGAATATGTCATGAATAGCAAATGTGGAAGTGAAAAAAAGCTATAAAAGTTCTTTCTCAAAGTTGTTAACAGATTACATTTTAGAGATGAAATTGGGAATACCTGATGTGTTCTGATGGAGTACACTTGCTACCATCCACTGCTAACAATGAAGAGGGATTCGTTTCATGCTCAGGTTTGGAGAGTAGAAAATAAGCAGATGGGCTGGGTGAGAAATCAGGAACTGAAGTCTATGCAGAGTTGCTTCACACACCTCTTCTGATGACGGATGAAAACTGCTTTGAATGTCCGTACAACTAGAAGCTCATAGTACTGAATAGGGCTTGGCAGGTTCTCTCCTTCCCCTGGTGTTCAGAGAGAGAATGGAGAACCAAGGATCATGGCAAAGGTGTCGTTAATAATGCTGGTAAGAAATAGCAAAGTAGGTCAAGGGTAAGAAAACTTCAGGCGAAGAAACATGCAGCTGGAGCGAGGTAACCTGGGTATAATCTAGTCAGAGTGAGGCTGTAGGAAACTTGAGAACTCAGGGGCTGGTGTTTTCAGAAAGAGGATAATTTCAAGTGATGACAAGAAACAGGATTTGAAAACTGCATGAGACTTTTGAAAAATCACAGAGATGGAGGTGAAGGGACCAGTTCATGTAGCTTATAGAAGGAATAAACCAATATTTAGCATGGGAGACAGCTTGAGGTGTGCTATTGAAAAACAATGTGAAATGACTAGAAATTATAGATGCTATTAAGAAAGGGGATAAAAACCAGGCAGCAGCCTATCTCAATAATAACCTTGAATGTCAATAAAGCAAATAAAAATAATAATAATAATTAAAAAACAGGCAGATTTTATGTCAGGCAAGGAGATGAAGAGCATCTGAAGCAGATCAAGAGATAAGGAGCACCAACAGACAAGGTTCGCACAAGCAAGTGAAAGTGGCAAGAGGGCAGAGATAAACAGAGGTGCCAGAATTCAGAGACAGATGGGAAGTCACCAACTCCCAATGAACGTAAATAAAAAGAAATTCACACCCAAAGTCTTCACAATAAATATGCCAAATAACAAAGGGAAGTGTCTTAGGAGTAACCCTAGAGTGGGACCACTGTCCACTATAACATCAGTGGGTGCCAGGGGACAGGTGCCCAGGAGGAACAACTAACAGGCCCTGTAAGTGAGGCCCAATGAAATTCTGTTTCAAGGAGGAGGGAGAGATGAAAATGGTCATATTTAAAAAAACAAAACAAAACAAAAAAACAGTTTCCCATCAAAAAGCACCACTCGATTAAAGGGATCCTAACATATGACATTCACATAGGTCCAATAGGTCAGAGAGAGCTGTGAACCAGCAAATCTCAAACTGGGCAGGAAATACAAACAAAGTCGCACATGTGTTGATGTTTTAGTCGTTGGCATGTAGAGAAGTGAACATGTTCTTTGGAAAGACAGACCTGGGTGATCATCCTCAGAGGCCATCAGAAGCAGGCAGGAGGCTCTTGTTGAACCACGCCCAGCCCTCAGGTCCTGAGCCACCAGTCAGCAGTGCGGACACAACAGCCCCACAAGGACTGTGAACACTTGGTACCCACAGTGTTGAAGCCGGAGCCAGGAGAGTGGGACCCTCCTCCCTCAGGGCTCCTTGCTCCTTTCTTGTCTCACTACAAGTGTCTAATTTTTTTTTTTTTTAATTTTTTTGAGGTACTGGAGATTGAATCCAGGGTAGCTCTACCACTGAGCCACATACCCAGCCCTTTATTTTTTATTTCAAGACTATCTTGTGTCTTGCTCAAACTTGCAGTCCTTCTGCCTCGGCCTACCCAGAAGCTGAGACTACACAACCGTGCCCACTTTATGATTACTGATTAGACCCTTAGCCTCACATACACATGCACATGCCTTACACATACGCACACAGACACACATGCATGCCTCACACACATGCACACATAGACACTCACTAAACACCTGCTAATATTTGTCAACCAGGTTCCAACCTGAACAGCTGCTAATTGTTCATGCTGTTGTATATAAAGAGGTAGGAGAAAGGAGTGACTTTATTTTTTAGTGTACATATAATAAAGATCAGGAAACACATGTCTGGGGCTCAGAACAACGTTTGAAACTGAAAACATAATTTTACAAGGACTTTATTCCTAAAAAGCAATAAACACACAAAAGTTTATGTGCTTCAATGGATCCATGTATATAATTAACCAACTTGTAATCAACACTCTTTTTTTTTAATTGAGAGAAAGTAATGGACTGACTTTACCAGCAACTGCTTATTTAATGTTATTCTAAGTTCACTTTATCTCAAACAATTAAAATAATGTGTTAGAGTTTAATGATAAAAATAAGCCTGTGTTTTGACATTTAGAAAGACAAAATAGAGCCGAGCGCTGAGCTCCATAGAGCTTTTCTTTTCTTTCTTTCTTTTTTTTTTTTTTCCCCTCCTCCTCCCTCTCCTCCTCCTTCTTCTTCTTTCCCTTTTTTTAATCTTTGGCACTATGGTATAAAGGTCAATGCAAATGTCAGCTTATTTTCAATCACCTGCGAGTTCCATTGATTTTATTCCTTGCTCTGTCCACCAGCTTGGCAGCCCGCTCTCCAGCAGCGTTTCCCACCTGCTTAATTTCTAGGCAATACCTTAATTACTAAGCAGTGATTCCCTTGCAGCCAGGGGCTCGGCCCTGTGCGGGTCTGTGCGCCCGGATGAGGGAGGGAGGCCTGCCTTCTTTGGAAGAGCTCATGATTCCTTAGAATAGAAAAAGCCTCTCTTCAATTTAAACTGCCTCTGCAAACACACCATGCTGTTTATACGGAACCGGGACTTGCGGGGAATGAATTCCACACACAAGGAAATGGCTCTGTAAATGCTCACGCAACCTGACATGGTGAGCCGTGGGCCAGGGGCGCCACCTGAAGCTGCCCTGAGCCAGGGGGGGCAGCATCCAGGGCGGGAGCCGGTAGGCAGGGTGAGCGGTGGCTGCGATGCCGAGCATGCGCAGAGGCTTCTTCACCGGAGCGCAGGGCCCCAGGCCTCCGTGCGCTTCCCCTGTGCGTTTCAGTGGACCCGAGATGAGCCACGGACCCTCAGCTGTGTGCCGATCTAGCTTTCACAGGCCCCTGCCTTCCTTCTCTTCAATTTAGGGGGGTGGCAATGCTGCCGCCCATTGCAAATGGAAGAAGACGTTTCTAAGAAACTTGACGTCTTGTTTTTCCTCACTTCTGCCACACAGGGATTTGGGATCCTGTAGTGCCTCCCCCACGTGAGAGGCTTCTGCAGATTGCTCACTGGAGTCTCCCGTGGCCGCCCACGGACTGTTTCCATCCCCTTGGTTGCTGTGACTTGTCCCCGCAGGGTCTAGTGAAGGCCCGCCGCCCAGCAGGGTGAGCCGGGGATGCCCCCAGGGGGAGAGCACACGTCCCTTCCAGCTGCTGCCCAGGACTGCGGAGCCTGCAGCTTCCATCTGCAGGCCGGTCCTGGGCAGCAGGGAGGGAGGAGCCCACAGTGTCCACACTGGGAACTCAACTCTGCACATACTTGAACCGTTGTTTTTGTTCACCATTTCCCTCATTTGATATGTGTGAGTGTGTGCGTGTGTGTGTGTGTGTGTGTGTGTGTGTGTGTGGGTGTGTGGGTGTGCTGTGGGTGAAGAGTCCTAAAAGTACTGGGCAAGTCTGACCGTGAAAACACCCGCACGGTTGTTTCTAGCCAGCAGTTGCCCGGGCCTCTGGGAATCCGGGTTGGTAGGTGTTCTTGCAGGGACTCCTGCTCCTCCCGCGTTGGAGGCAGAAGTGGTGGGGACATGTTCGAAGTGGAGATGGCCTCTACATGTGAACATTTTCTTGAAGTTTTCTAAAAAATGGAGCTGATGGACAGCTGACACATTCCAACACTTCTACATGCTTATTTAATTTTAAAAAAGAGAGATAATAGCATCATGATAAGAACACCGTCGCCTTGAGTGTGTGACTGCTGTTAGAAGACTCGGTACTGAAAGAAACGCTGCCCAGTGTAAAAACCCCATCCCCTAATTGTCTTTGTCAGGAAACATGCAGTGAATTAAGTCCCAAGGGCCAATTCCAAGTTACCTTCTCCCATAAAAAAACATAAATGGAAAAGAGGAAGTATGAGTTATTGAGCTTACACTAAAACACAACGCAGAGACAACTTTGCACATTTAAATGTGGTAAAATTAAAGAGAATAGATTGTTTTCCATGAAATGCCGTGTTCTTACAAATGCTTAAAAATGCCCACTTTTCTTTATAGTTTGCATTTTGATCTCACAAGAGGCATTCATTCCTTAAACAAACCTATGATAAATGATTTTTGCAAGTCAAACCTCATTTTCTGCACTGCAAAGTCCTGACTTCCCTTCCCCTACGAATGGCTTCCAGCCTTCTCCAGTAGTGCACACCAGCAGCCCGTGCTGTGGAACCTTGTGTGTGTGTGACCGATTTGCTCGGAGTCAGGGATAAAATAAGAAAAAGACACGGCCTTCCCTCCACCCTTGTGAGTCCACCAGCAAAATAAATCATTAAATGAACATAACACGAGCACAGTGAGGGTCGTGGTGACCACACGCTGCTTGTCCAGTGTGGGCTTCGGCTGCAAGCTGAGGGGACATGAGCTCACCCTGCCCTGAGTTTGACAGCATGTGGTAGGTTTTGTAAAAACTTTGGCACAGTGCAAGCAGTTGGTACCCTAGAAAAACCAAAATGAAAGAGAGTTAGGTTGCTTAATTTATGTCAGCTAAAGCATATTTGCTGACACTTATTTACATTTTAATATTTGCTTTATAGCCAAGTACATATTTATTAATTATATAGAAACCTATCATCATAATCAATGTTATAGTTTATATATACCAATATTTATTCCCTTTAAGATATATTTACTGACTCCAACATCTATGTGCCTCCAAATATTACATTGCCACTAGCATCCTTCTCATGTTTGTGGCAAAAGTAGAAGCGAAAATAAACCAGAGGGTTGCTACATATACATGCAATAATTTTGCAATTTAAATTTAACTGATGTAATCTAAGAGATGCTGTGCAAATGAAATACTATTTTAGCACAACATTGATCCTCTGACTAGATGTTCACATTGAACTGTTTTTATATAAGCGGACTCCATCTATTTTAAAGACATGTAATTACTTGGATTTTCTAAATTACAATCTTCAAAAAATCAATGACCAATATGAAGACATTCATATAGAGACATTTAATAAAGTAAATGTAAAAACATTGTACTTAATGTTAGAACTCTCACACTGGTATTAAGAATGGTTATATATTTCACCTTAGTTCTATAATTTCTGGAAGTTATATTTGAATCATTGTCAACACCTTATTTTTTATTTTAAGATTAACAAAATTAGACTTGGCAAAGTGATAAAATTAAATCATCCAAAAAATTATCTCTTTGATTTTCACCAAGCTTATTTTGTTCTAATTTCCATTTTACTCCATCAACCCCCTTTCCTTTGGCAACATACCTTTTGATGGAGGTTGAGATTAGACAACATCTTCCAGTAACTTGAACATTTGTGTTGAAGAATATTTACAGGGATGAATTTGTGTTTGCTTTCATAGCCTGTACCTTTCACTTGCTCCTCTCTGATCCCGTCCATGAATTGAATCCCACACATGCAAGCACAATGAACAGTAGAATCATCTAGCACCTAGCCTATGCCAAGAGCTAGTGAGTATACGCAGGTGTTCACGTATAAAAACCAGCACTTATTTCATCAGCATGCTGGTTTTCATAGAGGCAGCAGCTGAAAACAGACAAAGGTTCCTAAAATAATATGATGTTATTATTGAACTCAAAAAGGTCCTAATTTTTTTCTTTAATCTATTTTTCTTATCTAGCATGGCAGGTATATAGACACAATTTATAGCATTGCATTAGCTTCAGAAAAAATTACAAAATTAATCTGATGAAGGATTTCTTTTAAAATAGTAAGTTATTTTCTGATAAAGGATTTCTTTTGAAATAGTAAATTATTTTCTAACTTCTAAGGTTAACTTCTTATCATTTGTGTGATTTGCTGACTGTCAAAAATGAACAGACTGGCTGAACGTGTTGGGGGTGAAGATGAAATCAAAGCTAGTGACAGAGACATGGGCAACACCAGGGAGCTTCACATTGCTTTGATAAATCTGTTTCCCAAATGACACAGGGCCTCGTATTTTTATTGAGGATAAGTGACATTTATTCTCTAATGCATTCCTTTTCAAGGAAAGGCCTTTATAAAATGAGATTGAACTTCATCCAGCATTTTTCCTCCTAGAAATTATACAAAATAATCATTCACAATATAGGAAAAAATCACAGCACAAGAATCTTTCTAAATGTCAAGGAAAAAATGTTTTGAAGAAGTTTCCACCAGCAAGAAAAGTATCGCAATTTAGGGGTTGCCCACAGGACATGGGTAATTTCTGAATCAATGGTGACTTTTACCTTAGTTACCCAGCCTGAACCCTACATTAAAATGCTCCTTTTCCGACTATTTGGTAGTCTTGGTTGAAAAATCCTCTTTCCTTTTTCATTTAATTCTTTCAACTGTAGCTACAATATTTAAGACTCAGAGGAGAAGACAAAACCTCAAATGTGGCTCATTCTTTAGCCAGTCCAATAACGTCTTTCAAAATTTTGAGTTTCTATAGAAACAACACTAAGTTGCCATACAGGACTCCACTGAATACTTTCAGGGGGGCCCAGGACACAGACTACGGCATTCTGAAATCCAAGTGCAAACCAAGAGCTGCATGTGGAGACACCAGGAGGACTTGACTATTTTTTTCTGCCATAGTTTACAATTATCTTTTTAGTAACAGTCACAGGAACATAAAATGTTTTCATATTGGAATTTTATTTGAGACAAGCCAGGCCAAAGTTGTAATTATTCTCAATCTGTTCTCAATCTGTAATTCATAGAAAATAAGTATCCTCCACGTGCCTCTGTTGAAATGTTGGCTGAAGTCATGAAAGAAAAAGTAACACCAACCCAAGGGAGACAGAGCAAGCTGGAGAGATTCCAGCTGCAGTTCTGAGGCCTGGGGTGGTGCAAGGTTGGTGTTTTCCATTCTGTGAAAAGTGAATAATTTATAAAGCAATTCCAAGGATAACGGCTTTTGCTGACAACATAAGGATGATAAATTAATCAGAATAGGGACAGGCAGGAAGGCAGAATTGCATGATACTCAGTATGAGGGATATAGCTAGGAAGGTCTAAAACATAAAAAGAAACCCAAGAATGAAAAAAATGACTTTATAAACTTTATGCTCCCTGCCCACACATGTGGGTTTTGGGGGGAGAATTTTGAAAATCCATAATGCATTCATTGATTTAATGATACTAACAAAGATGGTCAATATTTTCCATCTGATACCTAGTTTCATATATACATTTGCTCTTACCTGCTCTGACAATACCCTGTCTCACACATCCCACAGATTGGTGCTGAAGTACATATAAAACAGTGACATATTCTCACCATACCATGTAAGCACTGCTCCTCCCTGAAATGGGAGATCCCCGGCTCGTCTCTAGCACAGTGTAGACACAAGAGCTCCAAACAGAGGGGTTCTGACCATCTCTTGCTCAGAGATAGAGGGGATTCCCATCTTCTTGCCTGACCAAAAGTGTAACTTCTAAGTTACACTTAGTTAGTATTTTAAGTTTTTGAAAATCATGATGAGAAATATGACTGGAATCTTAGAGAGTGAAAAAGATTTTAAGATTTTTCAGTCATTAAAGCAATGTAGTATTGGACAACATTGTCATGAAGGAAAATTAAACTGGATCTCAATACTCATGGACCCTGTTTCCTTCAGAGATCATTATTAACTTTCCAGCTTATCTGAAGCATAGAATCTGTCCACCAAATGCAGGTTTTGAGCATCTCTGCATCTAGTATGAATTCACCCATGATGCAGAGTTGGTTCTAGTGTATAGTAGAGAGCCCAGAGGCTTCACTCAGATTCGCCTTCGTCTTCTTGAGTTGAATTTTGACTGAGAATGGATGGTTCTGAATGAAGAGGTCTAGAGAGAGGAGTCAATGTCACCTTTACCTGATATGATGGAACATACTGATTGATGGTGATATCACTATTCTCTCTTTATAACGTCATTGAAGTCTATGTCTTCATAATATCAAAACACTTTATTAATTAGGGGGGCAATCCCCTCAATAGGATTTTTTTCCCCAAGCGATGGTTTATGTCCTGGAGTACGCTAGAGGGTGGGGCCTCAAGTCCCAGAGGTTTAATGTTTCGGCCCTGAAATCTAGATTTCAAAACAACTGGACCCAGTGACTCCTTGATCTTCTAGATTGTGTTTTGAACCGAACTGTCGTAAGGTATTATCTTAGGGTTGGTCTTAGACTGGATTGTGGGGGTAGAACATTTGTTTTTTAGCTTCCCAGAGCTCACAAAGGGGTAGGAGTTGTGCTCTAGGGGAGATGATAATCGGCCTCCCGATTTAAATAGCCCGGAGGATGAAGCCCAGGCTTCTAGGCTGAAGCACTGTAGGGTTTGGTCTTGTTGATGTGGCGGTTTGAGACTTGGGGGGTGTTAGGACGAGGTTGAGTGCATTTCACCTGTGAGATGAGCATGATCCTTTGGGGCCTGGGATGTAAGGGGTCATTTGTTATTAATAAAATCTCCAAAGCTGTCTGCATACTATTACCCAGAGTGTATGACTGCTGTTTTTTGGGGGGAGAGACTTTGCAGGTATAGTGTGAATGGTTTATGCTTTTAAAGAACATAAACTTGTAACAATATTATATATAGTTATCCTCAATTTAGAGTCATAGCTAGTTCTCTAATAGGTACATTTAAAGATTTTAAAATTTAAACACTGTGATCTCTGAAACAATCTTTATGACAAAGACCAGAATTTCAAACACAGCAGTGTCATTACAGACAACTTGGAATCCAAATAATTTAAGGGGGAGTTTCTTTAGTTCTTAGAGAATCTGATGACCTTGTTACATAGATAAGAAGAGGGTACTATAGGTAAATGCTTACTCTTTTTTAAGTGCCAGAATCAGAAGTCAAAACCAGTTCTGCATCATAACAAAGTATTTTTCAGCAAAGCATAATACAACTATTTGTTGAGTTGATCAGACTATATTGGATTTTAAAAATCAGGCCTTCTATTTTATGATCTCACATTGGTTAAGATGGAAAACTTTCAAGATCTAGCTGACTTTCACCTCTTCAGAGGGAGGTCTCAAGGACACCTGGGCATTGGGATGTGACCCTCATCCTGTCTTCTTGCCATCCCTTAGTCTACACTGAAATCCTACTTTGATCAGACCAAACCTTTCTACTTGAAGCTTAGTAACACGCAAAGGGATGTTGTTGCAAACCCAACTCTATGGAGAGTTTCTCAGGACCTTGTGCAATGAGCTGGTGCCTCTGCTGCTTCCAGAGGCCATGGGCTGTGGGTGGTCATTTGTTTCATCTCCGTGAGAAGAGAAAAGCAAACTGAAACGTCTGCTCCATTTTGTAGACAATTAATACACAATTTCCTTGAGGAAGTCAGCTTTCAAATCTCCATTGAATACTTGTTTGCACAGGATTCTTTTGCTATTTTAACTACTTGTAAATCTTAAGACTTTCACATGTAGATTTGCTTACTCCAGGAAATTGCCCATTCCTGCACACAGAAGCAAATCGAGTTTCTAAAACATCAAAATATTGATGGAAAATTCAGGTGTTCATCCAAACAAGATGATAAAAAGTTGAGCCTTGTGACTTGACCTTTTGACGCCATCCTGTTAGAATAGTGCAGTGTTTTGAAGCATCCTACACATCACCAACTACCATCCCTTCCTGAGTGTGCACATAAGGAACAGAATAGGAAGAGATCAGGAGTAAATGTCAAAAGCTAAAGATAGCATATGTGAAACCCTGGGTAAGCTCCTTACTCTTTCTCCCACACATAAAATAGGGGAAACGACTCTTCTTACTCTTATCTCATACATTTAACAGATCAAATAAAGTAAGTAATTAAAAATTCCTTAAGCACCTGTCAATAACAACCTAATTTTGCCAGAAGAGACTCAAATCACAGCTACTAGATGGCGCCACCTCTGTGTATCCGCCCACCAGGTGGTCCTAGGTGGCCAAAGAGCTGGCCTGCTGGTGGCTGTGCCCATCTCCACTGCCGTGGCCTTCTCAGGCCCATGCTAGCTTGGGAGCAGCTGCTCATCCTTCCAGATAAAGCCAGGCTGTTATCAGCGACAGCATGGGATGCACCACAGGGAGCAAAACTCCATCTTTAAACGCAACTGGCAATTTTAAAATACTCATTTTGAAAGCAGATTGAATCCCTTTAAAACTTAGAAGAGATTATCAAGTATTTCCTCTTGTACTCTGCAGTGGTCTCCTTTTAAGTTCCATATTTAATGGCTGAAGTCATGGACAAGCATCCGCAGTTCTTTATGGGGAATTCTTTGCTTAGACAACAGGCTGACTCTTAGGAACTCAGCTCTGACCCACAGATACATTGTTGTGGTTGTGGTTGTGGTTGAGGCTATGTTCTGCTTGGCCTGCGGGACACAGCAAGACACCACATCCAGTTTCCTACAAGACAATCTGTAATTCCCTCTCCGTTGTATTAGAGTTTCCCTTTTACTTGCCATTTAATTGGGCCACGACATTTTAAAAATAATTCTGAATAGTCTACTGTATTTTCTTCTGTGACTGACTCTTTTTCCATGAAATAGTTGTATTTGAATATAAAGAGGAGTGAATAAAGGTAAATAAATACATGCAGAATTCAATCAATAGCCTTGTGGGATGAGTACTTTAAATGAAATAATTAAGTCTAAACCCCAGGACTGAAATGTAAATGTATGATAAAGAAACATCTGATTTATTCAATTGAAACAAAACAAAAATGTAGCTGGAAAAAACCACTACTTCATGGTCAGCCCATTTAAAAATGTTACTGCCTATCAACTGCAGAGCATGCTTCTCGAGTTGTCCGTGGAAGTGGAAGGCAGCTCTGTGTCCTCAGTGTTTCTTGGGCTCTCTGGTCTGGTGTTTAATTTAAGGAAGCACCATCCCTAGGTGAGGATCTGCATGTCCACTTCAGACATGGAAATTGCAGGTTGCTGTGTACAGGGTCGTGGGCAGTAAGAGAGAGTCCACAGTGTGATGGCAACCGTCACTTGGACAGCTGAATGAGGACTATGAAGAGAATGAAAACCAGGGACGAGCCAGGGAGAAATATGTGCAAAACACATCTCCTAAAGGACTTGTGTTCAAAATGAGCAAAGCGCTTTCAAAACCCAACATCAGGGAAACAAGTCATCTGACTTAAAATGGGCAAAGGATCTGAACGGACGCTTCTTCAAAGATGGTATTTCAGGTAGCAGGTGATCATATGAAAAGATGCTAAAAAAGAAAAAGATGCTCACTGTCACATGGAATTAGGAAAATGCTAATTAAAACAAGAAGCACCTAGTAGAAAGGCTAAAGCCATCACCCTGACAGCACCAGATGCTGGCAGGGATGAGGAGCGACAGGAACTGTCACTCAATGCTGGTGGGAACGCAAAATGGCCCGGCCACCTCGGCTCACGCTTCGTCAGTTTCTTACAAAACTGAATATATTTTTACCATATGACCCAGCATTCATTCCCCTTGATATTAACTCAATAAATTAGCAGCCTAAAAGCCTGCAAAGGAGTGTTCATAGCAGGCTTATTGAAAATTGCCCACACCAAGATGCCCTCCAAGAAGTGAATGAACGAGCGTTGGTACAACCGTGCAATGCAGTGATACTCAGTGACAAGAAGAAAGAACAATCAGGCTACAGAAAGAAGTGGAGGGCCATTCAGTGCACAGGGCTAAGTGAAAGAAGCCACCGAGAAGGCACCATCCCAGCTGTGTGACATTCAAGAAAAGGCACGGGGTGGGCAACTCTGCCGTTCTGCCCGTGTAGCAAGACATGTGCACTAGCAGGATGTTTAATTCACGGGTTCGAACGCACCACAGAACGCCACGGACAACATGAAAGGAATACGGCAGCGCTTCCTGTCAACATCATGTGGTTCTTTTCTTCTTAAACAGAAAATTTTTAGTAACCTACCCATATGGTCAAAATAAAGAAGTACAAGAGCGCATAATATGTAGAAGCGAGTCTCGCTCTCTGTGAGGCTGGTGTGGGGGTGGAGCTGTGGGATCTGTTCAGAGATTTTTGTCTGCTTCTCCAGAGAGCATCCTAATCCTATAAATTCTTTGCATTTCATTTAACTCCTTTTTGTTTCCTATACCAGTATATTTTGGTCATGGTTCACAACACATATCAAGCAATTCTATTTGAGCAGTGATTCACTGGTGAACAATTATATGTTTAGCCAGTCACTGTTATGGGTCCTGAGGACATTTCCATGTTTTAATTTATAAATAACATTACAATAAGCATTCCAGTATGTGTCTTTGTTCACAGGAGAGATCTTATCTGCAGAGCAAATCGCTGAGAGTGAACTGGTTGGTCATCACGTTGAGTGTGTTTCAGTTTTCAACAGGTAGAGCAAATCTTTAGAAAGGAATTGCGCAAGTACGTGTCATTATCCCTAGAAATGCTTGGAATCAGCACATGAAATTCTTTTATACAGATACCATTTCAATTCAAACTAATGAATTCATGAGTGAACCTCAAGAATTTCACTGACAAGGTTTTATAAAGAGCTGTCAATATAAAATGATTTACATGTCATGATTCAATGAAGCTAAATGAAGGAATTTCATCCAATTAGTTGATATATAGTATTACTTATTTTATCTTGGAAATTAAACACATTATTAGGCCAATTATATTAATAGAGAAGTAATTCATGTAAAAAGAAAAATATTTTACTCAGCAATTAAATATAAGGAAATCATCGGGGTCAACAAGACATCAGGCATTTTAACTGTGAAAAGGAACAGAAAAGAAGGGTCTCTAGTGCCAAAACAGGGCAGAAAGGAGAAAGTAATATGGAACGGGCAGGTCAGTAGGTTATAAAGAACAAAATAGCAGATACCATCCCAAACATTCCAGAACAGCTGACTTGAGTTCCAAAACAGAGGGTCAAATATTCCACGTGAAAAATAATACCCAAATGGAATTTTCAAAATATATCCATATGATAATTACAGTGATAGAACTTGATGATAGGGACAAGGGAGACTGAAGGTAAAGGAATAGGAAAATATATCTTAAACTTTAAACAAATGATCACTGCTTCAGCTATGCTGGCATAAATCAAGAGACTATGCAGATGGAGAATAACACTTTATACTGTTGAAATAATTATTTCACAGGAAGATGCAACAATTTTAAACATCCAGGTAGAAGTTACATAAAGTTACATTCTGGTTTCAAAGTAATTGTGATCCAACCAAAAGAAAAATAGACAACTTTGCAATCTTAGAGGAAAACTGAAATTGACCACTCTCGTAAACAGATCGAAAAAGCAGAAAAAAATTGAGAAGGACTTTGAGAATTTGAGCAGCATGAATGAGAATCAACCCAATTTACACTGCTGTCGAAATCAGTATCATCTATTCTTCAGCCGTGCACATAAAATTGTACAAAATTAACCACTACTATGTAACAGTACATCTTCACAGACTCAGGACTAGACTTATGTCTTATGGGGAAGCATAGTTCTGGCAACCACAGTCATCAAAGAAATTTACACTAAAGATGGTTTGAAAATTCTGTAGCCATCAGAATGGCTAAAATGAAAAGGACAATCCTAAGTGTTGGTGAGGATACAGGCAACTGCTCTGTGGGACTGTAAACTAGAATAATCACTTTGAAGAACTATTTGGTAGTATTTGCTAAAGCTAAGTGCACACATAACTTAAGATTCAGCAATTCTATTCTTAGGCTCACATCAAATTGCTTAAGTATTTATAGCAGCACTGCTTATAATAGCCTAAAGCCAGAATGTCTACATGTCCATCAGTGGCAAAAAAGGAGGACACAAATGTAGCACATTCATACAATGGAATAAAGCAACGAGATTAAATGCTTTCTCAGTATTTGCAATGACAAGACTGATGCCATAAGATAGAGTTTGATTGTGATTGTTTTAGGTTCAAAAACAGGCAAAACACATCTACATGGTGGTTACTTTTGCCAGAAACAGTATGAAGCAAGCATAGTGACTGAACTGGGTCACAGAACCCAGAGGTATGGTCTTTTTCTGCTACATAGGGTTAAAAAAAAAAGTTCACTTTAAAAATGAAACTTAAAATGGAAATGTTTAAGACAACATTTTAGTCCTATGTCTTTTCAGACAAATGGAACATTTGCTCAATTGTAACTGAAGAACCAACAGACACATACTCTAAGTTCCTTTTGTTAATCTATTTTTTTCTGTGATGCAGAAATTAGCCCAAAGCATTTAAGCAGCTAAGCGCATGTCATTGAATGGAAGAAGTCAATGATTTGAAGTTAATTAGACTTGGGTATGAATCCAGCCTCCAGCATGCATTGGCTCTTTAACCCTGGACAGTTTCGGCCTTAACTTCTGAGTGTGCAATCAGAGAGAAACCACACCCACCCAGGTAGGCCACGGTAGGACAGGAAGTAGCTGGGGTGCCATTCTGAGCACGTGGCACTGCTCCTTGCACAGGTAGAAGCTGGTCCACAGCCGTGTACACCTGTGGTTCAAAGCGCATCTGGCAGCCAGCGCAAGAGCTATTGCCTCCGCTGACATGACCTTCCCTTTTTCTCCGGGCGGGCTCTGACTGGCCTGGATCTCTCTGGAGGCTGCACAGGAAGTGCAGTGTTGGAAGGCTGCTTAGTGAGCAGCGACAGCAATCAAGGATTTGGTTATAAAATGTTTCTTGGCAACAGGCACAGCAGTGTTACTTTATCTGTGGTTCAAAAAGCTGCTTCATTCTCGAAATCAAAGGCCTATTTTTTCTCATTATATCAAGTAATTATTTGAAAATTAGAAATAAAATCTGAGAGAAGAAAATAAAATTACACATTTTGCTAACGAATCCTCCTCCTTTACTGATTTCTCTTGCCCCAGACTCTGTGTGAGCTGTATACATTTCGTTTCTTCTCTCTCCCTGCACGGTCCTCACATGTTCTTGGGAATCACACTGTACCTCCATTTGTGTGTCCTGAGTCTTTCTTCTTTCTTTCTTCTCCTTTTTTCTTTTTGTATTGGGAATGGGAAACCAGGGTACTTAACCACTGAGTTACATCCCCAGTCCTTTGTTTTAAATATTTTGTAATTGTGAGACAGAGTCTTGCTCAGTTGCTGAGGCTGGCCTGCCTCAGCCTTCTGAGTCACTGGGATTACAGGCCTGTGCCACCAGGCCTGGTCTATCCTGAGCTTTTCTTTTCTCATTCTATTTGGAAATCTTTCCCACAAAATTTACCTATTTTTGAAAATCAACTTATAAATAGCTATCATATTCACTTTTGAATGGGAGCAGCTTATCCAACTGTGACTTGTTGGTTCGCTCACCCTGGTTTCTGCCACTTTTTAATTGTGCACATACAATGTTCTCATCTTTGATTTCATGCAGCCGACTGCCTCCCCTAGGGAAGCAACGGTATCAATAGACCTGTTTATTTGTGTTTTGTAATTTAATGGTACTCTGTTCTCAGGACAGTCCTGCCTAGCTGGTAATACTTGTCCACACCCATGCCAGGCATTGTGGGCATTGGCGAATCAGCCCGCCTGCGCTGTGGCTGGGTGCACTGCCAAAGTGCCAAAGCTGGAGGCAGGACTCTCTCTGGAGCCCAAGGTCGGCTCTGATAGACGCCATCCTATCCTGGGCCAGGGCTCTCTGCATCCGTGTGCTGATTCTCATAGCACGTCGCAGCGGGAGCTCCAACGCCACGTCTGAGCATGAACTCCTGCTCCTGAGCCAGCCTTCCTGGCGCGCACAGCACAAGAGCTATCTTGAGGTGAAAAGGCTCTTCCGACACTCGAGATCATAGAGGAGCCTGTGGTCAGTGACGGACTTTACCTGTCGCTGCGCCGCATGCCAGACCCTTGCTCATTTCCCTCTGAACTGTCTTCCAGCTTTGGTCCTGTGGTCTTGGTACCTACGTGTGCAGACCTCTGAAGTGGATCAATAGGGATGCAGCTGGGAAAGATCTCAGGCCTCGTTGCAGGTCTGAGTAGTTCAGTGTGAGGGACTGATCATGCAACCTGTGCAAAGATCGCTTTCTTATTACGCCGATCAAGTAAGTCTACTTCTTTTATTTCCCATAAACCCAAACTCAGCAATGTCTGGCACAGTGGCGTTGACTGTAAGAGGTGTTTACTGGATAATAAACACATTCTGACTTAGATTCAGGGACTTTCTTTTTGTGCAGATGTGGCCAGTATTGTCACTCAGTTAACTGATTCTTAGAGAAGTAAATAAGTGAGTCTCACCTTCACTTTGGGTGAGAATAGGATTCTGTGAGTCATGGCAGCCATTGTAGACCAGCTCCCAGGCACGGTTGACACTGTGCTTCCGGTTTTAATGTCTGTGAATGGGAATGGCCTGTGGGCTGTGGCTAAGTGCAGACTCTGACCCAGCAGGCCAGGCAGACCACCTTTCCAGCATGCTGCTGGCTGAAGGACTCCACTGCTCTCTGCACGGGGCTTGTCACTCTGGGCAGCACTTGGGAATCTCCCAGGAAGCTATTAAAGCTATGGAGGCTGAAAGCCACCCCATGGTGTTTGGACTTCACGAGTGTGGCATGAGATTCGTGTCTGGTTTGTAAAGTTCGTCCAGGTGGTTCATGTTTGAAGCCCCAGGTGGAGACCAGGGGCTGACTGGCCTCCCTCCCCTGTGAACTGGCTCTGAGCCAAAGTCCAGGTGGTGGTGTTCATCTAGGGCCACCCTCCCCCAGCCTGACCATCAAGACTGCCACTTGACTGTTCCCCAGAATGGAATGTCGTCAGGTAAATCCAGGTAGCTGCTGCTATCTGACACCTGGGAGCAGAGGCTACGCCTGAGTAGAGACTGAAGGATGAGATCACACTGGCGCTGAGGAGATCTTGGGGTGGCGGGGCTTGCCCCTCTCTCTTGAGATTCAGCTTCCCTAACTGCCCTTAGTACCCGTGAAATATTTCTACAACTTTGAAAGGACTACTCTCTTTAGGGTCAGCTGGGTATTTTTCTTACTTGCTGTCAAATGATATTTGACTCCTGCAATAACTGATCAATTTAAACACCAGGGTTTTAAATTCTCACTGATTATTAAATTATAAATGAGTACATGTTTTCACTTTTTTATAGAAATCTAGTTTAAAATTAGCATCTTTGCTGAACAAAAGTAGGAAGAGTGCATGTAGGGTAAAGTCGCTAAGGAAAGGAGCAGCCACACCCTCCCTCTTGACACCTGACCTTGACCACCCCATGGTGGATGATTCTGAGGACTGTTGGAACCTCACCAGAGAGACCTAAAGGACAGGTAGAAGGTATTGAGGAACAAGGAAGGAGGGTATGTGCTCTGTTTATTTCTCATGCACGGACAAAAAGTCTGTTGATGCCAAAGTATCTGGAATCTCGCGGAACGTTCCAGGAGCGATGCGTGGAATGTTGTGACCCTGAGCTGCCAGCCCGTAAGAACCCTTTTCCTGCTCTTAACTCTGCGGTGCGTGATTAGCAGAGGCACAGGGGCTCGCAGGTGCAGCCCCTTCCCTTGAGGCAGCCGTGAAGCTTCTGTGACTCATGCATCATCTCCTAAGTGCTGATGTAATGGACCAGGACTCGGGACCTCTCAGACACTGGTTGTCTGCATTCAAGTCCCAGCTCTGCCACTTGTCATGTGACGCCCTGGCAAGCCGCCCAGAGTCTCTGAGCTTCCATTTGTGAAATGGGAATAATAAAGGTGTCTGGCCCTATGCATATCCAGAGGATTAAATGATTTCAGCTCAAGGGCCTCCACCAGAACCTTGCCTACCGGGAGAAGTCATCAGTCACTCTTAGCTGTCGTTGTTCTTATTGTTGTCACTATTTTAGTGTCTCCCCAAATCTACAGTTGCTTCCCCAGCTCAAACGCTCACTCTCATGACAATTTTATGACTCTTTTACCTGTAGGCCCCATGTGGGTCTGAGGCCACAAAGGAGCCCCGGAATGTGGCTGTCTCCATTTACCTGGGGTCTCTCATCACTATTAGTCTGACACCTCTCCTGGAAAGACATAACGCAAATGCTAGGTGCATTTCTTTCACCAAATTTTCTTAGAAAGGATTCATGCAAGACTTTGCGGAAGGGATACTCTGATAGCAGTATTCCACACGTACTGAGACCTTGCTAATGCACATCCATGGAGTGAGAGAGGGCAGTTAGCTCTGAACTGGGCGTGATGTGTGCTCACTTGCATGTATGTCTCCTTCACTTACATCCTTGTTTATGCCAAACCATGTACAGCGATTATACCAGAGTTGCAGTTAACTGAAGATTTCGTACCAGGAAAGTTGGCCTATACAGTTTGAATGCATTTTCACAGTACCATAAAAATATTATGATAAACCAAAATGAAACGAAATAAACTGATATGCTCAGGAATATTTCATTTTACATTACACTCTGAAATCCCCTTCCTTGACTTTTTAATGCTAAAAATACACCCACCACTGCATTGGGAGCCCGTGTTCTTCGCAGGGTAGCTATTGACTCTGTCGCTGAGGACATGTTATAATTTTTATTGTGTTGCTCTGACTAATACCTTGGTACTTAGTGGTTGAGACATGGAATTTGTTTATAACCTTCAATGCTGTGTAAATTTGTTTTCTTCTCTGGCAGAAGGATCTTTGAATTATAATTTTAAATGATTTCCTTTTCACTCACCAAAGCAATTCTATAATAAAAAGGAGGCAAGGTAAATTATAAATATTTAAAATATTCAGTGATTCTACTCCTTTTGAAGATGAGATATGCCATTATCTTATCAGGTATTTGCTGGAATGATGTTTGGTTATCAAAAGTGGTTCAAAGCAACTATCATATCAAATAAGTCGAACAATGGTTGTCAAATATTTATGTATTCAACAAACATTTATTAGGCAACAGCTGCCTTTCTCTGGTATTAGGAATACCGGCATGAGTAGAACACAATCCCACTCTAAATAAATTTTTATACATTGTTATGGAAATAAAAACTAAAGAACATAACAAGCACCCTGGAGATGCAAAGCTGGTGTGGTGTGGTCATCTGCACCTGGTAAATCAGGGATGGTACTGTAATCACGGAAGTTTCTTAGGAAATTGTGAAGCACAAATTTAGCTAATCACCTTTAAAGCAAAAGTTGAATATGCATGACAAGGACACTCTGGTCCGAGCAAGTGCAGAGGGGCCACCGGGCATATAGGGACTCTAAAGTGCAGTGTGGCTGGCCCACTGAGGGACAAGGAAGGTGAGTTGGCTGATGGATAGGTTTGCAAGGTGGACAGGGGTCAGATCACACAAGGTCCTGTGTTCCACGAAGGAGCAGAGGGTAACAGTCTTTGAGACCTGCCTTGAAAGTCCATGAGGATGGATGAGAAGTAATCCGTTTGATCTCCAGAGAAACAAGTAGCTTGTATTAGGTCAATAATCTCTTCCGCAGGAGCAGCACGCTCTCTTTATCCCACCTCTCCCTCTCTCTCTCTCTCTCTCTCTCTCTCTCTCTCTCTCTCTCTCTCTCTCTCTCTCTCTCTCTCTCTCTCTCCCTCTCTCTCTCTCTCTCCCTCTCTCTCTCTCTCTGTTACTTGGCTGGGCTTGTGCTCCAGCCCGTCCATCAGTCCTTCCAGCAGGGATGGATGGGCAGCTGTCTGTTGAGCTTCTGCTCGTGGAAAGCCCTGGCATGCTCTGCGCACCCAGAGGCCCGCATCAGCGCTGGGCCCCTAGCTCTCTGTCCAGGTTGGGGCTGGATTTCGCCACCCCTCCTTTCCCTGGAGCCTGTGGTCAGCCAGCCCCCAGCCTTCTCTTGTCAGTCTCCACCCCCAGGGCTCCAGCCTCCTCTCGGCTGCCCAGAGGGTCTCCTCCAGAGTCTTCAGCCTTCAGACGCATTGCAGCTCTCGCTCCTCAGAGGGTCTCCCCACGGCCAGAAGCTGCCTGGCTACCTCTTCCCGCACTGGCGTCCCTTCTCTTCTCCTCTTTGTAGTTTCTCTCATCATTTAAAATCGTCTCGTTCAGTAAGCATTTTGTTACTGCCTGAATATCCTCACCAAAGCAAAGGGGACAGTAAAACACCATGTCCCTGAACGCCGCTTTCTGTCCCCAAAAGTCTAGCCAAGGTAAGGGAACAGTGAGAGCGCTGGGCCAGAATGTCCGGATGCATATCGGCTTCAAGGACACCGGCTTGCTGGCGCACTGGGGACGAGGGCCCGCTAGTGCTCTCTGCAGAAGGCTGCTTTCTTGCACGTACAGCAAGACAGTTGCTCCTTGGGACTCTGGTCATACAAGCAACTAACCAGCTAATGCCAATGGTGCCACTGCTCCTATTCTAGGATGTGAGACCCCTCTGAGCGAAGATTCGTGCAGCACTGAGGGCACCGTGGAGAGGATGCATGTCACTCGCCCAGCTGGCTGCCGCTGGATGCAGCCCTGTGAGGACAGAGGTGCTATCTGTCAGTTTGTCACCACTGAACTCTGCTCAGAGCAATCTGTGACCTCGCCTAAGCTTTTCTCGTGCTGCCCGTGCAGTCTCTGGTCACTTTCTTTGTCCTCTCCCCAACCCACCCCACTGGCCTGGCACAAGTGGACTAAAGGACGAGACCGCCTGTTACCCTCTTGTCCCTGTAACCCCTCCCAGGCTAGAAGGCTGGGTTCAGAGGGAGCTTCTCCTGCCTGTTCACAGCTGTCCCCTGCTGCTTTGAGCCGTGTCCGGAACATAGTTAGCATTCAGTCAGTGGTTTTGAATTGTGCTTGTGTGAATGAGTGACTCACGGATGACACTCGCCCTAGGCGGCCAGCCTGGCGTTCTCCACTCACATCCACAAACGTGATGTTTTGTAGGACCGAGGATCTGTTTCTGGGGTGAGATCCTGCCATTTCTATGGGTGTTCAGAGCGCTCTGTCGACGTTCACCTTAAGTAGTGTATTCTCCCCAGTGACATAGATGTGGTCTTTGCAGTACTTTACGTCCACTTGGTACTGTCACAGACGATTTCTTGCTACATTTGATTTCCATAACAACCTAGCAGGAACAGGTGAGGTGGTTTGAAGTTGCTGCCTAGGGGAACAAGGGCCTGTGATCACAGAGGCTCTCTGGCAGGATCTGCTGAGGCCACACCTGTTGAGTGTCTGCCCTCAGCATGCTGCCTGCTTTTGGGGTGCTGGGGCTGGACCTGGGGCCAGCACAGGGCTGGGCGAGGGCTCTACTGCTGAACTGCACGGGCTCCTAAACTAGCTGACCCTTGATAGCCTGACAGGGCTCCCCATGCAGGAGTTCTGCTGAAGGAGGAACAGGGAAAGAGGGCCAGTTGGACTCCCTGTGGGGTCCTGCCTAACACGCAGGAAGGACTTCTATAGCAGGGCCCGGCATCTCCTCCACACCTGAGTCTTCACCTGTGTGCCCTCCGTGGCTTCTCTGTGGCTGGCTTAGCCCTTCCTAGGATACTGTCCATGCGCACAGGAGGAAAAGAGCTTGGCAGAGCACAGGGATCCAACAGAGTGAAGCACACACCTCGACATGACAGAGAGCCCTCCGGCCGTGACAGACAGGGTGTCCTGATGGACAGGGCTTCCTGGCAGGAAGGGTGATGCAGGCCTGCCACTACCGAGCCCCCCGGCTGAGGACAAGGAATAATCATGCACTGAGAACAGAGGATGGACGCAGCCAGCCTGTGGCAGCCCTGGACGGGACCCGGGGAGCATGTTGGAGAAACCGTTTCCTCTTAGACGGAAATGCTTCAGAAGCATTTGATTGGAGTTGTGGCTTGGTTAGGGTTTGCGTTTGAACATAGGAGAAAAGTAGCAAACTTCTTAAAAATAGAATGATTGCATAAGGAATAAAGATCTCTAGCCACTTAAGAAATCATGTACGCACACACACATATATAAGTTCTTAGAAGAAGAAAATGAAGTTAAAACAATGGATCAGTTCTATGTCATATATTTTGCTAAGTGTCAGGAAAGGTGAGATGTGACTTTAATACAATATTGGAAAGTATTAGGAAAAGTAGGGAATAACTGGTATAATGAAAAAACTGCACAGAGATTAACAATCAGTCACTATAAAATTAAGGCCAACTTAAAGGTTACTGTAATTTCATACTTTAAAGCCTATTTCCCCTCATTGCACAAAAGTAAGAATTAAAAAGAGGCTCCCATTGCTTCAAAAAGCGATCAGAAAGCAAGACAAATTGTGTGTCATGAACACAATCGCTGAACTGTCCTGGGCTGGGAGGAGACTCTTCAAGCTGGGGTTGGAAGTGACAGAGGCTTTACCGAGAGCTTCTCTCCTCAACAGCCAACGTTAGAGGTGGACTCCCCTGGATCAGTGCCTATTTTTGGCGACCACAAATCAATCTTTTAAATGACACACCATGAAGGAGTGTCGCCGTGAAGAAGTGTCTCTTTTCCTCTTGCAGGTTCTATAGAAGGGGCACAAACAATTCCAAACAGTTGTGCGTCTGTTTAAGAGCTTTAAATAGAGGGATGCTTGGGCAAACTCATCCATATTTCATCCCAGTTTATTTTCTTGTTTGGCAACTTTGGCTTTTGGATCGCGTTATTCTGGATAATAGATTCAATACTTCAACTGTGTGGCGTAGTGACAGTTTGTGCTTCCCAGCCGTGTAGGAGGGACTCCATTGACCTTCCGCTTTATGCTTCCTTTGGTTCAGAGCCAGACCACACTAATTAGGACACCCATTTCTTCCACTGAGAGAGCCTCCTGCTTATCTTTCCTTCCATACCTGCAGAGACTGCTTCCTCTTACAGCTCACCGACGTGGATTTTCTTCCTAAACACCTCCCGATCTAAGGCAGGTTTATAGGCTCAATAAATGAGTCAAGACTGAGGAAATCAAATCATACTTCTGAATTTGTAAACAGGCTCCTGTTTCCCATTTAAATCAATCCACTCTGTAACGAAAAGGTTTTGCTTTGTGAGCTACTATCAGTTAAGTCAGCTGCTCTTCACAGTGTCAAGTTCAATATTATCACCAAGCCCATTTCACAGATGGAATTGAAATTTAGACAGTGGGATGAATTATCCAAGGATAAGCACCCAGTAAGTACAGGGCTGAATACAGAGTACACATTAGAAACTTGCTCCAGCCTCAAATGGTCAATATCAGTCCTGAAGGAGTTCACTGTACAGGTACTTGAAGGTCAAGAGCTCAATAGTTTGCTCAATAGTTTAGTCGTTAAGATGTTCCTACATTCTTTTCAGGCCTAACATTTAGATAATGTTCTTGTGTTCTCATAGCCATGATTTGGATGAGTGTGAAGTCGAAAACAAGGTAACTTACAACAGCTACTCTTGGTCTTGTTTCTATGACCATCATCTTAAACTCTCTTCTGGGGCGTCTTCCAGGGCTTCCCTGAAAGCTTTGCCTTTAAAGTTAACCATGCTTCCCTTGCTAGATCTCCTGGCCATGCAACCTTTTTATGTTTAAAAATTTTTTAAATTTTATTTGTTTTGAGTGTTTAAGTTTCAGGATGGTCGGAATGGAGGGAACAAGAACGTTTTACACTGTAACTTCAACAAGGTGTCCTCGTTCGTATAAGAATAAAAGGCAAAGTCTAGATGTTGTTTTCATACTTCTTGGTTATATTTATAAAGTAGGATTAGATACAACAGTTGAATTAATTGAATAAGTTTTTAGCAAAATATGAATATAGAAGCTTTCACAAATACTTTCTCTTCAGGGGAAATTTTCCTGGGAGTAAGCTGATATGCAATAAACTCGAAAGACAATATGACAATAGCTATTAAATCCTTTAAATCTTTCTTGCCATGAATACAAATTATATTTTCAAATCATTATTCTTAAAACAAAGTTAGGGTAATGCATCCTTATCTGCAATAAAAAAAAAATTTTAAAGTCAAATATAGGGGAGTAGTTAAGAAAATGATCTCCACATCTATGCAATGAAACACATAGAAGTCTGTTTATTGTTGTAGAAGAATGGTCATCAAACATATAATTCATAATAATTCTGTAACAATTTGTGAACACACCAGAAACCAAATTGTTTTCTGATGTATCTACATGTGTTCATTTCATTGCTTCATTACTGTGACCAAATATCAGACAAAAACAAGTTAAAGAAGGAAAATGTTATTTTGGGGTCATAGTTCAGAGGTTAGGTTCATGTGGGCTGACTCCATTGCTCTGGGCCCAAGGTGTGGCAGAGCATTGTGGTGGATGGACATGGCAGAGGGAAGTTGCTCAGCAGATGACAGTCAGGAAACAGAGGGAGCTGGGAGCCAGGGACAAGATACAGTCCTCAAAGGCATGCCCTTACTTCCTCCAGCCAGGCCCACCTGCCTACACTTACCATCAGTAATACATTCAAATCATGAGTCCATCAAATGGGTTAATCCACTGATAAAATTACAGTTCTCATAGTACATGGGACAAAAGTATGAGACCAATATTGTCAATTAGAGTAGGGTATATAAAATGTATGCAAACAATAAAATGCAAGGCAAATATATGGTAGATTTAAAAGGAAACTCTCTGAACTTATTTTCTTAATAAGTAGGAAATATAAAATTGAGTGATGTGACACTTAGGAAGTTCAGGCCATAGGGCATTACGCAGCTAGGGCAGAGTTTTAACATTAGGAGAGAATCCATCATCACAAAGATCACCTTTGACAAGGGAATCATATTGGGAAGATGGAGCCAGATGTCACCAGTTCTGACCACTCATATTCAGGGGAGGTGACCCAGGAGTTAAGGGCCAGTATAGGGCTCAGGAGTGCAAAAGTCTCCTGGTCCAGTTTCCTTTGTATTATACATTGTTGATTATAGAACTTGTATCTTTTATCTTCTTATATTCATGGGAAGCTTTAAACATTTACTTTTAAAAAGTCACCCAGCAATACCACACACACACACACACACACACAAAGCGTTGTGAGACACACCCATAAAAGTCACTTGCTCCTGAAATTGTCTGCCTTTATATAGAAATACTATACTTCTGTATATCTGAGCATTATTCAAATATTATTTCACTAATAAATGAAGTCCATTTCCAAAGAAGTAAAACATTTAAAGAGGGAGCTATGATTTGGGGATCACCAGACTGATTATTCTCTTCCTAAAAATGCATACATGCCTAATTCTCATGCTAATCCTTGCTGAAGACAGGTGCCAATTTTAAAAGGAGCTACGCTGTTTGTGATCTGTCACTGAATTCCCATGCCTTGGCTTTCTTTTATTATTGGGGAAGGGAATATGTTCTAGAAGTTGCTGCTTTACTTTTCACTTTCTTGGGTTTTCTTTCTCTAAAAAACTTAGGATAAAATAATCACATAGTATTTATTCTTTTATTCATTTGAATTGTAATGTTTACTTTCAATTCTTCAAAAATTCTTGACATACAAATTAGATAAATGAATATATACATATATATACAGGCATGTTTAGCTATGTGCTGATATTGTAATTTTGTTAAGTAAAAATTCTGTAGAATTCAGAGTTTGGGACTCTGGATAGAGTTAGCTAACAGTGGGGTCTTTCCCACTCTGTTACTGGTTTGGCGAGGAGCAGAGATGTGTGACATGGGCCTGGAGGAGCAGCCGAAGTCATGACAAAGAGCCCTGGAAAGATGGAAGAGCAGGAAAGCAGGCAAGAGGCTCAGGGGTTGAAAGGCTGTCCATGCGGAAAGCCATGGAGTCAGCAAGTGGTAGTAGGGATTTCTACAGGTTCCTTAGGAGAGGGAGAGAGAAAGGGAGGACAGAGCAGGATGAAGAAAACCCATGCAGGAGTATGTAGTCGGCCAAGGGCAGGACTGTCTACCCCACCCTCATTCGTAACTGCTGCCCAGGGACCAGCACCCAGAGGGTCACAGAGGGTTCTGGATCAGCCAAGGACACACAGGCAGAGCAGAACCAATTGGGTATATGCCTGTGTGTGTGTGTGTGTGTGTGTGTGTGTGTGTGTGTGTGTATAGAGGAACACAGGACACACACACATGTATGTAGTATCTGTTACCAGAGCATTTAAAGTATTTGTGTTCTTTTATGGAACGCTGATGTGGTGAATTAGAGCCAGCTTAAATAGTATATAAAAAGATGTTTTATGAACTCCACATGTGTAAGCAAATGTAGCTTTAATTTATTGCTTTTAACATAGAAATTTTAAAGTTTACATCTAGAAAATGAGATCTAGAGGATAAGAACATAGGTATTGTTGTTTGCAAGGCCAGTAAAAGTTTTGTTTCTCCAAAATCTTTGATGAAGAAGTTGTAGAAGACAGGGGGTGGGGGAGAAGGTGGGGGGAGAGAGATAGAGATAGAGATAGAGATAGATAGAGAGAGAGAGAGAGAGAGAGAGAGAGAGAGAGAGAGAGAGAGAGAGAGAGAATTACCTATTATCCTAAATTGCTTTTGAAAAATAGAAAAGAACTAATATGAATTATTTATAGTATTCTTGGCTAAACATAACTTTATTAAAGCAAGAGAAATTCACCCTTAGTTGGATATAAGCAAGGATTCGTGAGGCACCAGTATGAAGAAAGCAAATGGTTCTACTCCTTAAGGTCTTGCAAATCTGCCATGACCAGCACCCATGGAGTGGGCCAGTACAGGGTTTTAGGACCAAGTCTTACTGACAGTGCTGAGTGTTGATGGCCCCTCTCTGCAATATGAAATTCTGAAGAGAGATTGACATTCTGTATTGTGGAAAAATAACATTGTTTCTGCTACGTTTACCATTTTGAAAAAGATTTTCTCACATTTTAACTACATAAAAATCAAAACCAAGACCAGCCACTGTCTTAAGAGAGAATATTTGTCCATTAAAATTTTTCTCACTGTTGGTGTATTATATGCTCAGATTCTGGCTTTCACTTATCACATAATGGGAGCAACATCCACATGGAGTAGGAGAGGCCTGCTGAACCCCAAAACAGGTCTCACGGAGCAGGCCGCCATCTTGACAAGACTTATTACACACATATCAAAGAATATTTGAAACTATGTCAAAACCAAAAAGGAAAAAGTATTTCATTTAGCCAACATGAAATATTTCCACATTTATGAAGGTCAAAAGGTTTGGGAGGTTCGAGTTGAGTTATTGGGGTTCTTTCCCAGCTGCCAAAGGGATGAGCAGAAATCCTCATATTTCCTGTTCAACAGTTGATCTGTCAATCACCCCAGACACAAGAGTAAGAAACATGTCTACACAGCACACAGTATGTGTTTCACAAACCATATCTCAGAACTTCATTTTGTCTTGAAACATCTGTCTTTTTTTAAAAAAAAATTATTTAACTGATAAAAAGAAACATAAAAATTACACATATTAATGGGGTATCATAAAGTTTTGATACACATATAAATTGTTCAATGTTTAAATCAGGTTAGATATATCTATCTTCTAAAATAGTTATCATTTCTTTATGGTGAAAACTTTCAAACCCTTTCTTCTAGCTTTTGAAGGTACAGGCATTATCTGACTGTCTTTGGCCTACTGTGCAACAGCTCACCAGAGCTTAGTACCTGTTGAGATTCTTTTCCCATCCCTACCTGCCCTTCTCTTCCCACCTGCTCTCAACTTTGACCAGATCAGCTGTGTTAGATTCTGCACATGAGTGAGAGCAGGTGACCTTTGTCTTTCTGTGCTGACTGCTTTCACTGAACATAATGTCCTCCACATCCAAGTCCCACAAAGGGCAGGATTTCATCTTTTTGTGACTGAATAGTATTCCATTATATTTTTGCTCTACCATTTCTACATCCATTCTTCTGTTGTTGGCTGATACTTAGGTTGATTCTATATTTTGACTATGTTAACTAACCCGATTTGATCATCAAACAATGAATACAGGAATCACAATATCACATTATACTCCATAGGTATATATGATCATTAGAAGTGCAAACAACAATAAAGAACAGTAGTTTAGTCATTTTTAAAATCTCAAAGTCAATTTTAGTGATATAATTTTATGTCATAGAGATCAATATTATAAATTCCATAGAGATAATCTAAAGGTAGATTTCAAAGATTTTGTTTATGTTGACCTGAATGCATGTGTGTATAATGAATGAGAGAAAAATGGTCTTTTGATGATAGGTGCTATGTTAGTATTGTTGTCACCAATAGCAACTTAGAGTCAATGGACAGATAAATGCAATTGTGACTATTGATTCAATGTAATAGTTCCATGCAGTTCACTTGGCTTTTGATTTTAAGTCTAGAAATTAGAGCACATTATCTTAAGGGATTTAATTCTGCTCCCTGCCTGTTCTTTTGTGGATATAGGGGAATGAGATGGATGAGAAAGTGGAAAATGCAAGTCCAGTGACCTTTTATGTGCTAGAGACAGACTCAGGCACACTGCTGCTTATGACGGAGTGAAGGGGTGGCCCAAGGGACTTGAACTCAGGTGGGGTCACACAGGAAGGAAGAGCACTCAAGAGAGCCAACACACCCAGCCTCCCTAACTCATGGGTAAATGTGCTTCTCACAGATGTCAGTGCTCTGTTATGTAAAAACTGCCCATGAGGCTTTTTAAAAAAAATTATATATATATATGTATATATACATACACATATATATATATAAATTATTTCAAAAAATTACATGAATAGCAACTTTTGAAAAGGATATCCCATTTTCCATTCTGTGCTAAAGATACTTCGGTTTTTGTTTGTTTTAGTTTTTTTGTTGTTTTGTTTTTCGTAACATTTGCAAATTGTCCATACCATTTCAGACAACATCTTCTTTCCCAAATGAAGGAAGAAAATACGACTGAAATCATGTCTAGGATATTATATAAAACTCTAATAGTCTTTCCTTTTAAAAGAACATTAAGAATTACCTCCAGCAACTGAAAAAACATGTTACCTTTTGATATGCAAAATCCTTTGGCAAACTTATTTTAGCTAATCATCTTTTCCATTTGCTGTATAGTTGCATTGTGAACACACTGAATCAATACCCCTTTTAATAACATGCTCTGTATTTCATGAAATGTAAAAATGCTGAAGCATTTCTCAGACATTTGCGTGGCACAAAAGGAGGTGCAGTAAGGGAATGTGGAATCAAATGAAAAGCTGTTAACTGATAATTTCGCTGGTGGCCTTGGTTTCTAATTGAGGCTGGCAGAATAGCGAGAGGTCCATGAGTGTATCAGCCGACCTTCCTGAAGAAATAAAGCCATGACGAGGCTACAAGCGAGTAGGGTAGGAGACTCACAAAGCCCATTACATGTAAAGGCTCTGGATTGGACCCTAAATCAGCTAACAGGCACTTTTAGGTGCAAAATGGAATGGCCAAAGTGTTAGTGGATCTATAACTCAAATGGCCAAAGCCTGAGTCTTGACTATGTCATAAAGTAAAATCCCTTGCTCTGGGAAGATTCGAGTGTCCATTACAAGAGTAGGCAGGCTTTGGGGTGGCTTCTTAACAACAAATGGAGCACAGGGCTGAAGATCAGTTCTATGCAAGAGAAAGGGGCTTAGCCATGGAGAGAATGGAACGACACTGAGGCCGATACCTCCGGTGACCCTATGGGTTGGGCTGCCTCAAATGTTGACTTCTGAACATTAGAGAGGTGGCTGAGGTTTAAGTGAAGAAAGCACTATTTAAAAATAGTAACACAAACTTCTTCTGGGAGGGAAAAGGGGGCCATGGCTGATGTCCTGGCATCCCAGGAGTGTCCTGCCCCGCTTGTACCTTTTAGACTTTCGTATCTCTTATCTCTCTCCTTCCTGGGTATGTGCCTAGGCCCAGGAGATGCTGGTAGGATGGCCATAAGGTGGGAAGCAGGGCAAGGGGAAGGGCCAAATGGAGCGATCCAGGCCGGAAGCAGCCAGGGGGACTTCATTAACAACTCCTGCCTGAGTCTTTAGGGAGAGGTAGTGCTGGCAGGTCATCTTGGTAATCCAAGGGCTCTGGAGACACTGACATCCCAATCTCCCAGGGGTGGTCTCCAAATTCCTGGAACCAAACCAGCCTTCATTTTCTGGAGCGGACCCAATGCCCTAGCTGCACGGACTGCCTGTCTTCCATTTTTGCTTCAAGGCTGCTTTCCATGTTCACATTTTATTTTCATAACATGAAAACAGTCTGTGTAGACACTACCCATAACTGACAGCGGAGTTGCTGCGATCCGTTTTTGGCTTTGTTTTTCTACCTTGCAGGCAGAAGAAACCTTTAAAATCGTGTTCCTCTGTCCTGTGAGCTGGGTTTCAGGACAACTCTGAAACCCAACTGCTCTCAGGCGTATGGCAAACTAAGCAAAGGCATGGCAGTGATTCCTGTGGAGCCGGTGCCCACTCCGCTTCCTCCAGAGGAGAGGCTGACGTCCCAGTCCTAAGGGGTCCCGAGAGGACAGCAGCGGAGTGGCGAGCTGCAGCTCCTGCCCCAGGGGACTAGCCACGGCGTTCTCCGCTCCAAGTAGCCCTTTCCAGCCTCCTGCATAGGCTCTAAATCCGGGCACTTTCCAGCCTCCTGCATAGGCCCTAAATCCGGGCACCTTTCAGCCTCCTGCATAGGCCCTAAATCCAGGTTTTATCGGAAATGGGACTCCTACGAGATGTCGCAGGGGCTGGCATTTACTCAGCTCTCCTGCGGAGAAAATGAGGCACCTGCGGGCTCCTCCATCACGGCTTCGGGGGCACCTATTAAACGACAGCCCCCTCGCCCATGGAAAGTGGCACTGGAGACGATGTGACCTTCTGTGAAGTCGCGGGCTGCATTGTAGGGTTTTCTAATAGTAACTATCAGGGGAAAAGGCCTCAAGATATCTGTTCTTTTGAACAATACAGGTTCTGATAAATTACTGGGATAGAATCAAGCGGTGCCGTGCTGCATCTGGCAAGGTGCTTATTTCCTTCCATACATTTTTTAAAAATCGCTCTCTAATGACCGTATCTTGGGGGAAATAATAATATAGTTTCTATATAATTAAAACTTTTCCTGAGTTCACAGGAACATGGAATGACAGCTAAATCAACTGGATTAGCAGTATTCCAGCAGGGTACAAAAACCGCCTGAGCAGGCTTTGATTCAGCGTGGGCTGTGCTGTGCCTTTCTGAAATCAGCCCACCTTCAAGAATCGCTCCTGGCATAAAGCAAGGGGCAGAAGCAAGAGGGGTGAGCCGCCCTGGCGCTGAGTCGGCTTCCGAAACTCCTCACCGTGGTGGATGGCAGACCAGAAAGAAAGTCTGCTCAACTTCTTCACCACTTTCTTATTGCAAAGTTTTTGGCTGTTTCGTTATTCCAGTTATGGATATTCATAAAAGCAGCACCTTTACATGTAACTCCCTCTACATGTGAGATTGCGACAGACCCACTTCAGTGGGAGGTCAGAGTAGGTTTTGAAGATTTTGATGGCACTGTCACCTCGTCAGTTTTTAATGATATCTATGAAATGACCGTTGCTGAATTCTCCCATTTTTTTCAATATTATTTCAGATTAACAAGTTTTTTAAAAGCCCTTCATAATCTACACAGTAAATCCTTCTAAAATAGGTGTTCCTGAGCCAAACAAACACCCTAAATACTCAGCAAACAACTGGAAAATTTTTCTTCTTGGAAAATGGGACCCTTCACGTATCATTCAAGCACTGAACTGAAAAAGCTTGTATCCACATTGCCAAAACAACCTGTCAGTTCAGAGAAAATAATCAGTCAAAACAGTTATTTGGTGTCAGGTAGGAATGAGTTTTCGCTTTTCAGCAGGTTTTGTTGGTGCCGTGTAGCAGCAGACTAGAAAGCACATCCATTTCAGAACTCCCTTCTTTGGAAACTGTAGCATCCTCCTGGCCTAGAATACAGACCGAAGGCTCCAGGAGGGGCTGCTGAAGGCCAGGTAGACATTGGGATTGGAGGCACTGGGGCCAACAGGACCTGGATCTGGTCATTTATGTCTTTGAGCATGTCATGTATACCTTTCGATATCCCAGTGGCTCAGGTGAAATGCAGCACTAGGCTCTGCAGACAGGAAAGGGAGTTGCACTGTGGTATTGTCCCCCAGGTGCTTTTAGACACCCTGACCTATACACCTCAAATAGTAGCATTTGCATTAAATAGCTTGTTTCTTTGAAGGTAGCTCATCGCTTGTAGTTGGTAGCTCATAGCTATGTGCTACTGTCCACTAAGTGTGGAAAGTCCCATCCTTTCTGAATTATTAGGATGCTGTCCATTTAGCCCCTTTTTATCAAAACATTGAACTGAGTTTCATGGCTGTTTCTTTCTTTCTCTCTCTCTTTTTTTTTTTTTTGTCAAGTTGCATTGCCTCTGGGTACAGATGAATTTAATTCTGTGTCTACATAAAGCTGTAAGTAGAGATAGGTTAGAATCAAATTATCAGACACTAGTGAAATTTAATCTTTAAAGGCAAGAAAAGTGATCCTCTGTGTGGGAGTGCTCTGCCCCTGATGATTGGTGATTCCTTGGAGCAAATGAGTCAGGGCCAGGAGAGGCAGAGAGAAACATGTCCCCAGTTAGACTGAGAAACGCCTGGAGAAACCGTGGGCTGTGAGGAGTCAATCCACATGCACAAGAGCTCTGTGGGTGCCAGCGGTCAGCACGTTTACACTGTTACTGTTAAGTAGGCCTGATCACCCTTCAGATTCGGAGCTAGAGCATCTCTTATGTAATGCCGTTCTGCCTTCCTCTGACCTCCTCTTTTATGAAGAGGACAGGGAGCCACTGTGAGCAGGTGAGAAAACTGTGAAAACGTCTGGTGATCCAAGAGGCATTGCATAGGACTGGGGGCTAACAGTCAAGGCTGCAGACGTGGTGAACCAGACTTTGCATCTCAACCACATCTGCTGTGCAATCCAGTATTCAAAGTTTTTCAGCAAGAATTGGAAAGAACTCAACCATCCTCCGAGATACATCTATGTACTGAAATGTGCTCCAGCTGTTAAAAACATGGGGATTCTCTACGTATTGATAATGAAAGGTTTTGGGATATGTTAACTAAAAAACCAAAAGGGATGGATAGCTCAGTTGGTAGAGTGCTTGCCTAGCATGCACAAGGCCCTGGGTTCAATCCCCAGCCAGCTACAACAACAACAACAACAAAATGAAAAGTCATGTATTCAGTATTATGTCTTTTAAATAATGAAGAGGGATGTGTATGTGTGTGTGTGTGTGATAGAGACAAAGAGAGGAGTCAGGCAGACACCAGAGGTCACACACTATCTGTAGGAGGTAGGGGAGGCTGGTGTATAAGGAGAAGGAGACCAATAGAAATCATAGTAGGAGTAAGACTTTTTAATACAGAATTTAAAATAATAATTTTGGTCTGGGCACCATGGGGTATGCTTGTAATCCCAGAAACTCAGGAGGCTGAAGCAGGAGGAACATGAGTTTAAGGCTAGACTCAGCAACGTAGCGAGGACCTAAGCAACTCAGGGAGACCCTGTATCAAAATAAAATACAAAAAGGGCTGGGAATGTGGCTCAGTTGTTAAGCATCCCTGAGTTCAATCCCTCATGCCAATAATAATAATAATGATGATGATAACAATTATCATCATAATCATAACAATAATAATAATTTTGGTTTCTAAGATGTACAAATGAATTCCTTTTCAAATTTTGTTTTAAAGAAGCCAAGCTTTATGCCATCTTTAAAAATGTACATTATCCCATCTCAAAACTAATCAAAAATTGTATGACCAGAGATTACTCAGAAGGAAATCCTGTGATATTTTCCGGGAGTAGAGATGTAGAATTTTCTAATTCCATAAGGTTTCCCCTAATTTACTGTGGAGTGCAAGATTTATTGTAAATAAATTCTAAGGGTTCTTGAAATCGTATTGAATGTTTTTCCCATCCTTCCTCCCCACTAGCATATGTAATATGTACTTACATGTACAGAAACCACACTCTGCGGTAGAACAGAATGGGAACGGTAGCAGTTATGGGCTGACAGGCTGTGGTTTTGCACACTGACACACGACGACTCTGCGTACTGACGTTTAGCCATAGAGACTTGCAGTGGCTCACAGGTACCTGTAGAAGATAAGTACAGTAGCAGGACACAAAGCAACCAGGACAGAACAATCCCCCCAGGCTTAGTGCAGTAAAAGTTCCGAAGCTGCAGGAGCTAAGAGTCTCTAGGCTGTTGACAAGCTGCACCCACGAAAGGAATGGAGAATGTGCCTTCCAAAGAACTGCACCAACTCCCTGCCTTGATGTGCCCCCAAACTTGCTTGTGTATGAAAGTAAGAGCCCTACTGTGCTCGGGGCTCAGACTTTGGGAATTATCCCTTTGAGCCGTGGCGCAACTGATAAAGTGATGCTTCCGGATCTCGGCGTCCTGACCCTCAGCCCGCTGCAGTGCAGAGGCTGGGGAAGGAGCACAGACAGGAAGTCAGGAGGATGGTCACGGCTCCCTGACTCCTTTCTTGTAGGAAGCATTAGATCATTCCTTAACGATTCCGAGCCCTGGTTTTCCTCCATGCTGTTGTTCTCTGTCCAGGACTTGATGCTTATAACATTCCAAAGTATTTTCACGGCTGTTGAAGCACCATGCCCATGAATGGTAGCAGGAGTCTCCGTCTTGCGCTCCATGCCACCTGTGCTCCATCAGACAGCTCTGCATGCTGTCATGCTGCATACCGCGTCTCTCATTTCGCGCCTTTGCTTCCGTTGCCTTGCTTTAAAATGCTTTTGTTTATCACTTCTCTTCCATCTAGAAAACCGTTCTAGAAAATCTTTTGGGTCCAACCAGTTTTCCTTCTTCTGTCTCCTAACTAAATGTCACTTAGTCCACAAAGACTTTCCTATTAATGTTTCCGTATGGCCATGTCACTTGCTTAGTTATGGAGCAGACATTTGCTGGCCATTGTCTGTGGCTAGGCCTTCTCAGGAGCTTTAAGGCAACAGAACCAAACCCACTTCCCTCCCCTCGTTCACGGCAGACCTGCCACACCCCTGCATTTCCGGCTGTTCTGTGACATTCCCTCTACCTGTGCATAAAACAGAAAGAAACCCTAGTGCTGAGACTACATTCCACTTTGGGATGGTTTTGAATGTAAAGTTCTTAAGATTTTAAATTAATTCCAAGAGTAGCCTTGGCTCAGGGGGAGGTTTTTCTACGTTCTCTTCGGGTTGTTCATTTCTCTAGTCTGTTCTCAAGCTTGAGAACATTTCCTTTTTGGTGACTCAAACATCACCCTAAACATCCTGATCTTGCATGAAAAACAATACGTCCATGAGGGAAAACACTCATGAGGAAAAATTGCTACGTTTGTTTCTTTACTCTGACTGTGAGCTATATAAAGGAGAAGTCATGATGGGAGATATCAAAGCAGTGGAGGATGCATAATCCCTCCAGCGTCATTGCATTATGAGAAACTTGAGAGCAGGACCTCTCATAGTGAGATGGAATTGCCTGAGTGGACGTGCTTTATAGCTGATGTCATCCCTGAACTTCATGGGAGAGCTCAAGGCCCTGGTGACTCCCACCATCCTGCTAAGCAAAGTCTGGGCAGAGCCGCCTGCGTTCTCGAGAGCCTGCACTTGGCAGCAGTACAGACCCATCACGGGAGCCCCTGAGAGTGCCCTGCTGTGCATTTTGCTTGTCACATCAAGTTTGCTTAACAGTCTCTAAAATTTTATATGGGGCTGTGAATTGCATATGAGGCTGTCAATCTGTTTTTCAGACATACATGGTCAGATAAAGTGTATTTTTTCTCACTTTGACAGAAACCCTCTGGATGGTTTCAATCACTCTCACTTCTCCCGCTCTGAATGGTTTCTGTAACAGCTCCTGAGCACCATCCTCCATAGGTCCTCCATAGGGTTCACCGTCTACGGGGAGGAAGGAAATCAAGGAATTGACTTACCCTGAGCGAGATCTGAATTGCAATGGGTTTTATTGGTGAACAGTGACTTGTTTGTTGACTCAATATTAAGAGCTCTACCCAGGCAGATTGATTCACAAACCTCGAGGGTGAAATCAGCCCTGGGTGTGGCAGAGCACACTTTTCTTGATTCAGTAGTTTACCTCTGAGATAGGCAGGCAGAAACCTGCTGAGACAGAGGATCTGCGGAAAGGAGTCGTGACTCAGAGATAGCCTTTCGCAGCGTATTCCAGGAATCTATCTACACAGCAACACCGCCATCCTGAGAATGAGCCTGTGGCCGTTTGCATATGGCGGAACTGGCCTTGGAGCAGAAAGGGAAGTACAGGCCTGCGTGGCCCGGACCTGCCTGGGAAAACTGGGATCAGAGCCTGTGGGACTGAGTACTGCATGGTCTCTGTTCCCGCAGCCACAGCCTCTCCGGTCAGCTCAGCACAGCAGAGTGTCAGGCCTCCGTATCTCCTGTGGGTTGCAGACAGGCACGAGGAAAGGGACTGCCCCTCGCTACCTATAGGCCTGCCCCCATGCACGTGTGCTGTCCCCGAGGAACAGGAGCACACAGATGCTTCCCAGCAGGGGCGCCTCACAGGATGGGCACAAAGGAGAAGCCCTCGGGGGATGGAACGGCTCTTCTGGTGACTCCACACTCCTCCCTGTTATCCCACATCTGCTCAGCTTCACTTACAGGTTCAGAACATGGGATTCTCTAATATCTTGTTCTCATCATTCACAGTTTCTAGAATGATTAGAAAGTTCAGCCTTGCTGTTCATCGAAGTCAGTGCCCTCATCAAGTACCATTCTTTTATCCTTCAGGAACATTGATATTAAAATATTTATCAAATCAAGAATATAATGATAAGCATCCTTATTGACTCTGAAATATGCAAACTACCGGACAACTAACGGCTGGGTTCACATTCATTCAGAGCAGGGAGAATCTGAAGGAATGCAAGGGGACATTGAAGCAGTCAGAGGGTGACTACCAATGTGAAGGTCATCCGGAACATTACAAGCCTTCCAGAGGATGGTCCACAGAGAGCAAGCCTGCCAAGGCCTGGACTGGTCGCGGTTACATGTTCTGCTAGTACAGTGATGGTCTCGGGTTCATCAGTCTCACTCGTGCTTCCTAATAAGCTAAGCACCAGGAATAACAAGAAGATAGAGCCAGCACAGGTCCTTGCTTGGTGGAGTACGTGGACAGATGTGCACAGAGAGAAGAAAGGAGAGAGGGCAGTGGAAAAGATGGTTTCTACTGCCAAGGACTAAAATTTCTCCTCGAATAATCCAAAGGTATTTTGAAAAATTCAGAAATGCTCAGAGATAGTGACAGATCAGGATGAGAAGCTTTTTGCAGCAGCTTCCACTCATGCCCCTCTGCAGAGACAGTTCCAGACGTCTCTGCCTTGCTGTCCCATGAGAATAGAACCCCCAAAGCAAAACACGGCTCATTGGGGGAAACGCTTCTTATTCAGGCCCAGACCTGTCTGTACCCGGAGGGCATTTTGGTCTTAACCGTCTGAAGAGTGGCTGGTGGAGGAGGCAGCACGGGTGCTGGCATCCGCTGCCTTGGCAACGCAGAGATGGTAGAGTCAGAAATCCCTGTCCTACTACCAGGGAACCCGTGGACAGGGAGGATGTCCCCTGGTTGATGCAGAGGAGAAAGAGTCTGGCCGAGAAGGAAACCTGTAGAGGACGTGTGAGCATCCCATCACAGAGCCGAAAGGCTGGGCCTCCTCTGCTCTTCCTCACCTTCCTCCCACACACAATCAGATAATCCTGTCTCACTGAAACAGCAGCACGTCATTCCCACCTAGATTGTCTCTCTTAGTGTAGGATGGGTCCCTTTGTCACTCGGGTCTTTATAGCTCTCACTGCCACTCAAGGAAGTCAGCGCCATCCCTTGAAATCTCTCCCTTGGGTCACTGTGGAACTGTGCTCCAGCGGGTCCTTTCGGACTTCAGCGATGAGCTCCCTGGCTGAGCACAGGCACCTTTTCTACCTGCCTGGAGGAGATTTTTTTTTTAACAGGTTCCCAAAGTCACAATTAGAGATCATTCAGTTTTAAAAAACTGGTGAGAACCAATTGGAAAGAACCAGGGAAGGAAATGTCCAATCGACGTGTGCTAGATTTCTTCATAAGGAGCACACCAAGAGCAGGACACCTATTTCCTCCACACGCCTAATCTACTTGTGATATGGGAAATTGGACAGAAAAACAGAATGTCCAGGCATTTAAGCCCCTGAAATTTTTTTATTGGCCTCCTCTGGAGAAAAATATAGCTTCCACTGTGTTGTGTGTGTTAATCTCATCATCAGCCCAGCCATGAGAGTCTCCATGGACATGCTGAGAAGGAGGAGCCCTGTGCCCGCCCAGTCCTGTGCTAGCTGGCTGTCCACCTGGAGTAAGCTGTGCACTGCCTTGAGCCAGCCTCGCCTGCAGCTCAGGGGCTGGACTCTGGGGTCTCTGGCTGCCTTCCCATACTAGTAGTCCAAGATCTCCCCTAAAACCAGAGTTCATCCAACAACTGATACCTTTTCTTATCTGTACAAGTTTGACTTTGGCCATTGGCTGTGCAGTGGCTGTTACCTAATAGTGAAAAATGAAGTGTGCGGAGGATTCACTTAGCGATCGGTGGCAGCCAGGCTGAGCTTTGTCACCAGTTTGTCACCAGTTATGTTCCTTCCACCATCCACCGACTGTCAGGTGCAGGGCGGACACGGTGTGAGGCCATGGAATTCTCAATGCTGAGCCACTACTCCTAATCAATATGGAAGATCCTCGAGGGATCGGAAACTGATGATCCTGGCCACAGCCCCTCCTTTCCGCCGTCTGCACGCCTCGCTTTAGTCTGCTGCCTGTGTAAATCTTATCGGACACAATCATCGGAATCTCCATCAGACGTGCAGAGAAAAAGGAGCCCTGTGCCCCCCAGTTCCCAGCACTTCCACTTTAACGGGGACAGAACAGATGCTCCCCACATTCACCTGTGGGAGCAAACGAACACAGCTCCCATCCGCTGGACACGTGAGTCCCTCGAGAGCTGTTTGCTGGACACCCGTGGGCATTAAAGTTCACATAGATGAAATCTCCAGTCCTGCACGTGCTCGGAGCCCAAACACAGGACATCCCAGAAATCCCACTGGGATTTCTGCGGACCTGGTACAGTGGCAGTACTGGGAATAGGGAGCAGGCAGAGGAGAGAGACACTGAGCCTGTGGGGCCCTGTGGTTTTCCCAGTGCCCTGGCCTCCTGGTCCTCCCCAGCCCCTGCTCCTGCTTCCTGCACCCTCCACAAAGGAATCCCTAGTCCTCCGCCCCCAATTTCCAGACTATTCCCAACACCCCCACGTCCCTAAGGGGCCCCTGCATGGTGACATTGAAGTGCTTTGCTCCCTCATGCCTTCCTGCAGCCCTGACGTGGGTGCCCCCCAGGTACAGGCCAGTTCTGCCCCACGCATCCCCAATCCAGCGTCCCTCCCAGGCAGCTGCAGAAGCTCTCAGAGCGGGCTCCTGCTCTCCACTCTCGTTCAGATTCAAATTCATTTTCTGCCCAATGCCACAGATCTTTTTTCTTTTAATTTAATTTTATTAGTTCTTCTTAGTTATCCATGACAGTAGAATCCATTTGATAAAATTATATAAGCATAGGATGTATCTTATCCTAAGATCCCATACTTCTGGGTGGGCATGATGGTGGGGTTCACACAGGTAATTTCATATGTGTACATAGGCAGAGTATGTCAGATTTATTCTACTGTCTTTCCTATTCCTATCTCCCCTCCCTTCCTTTCATTCCCCTTTTCTAATCTACCAAACATTTTTCCCCCTCCCTGCCTTGATTGTGGTTTAGCTTCCACATATCAGCACAGATTTTTCAACCTTTGTTTCTTGGGAATTGGCTTATTTCACATACCATGATAGTCTCCAGATCCATCTCTTTACTAGCAAATGTCATAAAGTCATTCTTCTTTATTGCTGAGTAATATTCCATTGTGTATATATTCACAATTTCTTTATCCATTCATCTATTAATGGGCATCTATGTCGGTTCCATAGATTAACTATTGTGAATTGTGCTAAGTAAACACTGATATGGCTATGTCACTAATATATGCTGAGTTTAAATTCTTTGGATATATGCTGAGGAGTGGAATAACTCGGTGAAATTGTGGTTTCATTCCTAGATTTTTGAGGAAACTCCATGCTGCCTTCCAAAGGGGTTGCCCCGATTTTTCCCCCACCTCCTCACCAACATCTGTTGTTGCTTGTATTCTTGGTCATTGCCGTTCTGACCGGAGTGAGATGGAATCTCAGCATAGTTTTAATTTGCATTTCTCTAATTGCTAGAAATGTTGAACACTTTTTAAAAATGCACTTGTTCACCATTCATATTTCTTCTTTTGAGAAATGTCTGTTCAGTTCCTTTGCCTATTTAGTAATGGATTATTTGTTTTTCTGGTGTTAAGTTTTTGAGTTCTTTATATATGCTGGAGATTAATGCTCTACCTGAGGTGCTGATGGCAAAGATTTTCTCCCATTCTGAAGTCTCTCTCTCCACACTCTTGATCATCTCTTTAGCTGTAAAGAAGCTTTTAAATTCGATCCATCCCACGTGTTGGTTGTTGGATTCATTTCTGTGCTTGAGGAGCCTTGCCCCAGGCGTCCCCAGTCCAGCGTCAGTTCCGGTACCAACGAGTGTTGGGCCTGCCTTTTCTTCTAGTGCGTGCAGTTTCTGGTCAATTCCTAGATCTTTGATCCACTTAGAGTTGATTGTTGTTCAGGTCAAGAGACAGTGATTAGCTTTCATTCTACTACATATGGATGTCCAGTTTTACCAGCACCATTTGTTGAAGAAGCTTTATTTTCTTAGGTATGTGTTTTTGGTGCTTTTGTCTAGTAAGAGGTTAGTGCATTTGTGTGGATTTGTCTCTGTGACTTCTGTTCTGTTCCACTGGCCTTCCTGTCTATTTCGGTGCCAATACCATGCTGTTTTTATGACTATAGCTCTGTCATATAACGTAAGGTCTAGTGTTGTGATTCCTCCTGCTTTTCTTTTCTCACCAAGCATTGCATTAGCTTTTCTGGTCCTCTTAGTTTTCCAAATAAATTTCATAATTACTTTTTCTATTTCTATGAAGAACATTATTGGAATTTTGATGGGTGCATTGTACATGTATATCTCTTTTGGTAGTAAAACCATTTTTGAAATACTGATTTTGCCCATCCAAGAACATCTTCTAAGGTCTTCCTCAATTTCTTTCTTTAGTTTTCATTCTGTAGTTTTCATTGTAGAGATCCTTTACCTCTTTTGTTAGATTGATTCAAAATACTATATTTTTTGGAGGCCATTGTGAATGGGATGGTTTTCCTAATTTCTCTTTCACCGGATTCGTCATTTGACAAAATAAAGCCTCCACTCATGCTTAGAACACTGGAGAAACTAGGGATAAGAGGAACATTCCTCAACATTGCAAAACCTATTATATGACAAACCCAAGGCCAATATCATTCTAACCAGAGAAAAACAGAAAGCTTTCCCTCTAAAAACAGGAATAAGACAGGGATGCCCTCTTTCACCACTTCTATTCAGCATAGTCCTTGAAATTCTAGCCAGAGTAATTAGGGAAAAGGAAGAAATTTAAGGGATACAAATGGGAAAAGAAGAGTTCAAACTATTTCTGTTTCCCCATGACATGATTCCATATTTAGAAGACCCAAAAAACCCCACCAGTATACTTGTAGGATGAAGAAATGAATTCAGCAAAGCAACAGAATCCAAAATTAACACCCACAGATCAATTGCTCTCCTATCCTCCAATGATGAATCGGTCACATGATCTTCTCAAGGCATAAATTAGGATGCACCCTTTATTAAAAACTCCTGGGTCTTTCCTTTGCACTCATAGTAAAGTGCTAACCGAAGGCCCCTGGTGCGGCTGCCCCACCTCCCTCTGCACCTCTTGCTGAGACGCCCCAGCCAGCCTGCCCTTCTGCTGCCTGGGCTTGCCTCAGTCTCTTTCCTACCCTGGGAAGTTTGTGTTGGTCCCTCTGCCTTCTCTGGGGACTTTATATCCACAGGGTGGACGGCTGGTTTCTTCGGGCTTCTTTCAATCTCTGCTGGCATCTCCGGATCCTCAAAGGGGTTTTCCTGACCCTCTTCTTTTGGCACCTTCTCTACAGCCCAGCTCAGCTCCGGTTACATGCTTCATGACACTTTTTGCAGTGCAAGTAGCTTTAATGCATTTATTTTGTTTTGTATTATGTGTCAGGTGAGAGCAAGACTTGTGTTGTCTTATTTGCTGTGGAGAGGCTAGAAAATATGTGTTAGGGAATGAATAACTGAAAGAACAAAAGGCACTTAGTTACCTGTTCCAAGCACTTCTAAGAATGAGATAGAGTCAGATTCCAACAAGGGAAGGTGACTGCAAAATTCTAGAGCATGATGGTTATTCACAGATTATGTACAGTCAGGAGCCAGCTTGGAAACACTTGGCGCTTGATGTGAATGATTGGCAGAAAGCTAAAGAGAAAAACAAAGGAGAAAAATGGAAAAACATATTAGGACCCCTGAAAAACATGACACCCCCCACCTTTGGCTGTGGGTGGCCTTCTTCTCTCCATCTATCACTCACATGTGCCATGTGTAGCAGGCCTTCTGCCGCCACTGGGCTGTCTCTCCACGCAGCCTCTGCCATATCCCTGAGGTCCCCAGGCTCCTTCCTTCACCGAGCTGCTTGCTGTGGGACCTCTCGCCGCCCCTCGGTGGTCTTGGTCAGGCATTTCAGTTCTTGAGAATTGCTGCTTCTTGTTTCACCTGAAGGTATTTTAAGTCAAAACCTCCGTTAAGCTTCTGGTGAGTTGCTGTGTGAGCAAGTCCTACAAGGACCGCCATGTCCTTCCTCACTGGTGTTAAAGGAAAGCTGTAGAATCTTTTCACAGGTCAATTGCAGCTAATGATCCTGGTGAGGTGGTTAGATGTGATCATTAAGACCAGCTACGCCAACCTTTCCTTGAGGCTTAGCGATAAAGGCCCCTAGCCGTCCTGCATTGCTTTCTAGAGCACAAGTACGGCTCTGTTCTTTCCATTGACTGTGGTTAAAATGCAAAGATAGGAAGATTTTCAAATTCAAGGGTTCAAGATTTCAAGTGTAAAATACCTAATTTCCTTTATTTAGGTGATTAAGTCCCACAACAAATTGAATGCATCTGTGGTAAGTTTCATTTGATAAATGAGAAATCTCTTTGTGTATGTATAAGCCCTAGTATTTTTGCATGAAAAATAATTCTTAAGAATCATGATTTCATACTCTATATGGAAAATTGATCTATAAGAACTTTTTACAGATATGATTCTATATCATCTACAACCAGAAGAGTGAGGAATTATACTCCATTTATGTATGATGTGTCAAAGTGCATTCTACTCTCATGCATTACTAGTTAGAACAAATTTAAAAATGATGATGTTAATGAAGAAAATGAAGAACGCTTTCTTCCCCGGGCATGGACATTGCTCCGCGTTCCCACCCGAGGGCGGCACCTGGCTGCAGGCTGAGCCTGGAGGTCATTCAGAGGTGGGCGAATGGGTGCTTGTTGGGGAGGTTCCGCTGGCCGTGCTGCTCTGTGCTGGGGACAATTCTGGACATCTTAGGATGGCTTCTCCTTTTTCCTCTGCCCCTGTTCCCGAGGACCCCAATCCACTGTGCACCTTCTCATGTACCGGCTTGTCTGGCATTTGTTCTGCAAAGGACGGAACAGCCGCCACTGACATTTGCTTTGGACTCAAAGAAGGAAGAGTAGGATCTGTTCTGAGCTCAGTCATGGACAGTGATATTTTCGGAGGCCTTCCCTGAATTCTATTCAGACCCAAGTCTGTATTTCATTTTCAGTTTCAAAAATTTTTCCATTTCGTATGTGGCAGAAAAAAAATGCTTAGCATTTATTGACCTAAAGCTGGTGAATGTCCTTGGACTACTATGGAATGCGATAGCATCTGTGGTGCCAGGGAGCGTTCTCACAGAGGTGAGGTGTCAGCAAAGCACGCTGACAGAAGTCAGTTACTAGGGATCAGGTGCCAGTGTCAACCTGAGCCTCGTGTGAAGGCGTGTGTGTGCACAAGTGTGGCCACGCAGTGGAATTCAATCTTAATATTTAAATCTCCATTTTCCATAATGGTGAACTTTTGTTTTTGACTTTTGGGTGTTTTTCTTTTCCATAAAGCTTCCACGTTGTTGATACAGGTTTTGATCTCACACCCCCTTCTGTCTTTGGCAGCAGTCTGGAAGTCATGTAAGAAAGCAGCTGTCTACTGAGCATCTGCTGGGTGGCACGCATCTTAGATTCCTTTATAATTTAATCTTCATAACAACCCTAGGCAGAGCTCACAACTGCACCCATTTTACAGATTGGGACTCTATGGTTTGACATTAAATATCCATGAGACCACAGAGTTTTCAAATGGAAAAGCTGGGATTTTAACTCTGGCCATAGGAGACTTGGTTTAAGAGGCATGCTTCACTAATCAGCTACCATTTGTGTAAGTGAGGATATTCGAAAGTCTGAGAGGGCTTGCAGGGTAACGGAGCAGGATGCCCATCCACATTAACAAGACATTCGAGACGATCATTTCCAAGTGCCCCCTAGCCCGCCTACCTCAGAGCACACGGAGCCTGTGTTCAGGCGAAGCCAAAGAGGTCGGTTCAGAAGGAAGCAGCTGGTCCCTGGGCTCCTGCCACTCCAGGCTGGACCACGTTCTCCTGAAGGAGGGCGATTGGTGTCTTGCTTCTACTGTGACTGTTCCTGTATGGAGAGGGCAGGTGTATGGAAATTGACAGAGAGAGGCCTGAGGAGAAGTCATGGATTCATGCAGGCTTTGTGAGGTAAGGATGCAATGCAGACAAGGAGAGCTGTGGGGAAATAACCGTACAGCAGGCAGAGAAGAGGAAACGTGAGGCAGACCTGCACACTTGGGAGCCGGGGCACGGAGTAGGAGAGAGGCCAAGCTCTGCAGAGCCCGCCCCAGGAACAGCGCTGTAGTACCACGGGACGCCGTGGTTCTGGTACCTTACTGGGAAGAAAATGGATGCAAAGACTCACCTGAATTGAAGGAGGAAAATGAAGAGGTGTACTGTTGACTGATTTTGAAATGATGACTTCATATTTAGATGTCTGTCATCAGAAATAAAAGGCATGCAGATTTTAAATGAAGGAAAAAACAAAGTTCCAAAAAAGAGGTAGGTGCGCTCCCGTATTTCAGAGTAGCAAAGAGAGTCTGTGTGTTCCATGGACAAACTCCCCTCTTTGTCCAGAGATTAGATGGTCAACTGGCTTAATTCATGAACTTTTCCATGGGGTTCTCTGATTTCCAAGCTTGTTTCTAAGTTCTTCTTAAATATTGATTCATCAAATCCTCAAAATGTCCTTCTGGGTTTTATTCCGTTTTGATTCCGAGTTTATGGAGGTGGAATGAGATGGGAGTTAGGTGAGTTGCTGAGGCTCACACACAGGCAGGCCCAGTGGAGGCTGCTGCTCTGGCAGTGGAAGCCGGAGGCAGAGGCAGCAGCTGGTCCATGTAATAGGAACCTAAGTCCTCGTGAGAAGGTCCCGTGCAGAGACTCAGTTCTCCAGTCCTTGGTGATGTTAGAGGAGGTGGCATTAGTCACGTTTTGTCAGGTCACTTGAAGTGGCCACTTTTGGAGAAGCAAGTGTGTGTTTGCAGTTTGGAATGATGTAGGAGATGGTTTGAGAGGAAAACCCTTTCCCTGGGCCTCACACAGAGCCACCCAACACCCAGCACGAGTTTGGACTCTGACCTGTGAGGAGAAGACTGGGCAAGCAGGGAGTGTCATGGAGCGACACAGCTGGGGTCCTACAGAGCTGGTAGTCCTTCCCTCTCTGGAGCATCCAGTTTCATCTTTAAAAAGGACGCAGGCCTCCTGCTCGGGCTGCTGCGGGGAAGCCTGAGCAGAGCCCCCCCACCGTCACTTTGCCAGTGTGACTGCTTTTTCCTTCATCTTTTTCTGCCGAACAAGAAATAGGGTTAGATTTTCATTCCTGATGTTCTGGAATGAACATGTTGTTTCTGGGAAAACCTGTTTCAGTTTGACTTGACAGTGTGTGTTGAATGGCTGCTTTCTGCCAACCGTCATGCTAAGTTGGCCTCGTTGACTCATTCCCTCCTGTGGACACCGACGGGCGCTCGAGGGAAGCCGTGCTTCCCTTCTGGGGCAGCTGGGTGGGGCAGTGCTCAGAGGAAGAGGGCCAAGGGGCCTCCAGTGAAATGTAGGCCGACGTCTAAGAGGTTCGGAGCTATTTGGGGAAATTTGTACGTTCGTGTCAGTCACCCGCCTCCGACAGTAAATTGGTTGTCAGCTTCCTGGTGGAAGTCATGCTGTCAGCCACTCACTCCAGGAAGGGAACAGAAGCCTGGCTGGCAGGGAGGGAGGGTCAGCGCCCAAGCTGACACCGAGCTGCCCACCCATCACATTTCAGTCCTCCTTAATTTTTGTCTTTTAAGGTGTCCGATAAGGAGAGAAGATGGGATGACAGTAGTCACTTCTGAAAATAACTCTCTTCCCCATTATTCAAGACTGAATGTAGCAGAAGTTTTCAAAATTTTTTCAAGGAAAAGCTCCAAATTTAGTACCTGGGTAAAAATAAGCAAGAAACAGAACAAAGTAGCAAATCTGAAAACCCTTCCCAGGAGTGTCGTCCTTCCCCTCGGAGCTGAGTCCCCTCCTTCAGCCTACCTGTGAATTGAATCCCTGACTTCCTCTGCAGAGGTGGTGTGCCTTTGTTTTTTTTTTTTTTTCAAACTGTGATATACAAACATATACTCTCTGTGTTAGTCAGGCTTCTCCAGAAAAATGGAATGAAGAGGATGTATATGTAGCTAGCTAGGCAGATAGATGATAGAAAGATGGTAGATGACCGATGATCCAAAGATAGATGATGGTAGATAAATAGATGATAGGTGGTGTACAGACAGGTGGGTGATTGATGAGAGGTGATAGATCTCTTAAGAGAGAGGGAATTTTATTATAAGCCACTGACCACGTGATCACCTGGAGGTTGAGAAGTCCCAAGATCTGCAGTAGGCAAGCTAGAGACTGGGAGTCGGGTGGGTGGGAATGAGTATTTCCAGCTGGGGTCCAAAGACTGGAGACCCAGGAGGGCTGATGGTGTATGTTCCAGTCAGAAGCATTCAGGCTTGGGACTCCCAACGTGCCAGCCTTTCCATGTGGTCCACACCCCTGCTCGACGTTGGGTAGCAGGAGTCCCTTCTTACTTGGATTTCTGTTCCTTCAGGTCTTCAGCTGATTGGGTGGTCTCCATTTGCACCCCTGGTCTATCACGCATACTGGTACAGAGTCTGGGTGTGCAAGTGTGACTTCCAGACACTGTTTTCAGTTGGAGCTGTGCTCAGCAGTGTGACTGCTGGGTCTCGTGATAGTTCTGTTTCTAATGTGTCGGGGAACCCTCATACTGGCCTCCACAGTCGCTGCTGCGGAGACTGGAGATGGCACCGATTCCCCAGCCCCCACAGAGCCTGCGTCCCCTAGCTCGGCACCTTTCCTTATTTACCCTTAGCACAGCTGAGGTACATTGTCATTTTTAAAAAGAGCTACTAAATACCAGAGTGGAAGGGGAAAAAAATGAAGTAATTAATAAGTACAGTATCAAAATGGTTCCACTTGCAAGTGTGTTTCAAAGACAGCTGCACCTCTGTCCCCACTTTTGTGTCCCCTGCCTTCCCCTGATCTACGGTGGCAGGCAGTGCGGGGTTCCCAACAAGGGGTTGCTAACTCTTTATTTTTGACACCAGCTCCTGCACAGACATGGTGCCAGCAGAATTCCCAAGTCTACCCGGTGTCAGCCACTCGATTCCTGGCCCTGACTGATGACTTCCACCGTGACTCCATCCCTCCTCAGACACAAACTTGGAACATGGGGTCTTTGATGACTCACGAGGTGGTTGGCCCTGCCAAAACAGAGGCCCACTTTATTCCCACTTAGAAGAAATAATATGTTTCCAGTGAATCTTGCTATAACAACCTTAATGACACCAATAAAATCCAGGTTTTCTCCGACTTGTGGACAGCCCGATGCAGGTGCTGTCATCAGTTGGACAAGCATCATTTCAGTACAACTTCTTTTAAATATTTGCATACATTTTATTTTCAGAAATCACACATAGCATAGTTTCATGTGTATTGAAGTCTTACCAATGACAAATTTAGGCATATATCACTTGATTCTTTTCACTTAAAATTGCACTTTGGACCACAATATCATGTAAATGGAGGTTGAGGTTGTTCTGGAGTTTTTCACCTGGACACCCCTGATGTCCCGAGGGTTAAGCAGGTGCAGCCGGGTGACGCCGGACAGGGCGGGCATGGTGAGGGTCTAATCATACCCAACACTGCCTCGGTGGCATGAAGTGGCTGCCCCACTGACTCACCCCTGCATTGCCTGGGTTAATTTCTCCCATTTCCTAATCAAAATTTAGTTTTTAGACCATTTACATTTGGGCAAATCTAAGAACAGAAGGATCTCAGTGCGTTCCGAAGCTGTCAGCTTTCTCTTCTTCTTGTTCTTCGGGTGTTCTTTTGGCTTTCCTTCCACTAATTTTTTTTCTTTCTTAAAGCATATTTTAGGAACCTACACATTTATGTGTCTATCAATTTACATAAATATTGATTGACTCAGAATAATTATTAGTTGTCAGCTTTGCATATGCAGCTATTTTCTCAATGTATGTTACTTTGCTTTCAAATTTCGGATTTTTTTTTAACAAATGATGCTTTTAGACAATAGTTGCTAAAATTATTTTTAAGGAGTGGGAGTTTTCTTGAATTATTTCTTAATTCACAGTATCATATGATTTTGTCCCCTTTATTTTTCAAATGTGCTTAATTACATTTTTATCTAGATGAAACATCATCTAATCCTGGCTTACATATCCAAAATTAGCTGTATATCACCAAGTGTGGCAATCGGCACGAATCAGTTGTAAACCTACTTACGCGTACTTTGGGTTTTAAAACCTGTCAACACCCCACTCCCCATGATGGAGTCTGCCCCCCAAAATCCCCCAGAGCATAGTGGGTAGAAACAGCAGCAGTACCTGTTTCATTGTAGGTCTGCACACTCGGCAGAGCCTGGTGGACTCAGTTCATTCAGCTCCACATGGCATTAGGTGAGGCCACTTGGAGAGAGCTGGGTCACCTGTTCCTTGCTCATCCTGCTGGTTGTGGAAACTGGCTTTTGTTTGGAATGTTAGCTGGGCTGCTGGCCGGAAGGATGTCATGTGACTTCTCTGTGTGGTCCTAGGTTCCTCTTAGCACTGTGCCTAGACTCCAAGGGCAAGTGTCCCAGGATAATCAGAAGCAACTGTGTCGCTTTTAATGACCCTGTCTGAGAAGCCACAGAGTATCCTTTCCAACACTGTTCATTAAATAAAATATGAATTTTGGGCTCTGCAGAGAAGGAGAGAAACTACATGTTACCTTCAAATGGGAGAGATGTCAAGGAATTTGCAGACATGTTTTAGAGCGATATGGAATAGAAATTTTAAAGAGGTTGGAATTTCACTTATGGTAGTCCTTGTAGTCCAGTGTTTCACTGGAGATGGAAAAGCAGCCGAGCTTCAGTGGAAAAACGTTGGGGGAACTGCTTACTGACTGACTCTGATGTCTGGGTACAGGTGTGATTCTCCCCAGATCCTCACAGAACTTCAGGGGCAGCTTCCATGATTGTTCCTCCTTTAAAGAAGAGGAAAATGAGACCAGGGTGGTTCAGTGGATTGCCCAGGTCACACAGCTGTGAGAGAAAAAAGTGCAGCCCACCTGCTCTGCTCGGAACCCAGGGCTCTAGACGCGGGGCAGGTGCAGAGTGATGGTAGGGAAGAGGGCTGAATCTGGTCCCGGGGAGACAGATCAAATGAACAGTCTCTTTCAATTGTCCATTTTGAACCACTTCTCTTTCAAAAATAAAATCCTAGCCTGCAATTTTCCTCTTTTACTACTATTTTCAAAGAAGTCATCACCAGTTTTTTTTAAAAATATATCTTCTTTTTTCTAATTCAGTAAATATACATTTCTTTCTTCATTTTTTAAATTCAGCCATGTTTATTTTTAGCCTTTAGAACCAAATTCTCAGCTTCTTTCTTTGTGACTTCCGTTCACATCATGAGTGTCTGAGTCTAATGAAGTTGACTTCCTGATGTGTAACGTGTGGCGTTCTTCCTGTTCCCGTCCGAATGCTTCATAAGTCATCATGGCTTCCTCTTGGCCGTCTTCTTGGTTGAAATGCCTCAGATCCCTTGGGCCTGGGTTTAGGACACTTACAGAACTCCAAGTATTTTCTAGGAAGTATTTTTAAGTATTTTCCAAGAAGTCCCAGCAATTGTGTTCCAAATATGATAAGAATCAATCTTCTGAACAGCAGAGAGATTACCTCCTGTCCGAGTGGACTGGGGCAGAGCAAAGTTCATATAACATCTTTGTTAACTGAGAAAAATGTTAGATAATTATGAAATAAAACCAAATCAAGACCATCATATCATTTCACTTTGTAGGACAGAAAAATTTTGTTTTAAAGAAATCCAAATCACTGACTCCTCAGAGGGTCACTATCATAACAGAAAATATGCAGCCAACCAACCAACCAACTAACCGACTAAATACCTGGATTGGAAACAAGTTTTACCTAAGAAATGAACATTTTTAAATTGGATTTTGTTCTCACTCATCACCACATATACTCTTTTCTTGTTTATTTTGTCTACTTTTGCTATGCACAGCTTGACCTCGGGCAGCCTGTGTGCGAGACGAGCCCTCCACCCCTGAGCCGCATGCCCTGCCCCACCTCCTACACTTTAAATATTCCCTCTCAAAAATGTCAGTGAGTGCAGAATTGGCAGGGAGACAGAGAATGTCTCCTGGGGGGCAGTAGTTGCCCATTGACTCTTGAGTGTGGCCAGTGTGCACACTCGTGCCCTCGTCATACTAATTACTATAGCAAAGAACACAGAATGATTCGAGACTTCCATAATGCACACGCGAGTTTAGGATGAAAACACACTTTGCCTGTGTGTGCACATAAATGAAGAACAGCCTTCTCTAGGGCATTGCAGGAAGTACACTGGAGCTTTGATTCCTGAATACTAAGATTCAAGCATCCCCAGATTTGTCCCCCATGGTGGGTTATGGCTTCAATGACGCGTCCCTGCTGGATCTACGTGGGTTTTGGAATGAGCTGACTGGCGCCTAAGAGGTCAGGCATTAGCTTCTCAGCGTGGAAATAGGTTGCCTGCTAGGAAACATTTCAGCAAATGTTTCGTCCGACTACTGTGCTTCGCTGCACGGAGGGCATGTTTACCAGCAGCAGTGACCGGATCCACTGTGTGTCGTCTGTGGCCCCCTTGTCTGGCTCTCTGTAAGCACACCATATGGAAAAATGGGCCACTTTGCCAGGCCAGGCAAACAGATGGGAATTTCCAAGAAGGACAAAGTAAGGATTCTTCCTTTCTTAGGAAAAAAGACCATTTTTTCCCTAAGTCATTAGTTGGCAAAACCCACAAATAATACCCATGGCAAAAACTAATAAATAGGAAGAAGTAAGGAGCAGCAAAATCATGATAAGACACGATAAAGTAAGGGTTCGTCATTTGGTCTTGTGTGCATCTGCACAGCAAGTCCTGAATCAGTTCCCAGCAAGCCTGAGAAAGCCCTTCCTTCTGTAGGAACAGTGGTCAGGTCGCGCCCTGGGGAGGGAGCAAGAGGGAGCAGGGCACACTGGGTGCCGGGAGCAGCAGCAGCTCCACCCGTTTCCCTGGCAGAGTGCACATCCAGGTCTTCCAGCGAGACTTAAGGAAAACATGGGACGTGCTAGTTGTGATTGTATGAATGATGTCCTTGCAGAAATGGAGGCTGAGCTTGGCCCAGGGCCTTGCTTCAGTCATCCTTCAGGGTGTGCTAGGGCAAAGCGCAAAGGGACTCCCAGAGCCCCTTGCACCAATGCCACAGCTCAGTCATCCCATGACCTTGAAGACATTGGGACACTTCCAACTCTGTTTTATTATCTGTAAACAGAAACAATAGAGTATCAACTTTAGGAGATGCTTCATTTTTATTTCCTAAGGAGAAACTGTATGTGAAATGCTTAGCAGAGGGTCTGGCACACAGTGAGCACTCCGACGGAGGAAGCCAAGGTCATTGCGCTTCATGTCGGTTCCTCGTCTCCTACTAGCAGGGGCTGGAAGAGGACAGGCCCATGTCTACTCCATACCGGACTCAGCCAGGGTAGGAAGGAAGCGGAGGGCCTCATGGCCACTGTCATTGGCAGGGTAGACTGGCTGAGAAAAGCTTCTGAGATGAATTTCCTGCTGGCAACAGGAATCTCTGAAACCTAAGTGTTACGGGGCATTAGTGAGGCAACTTGCCGTACTCGGCTCTTTTCTCAAACTGTGTTTTGTTCCCCAGCCTTAATTACAGAGAATAACGCTGTCTTTTCAACTGAGGCTTGAATATTAAGCATGTAAACTAGATAGCGTGCTATACTTTCCTGAAATCAGCAGTGTTTTGTTCAGATATGCTTACTAAGAAAGGAAAAATCTACTAATTCAGGTTTGAGCTTACACTGCTTGGAGTATTTTCATTTTGATTCCGAGTCTTCTAACATGTCTAATTATATAAATGAGAAAAATGGTTTCTAAATTCCTTAGAAAGAGAGGAAAACCTACTGAATTCCAAGTGTGGATTTTCTAAATGTGGATTTTCATTTTCTAAAAATATGAGAAAATAATTGAAGACCAAAAGTTTTGGTGCAACCCCTCAAGTCCCTAGAGAGCCGAGGAAGCACTTCCAGAGTCTGCATGCGCGTCTGTGACCATCACTGCTGGCAAGAAGCAGCCACAGGAGCACAGTGATTTCTGATCGAAAGGCCACTGAGAGCAAACCTTCGGGGTGGAACATATTAGTATTTTACCTCTGTGTGTTTGGATGCACTTTCTGAAGACTTAGACATAGCTACATGAACACTTTAGGTCTTCAGATTCAGTTACAGCACAAATTATTTCTGGAAGGTACAAAATTGAAAATGACTTTTCCCTCAATTAAAAATCCATTCTTTGACTTGACACACTGGCTTCTTATCTGTAATCCCAGTGACTCAGGAGGCTGAGACAGGAGGATCCTAATTTGAAGGTCAGCCTCAGCAACTTAGCAAGGCCCTCAGCAATTTAGCAAGAGCCGTCTCAAAATAAAAGATAAAAAGGGCTGGGGATGTGGCTCAGTGTTCAGTTGCCCCTGGATTCAATCCCTTATGCCAGAACAAACAAATGGAAAATCCATTCTTTGAGTCGAAGTCCATCACCTGGCCTGCAAATGGTGTGTGTGGCCTCTTGCTGCATTGTCCCCTTCGGGCCACACCATGGCGCACACCCCCAGAGCACTGTAGGTCCTAGAGGTCATCAGTGTCCAAACCTGCAACCAGCAGTGTTTTCAAAATAGGTACCTTGAGTCCACATAGGGCGTCATGAATGGAAACAGAAAAGGGAGCTGCAGACCCGAGGCTGCCGTTCCCTGCACCAGTCGGTGACTGACGGTCTTGATCTAGTTTCTGCCATCTTCTTCAGTTCAGTTATGTCAAGTCTACAGTTGGCTCCGTGTCCGTGTGTTCATTACCGATATGTTTCTACGGGAGAGGTGGGTACTTTCTATATGATATTGGCTATTCCATTTTTCTCTTTTATCTATGGATTGGCATTTTAGTAAATAACCCATTCATTGATTACCTGCTGTCATCTTTGTATAGTTGATGACTTTGGCCTTCTTAAAGCAACTCATTATTGCTTCAAAATCAAACAAAGAACCCCTTGTCTGTGGCCCACTTTTCGAAGTGAGAGTGTATTCTTAATTCTGAACGGCGGCGGGTAGGGAACGGTGCTCTTTCTTGTTAAGAAGTGAATTGGCACCTCTGTATTTTTGTCAGAAAAATGGAGTCACAAGTCTATTCATCACCTGGAAAAGTGAAGAGCAAGAAGATTTTAGTTAGAGATGGATTTGTAAAAGCATTTCAATAGCATTTGAATTTTATAATTAATTATCAAATTGCACATGTATAAAACAAAAACGTGATCTTCTTGATTAATTTTAACATTGCTTTATAAAACAAGGAGTAAGTTTTTTTAAAAGCAGTTTTGATTTGACCATAAATTCCTTTTCCTAGACAGGACTTTGGCCAGAGAATCTGCATTAAGAGATGTGCTAACCTTCTCCCTCCTTCCACTAAATAGGCCTCTTTGCCTGTTGTTTACCTAGAAGAGGAAGTTTTGCCACACAATTACTAAAGAAAAGAAGATGTGAAATATGCTTGTATTGAGGAGTTCACATGAGATATGAAGAGACACTAAAGAGCAGTAGCTGAGCTCCCCTGCTTAGTAATACCTTCTTTTTCTCTGACAGTCTCCTGCCAGGTCTTGCCCAGAGCACCCCTTGATGGGACAATTCACGTTCCACAAAGACAACTCCCAGTCATACTTCAAGACCCTGCATTCACATAGTTTTGCCAATTTGTTCAACAAGTACTGATGAAATTAAATTCCAAGTACCCCGACCTATCCATCATTATCCTAGTGAGTCAGATGCTGCTTTATTCGTTTTTATCTTTTATTTGCCGATATGCTCCTAAAGTCAAAGTCTATGTGTCTCCCTTTACTTCTTTTTCTAGATATGTCTTGATGCTTCTCTAAACAACAGGTGCCAGGAACGCTAAATAACTCTGAGGCAACAGACTTGTGGTGGAGTTTATGGATTAAGTTAGCTGTTAGCCAAATCGTTGAAGCATTTTGTTTTTGATGAATATTGTATTAAAACAATATTAATTGAAATAACATATTTTTATTAAAATGTCTGGTCATCATCTTAGAAGATACTTATCTACATGATACTTTTGAAGTCAACTTCTGTGAACTTCCTGTATAATTGGCATCTTTGCTTGCAGGCTGAAAACAGTAGTCATGCTAACTCAACTTGTAACTTGAGGGAGCCAGTGAAAAGTTCACAGTGTTCTTATCCTTAGGCTGTGGATACAACTCCGTGGCCAAACGCTTGCCTGGCATGTGCCAGCCCTGGACTTTACCCTAGGCACCACCTATACACAAAAGGAAAGTTATTCTGCTTTACCTCCTATCTGTTGCAGATCCGTGGATTTCATATACAACACTGTCAGATTCTCTAGATAAACTTAAGTTTGTGTGTACCTGTCTTTAATTGACACACACAAATCTTCAAACTTAAACTTTGAATGCTGTGTGATTTTCTTTTCTTTAAATATTTTGTTTTAGTTGTAAGTGGACACAATACCTCTATTTTATTTTATTTTTTTATGTGGTGCTGAGGATTGAACCCAAGGCCTCACACATGCTAGGTAAGTGCTCTACCACTGAGCCACAACCTCAGCCCGTTATTTACAATATCTCTAATTAGCCACTAGATGAAAATCAAATGAGACATTTATCTATGGTGTTTGTGATTGTGCTGGTAAGTTATGATGGTGATATATTTATCTAGGGACTCACCAAATTCCTACAGATATGTGGGTATAATTATCCTAAACTTCCTCAGACAACCTAAACAAAAGAAACACGTGATATTTGTTCATTGGATTTTTCCTTTATAACTTCATTTCTTAGCTTCTTATTGCAGTATACTAGTTAAAACTCACATGTAACATGAGACTATATAGAAAAGAAAATGAAAAAGAGAAATGATTTGATGCTCAACTTCACTAATGACTCATAAATTAAACTAAAAATAAATAAGTGAAATTTCATACTCAGATTTAAAAAAAATATTTAGCAATAGCACGTTATTGTCAGGGATGTGAAAAACTGGGAAATCAGATGCTATTGGCGGAGATGCAGAACATACGTATCCATTTTGGAGAGCAACTTAGCCACATTTTAAAGAGATGACACTGGTTGTAGTACATGCTAAAACCCTGCTTCTAGGTATACCCGGGGACATAGCCCGTCGGCCCAGGATCCCATCTGACATGCTCTGTGAAGCGTCTTCATTGTGAAGATTTGAAAACAGCATGAACATTCATCAGAAAAATAAATTGTTTCCAGCTCATGCTATAGATACAATAAAATGAGTAGAATGCATTGATTCTCTATTTTGACAAATATTTTTGAGCATCATGTGGTCTTCTAGTCTTGGAAGAAGGACCAGCAAAAACGCACAACGGTAGCACAAGGTCTCTGGAATATAATTTGGCTGGGATTAATTTCTGTGCAGAGAGGACTGTCAGATCATGATGAGTGAGAGCAAATTTAAGGAATGGTCAGCGAAAGACGAGGACCAACGGGCCACCACCCCAGGTGGTTCAGCAAGGCCTCCCTGACCCAGCGATGCCTGAACAGAGACCTGGCGCCACTAAACGTGCAAAGCAGGCAGCCGCGGGAGGAAGCCCATCCCCTGGGAGGAACCCTTCCCAAGTGTGGAAGAAGAGGCACGGGAATAACGGAATTCCCAGTGCTTATTTGGGCAAGACTGGGGAAGGAGTGTTCTGGGATGCGAAGGACGATGAATTTGTCTTATTACATGACTTTGGGTGTGCTCATCAGGCTTCGGATCAATGGTGCTGTCTTGTCGACTGTGAAGCTGGCATTCAAGCAGGGAGGTTCAGGTCCTAGAGCTACGTTTGAAAATCTTCCTTATGTACATTGGTTCAAAAGCAAAACCATGAGACTGACTGTCACTGGGAAATGAGGGCTGGAAATTAGCTCGGTGGCCGAGTGCTTTTTACCATGCAGGAGGCCCTCGGTTCAATCACTAGCACCACAAATAAAAAATTTAAAATAAAAGAAAAGAAAAGGAAATGATACTTGGGTTGTTCAAGTACTTAGAGATTAGAGAACAAGTATTTAGAGATTAGAAAATGTAAGAATTCATCAAAGAAAATAAGAAGTGATTACCAAAGATAAAGATGGAGATCAAGAAAAATTTGTGCCCCTAATAAAAGCTTAATAAAGAGGAAATCACATATTTATGAGAGTTTAGGGGTGTCTGTGTGTGTGTTTTGTGTGTGGTTGCATATACTTGGGTTTTTGTGTGTCCATAGAACACATTCTGGACATAAAGCAAAATGTTCACCATCAAGTTGATAAGGCTTTGGGTAAATTTTACTGTATCTATTATGTCTTACTCTACTGATTGAATTTTTTCAATAGTTACGCATTATTTTTACAGTGATTAGTGAAAGTTGTTATCTTTTTTAAAAAAATCACACATTTATCACCTTTGTTTTAGGTGAAGTTTCTAATTCTTACTTATGATTCATTGAACTACCTAGTATTGATAATTTTTTTCTTTGTCAGCTTTGTCTTTTGCCTAGAAACAAACCATTTGCACAGTTCAATACCCTTATGTTATTTGTATTATTTATAAGAACATAAGCCCTGGGAAGAAAGAATTTCAATGGGTGTGAGATTGATAGTCTCAGCTGGACCTTAATGTGCACACTAAAACTCATGCAATTTCACTGGCCTTGTTATAAAACAGAAAAGTGTGGGGGAAGCGAGGTACTCAGTAGGAGAACCTACTGGAGATGCTTCCTAAAGCTGGTACAAAAACATCATTGAGTCACCTTTGCCTTAATTCACCTCCTGTTCATGGTCAGGAGGCCATGACTGTGTGAATAACCGTGTGCATGTGTGTACCTTAGTTACGTAAGTCACAAGTCTTTAGGACAATACACCTGCTGCTTCATGCTAGCAAGATCCTCTTGAAAAATATCTTATCTTGTCTGTAAAAGCTCTTCTGATATTCCTAGAGGACATATGTCAGAAGCAGCCCCCTCCAAATGCAAAATATCATATCTCAATTTAAAAAGTTTATCTCAATTAAAAATGTATCAAAATATTTCAAATAAATGCCAAACTGAAATAGGGAAAAGAGTCACATACCTAGAAGATCCAATATTACTTTAAGTGATTTTTAATGACTTTAACATACCCCTTAAAGGGAAACAACAATATTTCAACTTCTTTTTTTCTAGTTTGTAGAGATATAATTGTCATTGATTTTTGATTGAACAAAAACTATTGAGAGTAATTTTATAATCTAAACATAACTTGTGTGGACATGTGAAATTATTTTGGCAATGTTTTTTGCCATTTCCTGTTCTCATTCTTTCAGCACTACTAGGCAGAAAATGGGGGGGGGGAGTTCTTTGAAGGACACTAAATATACAATGCTTCATCGTATGCCAGACCTATGCACAGAGAGGACAGAGAGAAGAAAAGGGAGAGAAAGAGGAAGAAAATGGAGAGATTGGTAGGTGCATAGCCCAAAGGGACTGACTCCATATTTCACTATTCAAATTCATGCAAATAATTCTGTATTCATTATTCATAAATTAAGTCATCAAATATTTATTGAGAGCCTGATTTCCCTGGCAATAAAGTAAGGGAGAGCATATTAAGAAGAAGATTGACATCGTAGACTATATGCTTTTGGTCTGTCAGGCTGTCAACGCTGTGAGACAGCCCAGAACCAGCGTCTGGAGATAATGTAGATCACAGACACTTGCAACCCAATTTCAGTGAGCTGGAGAGTAGAAGCAAGGGCTTAGGCTGTCAGCGTCAGAGATTGTGGAAGTGAAGAAAGTGAGATGGATTATTATCTAGAAGGTGGATGTAATGTCATATTTTAGAACGAAAAAAAGACTGATTAATTGGTTGATTTTAAAGAAAGTTTTATGCAAATGGAGATGATAAAAGTTTTGGTTCTACTTAAATCATATCATCTGAGGGCGAGAGGCCCAGTGTTAGAGCTGCCATGGCTCGTCACGCTGTCCCGCAGCATCACTGACAGGCACACTGCGTGCCTGGCCTTGGCGATCCCTGAGAGGACGCTCGCTCTCACTTCTGTTCCATACCATCTCAGTCTGGCCTTTGCTCACCACTGAGGTCTTTTTGCTTTCTTTCTTTCATTTTTTTTTTCTTTTTTTATTTATTTATTTTACTTATGAACTTTTTTATTTTAGAAGCATAGGATAATATGCGTATTCCAATTGAAAAGGACCACTGAGATAGATCCATTCTGTCTTGAAAGTTTTAACAATAGATAGGTGTTTTTGAAAATATTGAACCTATAATAGGTATAATCTCTTTATGTTCATAAAATAGATTGACTCAGCAAAAAAAAGCAGTCAGTACCAGAAGAATTAAAATCCATGACAGTTGAAGTTAAAACTTGTCATCTGAAACCCTGTCTCTCCAAAGAAATCTTTAAAATTGTGCATACTTTTCCCTTGTCTTTGTTTTTCACAGACTGCATTTTGATTCGTTGTACACAAGTGGGGTGCATCAAGGTCTTTTTTCTTATGACAGTGAGTGGCCATTGATTATCAATCATCGCATGGTGCTCTGAGCCCATGTGATGATGTCTTCTCCCTTTGGTGGAGCTCAGTGTTGACACTTACTGAAGATATGAAGGTCAAAGTTTGGGGAAGTGTAGTTGGGTTTCTCACAGATCTTCAATCCGATATGTCTAATTTTTCTTATAAATTACCAACTACATTTATTTACAAATTTTATGCCTGCTGGGAAGGGCTGGTGACCATACTAGCTTCTGTGTAAAAATTAACTCAATAAACAGTTTTCAACACATACCGTATCTTCAGATTATAATAAAATTTGGTGATTAAAAAATAACCATAAACCTGGTGCACTGGTGCTAGCCTATAATCCAACCAACTTGGGAGGCTTAGGTAGGAGAGTCTCAACATTGAGGCCAGTCTCAACAATTTAGCAAGATCCCGCCTCAGGATAAAAAATGAAAAGGGCTGATGTTGCTCAGTGGTAACACACCCCTGTGTTTGATCACCAGTACCCTAATTAATTAATTAATAAAATAACCACAAATATAAAGGATTCCATGGGCAAATATTTGAGAAAACAATAAATATCAGTTTTACCAGGTAAAAAATTTCAGTATCTTTGAAGTTGACTTACATACATGAAATAAAATGATTCAGCATAATATAATGAATATTCTTAAATTGTAGCTTCCTAGATTAAGTTTGTGACCGTAAACATGTCAAGAGTGCTTTTCTATTTGGGATCTGTTATTTTGATAATTAATGAAAAATTTAGCAAAATATGTGCTCTGTCAAGGAGGCATACATTATTAAAATTACCTTCTAATACATCTGCAGTCAGCTACATTGAGAGGTGACATTTGCTGAAGAGATCAATAGTGTTAACTGCAAATTATTTTTACATATCTATAAAAGGCATATGCCTGATTTTCCTTCTTTAGACTGGTACCCAAATGCCAAGTATATTATTTTTTTTATTTGGATGAAAGAAAGTAAAGACTATACAAGGATAGTAAGAAAGGACAGATGGTTTGCATTATGACAGTTTCATTTCTTACATATATTTTTTTTAGAATTTACCACCAACTACACTAACCACAAAAGCTGTTAAAATCATACAAAGACATTTTTTTCTGAATTCTCGGAAATATCTGTCTGGACCTAAGTACACACTAGATTTCAGGTTGCTTATTCTAACTAAAAAACTAAGTTTATGTCTTCAATACAAAATTAAAATTCCAAGTGCATTAAAAATGAGTATGGGTCATTGCAGATCAAGATATTCTTTTATTTTTTCCATAAAATGTGATTGACTCTTCACTTTTCCTTCTCTTAATGAATAGTACTGGTTTTGCATGGAAATTTTATTTCAGTACTTTCCATTTTTGGAATCATAAATTATGATTTTAAAATAGCTATGGTATAATATCAAAGGGCAAAACATACTTTTAATGAATTTACTTATTACAATAACAATAGTTGAGATGATATTTTTAATGAATTCTTATTATCTTATTGTTAGGAAAAAAAGTCTAGATTTCATAATTGCTAGATTTCTAGATTGCCTGGGATTTTTCATATCCATAGATTGACTAGTTTTTCATGGAGTCAAGGGATTTCCACATGTCCATAAATTAATTGGTTTTGCATTCTGTCTATCTTAGTCATGATAGTAAATTATGATATTTTGAAGTACTTTAAAATAATTTAAATTTCTTCAAGCGAGATCCTAGCCATTATTACTATATTTTGACAAATAAGGACAAAAGCTTGGAAATTTTTTATATACTTTATTTGACATTTTTATAAATATCTACTGCTGTTCACACACACACAACACACACACACACACACACACACACACACACACACACACACACACTATCCTTCCCAGAAAGAAATTAAATAATGGTATACCAGATATCCCCAAAACACTGAATAAAAGAAGTAAAAAGTTTCATCTCAGGGAATGAGTGAGCTCTTTGTGTTGGGTTAGATTTCTATTTAAAATTAGAGGACAAATATCAGTTATTTACCTGAATGTCCCAAGGACTATAGATTCCCCATCAATAATCAGCAGCAATAGATACCATGGTCTATGCTATGGTTTGGATGTGAGATGTTCCACAAATGCTCATGTGGGAGACAATGCAAGAAGGTTCAGAGGAGAGGTGATTGGGTTGTGAGAGCCTTAACCCAATCAGTGAATTAATCCCCCAATGGGATTAACTGAGTAGTCACTGGAGGCAGGTGGGGTGTGACTGGAAGAGGTGGGCAGGGGGCGAGTAGCTTTGGGGTGTATTTTGTATCTGGAGCGTGGAGTCTCTTTCTGCTTCCTTATCACCATGTGAGCTGCTTCCCTCCAGCACACTTTTCCACCATGATGTTCTCCCTCACCTGGAGCCCCGAGGAACCGAACCTGCCTCTTGTGGACTGAGACCTCTGAAACTGTGAGCTCCAAATAAGTCTTTCCTCCTCTGCAGTTGTTCTGGTCAGATCTTTCAGTCGCAGCAGTGAAAAAGTTGACTAAAACAGTTGGTTTTTAAAGTAGCCATTGTGGGGAGAATGTTCAGACCAAGTAAATTTTTAGAAACTATTTTCCCAAGTGTTTTAATATGATAAAATACATCGTTGCATTTAAAATGCATATATGTGTGTATAGATATGTATATTAATATATTATGCATACAAATGAAGAGTCAGTGAAGAGTTTCTTTCATTTTTGGTTTCTCAGAATGAAGCATGTAGTCAGGTGCAATTTGAAAGCCTCACACGGGTAAGGACAAGAGAAATGTCTCTCTGCTTTCCCTTAAAAAATTGAGAAAAGACAGAAAACCAAAGAAGCCAAAGTCCAGTTATACACTTCACTCATTTGGAAGTAAAGTCAACCCTATGCTAAAATTTAAAAGAAAATGATTATGAATTATTCTTTTGCTGCTTCTGGCATTTAATTGACATGTATGATAAAAATATATGAAATGCCCTGATCAAATTTATTCTTTGCATATTGTAATTCTCTGAAAGATAAGTTCAGATGTACTCAAATATTTTAATTATTCTCCAAAGAATTCGGAAATAATGCTGGATTCTCTTAAGCCTATTTTGGTGCAAAGTTGGCATTAATTTGGTTACTGGAATGAGTATCGTTACTCAAGTGACACAGCATTAACTAAAATGCGTATTTCCATCCATACACCATCTTACGTGTTTTCCCGTTTTATACTCATTTGACTCCATCTTTATAGATTCAGAGCTTAAACAAAATTTAATCAGGATGTCTATATATATATATGTATGTGTACATACATATGTGTATGTTGTTTCTATGATAAAAAATACTAGGAGCCACTGAAATAGTGAGTTTTCTTGATGGGAATTCTGTGATTACTCTCACCTCTAGTAATCCCCTCATGCATTTGGCCCACTGATGGGTCTCTTTCCTCCTTATTGTCTGTCAGTTTCACATTTATACACTCTTTCTGTCAGTAAGGTTGATAATAGTTTTTTAAATTCTGTTAGAACTTATAATAGTATACTTGGAAAAACAGTCACAAAATTCCTTCGACCTGGTCGTTTACCAGTCGATGTTTGGGGATTTCAGCCGTCTGTCATCAGGCAGTTGGTGGAAGGTGGCGTGGCGGGCGGGTGGTCCCCCTGGAGCAGGGCAGTGGGCAGTTTCCCAGACTCTAACGCACAAGCACCTGGCTTCCTGTGAGTGACCACGTGAAGTACCTCTCACTGCCACACGACAGATGTGCAAGTGATAAAGACAGGCGTCGGGGATGTTGGGATGCTGTTCTCATCTCGAGAAGGAATCCACGGTTTTAAATGGCAGCCTTTCCTTTATTCTGTATACATTTGGTATTGAGAAACATCCAAGTCTTCTGTGGCCGAGGATGCAGCTCAGTGGCAGGATGTTCCCATAAGACACTCAAGGCCCAGGGTCAATGCCAAGTGCCACAAAGCAGAAGCAAGACAATTACAAATAAACCACAAAATATTCCATTGCACGGGATACTGTCATAAATCAGAAAGACTTTTTCTTCTTATGACAAATAGAAATGAAGATTGTTCTTTATGTAATGAATAATCTATAATTCAAACAACTTTATTTTCTTTTAATCAATAAGCAACCTCATTTAACACATGATATTTGAGGCAACGAAATGTCACACAACACAGTAATCATCCCAAATGTCATAGCTGCATTTTTTTCTGGAATCACTATAAACTTTTTGGAAATTGAGAGGTTAAGGAACTCATTTGTTTCTTTAAAGAATAACTTAAACAGATAAAATTCTCATCTTGTATCCCAGATGTTGAATGTTATGATTTTCAAGAAAGTATTACTATTCACTTAACATTTTTAAATCATTTAATTTATTTTACATGGCAAATAAAAATTAAACATTTCTAACTGTCTGATGGTGATATTTTATGATAAGAACATTTGTCAAAATAGTACTGCAATTGTTATAATTACAATCTTGATGTGTCTCTAGAGTCTTTCCTGCCAACAAAGAACAGGAGTAGAAAGATAATTTAATCCCAATTCAATCCCATTCCTTAGTCTTAAGGAGTCCAGAGCCTTAACTAATAGTGCGGTGTGAGGTGCCCCATGACTACCTCCCTCAGCTGAGAGGTCAGTGATGTCATTTCCTGGTCATGGATCTGTTAGGTCATGCTGCCTGAAGTCTCAAGTTATTTGTCAATGTTGCAAATGCAGTCACACTACATAAGTACCAAGGATTTCCCAAAATCAACCAATTAAAGAAGATACTAGTAAATTTTCAAATATCAGCCAATCAAAAAAAAAAAAGATAGTAGTTTACTACCTTACCCACTTATTCAGGATCTAATTGGGCCTGTGTTACTGTGTTTTGGAAATATTACACTTCCATGTTTTGTATCACAATTGCACCCTAATTACACATAATTCTGAAAAATTTGTATGAGACATTTTGAAAGTGAGACAACAGCAGGAAGGCTCTTACACGACTAATGGACTGGCTAGGGAAAAACATCAGCTGTCACTTAACGTACAGGGTAAAACTCTTGAATGGACCTCTGACACTCAAGTTGTAGTCACCAGTTTGAATATTAAATTAATCAAATGAAATGTTACAACTTCCAAAAGCTTAACTAAATATGCCATTGAACAATGGTTCAATGAACTTATAAAATCACCAAATGTTTCAGGGATAATTTTTCTGTGTGAATTTTTTACAAAAGAATGTAATTCCTATTTAGTAAGGTAAAACGTCAAACAGTTGGAATTTGCTTATAGCTTCTCTTGTGACCTGGCAAAGTAACTAAAATTTTAATTGTGGTGAAAATAGTACAGTTAAATTTATCTTCTTGATTTTCCTAACCACTCCTAGTGAGCCAATACTCATAAAAATGTTGAAAGGCAGAAAAAGGAAGACACAGATAAACAACAATTTGTATAATTCATGAAATTATCATTTGATGATCAATTTCTTTAGAATTCATCATATACATATCCCATAAACTGAGAAAAACCATGAACGAAAATTGTGGTCCAAAATATTTTGGCAGTATCATGTTTACTATTCTCTGTACCGAATATTTTAGGCAAATTTTCAATTAGAATGAATTATAATTCAGTTATTTTGAGCAGAATGTGTGTTAACCTTTGATTAAGTTGATCGTTTCAGCATTTTTAAATGCTTGAGTATTTCCTAAAATGACATCAAATTGCAACATAGCCATTGCTGGAGGTTCACATACTCTGGGTGTGTTTAAAGAAGATTTGGCTTCCTCCTTTGGTATTACTCCTGGTGAATATGACTGGTTCAGTTCTATACACATGCAGGACACCATTGATGTGGTACTAAGGACATGCCATTTAGAAAAGAAAAAAGTCAAATGGGTTTTTATTTTTCTGTGTAATCAGAACTGTGCAGATGCAGATTTAAAAGAAGGTGTACAGAAAAAAACTTAAGTAAAATATATGTGTGGTATGTTTCTTTTTTTCCTTTCCTATTCACAAATAAAAAATTTGTTTGTTTGTTTGTTTGTTTATTTATTTTTGTTGCCAGGGATTGAACTCAGGGGCACTTAACCACCATGTTACATGCCCAGCCCTTTTAAATATTTTATTTAGAGACAGGGTCTCACTGAGTTGCTCAGGGCCTTGCTAAGTTGCTGAGGCTGGCTTTGAACTTGTGATCCTCCTGCCCCAGCCTCCCAATTCACTGATGTTACAAGAATGTGCCACCGTGCCCATATCACGCACAGCAGATTTATGAATACCAATAGCCATTATCAAAACAAAGAAATAGCCAAATTGGTTCCTGGATGACTCCATCCTGTCTTGCCCAGTTGCATGGGGACTGCCTGCATCCCCAGCATGCTGGAGCTGTTTCCATTTCCCGGGACTGGCCTGACGGCCGCAGACGTCTACACTTGTCATAGTCATGTTCCTCAGCTCCCTTTTCTGCAGACCGTGCACCATATTCCACATGCAATTACATTGCATCAAGTCATACTCGAAATTGCCTAAAGCAACATGGGCTGCTAACTTAGCTGACGAATGAATTTCTGTGCAGCATCTTTGGCTTTCATTCTCGGCTGAGGTGTGTAGTGAGTAGTCACTTCTGCAGACACTGCTTCAGAGGCTCCTGGTGTATCACCAAGGAAGACTAAGGGAGGATGCTCACAAGTGTGCCCCCTTAGTGCAAGGATTGTGCAAACAGCCCTTGACGGACAGCAGTGCTGGCTTCCTCGATGCGTGTCTGGGATAAATCTCTTGGTGAATGTGCAGCAGGGACTTGGTCGGCTGGTCCACCTGGTGTTGCTCCACGCATTCATTTACTCAGCACCTGTCACTGTCTAGGCTCTGGGAAGGGAGGGACATGGACACTGCATCTCCTCACGCAGGCTGCAGTTCAGCGAGGATGAGCTGGTAAGAGTCTGTGGCCGATTCTCTTCTGCTCAGACCCTTGCCCGGCTGAAAATAGCAACAGGGGAGACTGCAGTGACAGCGAAGGCCATGGGAGAGGTGACAGTGTGGGGCTGCCGGGTGCACGGCTCTCCTTTGTCCCCAGACCACACTGAGAAGAGGGAAGACTCCCAGCCTGAATTCCTTCACTTTCTTCATATCGATAGACCCTTCCTCCCCACGTGAGGAGCAAACATGTCACTAGATCCATGTCACACTTGTTGCTGTGGTACTCTATCTGCTTTCTCCCCCGTCCTTTTCCCTCTCTGCCCGGTGGGAATTGTTTTCTTTTCTTTTTTGGTACTGGAGATTGAACCGGGGCACATAACCACTGAGCTGCATCCCTATGCCCCTCCCCTCCTTTTGAGACACAGTCTTGCTAAGTTGCTTAAGGCTTTGCTAAGTTGCTGAGGCTGGCCTTAAAATTGCAATCCTCCTGCCTCAGCCTCCAAGCCTCTAAAAATTTTGGGTATGAGCAACCATGCCCAGCTGGTGAAACAAATTGAACTGAGCTTTGGGCGAAAATTGCCATCTCTAAAGTGGCATTTGTATTTCGGATTTTATTTTCTTTACAAGAAAATACAGGTTAGAAACAAAACACAGTTGAGCCAGGGATGACCGGCTCTTAGGGGCAGTTCAGCAGTGTGCGCATTGTGTGTTGTAAGTTGATTTCCTGAGAGACTGGTTACTGATGTTCACACTGCCTCATGTTTGAAGCTTTTGCTCTTAAAGAATCCACACATGGCTGTGAAAATCCAGGTATTACATGGAAACTCCCTAAGCTTTGCGGCAGGTCTGTGTTCTCTCAGTTCCTCCTGTGCTCTAGAATCACACAGCCCCTGGGTAAGCATTTTAACTTTCATTAGCTACAGTTAAACAGATGCTACATGACATGCAAGGTGCAGTCCTGAGCACCCATACAATTCACATCTCGAGGCAAGGATCAAATAGAGTCACCCACCTAGGGATCGATAATGTTCGGGAAAAATATTACATCTGTACCAAGTGTATACTGACCTTTTTTTGTTATCCTTTCCTAAATAATTCAGTGAAACTATTCATAATGTTTATATTGTATCAATCATTATAACTAATGTAGAGATGATTTGAAGTATAGGAAGGTATGCAAATACTACTCTAAGGGACAAGATCACCTGTGGATTGTGGTATCTGAGGGGGATCCTGGAAGCAACCCTCCATGAATTTAGGAAGGAAACTGTTCTCATGAGCAAGGGTCTACAAATGAGTGACAGTTCAAGACTTTTTTTTTCCCCAGAGGGAGAAACTCAGGAGACTTATCCAATCTCCAACTAAGTCTTGAATGTATAGAAGTGTATTAGCACAACTGATTAATCGAGGCAAATGTAAGGGTCTTCATGTTGCTCCTACCATGATGTTTTTGTTTGTCCATTTTAATTTTGATCCATTTTTCTTCACTGAACAAAAATCGTAGAGCCCACAGAGAACAACTAAAGAACATTGAGCAAAGTAGAATGTAAAAAGAAGCATTTTGGTGGCCTGTTGGCCCCGTGAGCCACCCTGCTCACAGGTGTCTGTACTGTTGACTCTGATGCACTTTGTAATGTCATTCCCAGCAAAAACACAGGAAGTTCTGAGGAGAGGAGAGGTCTCTGAGTGATTACCCTTTGACAGTACATTCTTAAAACACGTGATGAGTAGCCACTTCCCTAAACAGAATACTTACTGAATAGCCCTGGAGGAATTTGAAGAGGGATAGTATCTGAGAGCGCGTTGAACCTATCACATTGAGTGGTCTGTGCCATGGGGCGCGAAGGGCAGTGACTTGAGACGCATGTCTCACCTGAGGGGGTGCTGCTGCACAGGGCCGTGCTCTCCTGCCACAGGGCCTGGAATCCCCTTCTTCTCCTTCCTCTTCGGTCATGTGCAGCTTCTTGCTTGGTAGGTGTGACCTGAACACTCTTCTGGACTCCATGCTGCCTGACCACCAGACCTCCGCTTTCATATTAGAGGTCTAGAATGCCACCTTAGCATCCCACCTCCGTCATGTGAAAGTGTTCCCGCACAGTCAGGAGTAATTAAATACACTATTTGCCTGAGATTTCATAGAATTGATCATTTTCCCCAGCAGAAAGGACTCTGTGAAACCAGTGATTAAATTAATTGGACACCATTCGGTGTGTTTGTGAGGTTGATATGTGATAATGGCAGAAAAATAAACCAGGGAGTGATGCTCTGGGCTCTGAGGTGTTCACTGTCCTTGACTCCCATCCAGGAGCAGATGGCAGGGGCCGTCTGTCGGGTTACCTGGCTGCTGCAGCAGGAAGTAGGTGCTGGGCGATGGTTGGTGGTTCCCTAGAGTGGAGCCGAGGCCAGCTGGAGTGCAGAGACGCGGGCTCTAGGCTCATCTGTGGACTCCTGTCCAATAATTTATTTTTTCTATTAAGAAAGGAAAACACAGAAGTCTTGTCCTTTGCCTCTGTGAAATCTTCAGAAAAGGACATTAATTGGTCTGCTCCTGAAATCAGATCGCTGGCCTTCCTGGCAGGCAAATCCTCTTACTTCCAAAACTTTTTGGAATTTACTTCTCCCTCTGTGGCACTTGAGTTTACTGAGGGTTTCTTGTTTGCTCTCTGCCATGGGTTTGGGCTGGTGTGTCTGTGGTTTAAGGTGTCTTCTAACAATTCTCCTCATTCATTTATATCTATTTTCATGTGAAAAGCCATAAATGATTCTTTATTTGGTTTATTGAATGATCAATTATTAAGAACCTATTTTGGAGAAAACATTGGGTTGGAATCAAAGATGCAAAAGTCATGCTCATTTTGTTCAAAGGAAATTGGTGCTTTAATGTAATGGTGCTTTAATGTAATTCTGAAGTCAGAGTGAATTTTAATTACAGTTTTCTCATATTTTATCTGTATATGTATAATCAATAGGTTTACCTCTCTAGGCCTCTGTTTTAATCACCCACAAAATGAGAATAATCTCTCCTGATAAAACAGTCAGGACAAATCATGCTTTATTTTCCCATTTATGCTTGTATATGTTTGTTTATTTATTTATTTCTGGGCACTGCTGATTAAACCAACGGGCGTTCCACCCCTGAACTGCATCCCCAGCCCTTTCTGTTGTATGTTTTGAGAGAGGGTCTACTTAAGTTGCAGAGATTGACCTTGACCTTGCAATCTTTCTGCCTCAGCCTCCTGAGTCGCTGGAATTACAAATGTGCACCATCACATTGATTATCTTTAAAAGCCAGCACTATATAGTCGGTAATAGGCACTCAAGGAATGGTAGCTGATATTAAATAGTGTTGATGACAAAGATGATCATGCTCATCCTCGTCACTATGACAAGGCAATGAGTAGAAGAAACAGGTTCTGAAGTAGTCCAAAGAAATGAATCAGGAGGCGTATGGGAGCAAGAGAGAGCCACCTCATCTATGGGCTTCCTGTGGAGCATCACATGACACAGGGAATTGCAACTGAGCAGCCCCAGAAATGAGTGAGACCTGCTGTCAGAACGAGCTGCTGTACTGTCACAAGCAAAGAGAACAAGCAAGCTTAGACGCAGGATGCTCCGTTAATGCTGCCCTTTGACCTAGTACTGTTACCGCAGTGGCGAGGAATGAGTGCAGAAGAAGGAATAGTGTAAAAGCCTCTTCTAACTTTTGTCCTCACATTGGTGTCACACACACTGATCACTGCTTCTTTGAGGTTTAATTTATGATGCTAAAATGCAGGTACGAATCGATTGCAGAAGATGGGGTTTGCAAATTCAGTTTAGAAGGAAAGGGCTGCTATTTCACTATTTCAGTCATTGCAGTGGCTTACAGGTGGTAACTTGTTGGGGTCTTAAGCCCCCTTGCTCTTCTTGATCAGCGACAAGGGAAGGGGACACTCCCCAACAAGGTCAGACTGGGATAGGTAGGGCCGACTGACCGCCCGCTCCCAGCCCTGAGGGTGGAGGACAAGCAGACGCGTCAGGGAGACCAGTCACAGCAGGAAATCGCACAGCTTTTATGTAGGGTGGGGGCTAGGCAGGAACCAATCAGCTTAAAGGTCAGCAAGGCAGGGGGGGTTCACGCAGGCGAGAGTCTCATTGGACTATATGGCAACCACGAGCTGATCACGTTTGCGGAACTGTTGTTAACCAATCCCTGGCAGTGGTGGTCTGGTTTATCATCATGAACCTTTGAAACCGCCTTTGAGCCTTCATTTTGCTCTCTCGCCAGGGAGTAAGGAGTCAGCCTGAGTTAGTTAACACGTCATTAGTCCCAACAGTAACTTTAGACTATCTGACACCCAAGTCACAGTTTTTATTAAACCTCTCAAGTAACTCTATCCTGTATCTAATTTTCTTGCATATATGATGTATATTAACCTTGTATTCAGGAGAGGTGATTGGACTCTCTTGTCCCTGTGTCATTGATTCAGTCATTTCAGAAACTGGAAAGGGAGAGTGCTTTATTGAAGAATCCATAGGTTATGGAACAACTTTAAACAATTTTCTATACATTAAAACCATAAGTGTTACAAGTTCAGCAACAAGGGACCTTTCTGAATTTAGCACAGCGTTCCACATGGTAATTAGGTCCTATTGTCTGCTCCTCTCTGAAGATAAAAGGAAAGTCTTTCTTCCTGGGACTGGGGCTTAGGAAGCCTCTCTCCTTAACCTGGAGTGAGGGAGAAAGGTGCAAAGCCCCACAGGTGCCCAGGTCATGGAGGCTCACCGGGGTCCTGATGAATGGGAACGCTGAGACTCGGGCTCTGTGAATGTAGGATGGAGCCACGCATTTGCACCCCTGTACAACGTGTGTGCACACAGAACTCTGTGCAGTGTCCTGGAGTCTGAGGGCTCCCACAGTGTCCTCCGGTGATATCCGGTGACGAGTCCAGGTCTGTTAAGAGCCTGCAAGCAGTCTTGCCCCTCCCTGCCCTCTCCATCCCAGGCACCCTGAGGACTCAGACAGGCTGTCTGTTCCCTGTGGCTCATGGCCATACTGTCCTTAGAGTCTGAGGAGCCCCTTTGACTTCTCCTTTCCAGTGGATCCTTCATGCTGAATTTTATCATCACAGGCCACACGACCAATACGAAGTATGTATTATGCAGAAACAGATCATGATGCCTTACCAAAGTATACCTTATAATTTACAATTGTCCTAATGTAAAATATCTTCAGAAAGATTTTGTTATTTGGCAATGTAAAAATACTGATTCTGTCATTTGAAAATGTATTCATTTGGTCATATACGTGCACAGATGCCAAAGGCTGAGAAAGGTCACTGAGACTCTTAGAAAAATGCCCACATGGTGGGAAATTGCAACAAAGTGCATATTGATAGGAACAGATGCTACGTTTTATGACTGCTTTACAATAAACATGTCTGCGTCCTAAATCAAATTTGGAATCTCGATTTCCTTCTCTGTCACAGACTGGGTGATTCTGCACAAGAGACAGAGAAAAGAGGGAGGAGATCACAATGACAGAAATGTCCCTGGAATGATGAAGATGGTTCTGCTCCTAGGTGCATTATGGGAAGTGTCAAGCCACTGATGATGAGAAGACGATTCTAAAAGCTTCCAGAGAGGGGGACAAAGTGGCATCTGAGTGTCAGGGATCAGAAGGCTTTGCAAAACCCAAATGAGAGAGCAGTGCATGGAGGGACCAGGCAGATGCTCTGTGGGCAACACATAGGTGGCAGAAGAAGGTTCCAAACTTCTGCATTGTACCTTTCTTTTCTTTTCTTTCTTTCTTTCTTTTTTTTTTTTTTTTTTTTTTTTTATTTAGGGATAAAACTCAATATCCAAGTGTTGCTCTTTGAATTCTCTGTTCTTAAATATGAACTTCTCCACATTTGGTGTACATACATATGCTTACCTATAAAAGAAATATTTTACATATGTCACTTTGAATTCATTTTGACTCTTTTCCTAAATAAAAACTGAAGAAACAACTTATGATCAGAGGTTGAAGTTGCTTAAGCTGTGCTTCCTCACCAGCCTCTCTGTGCTTGACTTTGGGCCTTGCTAGTTTCCCCTGGTCCTGAATGCTCTGGGTGGACGGCTCTCCGGCCCTCACGCGATTGCGCCTGAGTCCTCTCCTGCTTGGCGGGCAGCACGGGCCCTTCTGCAGCACCAGGGCTCCTGGACTCCTTGCCAAGCTTGTCCTGCTTTGTGGTGTCCGTGTGCTTCCTGGGGTCATGTCCTCTCCACAGTGAGGACACTTGCCTGTCTTAGTATCTATTCATAGTAGATCCTTAATGCCTTTGAAAATGATTCAGTTTCTCAAGGATTCATGTCATTTTTAGTAACTTTAATCACCATCACTCAACGAAATTGCTTTTAGAGTTTTAATTTCTTATGCAATGTAGATTTGTTCCAGGTCTAAGGTTTTGGGATAAGCAACCTTTGACATTGGAGAGTTTAAAAACTGTCTATATGAAACACAGAGGTTTCTAAAAGAAAGCTTTGACATTTCATAGCCAAAAAAAGGTGACAAGAGAAATAGGTATCCAAAGGGAATTATTCTACCACAGACTGATTACCTTGGGGTGATGCTGTTACAACCAAGGGAAGGACCATCGTCACAGACTGCACAGGATGATGGCCAGGAGCAGTCACTGAGAACACGGAGGAGCTACCTGTGAATTGATGAGGCTCTGAACTGGTATTGGGGGTGCCTTTTGCTGATGAACGAAGTTCACTGGTAGGCTCGTGGTCTTCCTGCAAGGATGCCTCTATTGTCCAGACATTTACTGGAATGAATGTTCATTTTGTCTTGTTAAAGCTTTGCCCTAACTAAGTGAATTATAATCTGCTTCCTTTGTTCATAGATTGGATATCTCTCTCTTTACACAATTTTCTTGTAGTATGCACAGTTTTATGTGTTGATTTTTTTAATTAAATTATCAAGATCGGTGACTTTTAAAGTGTATTGATATTGTGTGATTACTGTATTCTGGACAGACAGTCAAATGCAATATTAAGCCTTCAAGATATATACGGTAGTCAATGTAAATGCCAGGTAGGAGACTCACAAGGTTTGAATTTGCTAATGGGGTGACAGACTAAGTGGCCGAGCTCTGCTTGTGGATTCAGTACCCCTCTTCTCAGACTGTTTTACTGCTTTTTTATATGAAAATATATCACATGTTCACATTCAATATCAACAAGAAACAATAGTACAGCAATTCCCCAGGCTTTGACAAACACCATCCTGAAACAGTGGTGAGCCCAGCTTGGCCTAATTGAAATGCCTCCAAGGAATGCAGAGGAAGCCATGTGCACAGAAGTAGCTCTGTTCTTCTGCTTTTCTTGAAAAACATCACTTCCTCCTTTGATTTTCAAGACGGAGCCTTTGATGTCACCCTTATCTGGTCCCACCATGCTTCGACCATTTCTCTCTGGTCTTCAGCACATTTGATGTCTCTTGTGGCTCAAGTTGAGGTTGGCGCAGGGAAGGGTCACACTTTTGGTCCTCTGCTACTTACTTTGGACTCCTGAATCACCACTAGACTGCCCTTCCCCAGGGGTCAAACCCCAATGGCTCCTTCCCACTTTTGCAAGAGTGTTTATTTACAGTTCAGGAAGAGGAGCTAAATGTGCATTTAACCTGATCCCGCACACAAACGAGTGCTTACAGTTTTATGTATTATGTGAATATTTATTGAATTACTTTCCATCTGCCTCTGCTGGATGTAGTTTCAGGCCAGAGAAATAACACAACAAGCAGGCGAAGTCCCTCTGACATGCCCCTGATGTTCTTAAGTGAAGATGCACAGCATTGAAATACAGGGGCGGGAAGAGGGAGCCAAGGACAGGGAGAGGGCCAGGCTGTGGTCCAGAGGGGCTGGGAAGGCTGATTCTGAGAGAGGCGTCTGTACAGAGAGACACAGACAGAGAGAGCAGGAGAGCCCAGACAGGCAGAGCTGGGGTGGAGGGGATGGGGTGCAGGGGCAGCAGCCCTGAGCGGCACCGGGAGGCAGTGACAGGTGCTGGAAGGGGGGTTGCAGCACCGCTGGACAGGCAGGAAGGCAGGCCCGGGCCCTGCGGCCTGGGTAGAGTACGTAGTGAAGCATTAGTACATTTAACCCTGGAGACTCACACCTGGCAGGGAACTGGGTCTGTGCTCAGGCAGAAACAGGCAGAGGAAAGAAAATTCATGGATTTTTGGACTGATTTGAAAAGAAAATGCTGGTAGAATGTGTCAGAAAATCAAATGAAATTGGGGACTTTGCTTTCACCTTGCTCCTGAACAATGCCCGGCACGGAAGAGGCACCCAGGAGATAACGGAGTGAACACTGGCGATGCAGAAGAATGTTGAAATAGATATGTGATGACAGGGAATCAGCTTGCAAGCCTAGAGAGCAATTTTACAGTCGTTCAGGAAATACATAATGATGGCTTGGACCCAGGTGATGAGCGTTGAGGAGTGTGGTAGAAATCACAGGACTTGCTGGGGATTAGATACAGAAGATGGGAAGGAGAAAAATTCAAGGTGAGGCCTATTTTTGGTTTGGGGACATACAAAGCAGTCTATTTAAGAAACAAAATAAAAATCTGTTCTGAATCTATGACCGTCAACAGACGGCATGGCTGTAAATACCTGTACACCTGCTTCCTCACCCAGAATTCAGGTATACTTAGACAACAAACAAATGTTTTTTAGGTATATGATCATTTTAGTCTGTATTTAGAACAGAGAAAGATAGAAACCACTCTGATTCATGTCAGACTGATGTAGCAATCTAGGTGATAGTTAGCATACACGTTTGCATTTATTAAAAGTATGAAGAAAATATAAATTCAAAGTCAGAATGTTTACCTGAGCTAAGGTGGTTGTGAAAGAGAACAGAAGAAGTTCTGCACTAGACTTCAAAACACTCATGGTGTTCAAGTAATCACAGGAAAATGTACACGGTAGGAGAAAACATCACAGAAAAAAAATCACAGATAAAAATTACTCTATTGCAATGTCAAGTGAACCGAAAAGCAATGAAAACCAAAGAACCAGTCCAAGCTGGCTCAACAGGCATAACTGATTTCAAAGCACCCAGTTGGGAGATTTGCAGGTGACAGGGACCAGGGTCTGTGCCAGGGTGGAAAGAACCAGAGGGTTTGCAAATTGACTGATTCAGGATGTGCTTGAAAAGAAAAGTTGGTGGAACATGTCTGAAATTTTTTAAAAAGAGCAAATAAGTGGAAGGAGTCAGAGACCTGGATTTTCAGTTCCAGGGATTGGAGAAGGAACACCCAAAGAACCAGGAAGGGTATAGCAGCAACTCCACTTGGACCTGTGGAAATTTAGATCTCCGAGATCCATGGGAGACTTTTAAATGAACAGAGACGGAAGGGTGGTAGACTGGGAATGTGCATCTAAAGATAAGGAACTAGAATTGATACTTGAAGTCTTCCATTGTCTTACAACTGGTAAGACAGTCCCAAACGGAGCCTGAGAAATACTTAGGTTCCACACCTCTGAGCTTCCACATGCCTTACGATGCACTGTTTTTAATAAGTGGCACACCAGTTCAGACCTTCCTCCATTGTGTAGGCATCCTTTCTCCTTAGAATGTCTTTCCCATCCTTTGCCTGGCTTATGCCACCCAATTCTGAAACATCCAGATGAAGAAGCCTTCCCTGAATCAGCCAGGCAATTAGCCCTTCCTTTTCTGTGACCCACATAGAGGTGACCCACATGCAGGGCTTTGTGCTGTGTGTAGCTATTTTATTTTACATCCATCAGTCTGTTCTGCACTCTGCACTGCTTAGCATCATTATTCCCGTTCCATCTCCACCCTTACTTTTTAGAGTTCCTGACATTGTAAATGTAGCCTGGTAAAGAATTCTCCAGAGAAGAAGAAAAGGGAAACTTTCTCTTCTTTGGGTTGATGATTGTTTCACTGCTAAGAATTTTAGAACCAGGAAGCAAGGATTTTAGTGAATATGCACAATTTACTAACACCGTGTTTCTTCTCTGAAATGGCACTTTTTTGCACATTTAAATCTGGTGTTATAAATCCTGAGTCATTGTCTGCAACGACAAGACCTGCCACAGAGATTCGCTTTCATCAGGAAACAAAGTTGAAAAGCATGGGAGGTGGCACTTTCTTTTCGGGATTTGGGTAGGAAGGAGACCTGAGAGAGGTTGGATTCTGTCACTATTTAATTCATGCCCTTGCTCTTGATCACAGTTCAAACTAACTGTATTAAACCTCCGCGTGCGCACATGGGCACCTCTTTCCAAAGACGCTGGCGTGCATTTTCTTTTATACCCAGGTGATGTTTTGTGTCAGTCTCAAACTAGAAACCAGAGTCCAAGGTTGTATCACAGATAGAATAAAATGACCTCCACACAAAACCTGATCTTTTCACAAATCTCCCCTACTACAGACTGATGGTAGAAAGTGACAGTCAACCTTCTTCATCAGGGGAAAGAGCAAGAAAGGGGAGAGTGAGGCCTGCAGGAGTGAATGTGGGAGGGGGAGGCCGTGGCCCGAGGGGAGACCCTGTCATGTGGGTGGAGCAGCAGATGTTTACGCTGAGACTCCCAGGCTGGTCGTTCTCCAGTCACAGAGATATTGTCCTTAGAATTTTGTGGAGATTTTTGCTCTCAGGATTTATAGAAGATAGAGAATCAGGGGATCTAAGTTAACCTCACCTTACAGAGCATGAGACAGGGCTCATGGAGACACAGGAGCCATCGGGGACTGGGTCCTCTGTGACCAGACTGGCCCTGGGCTGCTCACTCCAACTCTGTACAGTCCTCTTAAATGCAGTGAGTACCTTCTGCCAGATGATTTGGTGTCCTTCGGAGCCCAAGATTTTGTTATGTTTTCACTCAATACGGTACTAATTTTGATAAGTGTGTGTGAAATATTTACCAAGGTCCTAAAGCTCTATTGTATTAAAACATGACTCATCTGTGCCTGTATTGGTATCTCAGTTTTATATTGTTAGTAGAAAATAGAATTTCACACTGGGCCTTATCCACTTTGGTCTCCATTATGATCCTCATTCTGACAAAATGAAGAGTTAAGCCTACTCTCTGAGCCTCAAGGAGAACTTGATGGCATGTTCTCAGGAACTTGCTAGCTGAGGACGGTATTCTCAGAGTCTCCCTGCAAGGTACTGCAGACACACAGATGATTATGGGTCATTTGGCTACCCCTGTCCCCCGCCCCCAGTGTTCTAGAGACCTCAGGTGGCTAACCTAGACTGTGGACACTTTCTTGTGCAAATTCTCTTGTACTTGGATTCAAGTTTCTATTTATAATTCAAAGATAACATCTTTGCTAAAGGAAAACTCTTCATTGATATGCAGATGGAAGGATGGCTTGCCCTTTAGGGGTTTCAAGCTGTGGAATCAACAGAGGTCTGCAGAATAATAGGACCACTGAGCCTTTCATGGTTGTGGGGCTTTGATTTGCTACCAACAAGTTCTTTTGCTTTATCTGTAAACCTTGCTTAGCATAAAAAAAAAGCATGATCCCCAGTGAGTGTTTTTAATACAGAAGTGATGGTCTTGGCGGCTGTGTCTTTCATTGTACATCCATAGCACAAGGTCACTTGCAAAACCTGGATGACACATTCATTCATTCACCTACTCCAAATTTCCTGAGTGCCCGAGTTTGAGGGCTAGGAATATTCCAGCCATCTGAATACACCTCTGTTCTCTGAAGTTTATATTCTAGTTAGGGTGAGAAGGAAAGAAATGGGCCAGAGACAAACGCACAATTGATTAGGAAGGCATCTCTGTCAGACAACGGTAAGCGATCCAATAAAGATGTATAGAACGAGGCCCAGAGAGTGACCAGACTGTGACATTTGTCCATTCAACCAAATCCCTTCAGGCAACTTATCACTCCGGATCATATGTTGTTTCCCATAACAGAAACCCCCAAATAGCACTGGCTTAAGCAGGATAGACATTTGTTTCACCTTAAGGTAATACAGGTACAGATGGATGGTCTACCTTTCCAAGGAGTAACCTGTGTCTGCAAGGTCACTGCACTGCAGCAGCAAGAAAAGAAAGATGAAGGACTAGCTCAGGGTTCTCTGTCCTCTGGTGGTTCCCAGAAATGACAAAAGGCAGGTTGGCAGGAGGAAAAGATACCCGTGTGCATTTTATCATTTTTTCCTCATGGCATGGAACCTTCAGATGAAGACCCAGAGACACAGGGGACTTCCATTTTTATGCTTAGATTCAGTGAATTGTGGACAGCTGTGTAGGAATATGATTGGACGTAAAGGGTTTGATCAAATAGTAGTGGAGGGTGGCACACCCAGCAAGGCCTGTCCAGAAAGGCCTGAATCTCCCTGACCAGTGCATGCAGCAGTCCTTCCTTCGAAGCATGGGGCAGGTCCCTTCTTAGAATGGGGGTCTTAAGACCTGCTGTCAAATAGGATAGGTCAGAGAATTTCTTTGTGGACAGCTCATCTGTAGAAATGCAGGGAAAGTTGGAGGGGCGTCACTGGGCTGACGGCTGCCACGAGGGAAAAGGGTTTGTTCTCTGTGTCTTGCCGAGAGGAGAATGAAGGGTCAATGACAGGAGAGCCAGTGGGGCTCCGAGAGAAGTTGGTTCTGAGAGCTGCACTCGGTGGTACCACTTGCTGAGCCCTGACAGTGTCATTCTGTGATGTCATTCTGTGATGTCAACTGCAAGTTCTTAGACCTCACCCCCTGGAACTGGAACACATTTCACACCTGGACACAGGAGTGACTAGACACTGCAGCCTTGCATCTGAGGCTATGGACAAAAAGAGGGAAGGTGGATCTGGGCAGCAGGGCCCTGCCCAACACCAGTTCTAGTGCCAGGTACTGCAGTCTGCAGACTCCCTGAGCCAGTTATTTTTCTTTCAAATACTCTGGCAAAATTAAGCACTGCAAGGAAATCCAAAATTGGGTCATAGCGTAACAGAGATCTACGCCAAAATGCACAAAATAAAAAGAAATTAAATAAGGGCAGAACACATTAGGAAAATGTTAACAATGTTTGCTCTGCTTCTTCACCTGTGTGGCAGTGCTTCCAGGAGTACTTCTGTGGCTCATTCCCTGTCGTGGTCATCAGGTCTAGAGCAATGCTGGGGGCCTGGACAGAAAAATGGGGCCAGTGTTGAAGAGAAAGGAACCGAGTTGCACAGGCCTTGAGAAGGTGCACACTGTGTGTGTGAAGGACAACTCATGGCAGCATGTCTGCAGCAGGCCCAGGGAAGCTGGTTCCCCACAATTTCAGGAACAGATCCTGAAGGGTCTCATAGGCTTATGAAACTTTGAATTGCACTGAGTGGGATGGGGAAGTCACTGGCATGTTTTGAGGAAGGAAGTGACATGATTTGACATGTGCTTTAGGAGAAAAGTATTTCTTGTATGAATTATTTTTAAAAATAGAAAAAGTTAAAATCAATGTGAATGATGAATTTAGTTCTCAGACATAGATGTGTCGTTACATAAATTATCATTTTCTAGGGAATTCAATAATGCCATTTGTCCTCATATATGAAGAGTGTATTCACTAATTGGTTCACTCCAAGTATGGCTAACCATCAGGTATTTGTCAAGAACAATGAAGGCCCTAAGACTACCTTGCTTGCAAACTGGTGAGTTAGACCCTGCCCACGTTTCATGAATGCTGGTGTAAGTAACAAGAATCCTGGATCAGACCAAAGGGACGTTTCTTACAGCACAGCAGCAGCCAGAGTATCTCATTTTTGTGTCAGTACGTTGAGCCCAAAACCCACAAGGTAACACAGAGAAGGCCAGATGACAACTCAGGCACCCCTCGTAGGTTCCCTTTTGGAAAAAGGAGCCTGAGCTTAGGGAAACCGAATCTTTTATAATGGGCCTTCATTAAGAATGCTCCTGCCCTGGTTTCATGGAGAGACACTTTGTCTTCCAAGGTTGTTAATTACACAAAGATTCTTGAGCAAATAGACCACAACAAAAGGGAGCCAGTGCCTTCTCACAAGTGTACTCTTATGGAAAAGAGCCCTGGGAAACTGCTTCCCACAAATGCAATGTCAATAGCATCAGTTAAAATTGTCTCTGCAAGATATGCCAATTGTATTAGTTATAAATTACCATTTTAATGTGAATGCAGTTTTTGTGCACTATGTCAGAATACAAATAAAATAGTGCAATTTATATTGACAGTAGAAATGTTAAGGTACCTTAGAGGCATTGAGAATGAGTTGTAATATGCCAAACACAAGTTTCACATTATGATTCTTACAAATCAATGAATTGGAACATCTTGAATTTTAAAAAAGCAGTTAAAGGAAAAAGCTCCCCCCTCCTCTTTGACTCACATGGAGCTAACACTGAGTACTTTTTACCCCCACACTAAGCAATTCCCCGGGTTTCTGCATGCACCAACCTGGTGTCCTGCAGTTCAGTTCACTTCTGGGACCATATGGAGTTGGTGCATAGCACACATTTCAGACACCAGTTGCAAGTCCTAGGTTTTTACTTTTACTTCCAGCTGACCAGCTGTAAATTGACCATGACCCCTTATTCAGCTTCCATAATTTGCTATAATGGCTGGAAGGACTCAGAGAATCTCACTAGTACCATTTAGTTATAAAAGACCTGACTCAGAAACAACTAAATGGAAGAAAGACTCAGGGCAAGATATGGGGAACACCTCAAGGTGCTCACTGAGCCAGGAGATCTTCCAACTTGATTATTCAGTTTTGAGGGAGGCGGCATTGCCTAGTCATGATTGATTTAACTGTTGGTCTGTGCAATTAAGTTGACCTCAAGGCCTTCTTCCCTCCCCTGAGGTTCCGAGTGGGTTAAAATTCCCACCCTCTAATCTTGCCTTGGTCCTTTTGGCAACTACTCCCCATCCTCTGTCCTCCCAGGGTCACTTCCTTAACATCAGCTCAGGTGTATTTGAAAAGGGCTTATCATGGACAACACAAGACAGTTCCTCTCCTTAAACCTTAAAAAGGAAATAAAAGAGATTTACAAATTTTAGTTCCTATCCATTACAGCAACACAATCCTAAAATCACAGCTATGATGGAGGGTAAAGCATTACTTGATGTGAATGTACACTTACAAGGATCAGTGTTTAAGACACAAAATGGACAATTCCTACAAAACCTATCCAAAAGAGCTGACAGCATTTGTTGATTGTCTGCATGGTTCTGCAAATGTCCATTACTTGATATTAAATAGGAACCTAATGTTAAGTCCTCATTATTTTCTCTGTGTTATATTAATGAATACTTTTTAAAATATCAGATGTACATGGTAATGAACTTTTTTTGCCTTTAAAAATAAACATCGACCAAATGAAATTTATTTCATGTATGCTGGTCATTCTTATATCTGAAAACTAATCTTTGTAATGTACCATATCAAGAGGTTAAAGAAGAAAAATCATGATCACATCAGTTTACACAGAAAAGGCATTTTAAAAATTCAATAATTGTTCGTGATTAAAAACCGTTGGCGGCATGCTAGGAACACAGGAGAAGCCCCTCAGGTTCCTCAGGAGCCTCCATGAGAATCCTGGAGTGGCGTCCTACGCACTGGGGCAGGATTCAGGCTTGGACTCTGAGGACAGGAAGAGGCCAAGATGTCACGCCGTCACTGCTGGTGTAGAGCTGGCAGATCCAGCCAGCACTGTCAGGCAGGGAGAAGAAGGAAAAGAGACGAAAGGCCTGGGATTGGGAAGGAGGGAATTAAACGATTAGTGCTCGCAGATGACAGGATTATCTCCACCAAGAGAACCAGGGGCTTGGGGGGTGGTCTAACAACAGCGGGAACAAAATTCCTTTCTAGAGTTGGCAAGTGAGTCCGCTGCTGAAGGGCTAGGCCAGAGGCCTGATCTGGGGATCACACAGTCCAGGTTTGGGCTCTCTTCCCAGAACCCGCCAGGAAGGACACTTCAATCCATGTGGCTCCACCCAGAAGACAGGTGGATCCTGTCCTTAGTCCTGTGCTCAAGAGGCTGACAGTGTCTTGGAGATTTTGTAGAAAGTTGAATCGGGCAGGGTTGCAGGTTTGCACAGCTGTAGGGTTTGCACAACTTGCAGAGTGGTGATCATCGAGACCTAAATCTAGGCAAACAAATTGGATACCACAAGCATGATCAGTAGAGAAACATTTCAAAAATCTTACTTCAAAATAAAAAATAAAAAATATATGTATATGAATGTGTGCATGTGTGTATATATATATATGTATGTATATATATTCTGTAATAGACTGTTAAAAAGATAAAAAGAGGGTTAGGGATATAACTGTGGTAGAGTGCTTGCCTAGTATGAATGACGTCCTGGGTTTCAATAAATAAATAAATATTAAAAAATTAAAAAGAAAAAGAAAATTAATGATTAGGAGAAAATATTTGCAAATTGCAGAACTAACAATGGCCTTGTATTTAGAAGACAAAAAGAACTCTGAAAACTCAAACTTAAAAAAATCTAATTTGAAGTCGTGTGAAACACACAGAGCCATTTTACTGAAGAGCATATACAGATGGCAGATGCGTAAAAAGATGTGCAGCATCGTAAACCAGTAGAGAAAAGTCCACTACAACCACATGGAGAAGCGGCTATGCACCTGTCAGGGTGACCAACGAAAGAAATGGCAATAGCATCCTTGTTGGCAGACATGTTGAAATCTGGACCACAGGGTACAGAGTGGTAGATACTGATGCTCTGAGAACACCTGGGAATTTTTCAAATTGAAAGCGGACGCATCTTATTTCACAGTAACTGCACTCTCCAGAACGTATGTTGCCTAATAAAGATTTATTTTCATGTTTGAACTTGTACATGAATATTTGTAGCAGCTTTATTTGTAATTGTCCCAAACTGGAAACTACCCAAATGTCCTTTAGTGGGTGAATGGCACATCTATGACTTCATGGAAAACTGCTCAGAAATAGGAAAAAACAAGATATTGATAACACACAAGAACTTGGATGGTCCTAAAATATTATATAGGTAAAAACAAAGCCAGTTTCAAAAGAAAATGACTGCCTCTGAGGTCATCACAGGGATGGAGAGCATGGCACGGATGATCTGAGCTTGGAAAAGGCAAATGAGAGCGATGCCTTTGATGCTGCTTTAGTTGTTTAATTGTGATGCTAACAGAAAGTCACAGGCATATATAATAACATTGCACAGAGTCACAAATGCCACCACACAACCCCCACCGTGCATAGAAGCACACATAGGCAATGGTGACGTCTTAGCCAATTCTGTCATTTTAAGCATTTCGATTTCTTGATTTTCATATTTTTTCTTAGTTGTATAATATGTACATGATTTTCCTGTAGTTTTGTGAAAACAACTGTTTATTAATTATTTAAATATAAAATTTAACAAAACATAGGAAGTCTATGTAGACAATGAATGGAACTGTGTTTTCTGACCTTAATGTCTAGTTACTTCTTTACTTTGAATTCTAATGAATTTTATTTTTTAAAAATGGTACTAAATTTAATGTTATGTCAGGTAGGATTTTCATAAGTACATTGATTTAAAATTTGCTATAAATGAAAATGTGTCTAATGCATTTTGGTAAGAATGGGGAAGAAAGTATTGCATTGTGTATATATACATACATACTACATAGACCCTTTCTGTTTTTAGGAATAATTGACTTTCTAAATAATTTAAATAAATATATTTAATATAAATTATTTAACTTAAGTTAAATAATTTAATAATGTCAATATACATATGGATAAAATTGGAAGAATGTACATTGAACTGTTGAAGATAGTTATCTCAGGAATATGTTTATTTTACTTCTTACTTTATGTATTTATTTAATCTTTGCCAGTAACACCTTTTAATCACAAAAAAGAAACCACAGGAGAAAACCTAAAGTGAAGTTTGACATCAGCCCTTAGAAAGAACCACGGACTACAGTTTTCTACTCAATTTGGAATTGAGAAAATATGGCAAGTCATGTGGGGAAGGATGGGCAGACTCGTGCAGTGAATGGTGCACAAGGAAAAAAGCCACCTCTGAGAGCAAGCCCGAGACTTCTGAGACAGTCACTGTGGCGGGTGTTAGGTCCCAGGCCTTCTAATGAGGGTGGCGGACCAGCTAAGGGGTCTGGTTATGCATCCCACCGGCTCTGTTGGATTGCTCCTTTGGTGGTGTGTTCTGAAGCAGGTTCCTGGCTGTGAACGTCTCCAGCGCTGGGTGCTCCTGGCAGCCTCTGCCAATGCCCCAGAGGCCTTCGCTTTCCTGCCCTTGATCCTGGCGCTTGATCCTGGCGCTTGATCCAGGCGCAGTCCTTAAAGCACAGAGATGCTCCTCTACGAGGCTTCTGCACCTGCTTCTGTCAGGATAGCTGTTTATGGTCGGCTTTTGCTATTGTGGAAATCTGCAACTTGCAGGAAAAGCTTTTCCCTGGAATGTGCTCTGCCCAAGCCTTCCATAAATCCCGACTTGCCTATACACTTGGGAATGTCTTTTTGAAATGCCTCTCACAACCCCCTCCCTGTTGCTGTGTCTGAATGTGTTTATAGTGATTCTTGCTTCAGGTGAGGGAAGGGGATCATCTTGGCTGAGCGCTGCTCAAGAGATTGTGTTACAAGAAAGAAAAAAAAGCAGGAGCTCTCCTGCTACTCCTGATATGGGCACACGCCTGCACACGCGTGCACGTTCACACATGCATGCATATGTAAGTACACACAAACACATGTGTGCACAAATACACACATGCACACACTTGTGTCTGCACACATATGTGTACTCAAGCACACGCCCGTGCATGCACACACAGGCTCACAGTGATTGCCTCGTTTTACACATGGGAAGTTGGAACCTGCTGGGGACGTGCTCTTGCTGGAGTCAGTGCAGGCGTGACTCGGCCAGGTCAGGAAGGGCAGTTGCCTGACCTCGGGAGTGCGTTCTATTTAGAGTGACTTTGCCTTCTTCGCTGGTCCAGGTAAAGCAGGGCTTCCATTTGTTCCTCTTGCAGCATGCTCTTCGGGCATATTCATCTCTCACGTTCCTGGGGCTCCTGTATTATGCCCTAAATTTCAGTAATTTCTTGTTTTTGGTCCTTTTTCTCTTGGGAGCTTTAGGACTTCTATTTCATGTGCTTATGTGACTGTTTTCATTTTATGTTGCTTGTCTTTGGCTTTCTTTTTTCTTTGCCTTTGACTCATGTATTTTTCCAGCCGTTGCTCATTCCCCCATTGTCTATCTCTAGACCCTCCTCTGCTTCCTGCCTTTACCTCCCTCCTGATGTACTTCATGATACCAGGATTTGTCTGGATCTTTTCCTTAATTCTATTTCATTCATTTTATTTCTGCCCCTTCCTTTTCCATTTGTTCTTTTAATTCATCAGATGACATATTTCCTGTAACATTTTTCTCTTTACCACCAGTTTCAACGTCCTGGTCTTCCCTGGCTTAGAGATGACATATGAAACATGAAAATCAAGGGAAATGTCTATTGTAGGCATTTGCACTCGTGTCTAGTTGGGTTAGTGAGTGTGAAAGTTCAATTTACACTTATGCTTGCTTACGTAATAAAACGTCTCAGCAATATTCCTTTAGTTTTAGGGAAGACTGGGAAGTTCTCCTGGTTGTTGTTCACCTGTGGCCTCGACTGTCCCGTCCAAACTTTGCCACAGCCTTCCCTGTGTGGGGGGGCTTGGGCTCAGAGTCCTAACGACCCTGTCTGAGGTGGAGGAGACCCCGTGGCTGCTAGTTGGCCCGTGAACTGGGAAAACAAGCCAACAGACAACTCTCCAGCTGTCTGTCTCCCTCCCTCAACCCAAGGGCAAAATCAGCTCCCAGCTCCTTCAGAGCCAGAGCTTCTTCTCAGACAGAGGGAGGAAGAGGCGTAGGGGCCCCAACAGTTGCAATTTGCAGTGTTCCGGAGGCAGCCAGGCTTCACAGGTGCATATTTAATGGGGCTACTTAAAGGGAAGCAGGGTCCCACCTCCGGGAATAAAGTTCCAAGGATGAGGTTCCTGGACTCCGGGATGAGGACGCACAAGCTGGTGAAGTAAGGGAGTCGCGTCACCAACCCTGCCCTGCTATGGGACGGGCTCTAATCTTCACCCAGCTGGGTCCCAGGGCAGTGAAGACCCTGAGGGTGTCATTCACTCAAGTTCCCCACTGAAGGAAAGGGGCAGCGTGTTTTCTCTGTGACTCCTCCTCGGACACACAGAGTGCAGGCACCTACTGCCGTGCGTTGCGGTGAGCGTTCCCGAGGCCCTCCAAGTCATAGAAAAGCAAATTAGGGGTCATGGATTTTAGTACTAAAAAGACCTTGGAATTTCTTGCAGTTGATGAGAGGCTTATTTGAATTTGAGAAGGAATCCTTAGATTTTGGAGAGAGGAAGTCCCCTTCCCCAGGCTCTTGAGGATGGGGCATCTCCTTCCCCCAGAAGCAAAACATGCTAAGGACTCTTAAAGTTCAGAAAACATTGTTCTGCTGAGCAGTATCGGGCCACAAAAGGGACGGACACTGCATGTGTACAGGTCTTCAGAAAGGTGTTTTTGTAAGATTATTAAGTATTTGTAAACAACATTTAATTCTCTCATATTCAAAAATGGTTATCTACCTGACATCTTCATAGTGGATTAATTTATGCTTTTTATTTGGCCCCGGATGGATAAACTAAATAGAATTAGAATTATACAAGTAAATGTTATTTCAAACCCTCCAGTAGCAGGAAATAGCCTTATAACAGAATTACATAACAGCTGCTGCTGCCACCAGTGACCAGAATGGTAATGTTTTCTTTTGATTCCCTTGTGACTACACAGGGCTATTTAGCTGCTGTGTCTTCAAAGACATTCAGAAAAAAGGGACAGAGCTAAAGGACACTAGGGCTTCATAGGAATAAATAAATAATATGTTGCAGTCTAAAGTGCAATCTCCTCTCAGATGAAATCAACTTTGGAGTTTATGTTGCTATTTGAAATGCAAATGGAAGAATAAAATTGCTACACCAGCGCTTCTCCAATATTAATGTGTGCCCAGATCACTCGAGAAACACGTTACCATGCAGATTCTGACTCCGCGTTCGCGGCTGAGCCCTGAGATTCTTCTCTTCTGAAGCTCTGTCTGCTGGTGCTGGTGCCGATGGTTCTGGAACCAGTCTTTCAGCAGCAGGCGTCTGCATACCTGATCCTGTTTGTTGAGGCTGATCAATGCCACCTGGCCTGTCTTTAAGCCCACAGGTGTGGGAGAGGTGATCTTTGATCTGGGGCTTGTGATTTTAAAGAACAGCTGAGATTTCCCAAAAGTTGCCATCTTCTGCATGGGCCATAGTTTTATCTGGAGCCAAGAGTTTTATCTCATTCCTTTATCTCAGTCTTTGAATATCCAATTATGTGCCTTAAACTTTGTGCTCAGTGGATACGTTCTGATTGGACTTGGGTGAGCAATTATTAAAACTCATCCAACATTTCATCACTCACCTTATTAACCTCTTTGAAGAATCCTTTTAAACTGAGTTCAAAAGTCCCACTCATTGGAGTTCTAAGGAGTCAGCTCCCCAAGTTCAAAAGTAGGCTTTGGCAGTTTTGAATCAGAACAGAGAGGAAACTAGAAATGGAATCAGGGAAGGCTCTGGTTGACTCGAAGATCCCTTTCTCTTTGAAGTGAAGGCAAACAGAACTCCCAGGGGCAGGGACCACATTTAGTGATGCGTGGGGACTGGTGTGCCGTGGGTGGTCCAAGGCTACCCAAAGGATGAGTGGTTTGGTCTTGGAAACAAAGGGCATTGTCTGCTATTTTAAGATTCTGAGGTTGACATTTGCAGGCCAATACCCAGGGACTCCAGAGGAGCAGGTTATGCTTTTGAAGTACACAGCCATCTTTCACAGTTACCAAATGATATTTTTCAGTGCAAAATAAAATGGGTATTTTTGAATTTATATCAGATATTGTCACAAACTCTGGTGCTGCATCTGTGCCGGGATGCACAGAGAGTGCAAGAGACCAGGGTGAGACTGGGGTGAAAGGGACTACTAGGTTCCTGTCTCCTATCTTCAGAGTCATGTGCCAGGAATTGAGTGGCAGGTAAGAATAGAATACAAAAATTACAAATACGCTTCTGTCATTTCTCTTAGAAATAAAGACGCTAGCATAAGGACTCCTTCAAAACAGCATGCGTTCCAGGAGGACAGAAAGGTTCAGTCTGTGCCAACATATCCTGGTTCCAAGGGCATAAGTCTTTGAAACCAGACACGAGAACGTGCAGACACGGGGCAGCGGGCCCTGCAGTGAAAGGGGGTATTTTCTTTCCTGTGATGTCCTGGCAGTTTGAAACAGCAAAGCCTCTTTTTCAATTCCTCGGTGTCTATTAGGCAGCCATCCTTAGCTACTATGAATACGACCTCACTCCATACGCTTACATTCAAGGGTTAGAAACTGGGCTCCTTCTTGCCTATTGTTTTGGGCCCATTGTATCTATAATGGGAAACCTAGGAAAATATTTTTCCATGTAAGGAAGTCGATCAATAAATAACCAATTCACAAGCTTGGCAATATTAAATGCTACCGATATGCTGTCCCTGAGAGTGAACAGTCAGCAGGGATGGTTTTTACATAAACATGTTTCTCTGCGTGCACGTAAAAGCGAGCCCTGCAAAGAGACCCAAACAGGCTTTGCTGGAATAGAGGAGACGAAAAATCTCACCGTGTCAGGGACTGTGAGCATTTCACACGCAAAGAGGATGATCTCAGTGAGGAAGCGGCGAGGAGTCAGGCTGAAAAGGTGAGTGAGGAGGAAGGTATCAAGGCCTCTCCCTTTGAGCTATAGGAAAAGGAGGAAGGAGGCACTGCGTTTGGAAATCTCAGGCAACATGGTGGCAGAGTATCATCAGAATCACCTGCCAGCAGAGTAGAGGCAGCGGAATCATTCAACATGGTCCTAGAGAAACGGCGTGAGTCTCATCAAGAGGAAATATCAGGTAAACCCTCATGAGAAACCTGGTGTAAAATAACCTGTTTGTCAATGTCATGAAAGACCAAGTAAAGCTGAGAAGGTATGAAGGACTAAAAGAAGACTAGAGCCCTGTCCGCAAAGATAATACGTGATCCTGGGCTGGAATCCCAATTAGAATGGGGGAAGTTATCAAGGACATTTGTCAAAATCTCACTATGGCACATGCATAGTAGATGTTGTGTCAACTGATTTTGACAGGGGCACTGTTGTTGAGTAAGAGAACAGCCTTATTCTTAGGCAATAAGAACTTAGATGAGTATTTAGGGACAAATGATTCAGAAAAAACAAAGTTTGTCAAGGGCATTCAACATTTAGACCATTTGGGTAATGACACAAAATAATGATCTGGCATGAAATACTCCCCAAATTAAAATGCTGCTGGGCAGGAACGTGACATTCGAGGTGCGTGGTATTAGGAGGCTGGAAGAAGCTCTGCTGAGGCCACCTGGCTCGCACTCTTTTCTGCCTCTCTCTTCCCTGTGGGGACTTGCCCTGTGCTCATGGAGTTAGCAGTGAAGACTCTCCAGCCATATTTTTAAGGAAGTTGTTTCTGTGCCTGAGCAAATGTAAAGATGACAACTTAAAAGTGAATAGCTCTGGCATCACTGGGGGAACAAAGGGCACGTACTTGTCTACATGCATACCATCTGATGAAGGCGGAACAGGTAGAAAGCATGGGAAATCAAATACAGTAGTCCTCCTTTGCCCGCGGCTATGCTTTTAAGGTCTCAGTCGCCTGTGATCAACTGTGGTCTCAAAATATGAAATGATAAATTTCCAAAATAAACAATTTGGAAATTTTAATTGGCTTTCCATTCTAAGTAGCGTGATGAAATTTCACACCATCCTTAACCCTGCCCAGCACGTGAATCATCTGTTTTTCCAGAGTATCCATGTTGTATATGCTACCTCCTGTTGGTCACCTTGAAGCTGCCTCAGTCCCTATTTTACTTGATAATGGTTCCAAAATAGTGAGGCTAGCAATTTTATTAGAGTACATGATTATAATTGTTAAATTTTTTCATGACTTATTATCATTACTAACTAACTATGCCTACTTCATAAATTAACTTTTATTATAGGTACATGTGTACAGATGTAGAATTTAGTACCATAGGTGGTTTTAGACATCCAAGGATTGGCTTGGAATGCCCTGCTGAGGATTAGGGGGGAATATGGTAACTTGGGGAAATTGTTTATATTACAAAAACACATATTCTAACCTTAATTCATACGATCTTAAGAAATCATTTCAGATCACTTAAAAAATGAAATGTGAAAAATAAAATTTTAAAGCACTACAGAAATATAAAATACACTCATTCCTGGAGTAAGCAAAGTCTTTCTAAGTACAGTAGAACATAATTCCAGGCCTTCTTTTGATTTTTTATTCACGATGGTTTTGAAAGACAGTCATCCGACCAGTCCTTGGGTACCTGTCCTCGACAGTACTTCTCTTTCCTCCATCACATCCCCAAGTCTCCTCCTGGCCCCTGCTGTCAATCTTACAGAAGATCCACCTCATTTTCTGTTCCCTCTTGTGTCCTTCATCTTCTCCATCAGATTCTTTTGCCAAGCACTACCATAGAGGCCTGCAAATTTGATCACATGGGTTTGAAACTTCTACTAGCTCTTCAAACTCAACATTTCAAGATCAAATATTTCATCCAATTTCTCTACTAACCACAAATCCAAAAATATCTGATCTTTTTCCTGGTGGTCCTTAGTCTACTTAATGATATCTTCTTCACTCACCTTTACAGGAAGAAACTGGGGATGATCTTCAGCTTTTATCTCTGGCTCCCCAACTGCTTTAGCCAATAACTCAAGAGCCACACGTGACTCTGTCTCTGATATGTCTTCACTGTTTCTCCCAATATCAGTCTATTTCAAACCATTATCACCCCTTTCTCTTGTATAAAAGTTACATGTCAATTTGAGTTTTTAATTTACTAGCTTACCATTAGTGAGCATTAAAAATGAAAGGACTAGCCGCCTTCTTGGTTCCATTTCATCGTTGCTGTTATACATTGATTTAGTGCTGGGCATAAGGCCCATTACCCGGTCTTTATAGCCCTGATAAGGACCCAGAGGAGAAATTCCTGTCCTGATGAGTAGCCTTTCCTCCCCTGCAGGGCCAGATGATTCATGGACCCTGTATGTCATTGCCAGAGGACACCACGCTCCAGGTCTGACCCCGTGTCCTCCCTCTACTTGGATGGAGGAAGCTGGGGTAGAAGGGAGTGCTCCCAGAGACGCGCTTCCCTCATCCTGATCCATCTCATTTCTCTCGCGCGTCCCTCCCTTTCCTGACCTTTCTCCACTGTACTCCCCTTTCCTTCTGTCAGCTGCCTCACGTCACTGTTTGTTGGACTCGACTGTGTTTGTGAGGCACGTATTTAAGCAGTTGAAGTCTCCTCCTTATCAGGACGGTTCTCCCTGTGTGGTCCCCTCTGTGCCTAGACTGGGAAGTTGAAAGCCTTCTGACCGCCCCTTCCTTGCCTGGCAGTTTTCAAACACACTCTCCCCTCTGCTTCCGGCCTCCTTCCAGGGGGTGCCTCCTCCACACGGGTGTGTGCTAGGCTCCACAGAGAAATAGAACCACTGCGTACATAAATATAGACAGAGCTTTATTTGAGGGATGAGATTATGGAGATGGAGAAGTCCCACAATCTGCTATCTGCAAGCTGCAGCCCCGAGACAGCCAGAGATCTGGTTGCAGTGCAAGTCCATTGGCCCAAAAGCATTGGAGTAGTCTCAGTCTGAGTCTGGAACCACCGAGATCAGGAGCACCAATGTCCAGGGTCAGGAGAGAATGGATGTCCCAGCTCAGAAGAACAGATTTATCCCTCCCCTGCCTTCTCGTTCTGTTTGTTCTTCCTGAGCCTCCACTATGGAAATTGCAGAAGTGACCACAGTTGCTCTTTGCTTTTTATTTAGTGTGATTATATTAGTATTTTCTCTCAAGAGGTATGCAATCCTTTAGAGGTGAATTTCAGCACATCAGAATGCCACACTAAGAGAAAAGAGACCCAAGTTTCATTCTTAGATTTACCACTCATTCTCTGCAATATTTGAGAGCAATGAATGTATTTCTCCTGGTCCCATCTAAATCAACTTTGAATAATAGTGTTCTGGGAGATTCTCAGAAAAGATCTCAGAGTTACTAGGTCAGAGACCGGGCAGGAGTATGGCCTGGGTTGCAGTTCTGTCTCATCTCTGCAGTCTTTCTGAATGCGGACGGCTTTCCAGTGTGCAAAGGGCCACTGTATTAATAACCCAGCTCCTCAAAGCACAAACCTGCAAGCTAGAGCACACAGACACGATATTGATTGTGGATATTTTTGATAAAATTTGAATTACTTTTTCAGTTTCACGGTAAGTCCACGGCCCAAAAGCACTGGGGTAGTCCCAGGCTGAGAGTTGAAGTCCCCAAACCAGGAATTCTAGTGCCCAGTAGATATCCCAGCTCAGGAAAAAAAAAAAGTAAATTCACCTCGCCTCGGCTTTCTTGTTCAAATTTTCATGTTTGATTATTTGCTTATTGTTAGCAAATTTCCTTATGCAATTTGCCTACAGAAAGCCTAATAAAATGAAATTTGGGATCCATGGATTTTTATACCTTAGGAAAAAGATTTAAATTTTTGGTGCTCAAGTATTATTTATAAGAAGATGTGTTTTCTTCCATCTCAAAAGATGATTATCCAGAGAAACCAAAAATAATTAGAAGAAGAATAACCAGCACCTATTTTCAGGGTTAGTACCAATAGCGGAGACCAATGGACTCTCTGATATTTGCAGCAGAAGCACCAGCATCCCTAGTGTTGGAAGCAAGGTCCTCAGAGGGTTAGCTCTGCAGAAGAACTGGGGCTGTATTATATCACTCTCTCTAAGGCTGGTTCTCCAGGTCTTAGAGAATTTAAATCATTTTATGGCTCTGCAATCAATCAAGTCTGGTTCCCTGGTTTCACCCATGTGGTCAGTTTATATGGTCCACAGTCATAGGATCTTAAAGGGTGAGAATGAGCCCACTGGAAAGCATGGCTCATGCTTTTCTGGAGGGTGAGAATGATGAGAAGGGGAAGCTGACCCCAGGGCTGCTGATGAGGACCCAAGACTGGAGGGAGAGAGTCATGCTGTGACCGAGTTTGTCTGAAGTGGCCCCGTGGGGGCTTACCTCTGGCACACCTCAGATGGGAAGGCTGAGACAAGCCAGAGAGTGTGGGTTGAACCGTAGCCCCCAACTGTGAGCAAACCTTTGCCACCACCAATACCCTTCCCAAAGTTTCTGACAGGGCTCTGTGAAGCTCCCTCTACCCCGTGTGTACTCCTCTGCGACCCAAGGTAGACTGTCCCTGTCCCCAGGTGGCTTGCTGTGCTTAGCATTCCAAGGGATAGTAAGCACTACATTTTGGTGAATGAATGAATGAGAGTTCTTCAACAAACAAATAAACAAAAAGATAGCAAAACGATTTTCCTGCTGCAAAGCTAGCCACTGGTCATAAATAAAAACAATTGAAGAACAGATGTTCCTTACTTTTTTTTGCGATATTTAAACATCTAGTTAAACCATTCCTGTATTTTTGGAAAGGTAAACTGTTGTACACTAAATCATAACACATGCAGTACTTCAGAAGCTGGGGATTTGCATTATACAATTGGTGTAGTATGGAACGTACTGGCTTCTCTTCCATCTGTTAGCAGATTATTTTCTCTCTCCTCCTCCTCCTGTCCCTCCCTCTACTCCTCCTCTTCTTTCTTCTTCTACCAAATACTGGCAGATAAGCAAAGCCTGATCTGAAGGAGTCACGGAACAATGAAACACACATGAATTAGCTCGGTTCTATAAGCCTTCTTGGGTGGCGAAGTTAAAGAAAAATGGGAAAAGTTTCTAGTGGAAATATCACTTCCCAAAACCTTCTCACATGGACACAGAAGGAGAATGTAGGTACGTTTCTAAAGATAAGCAAAAGGACGATTCTATCCTGATTATCCCATCGTGACCCCACCCTCCCTGCCGCTCTGTCTGCCCCTCAATTGTTCATCAATCCATCGACATGTCTCTACGAGACTGTATAGGTGTCAGAATTGGGTGGAATTCTCTGAAACAAATTTAACTCAAACATTAAACCAAAATGATAACTTACAAGGAAAGAATGGGTCACTTGTAGTGTATGTACTCTTAGAATAAATACATAAAATTTACCAACTTAGAATTTAAGAATGTACAAATGCATTTAGAGTTAAGCAGTCATTTAAAAATATTTTTAAAGACTGGGGACATAGATCAGTGGTAGAGCAGTTGTTTAGCATGAAAGAGGCCATGCGTTCCATCCCCAGTAACTAACACACCCAATAACTAACAGAGTAACTATCACACACACACACACACACACACACACACACACACAGGAAGATTTGTAATACTTTAAATGTAAATTATTTTGAATAACATTAAGGTAGTTGCGTGATTTAAGCAATATTTGAAACATACATCATCATTCTTATCCAGACATGGAAAGAATCCTGTGTAGGTATGTTTAATAATTCATTCTGGTAATTGTTAATTTGTAACCTTATAAACTTATAGGTGGTACAGACTTGATTTCTTCTAAAACTTTTCTATAAAGTTTATTTTTTTCTAATTTAAAAAGGCTTACTTACCGCAACATCTTCACAATTATTTTTTGTTACTTTGTTTACTATTTTTTGTTGCTTTGGAAGGACTCCTGGTGCCCAGTTAAGAGCAAGGCACTTTGAAGAAGCTGAGAAAAGTGAATGATTGCCACTCAAAGTAAATTAGAATTTCTAGAGAGCTTCCCAAATTTGTTTTCTGACAATCAAACATTTTCTTACAACAAAAAATAAATTCTGAGCCATGATTTGCAAGAAGAAATATGTCTTATCCTGTTAAGAGCCCAAGTCTCTCTGGTCAGGGTTGGTGAAACACAACACAATTAAGCTACCTGCTAAATAAATGATTGATTGGATTACTTTTTTTTTTTTCTTTTTGCTGCTAACTGGAATAATTAGAAAGCTGGACTAATCACTCACATTAAAGTGATTGTTTTATAGCTCACTCTTGTCTTCTTTCTGTACTCAAGAGAAAAAAGAAAATTGCTAGGTGGAAGCTTCCCCAGGTGGCTGAGGCTGAACTTCTGCACTCTGGTCTGGACCCCAGGACTCCTGACTCCCACAGAGTCCCCGGGCTGCTGGGCACTCCTCCTGCCTAGATCCACTGCTCTCCAACCTGAGCATTTGGTGCCCTGGTACTCTGACCCGCGACCCGCCAGCCAGCCCACTTGTACATTCTGCAGAGGTGAAGATCTTCCTTCTCCCAAAGCCATGGCAATATTTCTGATCGTGCCTCAGTGGCAGCTGGAGAGGGATGGACACTACACAGACCCAATCTAAATGGTGGACAGTCGATGTTCGTGGGGAACCCCCCGTCAGAGCACACTAGAAAGGAAGAGTTGCATTTCCAACCTGGAGGCTAAATCACATACCAATTTGATGGAGTCGTGACCTACTGTGATAACTCCCATCCAGCTCCCATCCTGGTCTGTGTTCCCTCTGAGCCTCTCTGGGCCTGCTGTTGCTGCCACCAGGGGGTTTCATGGGGTGGCTCAGCCCTGTCAGGGCACTGAGGAGGCCCTTCCAAGCTGTGAGGCCTCCGGGGACCACATGCACAGCTTTGCCCCAGTCTTCCCTCGGCCAGAGGCAGTGCGGGCTCTGCAGAAGCCATCAGCTCACACAGTGCTTCCTTAGCAACTCTGAAGAAGCAGATCTTCTTACTGGGGTTCTTGCAACTATCCCATGAGAAAGGTACATTCAACTCTTTCTTGTAGGCTTTTCCCCAGAACCTCTGGTCTAGACCACAGAACTGGACAGAAGAACAGGCACAGTTATATTTTCCAATTTATCGGCAGGTATCTGAAAATAAGACTTCTTGCAAACAGAAGCCCAACTCCTCTGATGCAGTCTGGTCATGGCCTTGAGTTTGGCTCAGCCCAGACTGTGAGCCACACATCAGGAACGCCCACGGGCTGTCAGGTTACCTATTTATGTGCACAGCTGCACAAAGTCGCAGGACCATATCTTCACTTACACATGAGGTAACTGGTCTCTCTGAGGCTGATCAGCACCGTGACGTGGGGGCAGCCACGAAGCGGGTGGGATGCTGAGAATCAGATGGAGGACTTTTTGAATGGGTCCTCCTTTCAAGGAGACCTGGATTCCACCAAGTACTTCTTTGAGGAAGGTAGAAGCAGCTGTAGGATTTGGGCAAAGACCAAGCTTGCGTGGCAGCAGTGCCTTCTTTCCCCTAAGAGAGTCCTGCCTTCTCCTAAGGAGCCTGGTCACCTCTGCTCGGCATGACGTTAGTGACTTCCCGACTGTTTGCTCTAAGTATATTGATAAGATATTAATGAAACATGGATTCTTTTTCATATTAAATTAGCATCAGATCAGTGAATATTTTGATTGGAGAGGTTTAATTGCTATGTCAACTGGGACATCAAGAAAAGCAAATCGTAAAAATTGGCAAGTACATCTCAAAAAGAGAAAGTAACCCAGAATAACCATAATGTTAATTTCAGAAGCAGATGCAAAGTCCTTTTAAAGACCAAATCATTCTTGTAAAGGGTTTCTAGAAATTTCTGGAGTGAGACATATATTTTATGAATATTACCTTAAAAATGCAGCTGTATTCTCAGTACAAGACAGCTCCCAGGCCATCTAAAATCAAGAATCGAGGTACCATGGACCTAGTTTACTAAGCCGCGTGTCACAGAGTGTGGGTTTGGTAATTATTCAAGGCATGAGAACAAAATGTTATTTTTGAAAAGTGAAGTGCATCAGTTACAATAAGACTCCTCTTATGTTCTAAAACTGCTGTAGGAATAGATTGATCAGGGCACTCCATGCCTACAATAGTCGGAAAACACCTCTCATCCTTCAACATCCAGCATCTTCCCCTCCCTCCGTCTTGCCCCTGCTCTTTCCACTCACTGAACGTGGGTGCTGCTGGAGAGACGTCCATGCATGTGTAAGGAATGGAGCCTCCAAGCCTTTCCGTTTTTTAAGATTCCTAACAGTGGCACATAGCTCTGTCAAACATATTCCGAGTGCCCTAAGATTGAAGAACAGCTCAAACGCTTGCTGTTCTATGCAAAGCGAAGACTGTGGTGCTTCCCCTATTCTTCACGTGGATGGGATGGCGTGGGTCATTCTGCACAGCATGCTGTGGTGCTCTGAGGTTGCACTGGGCAGGCCTGGAGCCCTCTGTGGTCACCCGATGGTGAGCATCATCCGCACCTTCTGTTGACTAGGGAGGAATAGCCACGCGTGAGGGCAGTTGAAGCCTGCAGAGTTGGGGACTTGAGATGCTCTTAGCTTTTGGAGTGACATTGAAGGTCATCAAATTCTGTCCAATGAAGGAGATATTCTATCAAACTATGTACATATTTTTCTAATGTAATTTAATCTGAAGATGCACACTTTACTTGATGCATTAATTAAATAAGAGGCAGATTCTGAGACTGAACAGTAAGCATGTGTCATATTCATTGCTTACACATTGCATCTGTGGATTTCCTCGTTCAATGAACATCTGTGGGGTATGTGAGCAACAGCTGGCAAAGGCCTAGGTGCTAGGGTATACTCAGAAAAGACAGGTAGGCTTCTTCTTTCCCCGTAAAAATCTACGTTCTGTGTGTTTTATTGTTAATATGGGAGTGTGTGTACCTCAGGATTTAATTTCTCTCATTTAGAGTAGCCTAAAGGGATCAGCCCATTTATCTCAAATTTAAAATATATTTGGCGTTAATGTACCTCTGGAGGCAACACAGACCTGTCAGGGAGATTCCTGTTCAGTTGCATAATTTCCCTTCTTCACGCTTTAAAGAAGAAAGAGTGAATCTTCATCTTCACGATTCCGTCTTCTTTTCTTCCCTGCATTCAGCAAGACACTGGAGTGGACTCTGGCCCCCTCATCCCTCCTGCTTGCTGTGGGCTCAACAGCCTTGGGGGCTGCAGCTCAGCCTGAAGACCTGGCCGGGTCAGTGTGCTGCAACTTGCATCACCTGGCGACAGACAGGCTCTTCAGAAACCAGCAGGAAAGGAGATTGGAGAGATAATGCAAGATCTGTGGAGACAGCTTGAGGACACCAGAGGCCGGCGAGAGCGTGCTGCTCGACTCACACGGAGGCAGGGGACGTCGCACCCAGTGACGCAGGGACCATTGGAAGGGGCCTCGGCCATCGCGGTGGGATTGCAGGCCACCCAGCCCCACCTGGCCAATAACAATGTGCTGAGGGGCAACAGGAGGGCCCCGGAAGTGGGGTATCAAAACCCACTACTTGCTTCTTGTTTAGCTCTTCTCATTCTTAATAAAGGAATGTCTAAGAAGATTGGTATTTACAAAGTGGTCAGAACAGGAATAGCTGAGACTTGGAGCCCCCTTTGAAAAGGATTTGCTAAAAGGTCTGAACCCAAGGTGAATACTCTTGAATAATGAGGAGGATAAGGAAGAGAAACGGGTGGACAGGAATCTAACGCTCTGGTGGCCTAGTCAGGGAGTGTAAAAGTGGACAGAGGTCAGCTGCTACTCCAAGGCATTCCAGTGTGAACTGGAAAATGAAAAATTGCTCCATGGTGAGGAATCCCAAAGCTTCATTGTGTTGAGTTTATATTTGTTTTAACAAAGAGGATGAGGGACTCTTGAAGAAGCAATCAACAGATGCTCTCATGGCACAGAGAAGTCCTCAGCCTAACTGTAGATTCAGAGACAACTTATGGCTTGGCAGAGTGCTGACCCTGGAGCTGAACTTCAACGAAATGCTGGAAGTTAGCCAGAAAGATGCAGAGGGATGAGTATCACTTTTTTATTTGTTCTTTTTAGATACATGTGACAGTAGAGTGTAGCTTATTCTTATTAGGATCCCATCCTCGAGGTGGTACGTGATGTGGAATCTCGCTGGTCGTGTATTCATATGTGAACGTTGGAAATTCACCATCTTTCCCTTCTAATTCCCCTCCCTTCCCTTCATTCCTCCTTTTCTAAACCACCGAACGTCTATGCTCCCCCCACCTTATCGTGCGATTATGTGTTGGCATCACGTATCAGAGAGAGCATTGGCCTTTGGATTTTGGGGATTGACTTATTTCACTTAGCAGGATAGTCCTATAGATCCATTCATTTACCTGGAAGAGTCACAAACTCATTCCTTCTTAGGACTGAGGAATATTCCACCATATAGATGTACCACATTTTCTTTATCCATTCATCTGTGGAAGGTCAGTTAGTTCCGTAGCTTAGCTGTTGTGAATTGGGCTGCCGTAAACATCAACGTGGCTGCCTCGCTGTAGTGTGCTGATTTTAAGTCCTTTGGGCGTACACCAAGGAAAGGGATGAATACTTTAAGTAAAAGGAGTGCTGCATGTGGTGACGTACAGCTTTAATCCCAGTCACCAGGACTTTGAGGCTTGAAGCCAGTCTGGATCACTTATTGAGACCCTGTCTCAAAATAAAATAAGAAGAATGAGGTTGTTGCTTAGTGGAAGAGCACTTACTTCACACGTGCGAGGCCCTGAGTTCAATCCCCAAGCACCTCAAAATAGTAAAAAAATGAACTAAAGGAGTAGTAAATATCCCAGGAAGTTGTAAAGCTGTCTGCAGAGGGAAGACCCTCAGCTGGAGCGTCTCTGGGATACTTTTGGTGATGACATGGTTCAGCTGCTGTTGAAGTCAGTAATTGTATTACAGTGGCTGAGGATCACCACAGGGAAACGTCAAACAAACTGCAAAAGAGAGTTTCTATGTATTAAGTGCTCTATGCCCTTCAGAAATGCCAAGGTCATGGACGTCAAGCAAAGCAAGACGGGGTAAGTGTTCCAGAAGGGAGGAAGTGAAGAGTCGTCGCAGGAAGTAGAGTGTGGGAAACTGGTGTGCATCCGGGCCAGGAAAAAGTTGAAAAATTGCTGTGAGGAATGTGAGAGGGGCAACTGGCAATTCCAGAGAGTTCTGTGAGTTAGGGGTGACTCTAGATGAAGGTCAATTTCCTAATTTTAATTAGGAAATTGTTTTCGTACTCATTTTCGTCAACTTTTTCATCACTGTGAGAAAAGACCCGACAAGAAGAACGTGCAGGAGGAAAAGTTTATTTTGTTTCATGGTCCCAGAAGCTTCAATCTGTAGACGGCGGACTTTCTAGCTCTAGGCCTGAAGCGTGGCAAAAACCTCAGGGTGGAAGAGTGGGACTGGGGAAAGCGATCAGGACATGGCCACAGGAAGCTGCCAGAACTCCCCTCAAGCTGGACGAAACATAAGCCCCAGAGGCGTGCCCCCAGTCCACCCCTTCTGTCCACACCCCGCCTGCCTTCAGCTGCTCCCAGTTAAGCCACATCAGTGGATTAATGCACCATTTAGGTCGCAGCTCTGTAATCTAGTCATTCTCCTCCTGAACCTGCTTGCATTGTCTCACCCCTGAGCATTTGGGGAAAACTCATATCTAAACCCTAACAGCTCCCTTCTGAAGAAGAAGGTGCTTATTCAAATACACACTGGAGTTGACAGAGGAAAAGTGCCACCATCTTGAATAGATCAGAAAAAAAAAGGTGACACCCAACCACATATACTTGTGGAATGGAAAAGGGCACGTGCCACAACCTGGGGGTTCTGGGAGCAGCATGTTAGGATGATTTATGTTATTTCTGCAACTTTTTTGGAAGAATAAAATCTTTCATCACCACCACTTATTGGATGTTCTCAGGGGTCAGACACCGAGCAGAGACTTCTCCTAATATGTTATCATTTACTTTTCCTATCCAAACAAAGAGGCAGGTATTAGTATCCCAATTTGCAGACAAATACCCAAAGATGGTGACAGATGTCCAGAGACAAGAGTCACCGTCCACAGAGCTGGATTCAGAAACCCAGCTGTGCCAATGCGGCTCTGCAGATCCTCCTGCCACGTTCCCCCTCCTGTGGTAAAATGTTCTTCATTATAGCAGACGGGCCACTTGGACGCAGCACACGGCACTCCCGCAACCTGGTCTCCATCTGCGCAGAGCTTCCCTTCCTTTCTGGGAGGCAATTTTATTTGCACGCCCTATCTGTGGGGTTTTCTCTATCTTTTAAATTCACTGTTGGTCTTCAGAGTTTTCTTCAGGCAGAGAGGGAGAGAGAGAGAGAAAGGGAGAGAGAGAGAACGGCAAAACAATTAAACTGGCCTGGCAGTGCAGTGTTATTGATCTGTACGAGCCGTGCTTGCGGTTGTGGGTAGAGTTCTATTGTCCCCTGGAGAAGCAAATAGAAAGGTCAGTACAGCAGTGAATCTATAAATGCATGCGGTATTTAGGCGTGCAGACCACGGTTTAAAGTGAAATAATTCAGGTCATGAGATTCAGATCCTCATCACCCATGAGGTCACTCCAGCAGAGAAGTGGAGGAGGCCTGCAGAGCAAGCCCAGGACAGAGGCCGAAACGCCGCGGGGACGCGGGTCTTCACTGGAGATTCCTCTCGCCTGAGGCTTCACAGAAGGAACCTGCGAAGAGCCCCCAGATCAGAGGGCAACCTTCCCTCTCTGCCTGGGGCCAGCCTGCAGGGCAGCAGGACCAGAGAGCAGCGGAGGATTAGTGGGAAGCAGAGGCCAAGTCTGTGTTTGCAAGCCTTCCTGGGTGGTCGGTGGCAACTTCTGGGCAGAAGAAAGGCTGGGTGGTGTCAGGTGACCTGTGGGGGATTCTGAGCTGAAGTACAGCTATGATACTAGGTTGCTGGTTGCTTGGCCTGGAACCCGGGAACCCTGGTGTAAAGTTCCCTCTTGTTTTGAGTGAACAGAAACCTGGGGGAAGATCGCTGGAGACCTTCGTATAGTGGAGCCATTGCCTGTCTCTAGGGGCAGTGCCATTTGCCAGGGTCTTCCGGGCGCTAGGACTTGTGGGAGAAGAGCGGTGTGCCTGGCCCTGCTCTCCCCTGAGCTCCAGGAAGGCTTCTTTCTCAGTCCACGAGTCCCCTGTGATCACACCCTACCTCCCTGCCTAGACCTACTGGACCGCAGGGTCACATTCTCCAGCCACACAACCACCTCTTCCCCGGGGACCTGCTTCCCTGGTCCCAAGACTCATGACTGCGCCTGCCCCGTTACCTCTCGCCCCTCGCTCATGCTTCAGCTTTCAGGATCCCTGTCTTCAACACGTGTCTCCCTCCTCCTTTTCCTCCTCCGTGGAGGTGGGTTCAGCACCCTGGCTATACCATCCTGCAGGCTCTTAGCTTCCTAGGGCTGCACAGACTAGTGGGGTGGGTTAAACCACAGGGGTGTATTCTCCTGAATTGTAGAGGCTGGAGGTCTGCAGCCATGGTGTGGTCAGAGGCAGATGGTCCAACGCTGAGGGGAGAATCCAACCAGGCCCCTCTAGCTTCTGAGGCTGCTGGTCCTTAGCTTTCCTTGCCTTCCTCCATCCTCCCCTCTGTGGGCAGCTCTCTCCCCATGTGCCTTCACATGTCCTTCTGTCTGCTTCTGATGAGGGCAGCGATTCCAGAGATGAGGGCCCAGCCAAGGGACAGAACCTTAACCTGATTGTACCTGCAAAGACCTCCACCAAATAAGGTGACACACAGAGGTGCCAGGGTTAGGGCCTTGGCACAGCCTGTCCACCCTCCTCACAGAGCAGCTCCTGTGTGTCCCTCAGGGCTGCCGCAGGTGTTTCCTGCTCCCAGCCTGTCCTCTATGGTCCTCAGCCCCCTGCACAGTGCTTGCCTCCTCTCTGGCTCCTCAGGCAGTGATAGGCACAGGATGGTCCAAGACACCTCCTGAGTGAATCTTCCTACTTCTCGACCTTTCTGCAGAATGTCCCCCAGCCTCTTCTGTCCCAACACAGGGGGTGGGGAGTCTTGCATCCACAGTGAGTTGAGGTCAGTGATCAGCTCCTCCCTGGACCCAAGCGGAAAATAAGAAGCTGCTCCAGAGAAGGAATTGTAGATCCAAAGGTCACGCAGGCGCCTTGGAGTCCAGTGCCTGTGTTGGCATTCTGGCCACTTGGAAAAGGTTCAGGCGGAGAGATTCCAGACTTGTCCAAGGCTGGCAGCAAAAAGCCTGAGAAGTACCTGCAGTCTGACTGCATGTTCTTTATGCTCCTGTTTTGCCTCTGAGACAAATTTTGAGACAGAATTTTGCTTATTCTAGTGGAAAAGTTTGAGCAAGATTGCTATTTTCCTTTGTTTTGGATACTTAACACATCTCTTCTCATTTATGATTAGACTCATTTGAAATAAAGTGGTCTCTGAACTAAGAATAAAAGCACACTAAAATGTAGCAGGTTCCAGACTTCCGAGTGACCTGGTGAAGCCAAAGTGGCCCATTCTCCTCGGACATCCTACAGGGAGCATTTGTGCATTTCGAGGCACTTAGCTAAAAGCATGTGTCCACCCACCTCCTTTATGTTAGGGGATTAGTGAGTTTGCCTAGGATGATTTTTCATATTTGGACTGCTCTACAGATCCCATGCCATTATTATGTCTGCACACTCTAATCATCTTGTTCATTTTGGTAGACTGGCATACTCTGATAGACTTGAGAATCAAAATACTCTGTTTATATTTCAACTTTTATATTATTCTTCACCGATTGGAGATGTCACCCCATGTGCTCCACTGCTATATTTTGTAAAAACAAAAATTGGCTAGACCTATTAACAATAAAAACATTTTATGAGCCATGGATATTTTAATACTAAACTGCTACTCTTTTTCTTCCGGGTTTCTCTGCCACTCTGAATTGCTCTCCAGGCTGAGAACTCTAAAACTTGTCATTTATATATGAAAGAGTTTCTTTATTTAGGAACCCATAATAAGTGTAGGGCTCTGAGAGTTGACCCTGACTGCCTCTTCATGTAAAAGGAACAGGACATTCTGAGATCATTGTCCCTGTCAGGAAGCCTGCAGAACACTGTAAATTAATTATAGCTAATTCACCATATGTGGGTTTTGTTTTGTAGTTGTTGCTCTTTTATATAAAACAAGATGAAGTGAAGCTGTAATGTAGCATTGTTGCAGATGTCAATGCTAAATGCAGCTTGAGTTATAATCATGCACCTTTAGTGTGTGCTATTGGAACTGCTCATTCTGATTTAAGATCTTCGTGTTCTCTGATAAAAGGCAAGGTTTGCTATGTGTTTCAAAGTATGCAAGTTTAGTGATAGCCCTGCAAATGTGGATTCTGTCACTATGAAATGGTTTGGTATGTTTCTCGCATGCAGTTCACTTCCTCCAAAGACAATGGTTTGACTTTTAAATTAATATCCAGGGAGTGAGTTCAATTGCTTTTCTCAGAATGCAGTGGAGTGGCTTAAACTCATGTCAGATCTGGGTGTTGCGGTCTTAGGAGAAGAGTGGGAGCAGCTGGTCAGTGATGTTGGCCAGGTTGCAGGTGGAGTGCGGTGACTTCAGAGCGCACAGTCTTGCGGGAGAGGGGAAGAGGGTTTAGATAAGTCACCATGCAGTATAAATCACCGAAATGCCATGACTTATAATGGTTCTGGAATGTGAATTTAGATGATAAAGGATAGCAAGCTCTTGATAGTCTACACTTAGAATACTAGTTAGCAAATTTTCTAAGTTTAACATGCAAAGTTCAACTTCCAGTCTTAACTTTTTGAACAGCCCTATGGAGTTAGCAGCATTTATTTCAGCAACTCTATGTAGAATAACTTTCATGTTGTTTTCATTTTATTCCTGATTATTGTGGATATTGAAGAAAACTTATGGGTTCAGATTTCACATTCTATTAAAAACTCGTATCAAATAAATATATAACTAAATAATTGGGTAGAATCCTTGGTATCAAAGTCTGGTTCCTTCTTGGTGGGGATGGTGCTGGCGAGAAATCTCATTCTCTTAAATGACAAGAACACATCCAGACCAAATCAGATTCAATTTAGTTTTTTCAACAGATTTGCTGATTCAACTGATGTACCATTCAGCCCACTCGCTTGAAGTGGCGGGTGATGGGTGGGTACGTTCACAGCTATGGGAAGCCATCACTGTGTCCATCGGTTCTTCTTCACTGGCCTTTTGAAAAGAGAAACCGCTCACTCTGGCTCCTTCCTCCCCACCTGCCTCCTCTCTCAGTGCCCTCCCCGACCCCAGGCACTGACCGTTTACTTCATGTTTATGGGTGGCCAGCTGTGAACTCTGGGTGCACAGGCAATCCAGCGGTCCATGAGTCCTGTGTCCGGTCCTTTGCCTCCCTGCTGTTGTCCAGGCTAATCCGCGAGGTGGCAGGAGCATGGACACTTTGTTCCTGGAATAGGCCATCTGGGCCTCATGCACTGTGCTGCTGTGAACGTCCCTGCAGAAAGTTTTATTTGTGCCCCTGTTTGAAACTCCTGGAGGGTGGGTATATGTGCCTAAGAGAAGAACGGCCGCATCATCTGATGAGCACCTGCTTAAGCCTTTAGAAACTGGGAGACTGTTTTCTGAGTGGCTATGTCCTTGTCTGTCCCCACCCACAGTGTAGGACAGTCCCCATTTCTCCTCGTCCTTCACAGTAACTATTATTCTCTGGCTATGCCTGTAGGTGGGGTGCTGGGCGGGGCCCAGAGCCTTGCACACTCATCGGTGCCAGCTGAGTGCTCTGACACTGAGCATCACGCCTGCCTGTCATCGAACTCTGACTGCAGCTGTCCTAGCAAGTCCAGCATCTGACCATGGTTTTGATTTGCATTTCCCTGACAACTGATAACATCGAGAATATTCTCACTTATTAGAAAGGCATCTGTATTCCTTGGAGAATTGTCTGTTCATACCCTTTACATACTTATTTATTGGGTTGGTCCAGTTTATTTTTGACCTTGGTACTTTTAACTCTTGCCTGTCACTTCAAATCTCCACGCCAGGCTTTTCGTGTCAAAGAAAATGAGGAATGCATCCTCCCTTGATCATTCTCTTTGTCTCTCCTCCCCCCCGTCTCTGGGACACATGCCTCTTCTCCCCCCTTTCTCTCAGGTCTCTGCTCTTCTCTCTGTAACCGTTGCTCAGCACATCCTGTGAGCCTTGTGCCGCGTGCTTTCTGCGCCCTCTTGTTGCATCTTGTGATTGTAAAGCTGATGAACTTTTCTGAGAGCTCACAGCTCTCAAATGATGACCAGGGTTTAAACCCTGATGCTGATCTCAGAACTCCAGTCTTCGTCCACGGCATTCCTGGATCCTTTGTATTCTGATTACTGTAAGCAATGAGCTTAGTGTGACGTGGCCTGCACTGGAGACATGCTAGAGAGACCCCAGGCATCACTATGGGATTGCAAACCCTTGTCCCAGAGCAGGAACTCAGGAGCCTTACTCCCTGCTGCCCCTGCCTTTCTCCCTAATTCTCTGCTGCCCTCATTTTCTACCTTGTTCATTTTGAGAAACAAACCAGACACTAGGGCCCTCCTCAGCCAGTCCCAGGCCTGCGAGAGCACCGGCGCTTCCCCAGAGCATCAGCTCCAGGTGGTGGGTTGAGCTCTTCCTTGCCTGGCCTGCCTCCATCACCTGGGAGTCCTCTTGGTGCAGGACTGCAGAGAGGGACACATCCTCTGTACCCACCATGCTTAGCCACACTGTGGGTGAGGTGAATGGGAAGGAGGACAGCCTGGACTCCTGGCAGCTCTGCCACCTGGTTGTGGGTTCACAGGTAACCGTAGCTGCTTTTAGGCACACGTTTGCCATTGGCTTTATGGAATTAATAAACCAACATAAAGTACTTTCTTTAAAAATAGGTTTTAAATAACACATCAGCTGTTTTTGCAGTAGGGCTCCTGATTCCCTCTGTGGTGGCAAAATGCCCCCCTCACAGAGGTAAGGTGGCAGGCAGGACTTCTTTCTCCTGAGAGGAAGCCCGAGTTCACACAGACTGAGGCCGCCTGGGCCCAACAGACATCAGATTGGTGTCACACCAAATCTTTCACCAAGTTCGCTTTAATTTCTTTTTAGCTTCTTTCTTCATGCAAATATATCTATATGCTAGGGAGAAAAGGATTACACATAGAAATGTATTCTTTGAGTCACACTTAAACTCCTGTTGAAAGGAGGCAGCCGTCTTTGAAGAGGAGAGGTCCGGTCAGTGAGTACAGCTGACCACTGCTTCTCTTGTTCCTGGGAGAATGCTTACCACCCTTCCCTGTCTTTATCTATGGCCCCATGTCTGCATTAGGAGACTGCCGTGTTACCATGTCAAAAGCTGTTGTTGGGGTCTGGAGACACTTCCCACCTGAGGGGCTCATCACTGTCTGTCAGTTCACTTATTTTAATAAAAGACCCCTGTTCTTCATCTTTCATTTTATGACATTCGAATTACATATATGTAGCACCAAAATAAAAACGAGGTACAAAGTGCCTGCATCAAGCTATATACAGTGACCGCAAGCTTCAAATTCTAAGGGTCTTGGTGTGGTCCACAGGGGGTAATCTTGTCACTTCTTCTTTTCCTTCCTCCTCTCTTTTTAAATTCGAAGGGATTTGTCACTCGCAGGTCTTGCATTTGGAATTAAACTTCTCCTTGCTTTTGAATCCACACCCTTCTCTCTAGAGAACGCAGGAAGAGCAGGGTGCAACTGCAGCTGGGGATACCCAATTCACATCCTGCAGTGGAAGCTGCATTAGGTCGACCCAAGACCCAGCCCGGGCAGCCTCTCCAAACGGCAACCGCATCCCCAGCCAGGGCCTCATCTGTGGGGAGATGAGAGTGCCTTCTTCAGACAGGCAATGATTCTAGCTTTTTACTCTTTGACAGCTGAATAATTAATTGCAGTATGTCTGTAAGGTTATTAAAAGCTCTGGGTTGGGTAGGGAGAAGTAAGGAGCATAAATTTTCATTTTCATTTTTTGTTTATTTCAAGCGGCTGTCATTGCTGTTTTTTAATTCATTTAATATTCTTGTTAATAACAAGTCTAATTAAGAAATCCATTAGAAGTCTGTAAAGTTAATTTAACAGGGGGAATCCTAATGGAGTGTTATTGGAATTGTCTTTATAAAGAGAATGCCATGGGCTGTCATGGATCCTTAATCAGAATCTCCTACCACCTAAATTAATTCATGTGCTCAAGCTTGTGTGTTTCTTAAAGTGTATTGTTTGCCCATATCTGAAAACATTGCCTAATTGTGTATACGTCACCACGTATATCTCCCTGACTTTCATGGCTGCTATGTTGGCAGGAGTTTAGAAATCAGATGAGTTTCATTTGTATAAAATGTTTAGAGTGTGAAAGAAGATTAAATAATCTCTACCCCTAATGAATCCAACATTTTAAAATTCAGGCAGCACCAGGACCAGCCTTCACTATAGAAACTGACACCAGAGCTGGCAGTCAACTGTGCATTTCAAAAGCAAATTATTTTTCTAGAAGGTCTGAATTTTCTGCATCCTGGGGAGGATGTGTGTATATAGGTATACATGTATATAAATGTCCCTGGTAGAGTAGTTAGAATTACAAATGTTATTTATGTGGTACAAATATACTAAAAAGGTGCTTAAATCAAAACTCAAATTCAGTCTCATCAGGTTTGTCAAATAACCCTCTCTTCTATGCTAGGGTTTGGACTGGTTCTGCCTCTCAGTGGGATCGATTCATACTGGGAGGAAGAGGAGAGTCTCATAAAATCCCACCCTGTCTCTGTTCAGAAAGAGGGCCCTTCACTCTGACCCAAGGTACAGAGCATCCCTTGCACCTGTTACTCTGCAGGCATTGACTACAGCACCATCCTGCTTTCAGAAGGAGTCATTATCATTATAAATCTTGGGGCCACTGTATATTTTCTGTGGGCCTAAGATAAATGGGAGGCTATCTTGAGTTTTCTTTGTTTTTAAATCTTGCTTTTAAGAAATCATGCAATTAGAACAGTTGTTAAAATTATGTTATCTTTAGGAAAGTAAGACAAAAGAGTTTGTACATCTCAGTATCATGGAGCTGAGTCAAGTGGATGCTACTTAAGGTTGATGTTGTGAAGTCAGAGAGAACTGGGTCTGAGTCCCAGCTTCAACAATTGTGACATCTACCTCAAATCACAACCACTGAGAGCAAGAACTATGTCCCATGACACAGAACATTCCATGGGGCCATTGTAACTCAATAAATAACCCAAGTAATGTGAACACAGCTCTTCCATTCACTTTATGTAAAGCAATATATATATTCTATACTCTTTCATAATATTAATATGTTGTTTTGTGATAGTTATTGGGTAAAATGTCTTATTTTTGCTCTTCTGTAGCTGTAGCAGTAAGTTTAGGAGAATCAAATCATATTGAGCAAACATTCGTTTCCTGTTGACTCTACCTTTTGGCTGATTTGACACTTCAGGGGGCATGAAGATAAGGAACAGGGGTTCCCTTGAAGCATACCACCTGGTGGGGAAAAGGTCAAGTGCCAAAATTCTAGAGATAATTAACAATAAATCCGTGCCTGCTGTATTCACTAATATACATTGAGGACCTAGTAAACTTTATCATACAAGATAAACACTCAATACCTGTTTGAGTGCAAGATGAATGAATAATATTATTATTACAGTATTTATCAATTATTTCCATATTTTCTTAAAAGACAAACTATATTGACCCTTAACTGTATTTCAAGGCTATGCTAGGCCCTTTATAAATATTATTTGTAATAAATATTACAACAACCTTGTGGTATACATATGATTCCCTTCCTACTGATAAGTAATCATCAGTAGATTTTCCAATACTTACTGTAGTCCTATTCTCAATAGCTAAGATATGGAATCAACCTGAGTGTTCATCAACACATGAATGAATGAAGTAAACGTGTTATAAAATATTCTCCAAGTCAGAATTTGAACTAAGGTCTGATTTCAGTGACTGAGTCTTGAAAAATATTGTCGAGGAGAGACAAGATCTGAATTTGAGGTCCTGTGTTTAGAACTTCAAATATGCTCTTCACTAACTAGGCTTCTGGAAAAATAATTTAACCTGAATTCCAGGGTTTCATTTTAAAAGTAAGAAATATGATTGCTTTCTTTCTTCCAGCATTAGACCTATCAAATATTTTACACTTGAAAATGTTTCACCAAATACATTTATGGGGATTCAGAGGAAAGCAGTTCAAGATTACTGCTGCTTCAGTGATCCACGGAAGACTTTTAGAGAAGGTGGCATTTGAAGGATGGAAAGAAATTTCCAAAATAAAGAAAACAAAGTATACAGTAGAAAGTATAGTATGCATTTTTACATGACTTGGTTGGAACAGAAGTCATAAATCTATCAGATGTAGAAAGTGAATGAATTGCGGTCCTCAGGCAACATTTCATTGGGACTGGAAGTTCTTCAAATACTAGACAGTTTTATAGATAAGTTGAGATTTTTGGTTGTTCTGGAAAGGCTGGGAAATCTGGGGCCATTTTGTGCCCTGGGCATGGCCACATGGGTGCTAAAGACTAGAGACTGGGTGGCCCAGCTCACCAGAGTCCTCAGGGTCTCTTTGAACCCTCCCTCCTGCCCTCCCTCACAGTGCCTGACTGGGTCTGGAGGCCTCCGTGTTCGACATCCCTATGTAGGATGTCAATTATTTCATCTTCAGCGTGACTTTGTAACCTCTGTTGGGATGGCACAGTGCAAAGCAGTCCCCGGGTGTCGAGTAATCACATCGTTGGAGAATGGGGAAGGAAGAAGGCGGTAATCCAGTCACCGATGAGCACGGTGATCTCATGGTAAACAAATGGCATGTGCAAGCTGACAAGTCACGCACAACGCACTCCTGCAGAATGGCTCCCCGTGTTGCCCGAGTGCTGTCAGCAAATCCAGCGTGCCAGCCCGCCATCTGCAGGTGGCGGAACGTGGTGATGTGCTGGGTCAGGAGAGAGGGCACCTCACACCGGACGCTCTGCACTTTAAAACACAGTCAACAGGGCAATGACCCTTCTGAGCAAGCTGGGTTCGGTGCTCTGTCGGAGCAGGCCCGTGTCCTCCCTCAATCGGGTTAGTGTCTGAAGCACGATGGTCACTGCCACCCCAGAGACTTGAACCTCAGCCCTGCCAGTGATGAGCATTGAATGTTTCAGCTTAACATTTGGACTTCATTTGCTTTCATATCATTTTTAATATTTTAATGCATCATTTTAATGTAATTTTCTTAATCGTTCTGCTACTGACTTTAATGTAATATCTGAAGCATGTCTAGGGGCCTACATTTTGTCTCTGGTTAATGCAATTGTAATTTTATGTGAGGGACCAGCACAAAAATATGATTATCTTCCTAAATTAATTTCGAAATTGCTAAATTTTCGGGAATACATATTTTCTCCAAACTGAAGTTCTCAAGAATTTCATTAATATCCAAGGCTAGTCATACAACTCAACCAGGAGTAGGAGACAGAAAAATAAAAGTTGGAATGAGGTCAATGGGAAATAGTCAAACATTTTAAATTACTTATGTCAAAAGCTACAGATAAATAAAAGGTTCTCATGATACATTGTGGTTGATTTTCTAGTAGTTTCTGAATTGTGAATTTGGTTCACACTAAAAGCCTGATGCTTTCCATCACCTGACCATTCCATATGCATTAAATTTCATGTCTGTTGATGAGGGAGCCCAGGCCTGAGACTGAGCACATCTTATAAAAGTACTTGAACACTGAGAAAATACTGGTAATATGTTTTATTCATTGAGAACTTAAGTAACAAAAACTCTTCCAGGAAGAAGAAGAAAATATGTTTGATGCAGACAAATATTTGTGAATTAGAATGCTTAACAGTTTTTTTTTTTAATATAAGAATGCAGAGGACAGAATTCTCTTTCAGAGTTTTTACACAACTAAAATTTTTCAATGAAAACAATAATAAAAATCGACAGTGTCCTTTGCACGCTTCTGGCAGTTTTGAAGATTTCCATATTGTCGAGAGCATGGTGAAATCATTCACAGTTCATTCGTCAGATTCTCATTTTTCATTCTACAAGTCAGCTACTTCCCATTGATGCTTCACGGTGGATAGCTCCATGTGATTGGTCTTAGGCTTCCAGGGCATCAGTGGTGTGCCATATTGTTTTGCCTCCTGGCTTTTTTTAAGGAGTAACTACTGAATTGCACCAGCAGATGGTCTTCTGCCATGACACATTTTTGTGGAATGAGTCCATATGATGCATGTGTGCATATGCTGAGAGTACACTAATAGAATCATAGCTCATGCATTCAAACCTTATGTCATTTTTAACCTTAGGAGTGTTAAATTTCCCCAATTGTGTTGCACTTGATATGGATATACTTCATTTATTTAACGATTACTTGTACCAGGTTCTTCATGACTCTGGGAATACAGTAGTGATCAAGTAGCTTCCATGCCACTGGCAGTACAGATGGTAATTGGGAAAACATATGTGAAAATAGTGATCAACTGTAGACATATGCCAGGAAGTAAACACGGCGAGAGCACCTGTCGGGACGCAGATCTGGATGGTTGTGGGGCCTCTTTGAACAGGTGTGTGATATCCTGAGTGTAACCGTGCAGGCAAAGTTCCCAAAGTGGGGATTTGAGAGATTGGGGTGAAGTAGAGGGCCAACCCTGACTGAATGGGAGTGGGCAGTGGCGAATGGCGGGGTGGGGGCAGATTCGGCAAATCCGAGTTAGGCTTTGATTCTTCATGACAAGTTACCTGGGAACCTGGTGGCCTCCAGAGAGCAACATCGAGCCTGGTGAGGAGCCCACTGCACCACTGTCCTGAATTTGTCACTCTCAGCTTTTTCGCTGCTGTGATTCAATGATCTGACCAGCACAATTATAGAGGAGCAAAGCATTATTTGAGGGTTCACAGTTTCAGCGGTCTTAGTTCATGAAGTTGGCTCCATTCCTGGGGTGAACATCATGGTGGGAGAGTGTGGCGGAGGGAAGCACCTCCTATCCAGTGATCAGCAAGCAGGGAGACTCCAGTCACCAGATACAAATAGATAGCCAAGACCACGCCCCAATCCCCACCGCCTCCAGCCACACCCACCACCTCAGTTACCTCTCAGTTAATCCCTACCGGGGGATTAAATCACTAATTGGGTTAAGACTCTCGAAACCCAGTCATTTCTCCTCCGAACATTCCCGCCTTGTCTCACACGTGACCTTTGGGGGGCACCTCACATCCACACCATAACAGGTGTCTCCCGTGCTTCAGGGGATAGCAGTCCATTCTTACCTGGCAATCAGAGCTCCATTCAAGTCCCGACTAAAGGAGAAAGACGTGATGGGTTTCCCAGCCCTTCCAGACATCGTGTGTGCACCTGGGGACTGCAGCTGCGAGGGGCCATCCCGGAAGAGCTGGGATCTGCACTGGTCACCTTTATCAGCAGGTCCTGTTCAGGCACTGAATTAGCATGCTCAGCCTGTGCAGCATGAAAGCAGGGGTGGCAAGAGGAGTCGGAAGCGTGACCTCTGGGCAGCACCTAGGCTCACCGAACCTCTGACGGCTTGATGCACACACTCTGTTCCCTGATGCCTCTTTGTTACCAAATTGTCCTTTCCCTACCTGGGACACTCTCATTCCTGAACCACCCCGATTCCTGGTCATCTTAGGGCACAGCTTGTTGGTGGAGGACAATGGTCTCTTTCTTTTACTCCCCAAGGCTTCCACACTCAGACAATTATGCACTTACTCCAGCCAATGCAGAAGAGCCACTAGCCATGTGTCAAGCGCTGAGAAAACTGGTCACCATCCTTGGCATCAGGCTCCTCCCTGACGGGTTGGCTGAGTCAATGAAATGCAATGAGTATGAATGGCTAGTGCTCTCCTGGGAGTGCTGGGGAGGGTGGAGTCAGCTGGCAGCACAGGAGAGGCGGAGTCTGCTGCACTGTAAGCCTGTCAGGGTTTTTCAGGGGGAGGAGGCTCCTGAGCAAGGTCACCTGGCCTGTGTATATAAATTCATGCCTCAAGGTATTGTGTCTTTTTTTTATTCATTAAGACAGGCAGCCATACTTTGGTTTCTTCTGTTACTTAATTGGATCCTCACATTTTGAACAGCATTGCAGTAAGGGTTTAATTAACCAATGATGGACTCTTGTCCTTAGCCTAATGAATCATCTCTATGGAAAGCAGTATCACCAACGACTCCTACAGAAGTCAGGACGGCCGACCTCAGCCGGAGGCTCCTCTGACATCCTCATCAGAAAGGTCATTCCAGGACCCAGTATGTGACCCATGTTGACCCAGATTGCCTTACCTGTGGTTCATACTCCTGGTCACAGGACCTACTCCTTGGTGCCTCGAGATCTGGACAGTCAGCTTGGGGGTGAACCTGGAGAACTGTGGAAAGAGTTCTTGGGTGTCTCAGATGATTCAAATAACACGTATGGAAAAAGAAACCAAGTCTCCTGAGACTCCCTCTGTAACTGGACACACTTTCATTAATCTTTCTGAAGAGTGTGAGTAATTAATTCCAGTTTTTTAGCCAGAGTTCATTCATTTAAATCATTTTATTATTATATAAAGTTTCTATTTATTAATTACTTAATCAAATTGGCCCCAGTGTAAAAACTATTTTTTTCTAATCACTAAAAGAGGTTGTTTTAAAATTATTACTAACCTGCAAATTAATGTATTATGTTTTAGATTAATTGTACAGATGATTTTTAAAAATTAAAAAATTTTTTTTGTTCTACTTAGATGTACGTGACAGTAGAATGCATTGATACATTTTGATAGATCATACATAAATGAAGGATAATCAAGATGATTTTAAGATATTTTTATTAAATAATCTGCTAGTAATTTGAGAATATTATATTTATAAACTTGCTTTTTTAAATAAGTGCTTGTTGTTTCAGTTATAAACATAACTGAAATACTTTGTCCATTATAATGTATCAGTTGTGTCAGTGTATTAAACTACTTTTGAAATATTGAAAACTTATTTTTTAAATAAGATGTTCAAATAGATTTAAATTCCCAAGAAGTATTTTTTTTTTTTTGAACTGTCATTGAACTCAGGGCCACTCAACCACTGAGCCACATCTCCAGCCCTATTTTGTATTTTATTTAGAGACAGGGTCTCACTGAGTTTCTCAGTGCCTTGCTTTTGCTGAGGCTGGCTTTGAATTTGCGATTCTCCTGACTCGGCCTCCAGAGCCACTGGGATTACAGGCATGTGTCACTGGACCTGGAAGAAGGTTTTTTTTTTTTTTTTTTTGTGGTGCTGGAGATTGAACCCAGGGCCTTGTGCATGTGAGGCACGCACTCTACCAACTGAGCCACATCCCCAACCCCCAGAAGTTTTCTAATTGAGGAAAAAAGTCTATTTTTAATTATCAGCTTTGAAAAAATGTGCATACGTGTGTGTGTGCGTGTGTGTACCCACGCATTTATGTATTTTAAAGTCACTATCTTAACTTTTTCAAAATTAAAGATTTGAACTTCCACAATCAGACATGCCTGTTCCCACTTTCAGAGTGTTTTCCTTTTTCCTGGACCCCGAGAGTCCCTTGTTTGTGTCCATGTGTCCAAAGCTGCCCTGCGTGCCCTTTTGCACATGTCCACAATTCATCACAAAGAAATTGCGGTGAGCAGGGAAATGGACCCGTGCACATCTGCCCAGCCTTCCATGCACAGCGACTCTGCAGCGGTGCAGTCAGCAGCTTCCATTCCCAAGGAAAACCAGCCCCCACAGTGTGGCCTGACACTTAAGGCTACAGAAAAATATGTTTGAAATTTCACTGGGGTTAATTAGAAAGCTCCATAAGATGCATTGCAAATATTGTGGCTCATGTGAATCATGCCTGTCCTGATCTTTAGTGCTCCTGTTTCAGAGGCTCAGCAGATCCTCAGCAGAAGGTCAACCAGGTCACCACTAGGTCAGACCACACTTGCTCTCAATTTAATTTCATCCCTCCATTTAATAGACAAACACTGTCAAACTGTCTAACGTCTGAATGTGTGTTCTGGGTTCATTTGTTTTCTGGGCAGCAGATGCTGTTCCTTTGTTGTAAAGGTTCTTTTAAAGTCGATTGCTTCGCACTGGTTTGAACGTCTTAAGCTTAGTGCCCTCTAAACACAGAGACACCAGCTGCGTCTCTACCCATTGCTAATTCCAGCCTGTAGTGTCAGAGTCTTCCATTGTAGTGACCTTTAAATCATATAAATTCTACTAACACAGCAATACCTATCACTTTTTAAATGTCCTCTGTTTAAATAATAATTTTCCACTGTTTATCCTACTACAAAAATCTAATTTGTAATTTGAATGGAAATTCTCAAAAACTCTCAGGTTTACTTTATTGTTTTGGAAAATAATGCATAAGATGAACAATGTACATTAAATTATCCACACAAATAACCACCCTGTTGTACAAGGGCCTGTTGTTTTGCCAGCTAGGGGACTCCCAGATATCATAAAACAATCAATTAAAATAGGATTCAGAGATAAGGGCCTCAGAGACATCAGCTGCCTCCAGGGAAAGCTTTCTGTCGGTGGACAGTCAGAAGAAGGAAGCGCAGAGATGGTTTCAGGTAGAGCTAAGATCGTGCCATCTTAAGGACACACTCAGATAGAACACATGGACGTGGTAACGACAGCAGGAGAAGCAGTAGCTCTCACCATAAAAGCTACATGAGGATTGAGAAGACAGTAAGAGGACGGAAGGTGTAAGTTGGCAGTTGGCCTTTGCCTACCATGTACAAAGCCCTGTGCTCCATCCCCGGCAAGAAGAGAAAGAAGTGAAGGAAGAGAGAGAGAAAAAGCAATAAAGTAAAAGTTTGCTCTGTGAAAGACAATTAAAAAGTAAAACCACACACTACAAACTAGGGAGGATTATTTGCAAAGTCTCTATCTGACAAAAAACATCTATCCAGAATAAAAAAAGAACATTTATAATTCAGCAGAGAAAGAAAAGCAAGCAATTCAAGTAAAAATTGGGAAGCAAACATTTGTAGGTAGACATTTTCCAAGGAAGAGATATGAATAACTGGCAGGCAAGCGACAAGGTGGTTGCCGTCATTGACCCTTATGGGAATGCAACTAAAACTACAATAAGATGCCACAACCCATTAGAATCACTAAAGTTAAATGTAGACTAAGTGCATACAATGTAGACAAAACCAAGTTCTGGTACGTTTGCAGTGCAGTTGCTGAAGCAAAATATTATAAAAACAGCCCCCCAAACTACAGCTACTTAGGAAAATGGTTCATCAATTTCCTACAAAATTAAACATTTTTCTTATCATCTGACCCAGAAATCCCACTCCTAGATATTTACCCAGACAAGGTAAAAAATGTATATGTGTACATAAATGCAATCTCTATCTGTGATCTGAAATCATCCACATCAGGGTTTACGGAGGGAGAAGGATCGTCTTCTGAAGAGCACTCTGTGACTGTGGAAAGCCAAAACTGGGGCAACGGGTGCAGATCAATGGTGCCCAAGGGTGGGCTGAGGGGGTCAGGTGACTACAGGGACAGTGCGGAGGAGTGTTTTGTGGTGGAAGGATGGTTTCCGGATTGCACGCACATTGGTGGTTGCATGAGCCTACCCGTGTTAGAATCCACAGACGCGAACGCACAGCAGGTAGATGCAATTGCATCTCATTTTTAAAAGCAGTTGTCAAGGGGGTTCGCGTCTCTCCACAGCCCCAAGTGGACAGTCAGAAATGGTGGGTGAATCGTGCAGCATGGGGGCTGCCTGTGCCTCCTGGGGTTTTTCCTCCCTGAGAATAAGCTCCTCAGCTGTTACACTGACATGTTTAAATCACATCTCTGCGCTTGCAGCTGCTGAACCATGGCTCTGGAAATCATCTGAAGCTGAGAGTGTGTAAATATTATATATATAGTAATTTAGCACAGAGTCAACATTTCCTTTCTGAACCCAAGGTCTGGGGTTCCTGAAATTGTCAAGGTGGAGTAAACTTTTAAGCCGTTCATCTTACCTCTTTTCATCCAAGTTTCCTGCTGAATTAGTACCTCCACACCCAGGGTATTCTAAAATTCAAACAATTAGCCTGCAAATAGCGTGGAGACTGTGGGATGTAGAATGATCGAGTGCTAATTATCATTAGGTGGTATTCTAATTTCATCTTAAAAATAATCTTGTCCACCTTGCCTTGGTTGCCCTGCCCTCTTCCTGCCTTCCTGACCCTGGGCTGATGATTTCTTTCTGACTTTTTCTATGGATCTTTCTTTCACCTGTTAAATGGGGGGATGCTGACATTTTGTTAAGGTAGAGACTTGGAAATGCTGACATTTGTTAGGACGGGGACTTGGAGCTATCAACTCTTTTCCTTCATACTCATTTTTCTTGGACAAGTGAAATTAATGGTCCTGGCACCTTCTCTTGTTGTAGGAGTAGCTTCCAAAACCACGCTCTCCACTCTGGCCTCTTTCCTGAGCTCAAGACATCCATTTTCAATCAACTGGGTCATTTCTTCTCAGCTTGTCTGACACCTTAAACTTTTAGTATTTGAAAGATCATATTCCAGCTGAAGATGGGAATAGATGTTTTCATGTGCCTTTGGAGGAAACTTTTGAGGGCATGCTGTTACCTCTTTTTTGAATTAAAAACATGTGCATGGAGATGTACCATCAAAACTAGTCATTGCTGTATAGCCCAAACATTAAAAACACCTCCACATAAATTAAAGGTAATTCCATATGATGCAATTTTATATGGTCTTTATATCTTTACATTTATTGATAGAAAATATGCTTTTTTCATGGTTTTAAATGAAAATAAGAGGTTATAACAAAACATGTCCTGGCCTCTTTTCAATATAAAGATGTTTGTGATTGGAAACCTGTCTTCATTTGGGGATAAAACTTAAACAAAACTATCTTGCTAACTCATTCTGGCTTGCCTTACCTCCACTGGCTGGGAGCCCCACCCCTCCAGACACCCAGCTGAGCACTTGGTGGTGCCTCCCTTAGGCACACTGTTGCCCGCTCCAGCCTTTACATGGCTGAGGAGTCTTGGTACCGAGATCCCATGTCAGGGGTGCTGAGCAGAGGCCAGGGCTGGCTCTGGACATCCAGGTCTCCACGGCGCACTGGTGTACAGAGGCAACTTAAAATACCCCTGAACACCTCACCTGGGACACCTTGAGAAGTATTGCATCTGTGGAGGCTGCATCTGGCCGCCTAGTTGCTGTCGGAAAATGTCCCAAAGCAATGACACATGTTGAAGAATGCCCCTCTGAAGCCTTTCCTTCCCACGAGTGCCACTCACTACTGCTCCCCAGAAAGTTTTATGAAGAGCCTCTCTGGTTTCCCTCCTTTTTTCTCTGATATCCATCACTGTTTTCAAAACACTAACCAGGTTGTTCACTATTACCAAGCCACAGTTTGAGAAAGAAAAAGAGAAGACGGATCCACATTTTGATGTGCTGGGCTTATTCCTGCATATTCCTATACATTTTTCCATATTCGCACATTTCTCCAACTTGTCTTTTACAGAACTTCTTTTGGAAGAATCTGAATCCTATAAATCTGGGGAAAGTAACATTATTTGCCATTCTCTAACTAGGGAGATGTGATCTGAAAGAGAAAGTTTATCTACAGAGCCCTAGTTGTGCTCTGTAGAGAGGAACCCCAGTACACAGGAATAGCTCCGGGGAAAGAAAAAAGGACAGATATTTGTCATGAAGCCTTAGGAATAAGCTAAAGGTATAATAAAGAGAAACACTGACTTTCCCAGGTGCTGATAGGAGTCAGTAAGAGAGATGGAGAAAGAGTTGAAGAAACAAAAGAAAAATCGTATTGTTGCTTGCTCCGTTGGTGTAGAGGAGACGAGTGGGATGCAAAGAAGATCCAAAAGGATGCAGAAGGAAAATGAGCCCTGACTTCTGAAAATCAGGGGTTTTTTTTGTTGCCAACCAGTAGATCTATTTTTTCCCCTTTGAGTGGCAAAGGATTTGCTGTGCAGTTAGAAGAGGCTTTTCTTCTTCTTGACCAAACCAGGTTCTGACCATCCTGTTCTTCAACACCCTGGGAGATTTTATCCCTTGAGAGAGACACATAGAACATGGGATGCGCGAGAGATGTGTGTGTAGATGTGTGCATTGCGTGAGTGTGTGTGTGTGTGTGTGTGAGCGTGACATGGAAGAAGGGTCTGTGGAAACGGGAGAGGATGAGAAAGGCTTGGAGGGAGCTCACGACTTTCTTGCTTATTAAGATCTCAGAGGGGGAAGACGGAAGAAGGCGCCCCTCTGGTCCCCTGGTGGGGCTGACTGCAGCGCAGCTTGTGCCGGGTCCTCCTGACACCCTCCTCCATCTGCCTGGTGTGAGCCTCAGTGCCCAGGCTCTGTCCTGATAAAAACTAGCCTGTGGGCTTCAGAGCTTGTGTGTCTGTGTGGACTCAGGGCCTGGTTTCAAATGTGCAATGCATTTAGCATTTCCTAATTTTAATAGCAGGAAATCCGGCTCCTTGGTTGTAAGAGCCCCGGAGGGAGTTCAATGAACATGGACCCTGGGGGTAGGAGTGGGCTCTGCAGCCTCACAGCCGAACACAGCCTGTGGCTCTCCAGCTGCATTCTGAGCGGTGGATTGGGGTCCTGTGCCTCAGTTCCTCACCTTACGTAGATCCACCCTTAGAACTTCTCACGGAGGTCTCTGGCAGGTAACATACCAAAGGAGCTTCCGCTGTGCTGCCCATGGGGACCATGGCTCTGTCCCTGCTGCCGTCCGACCTGTGGTCTCACGGGGGACCTAGCATGAAGGTTGAGGACTGTGGAATCTCAATACATATCTTAAGTGTGAGTCGATGGGAAGAAAAAAACGTCTCTGTCCTGCCCCAGTGAGGTCCTTCAGCCATTTCACAAGATGCTGGTTTTGTTTGTTTCTGTGAAAGGGTAGAGTGATCCATTTCTCTGCTTTACCACATATTGTCCTACCTGCTTTTGATGGTGGCCACGAAATGCTGAGCTAAAGGAACCACTGGAAGGAGCCACATCCTCTGGGCACGACGGTGACCAGTGGAAGGCCTGTGGGACATCACATGAAGTCCCCTCTAGAGGTTTAGACTTATATACCCTGGGTAAAAGACAACAGCCTGGCACAGTCCGAGTGTGACTGTGGGGCACTAGCACTGTGACTCACAAGACATCGTAGTACATTTGAATGTGATGCTCAAACTGGCAATAATTGATATTCAACCCAATACAACCAGCTGGTATAGAACTTTCAGCGTCAGAAAGAATCTCATTAGGAATCACAAAGTTAATTTTATTGCTAAGCTATTAAGTTTTAGGCAGAGGTTAGGGAAAAACTCTGTAAATTAGCTGTCTTATTAAAAACTGAATCTTAGGTAATGGTGCTCCTTCTTTGAATCTGTATGAAATATTGGAGATTTATGATTTGTTTTAACACAGTGAAATTAACCATAATTCAGATTTCCCCTTAAAGAAGTTTATGATGCAAATGAAATTCTAATTTTGTGAACTCTGGCGAGCTGGAATAGGCCATCCTTGTCAGCAGGATGCTCCGCTTTATGCTGCAGTCAGTCTTACTCTAAGTTACAACTGCAGACACTGTTCCTGGAAGGTCTCCGACTTCCAGTCACGCTGTGTTCATGCAAAACCACTCCTTCCAAGGCTTCATTTGTGAATTCCTTTTCATTTCTGTAATGCTTAAGTTGTAGGAGTCCATGGCTTAGAGACAATATGTGAATGTATCTTAAAACATATAGTGTAAACCATGCGTCACTGGGCACACCTCGACACCACACACAGATGCTGGGAGAGGGGCTCCATGGGTCTGAACTCCTGGAAGAGCTCTCTCAGGCAGGGCTTCACCGCCAGGCTTGGCACTGCCTCACCATGTGTTTAAAAATGTGAGGAGAGGCATTCCGGCTGTCTACTAGGCTGGGGAACCCTCAGCATGCCAGAGTTCATGGAGCATCTGTTCTGCATGGTTATGTGCTATGGAAAATTGTCCCAACTGGCAAAAGCAGCCCTTGCATATAGGGACAGTGTGGTAGACTGCTGATTGAATGACCCTGCTCAGTCATGAGGAATTGAATGCAAAATGCTTACTGAGCAGAGGAGCACCATGTACCTCTGTGGTATGTGCTAGCTCCTCGATCACTGTTGAAACAGCATCATAGATACTCTCTGGCTCTCAGACTAAGACCAAGAGACCTCTCACAATCTCTGAGCTCATTTTCTTCAGGTGTATCTCAGCCACTCCTTCTTCCTTTCTATTGCCTGCTTTCTAATCTTATTTTTCTTTAAAATGTTACTTCTAGGCATTCACATGAACTACACTGAATAAAGAGAAGTAAATTTCATGGGCATTCTGAAACTCATTTGTACCAATTCAATCATGTGCTTAGAATAGGAAATCCTCATCCAAGTGAAAACCAGTGAGACTGGCAGCTTTAACTGATCATTCATGTTTTCATTTGCATTTTCCCTTATCCACGTATGGAAAGTTATATTTATTTGATCCCCAAAAGTTGTTTAAGAGGTATGATTTTGGCCACCATGAATGAACTTCAGTTTCCTACTATAAAATTGATGGTTGATCTTCACAATGCTGATGGTAGTGGACATAATATCCTGAAGAATATCCTGAGTCACTAAGAGTCTACTCTCAATAGTTCCCATTTTACTTCTTGAATTCTAGTACTTAAATCACATTCCGTATGTGTTAATACAGGATATGACTGAATGGCAATTCCCACCAGAATATTTGTGCTTCCATATATATTTGTTAAAATGTCCACTTTCTATCTATGCTTTGACATAGTTCCTATCTCTATAACTAGCTGCTAGTTAATTCTAACTGCAAAATACCTGATGAGAGTTTCATAAGCTACTTCTTTTCTCTTTACCTATTTCTATTGGTAATATCAAGAGACTGAGATGACGGAAAGAAAAGTATGACTTTGGCTGGAATGTAGCATTCCTGGTTGTATGTCATGTAAATTTAATTGTGCTCCATATTTTGTTATTATATGTTGTCTTTTGAAACTTCAGTCTTTCTAGGAAAGAATTCCCATCAGGTCCTTCAGTCAGCAACTTTCCCTGTCCCAGCTCAAAGCAGCCATGTCTGACCACTTACGCTGCCCTCCTAGTTGAGGGCAGAGGGCTGCCCCTTAGTGGCTGTGGGAGACTCCAAGGAGCCTCTGTGTGTGGAATGGCAACGCAGCTCACAACGCGAGGTCCGTTATGAGTTAGAACAGTTTTACAGATTCTAGTAGTTCTGTCCCTGGAAGTTCTCCTTCTTGACCCAGATCCTCTGCGGTGGTGTCAGTGAGCATCCTCTTTGTGTGTATCATGCATTAATGCAGCTGCACTGCAAATAACTCGAGTGCCTAGAAAAGTTTTCCAAATATTCGGGTTGGCAACCAACAGGCATCATGATTGTAGTTTTCTCTGATGTGTAATCAGTCATAAACACATATGGCACACCATTACCTCATGACTTTGCCAAGTCTTCCCAAAACTCTAAAGATGAATGCCAAAAACTCACTTCCACCGGAAGTCTTCCTGGATCCACACCCCGTGTGCCTCCACTGAGGTCCCCTTGCTTCACAGGTCGCTCTGGCCGCAGCTCAGTGTGCTTTCCGGCAGGCTGCGGTGGCCTTGTCTTCCACTTGGCATTCCAATCCTACTCTCGTCACTCCTGTGACTCACTCCCATCTTCTCATCCCTTACGATTCTACTTCAAATTTCCTTTCTTAAAGAAAGGACTCTGCTGTTGAGGTGTTTCCAACTTTGTTTAGAACATTCTGTCTGAAAATCCACGTATTGTTTTGTAATAAGTAGGATACAATTTTATAAATACCCGTGGGCATAGCCAAGACATGCATGTGGGCACCTGTGTGCACGCGCACACACACGCACACACAACTTTATTTAAAAGAAAGAAAATACATAGCAAGGAAGAAATGGAGGCCTGGTAAGGATTGTCTTTCTCTCTCATACTATGGAAAGAGGGTTTCCAACTATCACTGGACACCGTTCTCATCTTCCTTGTGAATGTTAGCAGGTATAGTACTTCTATTTATCCATTCTAGAATCATCCAAAATACTGAAATCTGGAAGTTTTGAATTTGGTGTTTATTAAAGAATTCATATTCATGTTTGTAACTGGACAAGCACTGACTGTCCTCTGTCTATGGGGAGGCCCAGTGAATGTCCCCATGCTAGTGAAACCCTCCTTAGATGGTCAGAAACCACAGGGAGAGGCACTCAACTCAAGAGCGGGGGTGCCGCCATCTCCTCAGTTAGTGTGTTCCCCTGTTGGAAACCTAAACAGAGACGTCACTATCACACAGAGTCTTTCTGAAGGTAGTTGCCTACCACCACAAGATATCTCAAACTATTATTTCTGTTATGTTGTGGGATCTGAAGGTTGGCAGTGAGTTGTGACAGCAGGGGACACTTGTGAAACTGAGACAAGTTAAACTGAGCTGTCAAGTTAAATGAGGTCTGACTGCTCACCTCAGGACACGTGCTTGTATGTAAAGGTCATGTGTCTACACTTTCCATCATTTGGGCCAATCCTTGATCTGGTGCAGTGGGCGTGGAACAGCAACCAAACAATAGCTTTGTCCTTTGTTTTCATGGTATTCTGCTGCATTCATGGGTCAGCTCCAGTGGTCTGTATTCTGGATCCTTCCCTCCCTTTCTTCACATCCAAGTCCTCAAGCCCTGACTCTGCACCTTGCCATGGTTACCTTCTGTGGCTTTAGAGAACTGGATGGAAACTCTCAGTGCTTGTGGATCATTATCAGCCTTTTCTCTTTAAAATCCTCCAGGTCATTGCCCACTAGCTCCTAATGCAGATGAGTATTTTCATTTTATTTTCAGAATCATCCTGAAAGTGTGTCACTCTCTTGTCACATTCTGATAGCCCAGAATAGCACACTCATTGTCCTCTATGTGAGATTGTCTCAGTTCCTTTCATACCAGTCAATGCCTGAGATACAATTTGCTTCTAAATCAATGGACCTACCTACTCTTTCAACCCCCAAGCTCTGAAATTATTTCTTCTTCCTGAATCTGTCTTAACACAATGAGAAAAAGGTCCCTATTCACTGCAGCCCAAGTCCGACAGGAGGTGACCAGCAGCTGAAGAGGGGAAGTAGGCAGTGCAGGAGGCGAGGGCAAGGGGAAGGGATGCATGCTTCAGATGTGGTCCAAAGGGCTGAGTCACAGCACACCTGAGCAACAACCTGGCTCTCACTAGTGGTACCTCATATCAGGATGAGTGTGGGCTTTCGGCCTGGGCAGAGTTGATTTCGATGCCGGCATTTGTTACCATGACCTATCTGATTTCGGGCAAGTCTCTCTGGTTTCTGTTTCATTGTTTGTCATGTGGGTATCAGAGCAATGTTGGTTAATTCTGGTCATTTCACTGTCACCTGGCACTAACACAGCACTCGATGTACTGGTACTGAATGTGCGATGTTCTGTAAGCCTGCATTTCTAAAGGTAAAGTGTCTAGCGATCTTTATCTTCTCTCAAACCAGCTCCTACACCTAAGCTTCAGAAGCCAAGCACGGCTTCATGCTTGTCAAAAATAAAAACACCACCAGCACTCGCTCAGTTTGGAGTGGTTTCCATGGGGATTATAATGCGCTTTTGCAAAACAAGGGCATTTGGTCCTCCGAGTTCCATTAACAGGGAAGAATTCATTTCTCATGTTCAGTAACGGAGTAAACTGTTGCTCAGAGAAGTTAAATCACCGTTTATGGCCCTCGGCCAGCAGGCTACGTAAACAGCCTGCCCCTCCTGGGGTCCAGGGCAGGAGTTACAACCCATAGGAAGCATATGTAAGTATCTTTCAGAAGGTGGGGTCAAGTTTGATTGCCCTACCAGAGCGAACCAACAGACTGTGCTGTCTTAGCCTGGCTGCTTGTCCACCTTTATGTCCTCTCATCCGCCCAATGACTCAGCCAAACTGGAGTCAGTGGGTAAGTGGGGAGAATATGGGCTTTAGATGAACAGACGAGGGTTTGAATTCAGTTCATGATTTACTTGGTAAGTGACTACAAGCAAATTCTTTAAACTCTCAGCAAAGAAAGGCAGGATTTAGTAAACAAAGCAATGCATATTATTTTATTCCACATTTCCCTACGTAAGGTATACATATTCCTCCATCAAAAACAAACCAAACAAAGCAAACCGTTTCTAGTGATCGATGTCCCCTGTGGTCTGATGTCACAAGATCTTTCATATTGCCTTTAACTGTAAAAGAAGAATTTTAAGTTTTCTTTAGCCCTCAGGTTCTTAGTCAAAAGAGACCCCTGCAACTAAAACATGCTAATGAGAGAAAAACAGAATCTTATTAACATGCATATTTCACATGTTCATGGGGGACACTCAGGGAATGGGTAGTTCTGGATGGCAACTGTGAATCCTATCGTTGTGATTAGTAATGCTGTAGTTTTTAAACATGGAGGTGTAGTTATAAGTGGGAGGTTTTGAGTTCCAGCTTATATAGTACCTTTGACAAAAAACAGTAAAATTTTTAGAGCAGCAACAAGACAAAGGAAAAGGACTTTGAGTCTCTCAGGGTGGCATCTTGTGGGGAAGCAAATAAATGGCAAGTAACACTAATAAAGCCAGTTAATGCTGATTCCTTCGGAAGCATCTGCAGACATCAGGGTGTGAAGCTGTCTCTGGCTCCCCACTCAAACATTGGGATGTGACAGTGTTTCAAGTGTCAATCAACAAAGAAGACTTCCAGCAGGTGGACAGAAGGACAGCCTTGTTTTCATTGAAACATGTCTGGGAAGAGCAGTACCTATAAGCCACTACATTATTTTAGCCAACTTTGGACATACAAAAAGGAATTAATAAATGTTCTAAGTAAATGTAATGGTTGCTTGGTCTATCAGTTTGAATTCTGGTGCTGCCATTTACCAGTTGCATAAGACCTTAGCCAAAGTAATTAACTCCTTGATGTCTCAATTTACCTACTTGTAAAATGTGAATAAAAATAGTTGTCCTACTTGTAACATTGTCAGAAAAAAAAATATGATATTACATGTGGGGTGCAAAGTCTGTGCACCGTACAAGATTACTACTATTATTGCATCCTCATTAACCTGTTATCAGACATGAAGGCACTATTCCAACATTTCTTATCTTTCCTCTTCTACACGTCTGCAGGTGTCTTCCCTCCTCTGTGGGTTTTGCATGGTCACAGAGTGGCCTTGTCTGGTGCTTGATGTCCTACAGAACTGGGTTCAGGAGCAGGCTGCCAGGGCCTTGCTGGGAGCTGCTGCCAGACTCCAGCTTGCCAGTGGCAGCTGTTCTCTTTCTCAACTATTCTGTTATCCATAAATTGGGCATAACAGCAGTGAGGTTGAGGGATTGCAGTAAGGACCAAATTAGACGGGTTTTAAAGTATTTGACATGGTATTTGCAAACTATTAGGTACCTGATAAACTTTGGTTTATTTTGGTGCACCTTAGGAATTTCAGAATACAAAGCACATTTTACTTCCGTTGTTTTCTGTTCTTGGTTTTCCTTGATTTTCCCATTCAAAAACAATAAAATCAGATCCTCTGCTGTAGTTTCAAGTGGAATGACTTTCCTCTTCCATTCTGCATCCTACATCTATGGGCGGCCACTCTTGAGAGTCATGGACTGAATCAGACTTTGCTGCTGATTCTCCCCCAGTTACTGAGAACAAGAGGGGGGGTGAGCAGAAACCCTGCATGAGGCTGGGTGGGGTCCTTCAACAGAGCCACTGTCATAACAGATGCTACGCAGGGATTCAACTAGAGGAAATGCGGTAAGCTTAAATGTTGGGTAAGCCAGTTATTCTTTTGAGAATTTCAAAAGAAAGTCAATTAAAATTAATTTCCCTGATAGCTGGAAGGATATCTCTTGAAATGACGAGGGGATACTTGTTCCTTTTATGGTGCTGCTCCATCCTCCCTGGCTAGTGGCTGAAGTCAGGAAATAAAACCACATCTAATAAGTTACACCCCATGCATGTATAACATGTCACAATATGCTCTACTGTCACGCATATCTAAAAAATTAAATAAAAATGTAAAAAAAGTCACATCTAAAAATAAAGGTTGAAATCTTGAAAAGCAAACTCTGACCTATTGCAAAGAGACACTGTGGGATTACACATAGCTTGGGGCAGACTGACGTGTTTGGAGTGTGAATGCCCCCAAATCAGAACAGCAGTCCTTGTAACCCCTGTATTTCCATCTTAAACCCATTTCTCTTGATCTTAAATATTGAATCACGATCTCACAACCTTTAAATGCAAATCTCTTTCTGGTGAGGTGTGGTTACAGGATATTTATTCCCACAGTTCTTTGATTATTAGTCTGCTTCATAATCTTTGCTTAGGTTTTTCTGGGGGGTAAAGCATTAAAATAGTTAAAAATAGAGCAGCCGCTTCAGTCTGATGAATATGGAATGAAGCCCCCAGGAGGGCTTCCGATGTTTGTGAATGCTTATGTGTGTCTGTGTAGACTGTTAGGAGCAGAACATATTATGTGGATATGATATTGCTAAATACACATATATGCACTGATGGTCTAATCTGTATCGATCACTTATTCATAAACAGCATGCCAAATTTGTACATTTGAACCAATTTGGAGGCAGAAGGCACGGGGGATTGAACCCAGGGGTGCTTTTAATGCTGAGCTATATCCCAGCTTTTTAATTTTTTTAGACAGGGTCTTGCCAAGTTGCTTAGGGCCTTACTAAATTGCTGGGGCTGGCCTGGAACTTGCAATTTTCCTGCTTCAGCCTCCCAGATTGCTGGAATTATAGGCATGCACCACCCTGCCTGACTGAACTGCATTTTTTTTTGAAACATCAAATCTGATTTTTAGAAAATTAAAAAATTTATAATGACTAAAAATTATGACTTTCATAAGAAAATAAAATTTGTTAAGATATGATCTGCAAATAATAATTTACTTAGGTATTAGGCTTATTTTGGGGTAAATCAAGTGTTCTCCAGCAGAAGATAAGTAAGTTTCCTGAATCCAAGGTTTTAACTAAGCTTGGAAAGTGGATCATTTTCTTGCATTTTGCTGGTTTGCTTCTTTTGCCCATGCTTGATGCTGATTTGGTTGACCTTTTCTTTTAGACTGTCAATCTAGGAAAACCAAAATGAATTTGCAAGGTAGTGAAATAAATAACCACATTTTACTGTCAAGTGTGAAAGTTAATTTGTCCTACACTTTACATAGCACTGATGAAAATGTGAAGTTTGAAATACATTAAATGGTTTGCTAAAGCATCATACTAGGCTAGTGATGTAACTTCAGTTGGGCAAGCAGTGCTCATCTCATTCCCTCCAGATTACTTCAATTCATTAATATTTTCATCAGAGGTTCAATGGATTTTAAACTAATACATGATATGGAATACATTATGCAATTAACACACCAAAACATTAATACGTGTATATTGATAAGCATTAGTATAGTATATGTCAGTAATTTCCTTTGCTTGAAGTATTTGTGATTACCCTCAGAGACCCAAATATTTATTAATATACAAAGTGAAACAAAGAATTAAATGAATGGATTTCAAGATTTCATAAATCAAGCAGTTTTCCCCTAATCTTTACCACCCCAAGCATTAGGAAGCAAGGGTAATATATACAATGCTTTTTATGCTTATATTAGGAGCCACATATTCCTATAACTATATCCAGTGGTTGGAAGTCATGATAGTTGCATTTTTAAATAGCGCAGAATGGTATAATTAATTGCTTTTTTTCTAATTACTGAGGTTGGTCTGATTCCAAGCATGAGGAGGGATCTCAGAGGAGAAAGCGCCATCCAGAGAGGGTGGTGTGCAGAAGGCTCAGACACAGACTGGAGCCCCGCTCTGCGCTCTGGAGCATCCCATTAATTTGAGCTGCTTTGGATTTCCTGCTGACTTTGTGTTTGGCTCTTTGATTGTTCAGCAATGGGTTCTATTTATTCTTTACTATTTTCAATAAACACAGAGGTATATAATTTAAAAGAATCCAGCATCAAGAAAGTGAGACAATTTAAGAACCCCAAATCTTGATCTCATAGCAATTTCTCCATGCTAGAAAGGTGTCTCCATGACCTGTCCTGTGACCTGTGTTGTCTTGAGTGTGTTGGCCCTGCCTTTCTTTATGGAGGATGAAACATTTACATAATGTAACAACTTTTAGAAACAAAAGGAGAGGGTGAAGGTGGGCACATAAACCCGCCAGCAGGTGCCTTCAAGCAAGGTGGCCACGTGTGCTTCCTTCCCAGTCTCCCCTCAGGTTATAAATAATTGCTCTATGTTCCAAGTAAATGAAGGAAGGTAGATTTGGTGAAGCCCTAGCTACCTGCTAGATATGGCTGCCATTTTCAAAGTTAAAAATCTATAATTACCGTAGAACCTGCTGACTCCTTCAGAAACTCCTAATAAGATGCTCAAGCTAGGTCAGCAGAACATTAAATTCTTTTCCAAATATGAATACTGGTTTTTCCCTTGGAAAATAACTTAGTATCTTCATATGTATCAATGTAATGTTGAATGAGGATACTTGTGTTTTTTGTATGCCACACGAAAGAACCACTTATTCCGTTGGAAGTGGCAATACCCAAGTCATTCAGTATCTGTTCTCTTTCATATTTTATCAGTAAGAGAAGGTGACTTTCCTAATGAAGATTCTGAAATGTACAATATTTTCTAAATATATAAAAGTGCAATTATCTAGATAGTGTAGTAAGGAAATCCCTTCTGCTCTATCCCTTACAAAAGTGTGCCCTGATGCTCACCATTTTTCTAAATGTAAATATGTACCAATAAAAATAAAGATAAAATATGTCCATTTAAAAAAACTTTACATGGATGCTCATAGCAGTGACATTCTATAAAAGTGGAAACAACACAATGCCCATCTCCTGGTGAATGGACACACAAAGATGCACTTCCACAGAAGGGCATATTATTTAGGAAGAAAGGGAGGGAGGTTCTGATACCTGTTACCACAGGAATGGAAATATCATGCTAATGAGAGAAGCCAATCACAAGAAAATCCAAATTTTGTCATGCTGTTTACATGGAGTTTCTGAAACTCCAGGTGAAGCAGAGGTGGAACGGCAGCCTTGTGGTACAGCAGGTGACTGCCTGGGCATAAGATTTCTGTTTGGAGTGCTAGGAACGTTCTGCAATTAGTGTGGGGATGGTGGCGCTACTCCGCATCCCTGTATCACCTGCTTTACATAGGCGAACTGCACTGCATGTGACTTAAATGTCAACGAGTATGTTTATGTTAAAGAATACTGTTTTATTTTTAAACTAGTATATTTTTAGGAACATGCCAGTGAAGGAACAGAGTAGAAATAAATACGAGTGGCTTGATTTCAGAGGAAAATTGTAGATGATACTTTTCTGAAGTTAGTGCTACTTAACTGTCTTTCTGGACTAATTCAAGCCTTTACTTTCTCACACATTCTGATGTCCCAAATTAACAATCAAGGTTTTCCGTGTCTGGCAGCTGTATTGGTAAGATGTTTTACATCATCGTTTTAAGTAAGTAATGCAGACAGAGCAATGTCACACATGCTTCGGTGACTTCAGAATTGATCTTAAGAACAAAAATTTAATGTAGTGTGTAAACTACCTACAAAGAAAAAAGCTCAGTCAATTCCAGGTGTGTGTACCTGTCACTCCGCAGACCACTCAGGAGATGATATTCTCTCTCCACTGAGGTTTTGTATGGTGGCCACCCACAACTGGGACGCTAAGAATACAGTAACGGTCAGGGTGGCATGGATTGCGGAACAGAGATGACATGAAGCTTTGTTTTGGTCTAAGTCCCTGCATGAGGGAGCACACCAAGTGAAAATAGCGTCATGGATGCTAAACGCCCCATAATCAAACTGTAACTCGAAGGAAGAAGCCCACAGCAGCAGGTCACTTTCCCTGAATACAAGGTTTCTGACGTCTGAGTCGGCATGGGAAGGAAATCCCTCCTGCTTTACCCCTTACGGAAGTGTGCCCTGATGCTCACCACTTTTCCTGCGGTTCTCTTTCCTTGTTCGCCTCACAAGCACATTGTTCTGCCGCTGCCCAGGGACAGCATCCATCCTGTTTGGTAGAATGGAGTCTGCCTGATTAATGAATTGCAAATAAAAGCCAATTAGATCTATAACTGAATTTGCTCTAATTTTGTCCTTTGGCAGGATAGAATCAAGGCTGATAACGCCAGAAGTTAAATTCCCAGTGCTGGGATTCAAGGCTCACATGTCTACTGGCCTACGAGAACGCTCGCTGGCTCCGTTTGCAGTACATGGGGCACTTGAAGATCCACAGGTGCTCCCGGGAGCTCTTCCCCTCTCCTGCCTACCACACGCTCTCTTCCACGTCCCCAGTTCTGCCCGCTCCCAGTTGCCAGCTCCCACACTATGGGTCATCCTTGACTTTCTCTTTCTCTGCCCAGATCTCATCTGCTCCATCACCGGCAGATCCTCCAACCAACCTTCCTCCACCAGCTCTCGCCTTCATCCCGGGTGTCCTCAGTTTTCTCCTGAACCACACTGCAGACAGCCAGCTCCGAGCTCCCTGCTTCTGCAGTGGACTCCTGACTGCGGCTGGAGGGTCCTCTAGACCACACACCGACTGGGCCATTCCCAGATCGGGACCCTCCACAGCCCTTGCCCTGACCCTCATGGCCTGCAGCGGCTGCTCTCTTCTGGTACTGCTTGCATGCCAGGCACCCAAGCCCTCCTCCCCCTTAGAGAAGCTCTCTCCTACCCAGGCACTTTCCAACTTGCTGTGCTGTCTGCCAGGAAGATCCTCCCATGTGTCACCGTGGTGCTGACCTTTCTCCAGCCAGTGCTCAGCTGCTCCTCCCCAGCCCCTGCTCAGAGGCTTCTCTGACTTCCAGTCATCTTTAACCCTTGCCTCTCACTTTCTGCTTCCTGCAATTATGACCAACCCATTAGCTAGTCTGTATTGTGTTTCCCCTAGAGAAAGTCCCTCCTGAATAGCAGGCCCTCCGTCTGATTTGTTCAACCCTGCACCTGCACAGTCTGGAACAGGGCCTGGACGGTAGTAGACATCTCCTAGAGGCTTGTTGACTAAGTAACGTGTTGGGGAAGTCACGAGTCCTGGGGACTCAGAGCAACTGTATTCAGGATGGTCCTGTTTGCTCCTGACTTGAACAGCTAGGACAGGGAAGTTCAGGTGGTACCAGAAGCAATGACGGTAGCTGAAGGCAATAGAGGATGATGAGTCTTGGGGAGTAGACATCTTGGTCAATCAAAAGGACTCTGAGGTGCGTGTGCAGTATAAGGTTGAAAAATTAGGCTGAAGTTATATTTAGGGGCATCTTCTACAACAATATTGAGAACTTTGGACTTTATATTGGAAACAATATTTAAACACCTTAAAGGAATTTAAAACTGAATAGTGATGCTATTTGGATAATAAATTAGTTGTTTCACTGGAGGGTCTTTAAAAAGTTGGTCAATTTTATCTTAGCTTATCTGTCTTGTGTAGAGGCCACAGTTTCAAATGCCTGTGGATGGATCTGGCCGGAAAATAATGAATAAGCTGACTGGTTGAATTTGCTTGGGAGATAGGGCTGGCGAGAGCTTTCACTTGAGCAATTTTATTTCTGAACCCGGATGTAAACAAAAGCAATCTGCTGGTGGGACTGAGCCCACGGGAGCCGCACCTCAAGCCCCAGGCTGCCGCAAGCAGCTTACGCACGGCCCCTGTGGGCTGCCTTCAGTGACTGTCACCAGAACATCAAATGGCTATTTTCACAATTCAGAAGTGAGCAAGCAGCATCTCCACTTTTATAGAGAATTTTTAAAAGAAAAAAGAATACCAAATAACAATATCAGTATCGAATGAGCTATATTTCTTGAAAGTCTCTAGGCATTTAAATTTCTTCAAAAAAACTGCAATTCAAGGCACTAAATCTAAACTTTACCATGTGTCTGTTTTTGCTTCTATCTCTTTGATTAAATATCTGGCAACCAGAATATGTTGTTTAAATGGTGCTAAAAAGCACAGTACCCTATAAAGTTTCTTAAAAGTAGAAATGCCTCCTGAGTCCCCGGTAGGTGAGTGAGGCTCCCAGGGAAGGTTCCAGGCGGGGGTGGGGTGAGCCCTGCAGTCATAGTAACCAGGTGAAAGCTGGTGGACCCCAGGTGGCAAGTTTCCCGTAAGCTCATTGTAGTTCTCATTTGATTTATGACCTCAGTTGCATTACTTCTCTGCAGCTTCCTCTTCTGATTAATAACAATTGAGCTAGGCAATAATGATCTTTTTAAGTGGACATCTACCGAGGGATTAAAGTCAGAAGAATCCAAAGGAGATTCAGGCTGCTTGTGTGCCCACAGCGTGGTGTGCTGGAGTTCTGGGGGTGAGTCTGGAAATCATACCTCCCTTGAAGATCTCTTCTGAAAAAATAAACATCAATATTAACTGTATTTTTAAAATGTTCACACTAGCAATATGAAGTGTTTTCAAGGCAATTTTTCATATTTATAGTTTTGGGAGAATTTACAAATACTAAATAGGGAGAGGACAGTTTCTTCAATCACTCAAGAATGGTCAGACTTTTCTATATTGACCTTGCAAAGCAGTGCCCAGAAATAAAAACAGTTTGTTCTGCTCTAAGATAGGCCTAGAAAGAATATTTGTACTGTTCTCAGCCAAATATTACTTACAAATGACCAAAGATTCACTCAGTCCTTTTCAATTTGAGGGGATACTTTCTGCCCCCTATACAGCAGAGCCCCCAACATGATCCTTTATCCTTATTCATAGGAAAAGTAATAAAATACCTCAAAGAAATCCATCCTTTCAGCTAGTTGAGTTGTTAATTGTTCTTTTTCATACATTTAAAATTCTCACATTAGGAAAAAATGCCTGAAATCACATATTTATCCTGATGGAAGATTGCAAAACAATTCCTCTCCTATTTTCTAGCAACTCACTGTTTTATTCATCTTTCTGAAACCACATACTTTCAATAAAAGTACAGCTCTGATCTCATCGATGACAGCCTAAATAATTCACATGGTGATGTTTAATATTCTGTGAGGACCTTGACTTGGTGAATGCATGAATCACATCCACCTGGTATGTCTGACACTGAAACTGGAGCTTCTCTTTAAATACTTCAGGTTATTGAGAGTGTTCAAATTATTTATTATTTGCCATTTCAGCAGTCTCATTCTTAACAGACATCTTTATGCAGAATGGTACACGCTCAGCATTTAAAAATATTGAACAAAATGGGAAAAGAGAGAGTTACAGCAAAGTCAAAATGAGAGTTATAAATAGGTCATGGTCTTGGTGCTTCCCAGATTCAAGTGTGGAAACTGGTTCCCCAGTGCTGTTGCTTATAAATGACCCAGTCTCAGGTATTCCATTACAGCAGCACACAATGGCCTAAGGAAGGCGTAAATGAGGTTTCAAGGTATAAAACATTTTACAGCCAAAACAAAACATGAGGGTGCTTTTGTAATCCTGTCCATGAGAGAATTAATAGTGTATGTTACACTGCCACGTCTTCCACTATTCCACAGCTGACAGATCAACTGTGAACGTTTGACCTTGTTCACAATAATCGATACGGGTAACCTGTAAGTTGTGTGTGATCTGTTTTGATAGTATAGGTAATTTTGATGCTACTTTTATACCTGACCTTTTAAAAGGAATGTTAGAATGCATTTTAAAGATAATGAGCTGTCTCAGAGAAACAATAGAGTTGTTATCAGCATGTTATTTGAAAATAACCAGTAAAATCATACTAGATAATACACATACAAGGGAAAGTCCCAATGTCACTTGTATGTGAAAGTAAAGAGGAAGTGTACACACATAAAAGAGAGGTAGAATAATTAGAGAATAATGTATCAAATTAAGAAAGAGAAAGCAAAACATAGCAAAGTAACCATTGGCAAGCTCTTGTGCCTGAGTCTGTCTTTTCAGTCTCCTCAATTTGGATCAGTTCTGTAAAAATCACACATTATTGACTTTGGATGTGGTAGTGACCTATGCAAGGTCATACATGCAGCACATGACCCAGAATTCCTAACCAAAAAGGGGGATTTCCATGGCTTCAGAGACAAAGTAACTTTGAGAAGGCTTTATTACTGAATTTTAGAAGTAAGACGCATGTAATTCTGTGCACCTGGAATTCTCAAAAGGTTTTTAAAAACACACTTTTGGTTGTGAAGAATTCTCCTTCCAGTGGTACATGTTGATAAGTTTTCAAAGGAGAACATGTGCTGTTTTCTTAACTTCTAGAATTAATTGATTGAAATGATCGAAACCCTCGAGAGTCAGCCTTCCTCCCAAGTCCACCTGTGAGCGTGTTGGCCGCTCTTTCCGAGACCTGTCATCAGCAGGGCTGCACCCTGACTGTGTGTGGTGCACACTGTGCGGGCATACTTGTGACTGAGCCCCAGGGACACCGAACGTGGCTGCTGCTCTCTCCCACGCTTGCTGCAGACAGCATTCTCCCACAAGCCTGTCCTCAACCAAAACTGTCTGACTATTCTCCCAATATTTGGGGCTCACCTGAGCAGACTGACTGCATGGCGGTGGGCAGGATGGGTGATTTCATGTCTCTTGTGGGAGAAACCTGAATTTGTTGTTGGAACAATAACAGCAACATAGCTAAAAGCCCAGCCCTGTTCCATTTTCCAGGCTGCGCACACTCCCTTTCCTGCCTTCATAATGGAGGGAGTCTCATTGCCACCAGTCTCCCGGTTCCAAAATCCCTTCTCAGTTCCACATTGTTCTCCTTCTGCCTTTCTCTTTTCTCAAAATTACAACAATAAATCTTGTCATTTGATCATTAATTTTTATCCTCTCATATCTTTTTCTGCGCAAAACTTGTTTACCCTCTCAAATCGCTGCTCAAATCCAATTGACTTTTGGAAAGCTGAAGCCATTTTTAGCAGTCACCAGGAAGCAGATGTCTTCGGGGCTTTTTTGTTTTCCCCAATACAAATTGCTCCTGCTTCGTGGCAGTTGTCTCTGGAGCCCTTCAGATTGCTCACCACACGGGTCATTCTGTCAGAGGCCTCTCAACAGGAAGGCGTCTGTTCTAACTTCCTGCCGTTCAGCACTGATGCTCTGCCTGACTCTTAGCTCTTTCTTAGCTCTTTCCTTTTTAAAGAAGCCCATCTCCAGATATTGTTTCCTGAGTTCTTTCTTTTGTTGTTGTGCATTTATTCTGTGGCTCAGATTTTTTATGTGATCTGTCTTTAATTAAAAAATCAACATCACATCTATCCTCAGGCCAGATTGGCAATACCTCTGATTGGCTTCATCTTCTTTGTCTAGCAAGAAATAAGAATGTGTGAGGTGATCAACAAGGTGGCTGTTTCATAGAACCGTATTCTATTCTTATGGGGGCAAAAATTCAGATTATCTCGACAGAGATAAGGTTTGCAATTACTGACTTTACCTGCATGATGACAGCAGGTTCGCTCGTTTGCGACTTCACTGTTTGCTTGGTTTGGTTGTCATACACGTAGTCATCATGAACTGAGGGCCCCACTGTGGGAGGTGCTGCAGGGCTGGCAGCCACTGGAGGCCGGCTCCTGGCCCTGGACTGTGTGCACTTGAGGAGAAGGATTTGCATACACACGAGGATCCACGGTACTGATCTGATTACAAGGGTGCTGTATCCGAAGTTCTGTGGGGCAGAGAAGATTATTAATTTTGATGACTTTGATCTAAAAGGCTTTATTGGAATATCATGGGAAGTGGGTTGCAAATCATGTTGGAAAACGTCATAGAAGAATGTGCACATCAGACTTGCCTGGAGAATTCCAGATAGCTGAGTGGTCAGAGTGACCACAGTAGCACAGAGAACTCACAATGCAGTCACTCCAGGTAAAACAGAAACATAATACTCTTCTACAACATTGAGACACGTGAGCTATGGCTCCAACAAAACAATGCACAATAGTGTCTTTTTAAAATGATATTACTTACTTTTCTGTTATATAAATGCTATTATTTAAATAAAACAACAGTAAGATTGGTTAACAGTATCAGTTAACAGTAATTAGGAGTGGAACTAAACAAAATTATATATGGTAAAAATACAACCATGTTTTAATAATATTTCTCGTTCTCAAATTCAGTGATTCGATTTTTCTTAAAATTTCATTAAATTCTTGGATTTTTAGGCTGTACATATTATATTTTCTTAAGATGCAAAAATGTAAAATTTTAGAATGGAAAATACATAATAATAGGAGTGGTTAAGGAAATATTGCCACTATTTAAAAAAAAAATGGTGTGCTGCTTCCTGTTCCACAGTATAGCAGGATATCTTAAATTTTTTCTTCTTTTCCCAGTAATTCTTTTTAGACCACCTGCAGCCTTTGGACTTCCTTTTCTTTTATGTTTTGGCAAAACCTAATAGAACCAAGTGCACATTTCCCTTTGCCTTGTTGCTCTGCAGCTCTGCCTGCAGCTGTCTGCTTATGTGAGAGCATCAAACTGGCCATCTTATCAATGAAAGCACAGGGCCCCAGGTACCTGGATTTTGCTGAGTAGCAACAGCAGGGTGTAGACTGGCAGAACTGAGTTTTCTGCTCTCCACACAGATCTGCCTTCATGTCTCCAGGCTTGCTATGTGGACCGGCTGTTTGTCAATCATGTCCTTTGCAGTCACCTGCCTGATTCTAAAGCATCAGACAGTTTTAAACCTTACAAAATACGTTGAATGGTGTCACAGTTTAAACTACTCTTTCTTAGGGAAAACATATTTAAAGCACAGAGGTAATTTGGACTTGGGAAATCAAACTTGGTTCCCAAATAAGTAACAATTTTAGAAAAGAAATTTAGATTGCTTACCCATTTTCAGGCACATTTTTGTTCTTTCTGTTCTGAAGCGGTCTCGTAAAAGCATGCATCCTTCTTGAGCTGCATGAGTTTGCATCACAATCTACACAGGTGCAACTCGCACAGGTGCTATCAATGCATCCCTTGCTAAGGCCCCTTCTGGCCTCTCCCAAGGTCATCAATCAGTCTTGCAGAAGCATCGTATGCATATCCGCCTTGCTGGAATCATCTTCTCCATTCTCTTCCTACATGGACATATAAGCCAATGAAGGGCCCCACATTAGAAAGTATGATCTTGTGGCAGTTCATCTTTTTAACATCTCTGCTATCCTTTATGGCTGGCAACAGTAATCACTGTCAGATCTACAGAACTACTTCCTTTTGATCTATAAATTTTTAAATTTCATGAAGCCTTTCTACATATTTCAAGAGAGTTGAACAGTGACCAAAACTTTCATCACAAAATCTCAACATCACAAGAAAGCAAATCAGATACCACTTTGGCAGCACCATGCACAAAGTGTATGGTGTATTGAGGACATTTATGTTGAAGAGAGGAGGAGAGGGCATTTATATCATGTATAGTCTGAGTGGAATTTATGCAAATTTACATCTGCTTTGTGCCAGACATGCAGATAGGTAATCTACATCTACTTTGCAATGAATAAGACATCAACAATCAATATTTTTTACTTTAAATTTTCTATGATTTCACTAAAATCATCACATAAATCAAGAAGAGTTTCAAACTTCATTTCCCAAACCAAAGTGTGCGTCTGAGCACCAGGAAGAACACTTGATTTTGTTACTGTTGTTGTTGTAACTGGACGTGTCTCTCCCCACTACAGAAAGCACCACTGCTAATAGGATCTTATGAAATCTGCTCTCTAAGGGCCAATACTTCTGTGGCCAAAAGAGCCCTCTCGTTGAGGCCTGGAACATTTTAATTTCCACCTCTGGTTCGGGAAGTTTGCCTTTCCTGGGTTTCATCAAGCAATCAAGCGAACGATGGGACTATGTCTGTGTTTTGTGCTGCGCTCCACCTGTTTCAGCGTCCTATGCATCTGCCTGTGCAGTGGTGTCCCGGGAGCTTTTGATTGACAAGGAAGCCCTGGCCAGTCCTAGTCTGTACTTGTGAGATGTGAGATTCAGTCTCCATCTGCCCTCTTTCCTCCCCACATGCCCAAGCACAGATCATTTCTTTACGTCGTGGGGCACACCTGGGCATGCCAATCCCTGATCCAGTTACCTGGACATGCTCTTCCGTCTGTCCTGCTCATAGCCATGCCACCCACTTTCTCAAGAACACAGGTGATGCTGGTGTGGTGGAGTCGTTCTTGCTTTCACTATCCGACCTCGTGGGAAGCTTGGGCATGATTACTATAATAAGGGAAGCTGAACTGGTACCACTGTGGTACAAAGAGTAGAGCAGCATGGACCAGGCAGGCTGCCTGTAATGGCTCATGACCACAGTGGACTTGAGTCTCTTCTCCCAGAGAGAATCGGCAACAATTGACCCATCCCCGTGGATCAAGGAGGTTATTGGCCCCAGGGTTTGGGATAAACAGTGGGAGCAGCCCTGAAGTTGCTGTGCACAGCGAGGCCACCTCCACCTGAAACTGAAAGCAGGGTTGCTTTCTGCCCTCTCCTTGGGGACCACTCTTTGGGTTCAGCCCTCTCTCCCCAGAGTACAGGACTTGTCCTCACCTGCCTTCCCGGCCCTTCTCGTCCCGAGAGCACTTCCTGGATCCCACCACGTCCTTGGTTTGATCAACCGAACTCTTGTGCACCAGGATTTCTTGTGGGTGGGAAACCCTAACAGTTTGAAATATAACACATAAACACTTGCTCTTTTAGCTTAAGGTTTTGCTTTCTGCTAAAATATAAAGACTTCAGAGATAGATGAATGTGGAGACACTAGCTACTTGCCATTGTGAGGAGTGAGCTTTGCAGAGACTGACACATGAGATTCTAGAGTGGTCCTAGTGCACTAGCTTAAGGAGTTAATGCAGCAAATCCTCTGCTGCTCCACACAGGGCAGCTGGGGGTATTCTAGACAAAACCTCTCCAGCTCCCAAAGTTGCCTGTCGTTCCTTCCCTCACCAGGGAACTTTATGTCTTCTGCATTTGTTTATTTTTATGTTTTTGAGGGAAATGTTAGGAGAAAGAATGGACAATGGACTCTCTGGCCAAAGAGCAGCTGCCCTTCGGATTGGGGTTGAAGCTGTTTAAAGTCAACGATTGTGTTAGTCAGGGATGATTAGCACATAGAAAGTCTAACTTATGATGGGCCACAGTCCACCGGGGAAGCAAATGTTATTCACAGAACCCCTCCCAGAGAATTTAAAAATCCATCTATAATAAGTGCTGCAGAGGAACAGGGAACGGAAGTGTGATAAAGGACAAGGGACCTGGCCAGGAAGATCTTCTGATATTTTATTTTATTTTTTGTCTGTTCTCTGTGCATCTTCCTCAGAACACTCCCATTTCTTTATTCCCGTACATGCCTAACGGTTCAGTTTGCTGCGTGCATATTAGTGAAGTGCGGCAAATGTGCAGGTCCCACTGTAAACAGCAGGCGATGAGTTTTGCATTGTGCACTCTCCTCCCAAGACTGGGAATCAGCACTGCAGACTGCAGCCCTCTGGGCACAACTCGCTGCTCCCTGGAGCCTGAAAGGTGGCTGCAAACTTGCAGTAAATGTCACCGTGAATGGTTTCTTTCTCAGGTTATTTCTTATTGTACCTTTTGTCCCATATAATTCCTTATCCAACCCATTTCTTGCCAATTCTATTCTCCCAACAGCACTGGGGCTCAGCTTGGGAAAGTCTCTTGACCACAGCGATTTTTATTTTCTCCATAGAGCTATCATGGCAAGCTAAAGTCATGAAGATAAAACAATGGTTGTAAAGGCACCTCAAACAAATTCTCCAGATTAGGAAAAGGTGGCTGATCCACCTTACATAAAATCCCAGTGGTAAATTCTCATTCAGTCACAGTTGTTTCTTAATAATAGATTGCTGTGTTTTTCATAATTATTCCACATATTAATATCACTGTGAAGTCATTACAACAGCTGGCTCTTTTTGGTGGCAGATGTTTTACCCTCAAAGAAAATAAAATTGGATACTTTTTTTTTTTTTTTTGAGTTGCAATTGGACCAGTTTTGAATCTAAAGAACTACAGAAATATCTATTGTTGGCCATTTATGGTGCACATCCGTTAAGAGTGTCTTGCACTTTACTCGTTTTCGCAGAGCTTGTTCCTTTGGTATCTAAGAAAACACCCTATTTACAGACAACACAGAACTGCCAGAAAAGTAGGGGGAGATGAACAGCCCGTTCCAGTGGCCCTGGAGTCATGGACAATTTCAGCAAGCAGTGGAGAAGGCAGAAAGGTGTCTTGGGGGAGGGGGCCGTGAACTGAGCCCTGGTGAGAGGCTCACAAAGGGGTGGTGCAGGGGAATGTTCAGAACCTGTGGGCGGGATGCATAGCCAAGCTTTAGACCATCCGTTGGCATTGTGGCTGGTGCCACCTGTCCTCTGTGTCAGGGGTAAGCTGAAGACAGGCCCGTGAAAATGAGGCACAAATACATCCAGAGTCTACCGTGGAGCCCCAGGGGTATGTGTGCCCAGATATCTGTCAGATGCATAATAACAACATTATCAATTAATCAATATTGCCATTTAAAATCATTGATTCTATCATTCCTTCACAGCAGCTCATTTTGTGTCTTCAATTCTTCTCATTTTTCCCTTTCTACACTAATCTCTTACAAGAGTAACGTAGGTACTACAACCCACCTGACTTCACATCTGCAAAAACCTCCTGCAGTGTTGCAAAGAGAATGTGTGGCCCAGGGCCAGGGATAGATGGGGACAGGGAGCAAAGAGGCCATCAGCTGTGCGCTGAACCAGAGGTCCTGAGCAGTAGCTCCTGATGTGCTTAGTTTGATACCTGTCACGTTCAGTTACTGTGCTGCTTTGCCCAGTGGTGTACTTAGCCTGTGCACCAGTAGGTAGACAGGGTTTCCCTGACTCACAGGCTGCCCTTGGGAGCTGGACCGGGATCCCCTTCGAGCTGTGTGGCTGATAACTGCTGCCTCTTGCTGTGGTGACAGGGCATCCGTGGAGCCTCAGACTCATGCATCTACAAAGTCGGTGTTCGGTACTCGAGGAAACCAGGTCTTCTCTGCCAATACCATTCACCCTTCCCTCTCTGTTCTCCTTCCCGGATCCAGTCACCTACGGAGATGTCTTGCAATGTCTGAGAAGGAAACAGAGAAGCTCCTTAAGTGGTATCAATGCTCTGAAGCCCAGGGCCTGGTCGGCCATACCTCCACAGCAGCCTCCCTCCATTCCATCCGAGCGAGGTGCTGTGTTTCTCTGAGCATCAACACGGGGCATATTCACTAAGGAGATTCCATTTTTTCCTTTCCTGATGGAACTGACACCTCCTGCTGTAGTGCACTGGCCTGTCACACTGGTAAGGAGGTCCTCACGTGCCTTTGAGGAAGAGAATTGTGTTGCCTTTTGAGTTGACTATGGAAGTCACGTGGCTTAATTTTGCTGAGGCAGGAACACAGGGGTCTTTGTTCCTGGAATCTTTGGTGTCTGGCGACTACTGTAAGATTTGTTTGAAGAATATATAGGAGTGGACTTGAATTTACTAAGCATATTTATTGGTTTCACATGTACATTGCATTCTTACTGACTGGTTTGCTAAGCTGCAATGCGTTTCTACATAATAAACCTGAGAAGTGAACCCCATGGGGGTGAGGACTGTTTTGTGCTTCTGTCTCAATAAAGTTCAGACTGGAAAGAGGACATCAAGAATTAAAACTGGAAGCTCCCTCATGTGTACCTGGGTTTCCTGCCCGTCTTCAGCGGGCTTGTCCCACATCATGTGCATGTGCGACAAGGCTGGCTGATGCCAGGTGAGGACACATCCCAAGCACAGGAGGGAGTCATGAGCATCTCTGTCCCAAGGTCTCAGGATAGTCTGCCCCCTCAGAGACATGGAGGTCATGGGAACAGGGAGATTTTACTATGAATTAACAAAAAAGTCATTTCTTCAGGAATTTCTGGGATCTCATTGCCCTGTTCTTTTCTGCTATTGACAAGTTCTTCCAAGAATCTTTTCCTTTAATAATTCATTTCTACTTTTTTAAAATATCTAATTCATGGTAAAAAATAAAAAAATAAAAAAAAAAACTTCTCTTCATCAGTTTCTAGTTATTAGGTGAGTCTTGCTAGCTGCTACATTTTGGATCAGATCGTAAGATAAAAAGCTCATTTTGTCCAATCAGGTCAGCAGATCTGGTCCATGAAGGCACATGATTATGCTCCCTATGTGTACAGCCTTGGCCAGGAGGGAACTGAGCCTTCTTACAATTGACAGACATGGTGGGCACACAAGTTCGTGCCTGCCACCCAACTGTATTCTAGAGAAACATCCCGGAGTAAAGAACTGGCAGATCTGAAGGAAGGGTGGGAGGTAAAGGAGGAGATATGCCTGGGACAGAAAATTTCACGAATTTAGGGGAAATAATAACTGGTCTCAATGCTAAGAGAACATATAGCAAGGATGCCTGTACTGGCATAGGGATTTGGGATTCCTTCTTGAGGATGCTGTTCCTTGGAATCACCTAGAGACACTATGTGGAAGCAGGGTGAGGCCATGAATATACAAAGCCACCTCAGCAAAGATCCCAGGTGTATGAAAAAGGATTCTGACTTTGGCCAGACTTGAGGTGGACCAATCCTACGAAACGGTGTAGGCAGTTGTGCCGAGATGCATCTGTACGCCTTGTCCAGCTGTTGTTTGCTCACTCCCTGAATAGCATGGAACGCTGACTGCCAACTTCCTTCTCTGCTGAGTGCAGGAATGCAGAAGTGAATGAGCTACCAGCTCCATTTTCTCCCAAGCAGTTCAGTCCCCCACCTACCTTGAACTTCATCACGAAGGACCTGACTTCAGCGGAGGAGGGAAACGTGCTGCCATTAACGAGGAGGAAGATAGAGTCCCTAGCTGCGAAGCCCTGCCATCCATTTTGAAGTTTGCCTGGCAAGGAGCTGCTGAGTAGCTTGCCACACAGGACCCTTGTGGCTGCAGATGTCAGGAGCGTTAGAACGCCTGGAAACAGAAACGGGACACGTGAGACGTGAGCTTTGAGCCGGCGGCAGGCAGTTCTAGCAGAGGTGTCCATGGAGAGTCGTCAACCTTTCCTAAGCAGCTCTACTGAGAGGCAGGCAGGGCCTCACAGGCCCTGGGGCACCGCCGTGAGGCTCTGGGGTTGGGATGCGATGGCCCGTGAACCCTGCAGCCGGTTTGGAAATTGGAGGAAACACAGGACCCTGTTATCCTGTGTGAGTTCACTGTCATCCATGAGGCCCACAGACGTGAGGGAGGAGACATGAGCAGAACTGGACAGCCCCTCAGGTCCCACCGTCAAGCACTTTGATCCCTGGGACTACCCCACAGACAACCAGCAATGGTGTCTCTGAGAAGCTTTCTACTGAGGTTAGATCATCAGGACGAGAGCCCGGCTTCCTCTGCAGAGGTTCCCTGCTTATGTCTGTGAGGTTCTGATTCCAACAGTGAACACTGCTCTCTGCTCTCCACAAAGGAGCCATTCTCAGGGACTTCACTGGACCTTCTCCTATCGTTAGACGCCATCTGGATTCAAGGATACCTTCCTCATGACCTCTCCTCACCTCCTGCTACCTACCAGGACAGACGTAGGGTGTTGCATGCACAATGTTGGTGAAGGCTGCCAATCCATTGGGAGCATTTACTCATAGGCCACATATGTTTGGGACTCATGTGTCCCCTGAAGACCATGTGTTCAGGTTTGTTCCCCAAGGCCATGTTGCAGGAAGGTGGCAGAAACTTTCAGAGGCAGGACCTACCTTGGAAGACTTCAGGTTGATGGGAATCCATTATCAAAGGGCATAGCAGGACTCTGTCCCTTCCTTTTTCTCCCTCTTTTTCTTCTTTTTGTGCTCCCTAGCCACCAGGGGAATGAACTTGCTCCTACCACGGCATACTGTCTCACCACAGGCCCAAAACCAACGGGACCAAATTCATGGGCTGGAACTTCCTAAACCACCAGCCAAAATAAACCCTTTCTCTTTAGAAGGAGATTCCCTCCAGTTTTGTGTTACACAAATGGAGTATGACTAACGCAATATTCGTTAAAGAAAAATGTTTGGGACAGCCAAATACGGGTCATAAAATGTCCTGTACGGTCTTGAGTGTTGCTCACTTAACCTCGATGAAGGAGAAGGGAGAAAAACAAGGCCTTGTCAGTCAAGAGCATATACTCTTCTCCTGCCAAACGGCTTCTCCTTCTCAAAGTCTAATGGGGATTTCAAAACATGAAAGAATAATTTAAATTTCAGATACCTGATATGTTCTTATGATTGAAAATACAACTATTCCCTACAGTAATTTTTTGGAAAGTATTTATAAAGCGAAAGAGTCACTCACTGATACAAAACTAGCTCAGTTCTATGTTGAATAGAGAATATGTAGGAACAACAAATAACTCATTACTTTTCTAGAAATAATGTAACATAAAGGAAAATTGGACATATGTTTCTTGTTTCAAGTACCTTTCTGCTGTCAGCAAGATACAATGAATGGTGAATTTCTCCTTCCTTTTTGGCTTTCTAGACCATACCATAATGATTTAGTGAAAAAAAGAATATGATTTTGGATTTAGGCAATTGCCTTTGGTGGTACTTTTTCCATTTACTTGCTGTGGGACTATGAATACAGCAAAATTCAAAACTGTCAAGAACTCTGAAAAGAGAGAATAATAATAAGAGCACAAGTCGTATCTACCCCTTAAAATTCTTTGAGACTTTCCCTAATTTTATGAAATATATATATTTGCTTCAAATTAGCATTTTAACCTCTAAAGCTTTTCCAACTCTAATATTTGTATGACCTATTTCTGTTTATAAGATTGCTGGCTTTTAAAAACTAGATTTAATCCTCTGTGTTGTAATGGTGCCATGTAAGGGATTGAAAATTAGGTTTGAAGTTGAAGCTCTACTTCCTTTCTAAGTAAGTTTCATTGTCGTCTCATATAATAATAATCATTGCTTCAAAGCTCCTTGATCCGAAATTGCATGGTTTAAAATGTTATTCCTATTCTGAAATGATCTCAAGCCTATTTTTACTAATAGTTTCTTTCTTAGGATACCCATATATGTGTGTGTAGATAAAAAGGTTAAATACACCCTTCACAGACCGTTGTTTTAATAGATAACGCTTCTATATATTACAGATAGAAATGTACATACAGTGCATTCCATCAAATCTAATATGCTATCAATTGTAATACTATGAAAGCAAAAACAAAATTCAATATGACAAGTCATTCATTTCATTATACTTTAAGATTTCAGGAACACAAATTGACTTCTATAATCAAAGAAATTCGGGACTTGGAATAATGTTTGTGTGCGTACCCAAGTTGCCTTCAGCATTCAGTATGCCAGTCATACACGTTCACTCTGTTCGTTAGCGGGTCCATGGTGAGTTCTTCCCATGTGCAGGCGTGATGCTGGGTGAATGGAAGAAGACTTGGTGCACTGTGCTTCTATACAGGGCCTCGTGTGGGATTTGGGAGGTGAGGATCAACCAGTTGATACCACCCTTAAAGTGGAACACCAACCCTCTGTAGCACAGGCTGCATGGCTCTGGGGTCCTTGGACAGGGAGACTGGGCCTGGAGCTGGGGCAGCGCCCCCTGGCAGGGCTACTTGGAACTGAAGGCATAAGAACTGGGTGTTAAGAGGGACGGGGAGGAGACTGTGGTTTGTGTTTTGACTTTATTATGCAAAGGGAACCTTGCAGTCTGGCTGGAGAACTGCTTTGGGACTGTTTTGCTCCTATTCTTGTCCTTGAGTGACAAAGCTCCACATTTTCTCCTCCACACATGACCTCCATCCATTCTCTAAGCTGATCTGGGTGGAAATGCATCTGTTCTCCCAGGACCAACATTAGAGGCCTCTTCCCATGCTCTTGCAGAAAACTTATCTAATGTGTAGTTTACATTAATCATGCCGCTTCGAAGCCTCCTATGTCTCTCATATGTTCTACAAAAGGCACCTGCCTGCGCTGCCTGACGGGCACCTGACGCAGCTTCTCTCCCTTTTTCCTTCCTTCATCTTCTTCCAAGGCACTCGCTACTCCATCTCAGTCACTTTCCACACATAGATGTAGAAAAGTCTCAAAAGCTTTTTCATATGGAGCGGCAACACGCTCATTGTGTCCCTGAATGTATTAGTCATGGTTCTATTGGGGGCTGGCAAGCCCACACCTTGCAGAGCAGGCCAGTGAACTGGAAGCCAGGGAGGACAAGTCCAAGGGCATCTGGAGGCAGAGTTTCTTCTTCCTCGAGGGAGGCCAATCTTTCCTTCTTAAGGTCTTCACCTGATTGGATAGGCTCACTGATGCTATGAACAGGAATAGGCTTTGCTCAAAGTCTGTGACTTAAAAGCTAATCACAGTGTCATCTGTGTACCATGGCTTAGCCAAGTTGACGCATAAAATTGGCCATCTCACTGAGATGATCAGTTTTATGCACATAATGGAAATAACGGCACCAGAACTTGTCTTTTAATGATGTAGGTCAACATCCTCCACTTGCACCAAAACTCCTGGTATCTGTGCCTTCATTATTAAAAGCACTTATAAACTACCAGGTGATGGCTGAGAAGCCTCACAAACCGACCTGTTCTCTGGCGGCCCCTCAGGTATCACCTTTGCCAGAAGTTTCGCTTGTACTGATTAGATGCTCCCTGTCTGTCCCCAAGCCCTTGCTCGCCCTCCCCCTGGGAGTCTCTCTTTGCCTTACCAGACACAGGCTAGAGGCAGAAGCCTTGGTCATCCCATCAAGGGTGGGTTTTCCTTGATCTTAACAAGGATACATTTGCTCCCAAATTGCACCAAACTTTTAGAATCCATTCTGCAGTGATAGCTCAGGCAGGGTTAAAATTAATTTGTAAAAGACAAATTCTTCAGCCTCAAAGAGCAGAAGAACCCTTCTGCCTCAGACCTTTGGGTGGAGAAGGAGGCCCGTGCTCTGTCCTCATCTCTCCAGGAGCTCACAGGGTGGCTGCAGTATCCAGCAACCACAGATGTGTCCCATGAGACTGCTTTGTCTTAGACTCTTTTTGCAGAATATGGTAGAATTGGTGGAAATATCAACCAGCAGGTATGAGAAAGGCTTCATCAGTGCATTTTCTTGAAATTAAGGATTTAATGAGGTTACTATTTTCCACAGACAGGTTTCAGTATAGCTTTGAGGTTACCTGGCCTCATATTATCTCTATTCACACCCTGCAATATTTCATTTTAGACCAGAATAAAAATTACAGCAGACATTTAGTATAAGCATATTAAAGTGTTTTGTGGGGACCCCAAACAATCATGACATGTGGTAATTTGGAATTTTACTGAAGAACATATTTGAGTCAATGTACTGCACGGGGGCAATGCTGCCATGATGCAGCAGGTGGACGACCTGGTAGAAGAGCGACTTGGCTAATGATCCCCTTCACCAGCAGAGAGGGAGCCTCAGTGTTGTTACAAAGAGTTTTCGGGTGCCTCCTTCCTACCTCAGTCGCCCACTCCCTAGCTGGTGACCCTGGTCCACCTGCCTAACCTCGTCACTTAGAAAAGGATTTTATACTATTCAGAACGAAGCTCCAACATGCCAGCTGCTCACAATCCTATTTGGTTTTAAAGCTGGACTCCAAGTTATGGAGAGTAACCCTCACTGATGAGCCTTTTGGGTTCTTTTTGACATTGGATCCTGTATTGTACATGTTTCCTTCCCCTATATTGAGCCAGACATTTCTGAAATGACCTGTCTCCCTGAGAACCAGTCCCACTCTGAGCATCTGAAGCACCTTTCAGGGAGAACTTTCCAGAGAAGGGAAAACAATAGAATGGCAAGAACTGTGGGGTCTCAGAACACAGCCTATGTCTTGTTTATGGTTTGCTGATTTTCACCTCTGAGTTCTTGAAAAATAATCCACTTCCACTTAAAAACAGGGACAGACGAGCTCCTAATACAGGGCCATCACATCTGGAGGTCTGAACTTGTGTTGCTGTCGTCTGAGACCGGGGGGCGAAATGGCCATCTGAGAGCCGGAGCGAGGGCTGGAGATGCGTGCCATCAGGGAGCGTCCACGCCACCGCACCGCGGTGCTTGGATCTTCTTAGAAGAGCTCACTGAAAACTCCGCCGAGCACTGCAATTGTTTAGAAACGAGCTGTTTAACCGCTCTGATCACCAAGTGCAAACAGTCACGATAATGAAAGTGGGCACGCAGAGTATGTGCCAGTGACAAATATGCATCCGTAGGAAACACTGGTGGGAGGAGGGAGCACAGGAGAAACGTTAGTCTCCTCGGTATGTTAACCAGTGAAAACCAAGATGGAGGAGGTGCATGGAGCATTGGTATGTCTTTAACGACAGCAAAAGGACTGTGACAGACAGAGAGAGGTGAGGCAAAATTACCAGAAAGAGCTAGGAGCCATGGGGCCTGGGGGTTTGGTGTTCAGATGTCAGGTTGTGGTTTTGTGTTGGCTGTCTTGAGACTGAGTTGCTGATGCTGATGCTTCAAACGGCCAGGAGGCTTTGAAGAAACAGGGACCTAGGCAGGGAGAGAGGAACCGGGGGTGCTGATCCTCACCTGGTGCACGGGACAGATGTCTTCTAAGGAAGACTGGAACTGAGTGTGCGAGTCTTTCCTTTGGCACTAGTAACTCATTTGAATTAAAAAGTGACTTTGATGTGAAGAAGTTTTAATTCTCCTGCTCTGCAAGCTACTCAGCATGATGAAACTCTGAAGATACCTCTGAACTGGGATTCTGATGGGAAGAAATTATTTTATTTTAGGGTTTAGACACATTTACTTCTAAAGATTCTGAGTATTTCTCAAGTACATAATTTTAATACTTAATACAGCTGTAGAAAAGAGTTATATAACAGTGACTTTTTTGGTAACAAAATGGTATCAGTCTGAGATTTTAGTGAAAATATAAACAGGCTAAGTTTTTAAATATTTCCCAATTAAGCAAAAGGAAAGCATAATCAAATATTAAAAAATAAATGCAAGCATCTAACTTACAATGAAAAAAGTGTGGAAAGTATGTGGTTTGAGCAGACTAGGAAGTCAAACTTTGTTGAACTCTTTCCTATGACCTTGGGAAGGTTCTCTTTCCACTTTGATTATTTTATCTTGTTTTGATTTTTTAAAGTCTGTATTATAAAATCGCAGTTTCATCATCCACCCTCCTACTGTCTTGTGACTATTAAATGAATTAATACAAAGAATGGTAAATGTCACTAAGCACCTCATATATAATAGCAAACCATTTAAATAATAGCAAACAATTATATTACCTTAGTATCACACCTCTGCTCTTTACCTTGCTAGATATGTTATATGGCATTTGTGAATAATTTTATTTGAAGTATCTGTGTTTCAAATCATTTCCAAATGTTTACTGATCTCAGACTGTGTAATCAATTAGATTTTGTTGAATTCCCTAAGAAAAAGATAAGCTCCAACTAGAAATAAAAACCACATTTTTGAATCTCAATGTTCATTTCAATGAGCATGTTTCAATTTTGCAAAAAGTATCTGTGGCTATTTAAATGTACATTTTTCGTGTGAGAAAATGCACGTCAACTGACAGCTTCCTGAAAGACGGTGACACAGCAGAAATGGCACCAAGTGGAGTGAAAGCAGGATGAAGTTATTCAAGGTCGCTGCTGGAGGGAAGAGGCCAGCGCCCGGCAGGAGCTCCCCTCTGCAGGCAGAAGGGCTGGAGGACCAGGAGCTGGCGCGAAGCCGGGAGGGCAGGCCGTCTCAGCTGGTAACCTCCTTACCTAAGGGGAAGGTAATTTCCCCGGCAGAAGCCGCTTCAGAACTGGGAGCAAGGTGAATCCTGAAGCGAGGCCTCCAACCCACAGAGAAACCAGGAGTGAGGAGCCCCATCTTCCCAGAGGAAGGACGTCCCTGGCAATGGCTGGGGGAAGAGGTTCATCTCTAACGGGTACAGAAAGAATTTACAAGATCTAAGAGAGGAAGGTCAGTGGCCTAAGAATCAGGAAGGGGCCTATTGGGACATCAGTCACCTGGAGGGAGCGTTAAGGTTGACGTGGTCAGACTCCTAGACACCCCTGCAGATGGCCTGCAGCTCAACTTACCACCCCCATGAAGGCAGAGCACGTGGCCAAGTCCGGCCGCCCTTCAGAAGGGAGATTCAGGCACAGGATGGATTTCTGTGGGCATTTGAGGTCTGCACTGAAGTGACTTCGGATGGGGATCCAAGGAGGCCAAGTTTGTGATCCTGTAGTTCAGGATTGAAGGACCCAGAGAAGCAAAAGCCTTGAGTTTGATAAGAGAGCAATTTGTTGAGAGGGCTGTGAGAAGTCTGATGGTTTGGGGTCATTCCTGAAGCAAACCTTGAAGTTACCAGTTTAAAACCTGATTTCCTGAGCAAGAATCTGCTGGAAGACACAGTGAAGTCATGTCAATATAAAGGTCTTTATTCTTGGTCTGGGTAGTTGAACTCAGCAATGTTTTGAGTGATTAATGAAAAATTCAACTAGAAAATTTTTTAACCATTAAAATAGGAGATCAAGATGGTTTTCAGTTCACTAGTATTTTTTGATTTAGTTTCCTTGACAGAAAATGCCTTAGTGGGAGGTCCAGACATTGCCTAAATGCACTTTTTTCTTTCTATTTTTTTTTTTTTTTTTTGGTGATGCTAAGGATTGAACTCAGGGCCTTGTGCATGTGAGCCAAGCACTCTACCAACTGAGCTATATCCCCAGTCCCAATACTGAAGTTGCATGAATATGATTTGTATTCTAAAAGAAATCACTGTCCATTTATATGCTCTAGTTATGGTCCTCAATTGTTTGTTGACTAACAAATTAATTGATCCCTGAGCTTCTAAATACCTCTTGGCTCATTAGAGAAACACTTGTATTAATTGACCCAGCAGAGGGTCTCAGTTGTTGTCTCTGTTGCCAGTGGATTTCTGCTAGGTGAGTCCATTTAGGGTTTCCAATAAAAATCTATAAGCATGACCTGATGATACTGAATGCAGAATTCCCAGCTCCACAGGTTTCAAGTGGAGAGTTAATAAAATGGCCAAAATTGCCCGAACTCTATTCACTGCTGTAAGAAAGTTCACTGTAGATGTTTTGGATGGTTTGATGTTGTTCAGATATCAAAGGAATATTTTAGAATTCTTACTCTTTGAATGATCAACTTGCTTATAATATATTAAAACTGATTAATAATGCATCTGTTTTTAAGGCAGGATAATACACATTTGCAGCTTTTAATCTAATTTAATTTTCTCTTACATTTTCTGCATGAAAAAAAATATGCTCATATGTTCAAGACTGTGATCGACAGCTGGAGGGGAAATAAAGAAGTCTCCACCTGTGTGTTGTAGCTCTAGGTCACGGAGCATGCAAGTCCAGAACGTTTTATTTTATCACCTTCTTCATGGCTTTGATGGCATAAGCAATTTGTGTTCATGAAAGATCAGATTAGACTCAAGAGACCCACTGCCACAGACAGGACGTTGTTCATCTCTCAGAGGCTTCATCCCCCCACCCCAAAAAGTAATTTATGAGTCCTATGATATTTCATTTTCCAAATATCTATTTTTCACAAATTAAATATGTCAACTGAGCATGAATTCATTTCCCAAAAGAACATAGCTATCTGCAGACCCAGACCTTCTTAAGGGCATCTGCCCAGAGGCATGCAGTGCACTGACTGATGGGTGATTGAATGACTCCTTTTCCCATTTGCCCTACCAAGTTCTCTCTCTCTTTCACTGACCACAAAGAAAAATGGGGGCAAATGGTGTCTGAACACTTGGTGAAGATGGGGGGCGTTTTCTCTCTTTGTTGGTTAAACAAGTCAAGAAAGAACTACTCTGAGGAGAAACATTTCCCTTGGATCTCCATGACTCTCTGGTTCATTTCTGTCCATTTCGTTTCACTAAAGGAGAAAATATTTGCAACAGAAAGTTTTAGCCATTTCTAAAATAAAATCAGGTTATAATTGTGCTTATTTTCTTCAGTTCCTCCCTGGGCTTTTTAAGAACATCTCTTTTCAACATTGATCAGAAGAGTGGATTTTGATTGCTCCAAAAATTCTCCAACAAAGTCATTGTTAAGAACACGAAAACCTCAGACTCCTGTAGGAATGAACAGACACCTAATGTGCAAAAACAAAATGCCAGCAGGATATGGATGCAGTGTCCCAGTGCTGAACTGGAAACACTGGGGGCCAGAAACTTCAGTCCCACCCTCAGCTCAATTCCTCCAATCTCTTCTCTCAAAACCTTGTGTTCCTCTTGATCTCTACTGAAACCTTCTTGCACCATGTCCCTGGATGGTTCCAAGTTCAAATACCATGCCCACAGGACCCTTATCAGATAGTTTGTCCTTATTTGTGTTTCAGGAAAATGTGACAGCCTTATTAAATAAAACACAAAGTTCCAAATCAGTGAGAGAGCAAGGACTCTAAAGGAGGGAAAATATAACCCCATATTTGCTTAATAACTTAAGAATGTCTTAAACTTCTAACAGAAGAACACAGCGTAGGAAGTACTTATTTCATTTCTAACTATCAACTTTGCATTAATGATCTCAGATCACGTCCATTTCTGTAGAAGAGCGTGGCATATTTTTGTTGCTCTCTGAACCTAGTTGTACGCTAGTGAACAGGTGTGAATGTGGGAGAAGATGAGACCTGGGCGGAAGGCACAGGAGCCCCACTGGTTCCAGGAGCAGAAGAGGCAGCTGCTACGACCCCACTAAATCAGGAGTCCAGACTTGGTCATGGTGGGGAGAGAGTCTTGCCATTTGTGTTTGGACCACGTCAAGTATTTTGTTCTGTCCTGAGTGCCATCACAGAGGAAGAGCTGAGCCTGAGAGAGTGCGAAGGGGCAGCCCTCGGGGAGGGGTGCCCTCCTTCTCCCCTTCCTCAGCTGGGCAGCTGCGTTTTCCCAGGCCCGAGACAAGGAGCAATGACTATTTGCTAAAATCATGTTGCAACATAAACGTACCTTGGTTGACTTACTAAGTGATTAAGATGTTTGCTTTGCCGTTTTAAAAAAATTTGGTGAAGGAAAACAAGGGCAGTTGCTGCCCAGGAAGTATACACAAAGCACCGTCTCTAAGTAGCACATCAAAATCAACCTCCTTACAGGCTGTCAGTAAGGAAATCGGAGGAGGTTGGGATTGAGGGGCCCCAGTGCTGGGTGCTGGGAGTAGGCGATGCTGCCTACCTTGGGGAATTGGGACGGAAGAGGCCAGACCTACACTCACACACCCCCTGGGGTGGGCACGCGGGGTCCATGGCACAAGAGCGAAGCGCGCGGTGGAGACGGCCTTCCCGGGAGAGCGCGGTGAGGTGGGGCCTCGGGCAGGAAGCTGGATGGGCTGTTTGATTCGAGTCCATCCTTGGAGAAGAATATATTCTTGTTAATAGGCAAAAAAGAAAATAAATAAAAACAGGCGGGCGTTTCAAGGAAAGAGGAACGTGAGCCCGCCTGGGAAAGAGACGCGGGTCCCGTGGTGCCAGGACTCGGCCGCCGGGCGCCCCTGCTGCCCTGCGTCGTCCCAGGTGCTCCCTCACCTGCGGGCCTTTCGCTCCGGCCCTGGGGTTCGGATCAAGGGGATGGCGATTTCGTCTTGGCCGGTATGTTAGTCGTTTGACAGGCGAAGGTGTAGCCCTCTCTCTCCTTCGCTCCGTTTTTCTGGAAGGACATCTGCACGTGCCAGGAGGATGATGTGAATGGTTTCCAAGGGCCATGAGGACAGCCCCTGTTCAGGACGGGACTCCTGAGGTCGCCTCCCGTCCCCTCTGCAAGGTGCGGTTCTTCACTCGGTGGAAACCGCTTTCCCGAAGGACGCTCCCATTAGAAGTCCTGTTGTTAGCATTTCTAGAAGGGGTCTAAAAATGGAAAGCGTGTCTGTGTGAAATGACCAAGTAAAATATTTATAATTTCCTAGTCATTAAAAAAGTCATACTGCAAACACATAATATCAAGTCCTGGATGTTTCGTACTTAAATCCCAAACACTGCAGTAAAAACAGCCGAAATTGTGCAGCAGTTGCCTTTGACCAGCTGCCTGGCCTCCCCGGCCTGGCTCAGCCGCCTCTCGAGGCTCCTGGCTGAGCAGTGCACTCCCCGCCCTCCCTGCCGGGCCCCCCTCCACACCCGGGACCCCTACCCTGAACTGGTGAAAGATCCTTTCTCGCATGTACTTGTGTCTTAGTATTTTGAGAAAAGTGTTAGTGAATTGATTTTTATTAGAAGGTCACTAAAATGTGTTTGCTTTTAAATTTACAACTCTTCAAATATTTGAGAAGGAATATAATCCATATTTTTTAAAATTTCCAATTTGATAATTACAGGGAAACTTTGGGGCCACAGAGTAATTGTATCTTAGCAATAAGCCATATTATGGACACCAACGGGCACCAGAACTCATACTATCTAGAGACATCAGTGTTTCTGTCTCAGCCTCTCCAGTAGAATCCATAGCTTCTGCAACAAGGTTGGATAAGAATGTCTTAATGGCAAAATGTGAATTAATGTCTTAACCTGCTGCGCCTCAGATGTTCATGACATAAGGGTTTCCAGCTATGTGGACTTTTTATCCTTGCTTGGTAATAAACTGTTCATTTTCTTCTTTATTTTCAAATTGTAAGTGCAATATGTGCTCATTACAACAACTTGCAAAATGCGGAAACAAAACATATAAAGTGACAATCGCCCATCAAATTATCTAGAGTAAATATCAATAATCTGATGGATGTCAGAACATATTTCTCAAAAGCAGACACGAATATTCAACAGGTATGTTTAAAAAATGCTCAACATCATGATCATAAGGGAAATTAAAATGGAAACCACAATGAGATATTATCTCACCTGGTTAGAGTTATTATTAACAAAACAACAAGGAATGATAAATGCTAGCAAGGATGGGGTACAAGGGAAATTCTTAAACTGTTGGTGGGAATACAAATTAGTACAGCCATTGTGGAATACTCTACGGAGATACCTCAAAAAACTACAAAAAAAATTTAACACTGGATCCAGCAATACAGATGCTGGGCACATAACTAAAAGAAATGAAATCAGTATGTTGAAGAGACATCTGCTCGTCTGTGTTCACTACAGCTCTAGTCGTGTAGTTATAGTGCCAAGAATGAGTCTCAGTGTGAGCTGATGGCTGAGTAAAGAAAATCTGACACACACACACACACACACACACACACACACACACACACACGGAACCACTACTCAGCCATAAAAAATAAAACCTGTTCTTTACAGCAACTTGGATGTACCTCCAACGCATTATCCTGAGTAAGATAAGCTCGGCACAGAAAGACAAACACTACGTGATAGCACTGATTTGTGGAATGTAAGGAGTTGATCCCATAGAGGCAGGGTATAGAAAGGTGGTTCCCAGGGGCTGGGAAGAGCAGTGAGGGGGTGGGGGAGCAGCACAGGGACAAAGCCACAGAGAGTAAGTATTGGTTCTGGAGTTCTCGTGCACAGAAGGGAGGCCATAGCTCATGACATCTATTGCAATAGTTAGAATAGGGTTTGGAATGTTCTCCCCAGAAGGAAATAATAAATTTGGGGGGTTATGGACGGGCTAATTACTCAAATGTGATCATTACACATTGTAGAATATACCAAAGTACCACACTGTGCCCCATATATATCCACAATTACTGTGTGTGTCAATTAAAAATAAATTAGAGTTTAGGTATAGCAATATGCAAAAGCAAGGAAGAAACTCAGTGATCTCTAGACCCTTCCAACCAAGACTCAGTGATTCTAGCTTGCATTGAAATAATTTGTTTTCTTTTTTGACAATTGTTCTGAGATCCAAAACCATTTCAAATATTAATTTATATCCTCTAAGAAGGTTTTCATAAGTTTGTTTTGATTAAAAAGATACACCTTCTATTCACACAGCAGATATTTCCAACTTTTTCTGCTAGTGTAGTTGGACAAACAGAAATCATGTGTCTTATTTTGTAAGTTGAAAAGTTTATTTAAAGTATGATCTTTAATACAGATCACGCAGAAGAACCATCATCTATGACCAGTATCATCTTTGATCTCTCAATGGAAGGATATATTCAAACACTTTGTATGTGCTGGGATTGGAAAGCCCTAAGTGTGCTCTAGAGTAGAATGGTTTGTTGAACAGGAGAGACCGATAGCGCTGTGCTCATGACTGCATTTTTTAAATTAAACTTGTAAATTACATTTAAAAAAATACATCTCTAAAAGTAAGACCTGAATGGCCTTGGAGAAAATAAAAGTTCATATTTTATGGTAAAACTTTCACGGAGAACACTGACTCGAGTTCTAGAAAAGAAAGCCCACTTTTATCTATTTAAAGTATAATTTCGCAATTGTATATTTATTACAGAAACAAAATGTTCATTTCACCCGCTGACTGTGCCTGTGTTTTTGAGTGCACTGTTGCTCAACCACACGAATAGAGCTTTAAATAATGAACTCCTCTATGTACATGTATGATTACACGAATGTGAATCTACATCATGTACAAAAATAGAAATGAAATGATGTATCCCATTTGTGTACAGTGAATCAAAATGCAGTCTGTAAAAAATTTAAAAAAAATAAATCATTTAAAAAAAAACAATGAACTCCTGGCACTGCCAGACTGCCTTAGTAAATGTGTCATCAAAGACTTTCCTTCATACGGCCATCCTTGAAATGACCATTCCTGTAACTACATTGATTCCTCACTCTACTCTGCAAACGCAGGTGTTCATTAAGACGCATTTTACTCAGACCCTCTATGTGTTTTGTATGTGGAGTTTTGAACACATGTCAGGTCACAGGCTGGGGTCAGCTCAGGGGTAGTGGGCTCCCAACCCCTCTACTGGCAAAAAAGAAAAGAAAAGGAAAAAATAGACACGTGCCTTTGGGGGGTCTGACATGTGACTGGGGGCTGCAGCCTATCACTTGTGTTGCACTCACTGTGTTCTTGTGTCTGGTGTAGTGGCTGGTGTTTCAGAGTCAGCCACTGCCAGCCAGCAGAAGTTACAGCCATAAGGGACCGAGGGCTGGGTGTCTGCACAGGGGTTCCCTCTGCCAGGCGTAGGCCTGCAGGGCTGCGCCTTCTCCAGACTTGAAGTTCAAGAGCGCAGCGGCGGGACCCCCCCCTCCTCTTGGTGTCTGTCAATGTGAGTTGGATGGAATCAAACTTCCTGCTATGGTGGCTTTCCTTTCCCCCCTCAGGAAATGATGTAAGTAAGTGTTTGCATTAAACTAATACACAATCATTGCAGTTTACCAGAGTTTTCAGCCCTTTTCTCTTTTGAGTGGTAAAGCACATCAGAAATTTGTACCCCTTCTGCATCATCAAGTGCATTTCTAGGGTATGAGCCAGACTTGAACAGCCATCACCTGGCCTCAGTCAGTTCCTGACTGCAAGACTTCTAGAATACTGACTGCTAACACATTTAAGAAGAGTACAACCCTCTGAGTCATGCTCAATATTAAGGGAATGGAAATGCTTAAGAAACCAGGAAAAAAAAAAAATGCTTAACAAACCAAGGCATTGCCTATCATTTCATGTTTATATTTTAAGAAATTGAAAATGTTGACAACTGTGGGGATAGCAAAGTTCCACAACTTTTAATGATAAAAGCTGTACATTTTTAAAAATCATAAATCAGACATGCTATTTTGTGGTATAATTAAAATTAATATTGAAATTTTAAAGTAAAGGCAATATATACAATTAGTGTATAAGAAAAGAAAAGTGAGATTCATGGGGTCAATCACTGAAAAATACAGTCCACTTTATAATGACTGTAGAAGAAAGTACAGATAATTCTTGGGTTGTTATCCATTCAAAAATCAACATTATTCATTATTATTATCCTGTCAAAATTTCATCCCATTGTATATATGAAACGTGCAGCTTTTGCTATGTTGGTCATGCCTCAGCAAAACCGTTTAGAAATTCATATTGCATTTGTTTGGACAATGGCATAATTTCTCAAAACAGAAAAGAAATGCCAAGTAAAGTTGTTTAAGAGTTCAGAGTTCCTGGTGTGATGTTCTCCCCAGCACCCTCAGGGGGACGCTTCATCTGAACTGCGTTGCTTGCCTCCTAATAACTTGTACCTTCTGTCCCCTGGTCAAATATTTAGATTTTATTTAAATTTTGTTCATTTTCATTTGAAACCAAAGCAACAGCAAACTTCACTGGGTCTTGCTGTATATCAGTCACTACAGTATAACAGATTTTAAAATGTGAATTAATAAATAACAGTGTTTCTATTTTACAAAGGAGGAAATAGACCCTCCCGGGATAAGTTGTCCCAGGTGAGAGCTTCGTAAACGGCAGAGCTGGAAATCCAGCCCACCTGTCCTTGAGCCTGAGCTTAGGTGTTGGCTACCTGGGTGGGAGCCGAGAAAGACTGCCTGTTCTTCTGCACCGACTCAGTCTTCCTCAGGCAGAAAGCAAGCTCCCCATGGACCAGAGGCTGAGCCCTGCCTGTCCCATGCCCAGTAACAAGTGCACTTTCTGGCTTGATGTCAAGATCAGCATCTGTCCCCACTTTGGGACACTGGGCCCTTTTCTTCCCCCCACAATGTCACTGGTCCATGCTTCCCTCCTCTTTGCTGAGTGCCCCTTATCTGTGGGAGCTCTCTCCACGGGCTCACATCCCGTCTTGGACCTCTGCAAGGCTGTTTCTGTTGTGTGTCCTAAGCATCTTACCCTCAATTATGTCACATTGTTACACACTTACATCTGGCTTACCCTTCATGCCTCTCAGTTTAGAAGATTCTTGAACAGGGAAAGAATTCTTCCTCTTTCACCATATTCAGTATCAATGCTCCTGTGTCACCTACAGAGGAAAGTGGAAGGTTTAACATGTGACAAGCACTTTTGTCCAAGAGCATCTTCTCCTGCCACTCTGTTCTGTACCTTGACCCAGTGTCCTAATAGGTCAACTAGGAATATGCCGGGACTAGCAGACTCAGAAATAAAGTGGACTCTGGGGCTAACAGGCACAGCTGGGAATGTCCTTTCCATTTCTTCAGTCTCCGTGAATTCTCAATAGTAAATTGGAGGTAGATAGCAGCTTCCACATCCAAGAACCCTCAGGAAGACTGAATGAAATGATTCACATGAAGGCCAAGTGCCCTGTTTGCCATCAGTACATACTCAAGACTAACTAAGGGTCTCTTAGGGTCTCTGCGTTCTTCTTCAAAGTGCAGACCCCACATCTTCTGTGGGACATCCTCCCTCAGATTCTCTTGTGTGGCCCCTGCCCATCCCCATGCATACCCTTGTGTGTCGGGGCCCAGGACTCCCCTCAGGCTCCATGACTCTGCAGTGGACTCGCAGGACTCAGAAGAGCTAATGTATGCACGGTCATGGTCCAAGCCAGCTACAAGGTACAGATTAAGGGAAGCAGCAAAGAGAAAGGGTGCTTATGGTGAAGGCTGGGGTTTCCCGCTGCCCCCTCAGCTAGAGTCCTTCAAACAGCACTTGACTCAGCAACGTAGTGAGACAACACCCACGATGTCTTGCCAATCACGAAAACTCGCCCGAGCACTGGTGTCCAGTGTTTCACTGAAAATTAGCTACCTGGGTGTGTTGCAGGGCATCACTGTCCACAGCTGTTCAGCCCAACAGGCTGGACTGGCACAGCATGACCCAGGCCCCATGCCTACAGCCAGGCATGTGCCAAAGCTGCTCCAGTATCATACGTTATCCGTTATCCGTATAGCACGGTCAGCGCCTTGGGCCCCAGACCGACACTCACATCAGGCAGAACATTCTGAGAACAGAGAGGGCTCCTCCCAGGAGCCAGTCCTGGGCTCGGCCTCCTGAGCGGGACTTTCTTTGTCACATGCAGACCTGGGCAGCTGGTCTGCGGAGTCTGCCCTGCCTGCACTGCGTCTCCTTCCCTCACGTAGCAGGTCTGCTCCCTCTGCCCTAACCACTGCTGAGCATTGTTTTCAATCTTTCTTTCTTGGGTGGTTAAATAACTAAATAAATGCATTTCTAAAACTTCTGACAGAACCTAACAAGGCCTTAACACATAGGTACTATATGCATTGTGTTTATCAGTTGATAATTAGGTAATGTTAAAAATTCAGAGCACCAGGCAAAATATGAGCTTTGGGTTTGTTCAGACTTTAGACTTTCCATTTCTCTGGGTCATCAGAGAGCCTTCAGCCAAGTGCTGGTGATTTGCAGTTACAGTTGAAAGCAAAGAAACTCAGTATTGATCTGTACTTTCACTTGAAGCCGTGAAATAGCAAAATTGACATGTGTTGGCTAAACAGGGAAACCTTCCTTGGATGGATTCAGCCTCATGGAAAACTCTAGAAAGACAGGGTCAAAGCCCAGATTTGCCACACTAAGGAAAACATCTAAATGTCAAGTTAGACAGGAGAGGCCAGCTTACTGCCTCCTTTCTGACTCTGCTGAGGTGTTGGGAAGCCTGGGAGCAGAGGCCAGGGCTGCAGGCAGGAGGGGCGCTGACGGGCGTCTTCTCTCAGGTCTGTGGGGTCTTTCTTTTGATCTCATGGGCATCACTCAAAACCTGTTTTCAAAATATCTAGAATATGCTCTGTACACACTGGGCACTGGGTAGGGTAAATAAGAAGAAAAAAGCAAACTTTATGCTTCGGAAATGCTTTTGACCTAGCTGGTGACAAAATTCGCACGTAAAGGAGTGGTAGTTTTCTCATCTTTCTACCCCTTGAGCAGAGCGTGGCTGTGTGGCGAGTCTTCCTGTAGAACAGAGTTTTGGAAGTTCCACATAAAGGTAAAGAAGCATTTCTTGCCAGGTGCCATGACCCACGCCTGTAATCGCAGTGGCTCAGGAGGCCAAGACAGGAGAATTGTGAGTTCAAAACCAGCCTCAGCAAATTAGTAAGGTCCTAAGCAACTCAGCAAGACTCTGTCTATAAATAAAGTACAAAGAAAGGGTTGGGAATGTGGCTCAGTGGTTAAGTAACCCGTGTTCAATCTCTGGTACTAAAACAAAGAAAAAGAAAAAGAAAAATATTTCTTGAAACTTCTGTTTTTAAATTTCTTTTTTTCTGCATCTGAGCAATGAGTTTAATATCCTTTACAATAGTTTAATTCACAAATGACATTAGATGTGAATATTTATGCAAATCAGCATGATCTCACCCAAGTTTAATTACTTCATGTTAATGATAGTTTTGATTAATACAATGGCATTTCCAATTCATATATAATTATTTTTTTCTATTTAAAGAGAAGACTGTAATTTTATAGAAACTAATTTGGTTAGATCTATTTAAAAAAAAAAAGAAATAAAAAAGTTACTTCTACTTGTAAAAATGTTAACAATAAGTATGAGACTCTGGGCCTAATCCAGTGCTTTGGTCTTTATTTTGTGTTTTGGTCTCTTTGAACAACAACAAAAAATAAATCCTCTGAGTTTTGGTGTTGTAGGTGGACAGTTGAACACAAGGCAGCATACTCTAATTTTGTATTCTGCATTTTAAAGCTGGTTTGAAGGCCCCAACTGCAGTATTAAAAGATGACCCTTCACGTGCGAAATGATTCTTTTTTCAAAAATAGGATTATGTTGGAGACAATCTCAGAGTCATATATTTCCCTCTAATGCCCATGATTAGATTATACTGCCATTACTCAGAGATATTCTTACATTTTAAGGCAAAATATGATACAGTCTGTAAGAAATCTTTAAAAGAAAAGTATTAAGAATGATTTCGCCTTGGGAACTAGCAGTAGAGAGGAGAATCAAAATCACATTAAAAACTGACAGTGAATTTTCATCTCAGTTTATAGTTTAATATATGTTCATACCTCATACAATTAGTTTTAGACCTACAACTGGTGCATTGCAAAAGATAGTACTTGTCAAAATCTAAGGTGGAATTTGCTAGGTGCAGAATAGATCAATGCTTTGCTTAAGCACAGAATTCAGCGTACCTCTGGCAGAAATTGAAGTTGATGCCCAGAAACATCTTTTATAGAACAAAAGACGTGAAAAAAAAGTAAGCATATTAGGCCTGAGCTCACCTACTCCTAGCCCAGAATAATATCCTGGGTGTCAATCGCTCGCTCGTAACATTAGAGGTAGGTGCCAGGCCTCAGAATTTTTGAGATGTGTGTTAAATTTGGAAAATAATTGGATGTTATGTAAAGAGTCGATAACCCCGGCTGCTGAAGCCCATCTGCAGCCCTCTGTAGGCCGCTGGGGAGGGGTGCACAGATGCGCTGCTGGGGGGTATGTGTGGGGGTTGTGGATCCCTGGAGATGTCTGAGCTTCTTGCTTTTTAATTTATCGTCTTGTCACCCTCCCACTCCTGCCTCTTTGGGCTTGGGATGAAAGAAGTGAGATATAAAGGAATATTCATTTCACTTTTTAATTAAACATTTGGTTTGGTTCCAAAATACAAGACTTCAGTTCACATGCAAGAAAGGATGTCAGAGGAATGGCAGCAGCGGTTTAGGAAGGATTTTCTTAAGCACAAGGGACTTATACTTACTTCTGCTTCAACAGAAAAAAATAAATAAAAATCTGCTTATGGAACTACGACAGCCTTCCCACACAGCCTTGGAGCTGTCTTCACAGGGCCGAGGACCAGAATAGCGACGCATTCTCTGATGAAAGTCGATTTTCCCCTTTTACTTGTTATCAATCTTTTGCTCTATTATGTCTTCTTTTATGTTTAGGTTCAAAAGACTTTTCTCACTGCACACTAACAAAACAGCTCTTCTTTTTTTTTTTATATTTACATGTTAATTTTAAAGTTTTCTATCAAACTTATAATTCAATGTTTCTAGACGGTGAAGAGCTCAACTTCAAAAACAATTCATGCTTCCTTCTCCATCTGCTTTGTATCTTCTTCGGTGAAGTGTCTATTAAGATCTTAATTGCCCAGATTTAATTGAGTACTTTGTTTCCATATTGTTGAGTTCTATGGAATTTCCTCTACCAATTCTTTATCAGATATGTGATTTGCAAATATTTTCTTAGTTGGTGACCTGTCTTTTAATTCTTTAAGAGTATCTTGGCAGAGCAGACGTTTTTGGTTTTATTGAAATGCAACTGTTAGGGTTTGGATGTGAGGTGTCCCCCAAAAGCTCACATGTGAGACAATGCAGGAAGGTTCAGAGGAGAAATGATTGGGTTGTAAGAGTCTTAACCCAATCAGTTAATTAATCCCTTATGAGATTAATTGAAGTGGTAGGATGTGGCTGGATTAATTGAAGTGGTAGGGCGTGGCTGGAGGAGGCTGGGATTGGGGTGTGGCTTTGGGGTATTTAATTTGTACCTGGAGAGTTGAGACTCATTCTCTCTGCTTCCTGATCACCGTGATGTGAGCTGCTTCCCTCTGCCACCCTCTCCTACCATGATATCCTGCTTCACCTCAAGCTCCGAGGAATGGAGCCGGCCTTCTTTGGAACCTTGAGCCCTCAAATAAACCTTTTCTCTTCTACAATCCTGTTGGTCAGATCCTTTTAGTCATGGCAGTGAAAAAGCTGACTAAAACACCAACTAACCACTTTTTTCTTCCTTGGTTTATGTTTTTGGTTTCCTAGCTGAGCATCCATCATTCAAGTGCAGATCATTGATTATCACCAGGCACTGCACTAATAAAGATGTCACTGATGGGGAGCTGGGCTGGGAAGCATGAGGCATGTATCCACAGGAACTTAGCAGTTTCAGCTCACTGTTTTCCCCAAAATACTCTAAAAATATTCTGCTAATTAACTGAAACCATGTATTGGCCCAGCGACCAATATCCCATAGCCCTTTCCTTCACAGTCAAGTACCAGTTTTTGTCATATGCCAAAAACTAAAACCGAATACTGGGCTTTTATTTTGCTCCATGTATTTATTTTTGTACTGTTTGAATTAATTAGAAATTTTTTATTTAAATGTTCCAGAGAGGATTCATGAAAACAGCTCTTCCTTGTGAATTGCCCTGCTGTGTTGAAGTTCAAGGGGGCTCTCAAACACCAGGTCTTCTGGCTGAGCTTCACCTCCTGCCCTCTTCCCGCTCTTTCCAACTTTTCTGTCATTACCCATGGTGGAACTAGATGAACTTGGTACTTCCCAGGATGCATTTCCTGCAGGTCAGGGGCACTTGCCTTCACTAGTCTCACCCTGTACCTCTCCGCTCCTGACAGCAGCAGATTTGGAGGCAGCCCTGGTCTCCTGTGTCGACTCCTGGTCCCGCGGCTTCGTTTAGGTCGCACTTGCTGAATGGAGACTCAGCACAAGCTCTGCCTCAGCCGGAAGTTGTCTCTGGTCCCCTCAGACCCAGAAAAGTGCTCTTTCTCTCTCCCTTAGTGGCTCTAAAACTGTCAGCAGGCCTCAAGAGAGGATGGTCACTATCTGTTTTTTCACAAAAAATGGGGTTGTTTTTCTGAAATAGGATATGCTTTTCATCTGTTTTCCTCACATTGTGTCCAGCAGGAAATCGACGTTGAGTGGATTTTTTTTTGGTTTTTCCTGATAAATGGAGAACATTTTACTTGGCATTGTCTTTAACAGTTGCTTTGACTTTTGAGTTTGTAAAACGGGGCAGAGAGTAGGAGAGACCTAGTGAGAGTAGTAGAGCATTTGGTAGTTCAGCAGTGTGGTTGGAACAACATAAAACGAATTCTCAACACAAGTAAATAGGGAGTGTGAAAACAGTATCTCTGTGCTTGGAAATGTCCTCTTAAGACACCAAAACTTGAAGTTTGAACAGAGATCAAAATAAATGTGAACAGAGGTCACTGAAAATAAGTTAAGAAAAGACTAAAAAAGGCACTAAGAAAGTGCTTGTGAAGTTTTTTTAACCAAAACAGATGTTAAAACATTTCCTTAAAAGAATATCTTAGATTCCTCTGTTCTTCTCCCTAGATTGGCCACTTAGCCTTGAGCAATAAATAAATCACAGTGACTTCAAAAATGCACTTATAGGCTTTTAATTTATCTTCACCTCAGAAGATGCAGTTAGTACTTCCGAATGAGATCCCAGCCAGCGCCCTCTGCGGAATCTCAGCGAGGAGGCTCATTCTCGTGAGCATCCGAGCTCACGACTGGCTGGCCTTCCTGCCCCTCTGCTGCCTGCGAGCCTCAGCACACTGTTCCTGAGCACATTCTCTCAGGAACTGGATGGATGCTGATATTAGTTATGCCTGTTGGAAAATCTCCCCCAATGCTCTTCACAGTCTTGGGATTTGCATCCAGTTCTGGAGAGAACACTGGTTAAAGGGTGTCTGTGGTAAAGTGCCTCATTGCCTGGGGTTCAGGTTCCTCATCAGTAAATTCAGGCTTCCGCTCTCCTCCCAATGCAGACCTCTGAATATCTTTGATGTCTGTTGCTTCGTGGAGAGGTTATACTTAGATTGTACCATTAACTGTTGGAATATAAACTTCTTTAACATTATGGCAATACTTATTCTACTCTAATGGAAAAGTTAAATAATGAAACATTTTTTCCAAAGATTTCATCAAAGCCTTAGAGTTTCCTGCTTGTCAGCTTCCTTCTGAGAATGCCAGTGTGCTCTGACACCAACCGAAGCCATAAAAATTCATCATTTTAAGTAAAGACAGGGCAATGTGTGCTTCTCAGTGGTGATGGGAAATACATCCAGTCTTTGTTTTTTCAGGACTGTAGGGAAAACTTCCGACTATCAGATCTCAACTCTTTAATGAGATACTTTGTTTTCCTAGAGCTTATCATAATTTTAAATACAAATTTAAAAAAATCAGCAAGAGACTTATCAGGTGCCATCAGCTGATTCTTCTTAGAATTAGCATCTATTAAAATCCTCTGTCATTTTTCTGACAAATAAGAAAACCTGAGCATATAAGGGGAAGGCAAAGAGTCAGCACAGAATTGCTGAAGGGAAAACTTCACTGTGCAGCCAAAATGCTGGAAAGGCTTTCCCCACGTGCGCGCTTAGAAGTAAAAGGCGACAAGGGACCGAGAATCATTGCTTAGAATCCTTACATATTTTATAAAGACAGACCAAGTAGAGAGTTTCACTTAGATGTGGGATGATTCATTTGTCTGATTCCTTTGGTCTCAAGCAATGATTTCTCAAGTTGTCAAAAAGGAGATCATTCATATAAGAAATTTTAAAAGAAATTAATGGCTATTGTCATTGAACACACAAGTCTGGGGGTTCACCATCTCTTTAACTTTTATGCTTTGCATTTTGACAGAGAAATCCACTGTGTTCTAGCTCTGAACTAATGCAGTGTTAGGTGAGAGGAACCCCCACTAGACGCGTCTCCTCCAGGCTGTCTTCCTCCCTCCACAGTAGGCTTCTTTTTACCATCTGTGAAGCCAGAAAGGCATGTGTAGCTCCCCTCCTGCCGCCTGGACTTCCACAGGTTGTGGACAAAAGGAAAAGAATGAAAAAACAGGATCATGTGATCCAGCAACTGTGTTCTTCAGTATTTATTCAAATGGTTGGAAAATGTATACCCACACAAAAACCTGTAAACAAATGCGTGTATCAGCTTTACTCACAATTGTCAAAACCTTGGAAACAACCAAAATGTCTTTCAGGAGGTAAATGGATAAACAAACTGTGCATATCCAGATAATGCAACATTACTCTTGCTAAAAGGAAATGAGCTTTCCAGTCAAGAAAAGATATCGAGGAAGCTTAAATGCCTATTACTAAAAGAGAAAGTCAGTCTAAAAAGACTACTTGCCATATGATTCTAAGTATATAATATTGTACAAAGGCAAAATCATGGAGACAGTAAAAGGATCTTTGGTTGCTAAACATTCAGAGGGAAGAAGGATGAACAGGCTGGGCGCCAAGACTTCTAGGGCTGTAAACTTTTAGGGCAGATGTATGGATTCACCATGAATCCATACATCTGTCCAAACCCATAGGGTACAGAGTACCGGGAATGAACCTTTCTGTACAGTGTGGATTTGGGTGATAAGGCTGTGTCAGTTTAGGTTCATCAGTTGGGGAAAATGGACCTCTCAGGTGGGGGATGTCCATGATGAGGGTCTGTGCCTGTCTGGGGACATGGGCTGTATGGGGACTCTCTATGCTTCCTGCTACATTTTGCTATGAGTCTAAAATTGCTCTAAAATAAAGTATTTCATTAAAATAAATATATATATTTAAAAAATAATAAATATATAATACATATATATTTATTATTTAAGGTATTATTCATTTAAAGTATTACATATAATAAAGCATTATAAAGTATTTATTTAAAGTATTATATAAAGTACTTTATTTAAAATAAAATAATATTAAAAGTCATGTTCAAATAGAATTTTTGAAACATCTCCCATTGTTTATCACTTGTGATAAGCATTATATTTTAGTGTTTAACTAGAGAAGGAATATGTTGTCCTGCTCAATAAAAAAAAAAAAAAGATTATTGGAACATTCCTACTTCATTCTAATTTAATAGAGATTTTGACTAGCCAGACCTGATATTTTATTAATTTACACATAAATTTCTTTTAAGTGTTCAATGACAAGGATTTAATTTTGAACAAGCAATTCCACAGTAGCAGTCAGTCATAAAGCCTCTCTGGGGCCCAGTTACAGTCTACACAGCTGGGATTCTCAGCGGGTAACTGCAGGGAAGCGAGTCCAAGATCCAACCAGAAGCGAGTTCCTCAACAGGTTTAGGTAGAAATGCAGCCCGAAGTTTCTAGATTCTCAAGTTTTTCAAGAGAGGCATAAAGACCTCTCCTTTTAAAAATGGTCTCACTGTTAGGACAAAAGAGACGTCTCAAGAGTAGTGGGGGCATGGGGCGCTGGGGTCTTAACCTTCTAGAGAAGGTCACAGGACTAAGAAAGACCCTCAGGAATTCTCATTGAGCTGGGCAAAGATGCCACCTACAGTTGAGGGAGTAGGAAACACCCCATGAATATAGGAAAGACAGGAAGTGCCTGAGGAGTGGGGGAGAGGGAGAGGTGAGAAGGAGGGGCCTGGGGCAGGCCACGCAGAGCCACGCAGGGGCGCGAGCACCATGTAATACATGCCCTTCCCTCTGGGGTGTGCACCCCCCAAGTCGGAGAGAAGACGGCCTCCTGGGTCGGGCCAGCGAGGTGCCGGGGGCCTTCGACAGACGCTGTGATACTGGTAGGGCAGAAGGGCCGGGGCTGCTTCAGGAAGAGGGAAAGACGAAGGCGCAGAAGACTGGGTGCAGGAGGTCTGAGAGATAGAGAAGAGGGACCAGAACAGAACCAGAACCAGAGGAACCCGGAAGAGGAGGTCATGAGAACAGTGCTCTCCTGGGCAAGGGAGAGCTCCTCAAGTGCACTGCAGAGGGAGGACCCCCGCCCAGAGTCCCGGGCTGGGGACGCTGGAGGAGGAGGAAGGAGCGGGCGCACCGGAGCCCTGGTGCTCCTGGTGGCACCTGTCTTCAGCCGACAGCCCTGTCGTTCCAAAAGCTCACATGCCACCTCTTCACTCTGTCAGCTCCGGACTTAATGTCACTGAGAGGCTGGCAACTCCGAGGGTCGGATGTGACAGCTCATGACAAAGCCTTAGGTTCATGTGATCTAGCACATGTGCTTCCAAAGAAGACACAGGGAAAAGACGGGGGACCGGGAAGACCCTGGGGTTCACAGGCCGCAGTCCCCTCCCCTGCAGAAGGGTCTGCGGTTACACAAAGCTCGCTGTCGGTCTCCGGATCTGGCCTCTGCACCCTGGCTGGGAGGAGCTCCGTCTCCCGGATCCTGCCCTCCAGCCTCCTGCACAAGTGCACCCGGCTTTTGTTCAGAGCTGGGGTGTGCTCACTGGAGCGCAGCGTCCTAGTCGCCTCCCTTTGGGCTTCCCTTTCATGCCCACGGTGACTGGTTTCAGGAGGTCCACATCCTTTGTGTGAGCAAAATAATTTGAAATCCAGTGTTATTTCCTGTGCTGTGACTCATACCCCATCTGGCAAATCAGGATTTGAAACATCTTCTCCAGGGCGCAGAGGATTTAAAATTTAACTCATTTGAGATTTCCACAGCCAACTCGGAACCTATATTTTTCATTAGTTAAATATTTAGTATTGGCAACATGAATTTGGATTCTTTCATCTCCTTGCAAATTATCTGTTTATAACGATTAGTGGTGCTAATGAGGTTGGCAATAAATAGGGTTCCTCTCCATGCCCAGCTCCACTTCCTTTCTCCATTTTAGACCAGCTCAGGTCACCAAGGCTGGAGAATCATCACGGCAGCCCTTGGGCCCTCTTCCCCTGCCTGCACTGCGAGTGCTCCGTGTCCTAGGCGTGCCCACTTCCAGAACAGTCCAGGAGCGGCTCCATTCCTGCTTCGGCCTCCTCATCCGGCTCCTGGGCTCCCTCCTGCAGGAGGCTGTCCGATTCACTCTGCACAAACTACTCCAGGAACACTGGGCCTTCAGGCCACGCTGCTTCCCTGCAGTGTTCAGGAACTTCCTGGCTCAGCCTCGCCACACCCTTCTGTCATCTCCCCGCAACTCTGGCTGATGAAGCCACCTACTCCTGCTGGGCCCTCTCAGTCCCGGGACCCACGGCGAACCCTTTGTGAGGATGTATTCTCGGTCCCTCTCCCCAGTCCTCTCAACAGGAGTGTTCTGTAAGGTCCAGCCTGACCTTCCTTCTGTGTTCCTGTCTCTCCTGCTAGCTCCAACTCAGACTTGTTTTCTATAGGACACGACAGGAATGGAGCAATCGGCTCAGGTTCCAGAGGCGACAGAGGGTAGAAGGCATATCATTCTCCAGGTCATTGTTGAAGTCATCTTCTAAGCTCTCCCAGGCCTCTTTACATCCTGCTTCTGCTTCCGTTGCCACCTCTCAAACCCCACCTCCAGCTGGACAAATATTTGGGGAGAAATTGTTGGTGCCAAAATTGGCCTGGATGCTGTAGTGCCCAAGAGTGTGTTTAGAGGCACAGGTGCCTCTGCCTCCTTATGAGGCTGGGATTCTAGGCAAGGCATTCGGCTCCACGTGACTCTTGTTATTTGTAAATTTGGAGTGTTAATAGGACCTACATCTTAGGTCACTGTGATAATGAGACCAGTTACCATATCCAAGGAACAGCAATCATGTGTAACACATGTGAAGTGCTGTGCAGTTGGTGACCATAATTACTGAGCTCTACTTTCCTCCCTAATCCACATCTTCAGCTCCAGTCTGTCCTCTAAGCTCCAGGACCAGAATGATGTCTTGATGGCCACGTTCCACAAGACGGTCACAATCGGCTCAAAATAAAATTTCTCTTTACTTACTCCTGCAAATCTGCTGAGCATTATATTCCTAGAGTGTTTTTCTTTTCAGTCTTAGCAGGCTTCTTGCCTGAAGCCCCTGGGTCACCCTTGGTTCCTTTATCTCTTTGTCCTATAAACACATGGTTCGCGATTCTACCACTTGCTTTTTCCCCCAGTTCATTCTTTACACTTCTTTTATCAAGAATCTGGGTCAGGCTTCCTTCCCTAATTCAGACTCTCAGGAAGTCTCAGTGTGTCCTGTCCCACTTACACTCCACCCAGCACGGCCTCTGGGTCCAGCCTGCTGCAGCCAGATGATGTGCTCTGCCAGCTCTGCTCTGCAGGCTGGTACGGGGCAGTGAGGACAGAGGACAGCCAGGAATAGCCTCATTACCTCTCATGGCACCCCCTTTAAAAATAGCCCATTTCCTTGGGACTCACACGTCGCAAGCCACTTTCAGATGCCTAAATTCCAAAAACAATGGCAGGGCCACTTCTACACACAAAATATAGGCTGATTTCATAGTTCTAAATGCTTTGTCACCTCAGAGCTCCTGGCAGGAAGTTAGTAGGTGCTCACTGGATGTTTCTCAGTGGGTGAGCAAATCCTTTGATAAAATGACTGTATGCTAAAAAACACATCAAGGAACTGCAGAAGTGCGTGAATGCATAAGGCCACCATTGCTCTTGAACATCATCCCTCCCAGTGATTACGTGCAAGTGTTGTGGAAGGATCCTGTTCCTGCTCTTCCAGGGACCACGCCCTTCTGTGCTAAGAGCAGTGGGAATGGTCCAAGAATGATCCCCGCTGGTTCCATTCCATGTGATTAGAATTCCTAAGATTGAGATTTCTCCTTAGGATTAAAGGATTAGAAACATAGCCATTATTACATATTCAGATTGTGACTTTAATATATCTGCACGAAAAAAAAAAAATTCTTCTTGTTTGAATTAGTTTTGTCATTGTCATGCAGTGAGTGGGTACAGCTTGAAAGACACAAGGTCCGATGCCAAGCCATAGCCGGGAACTGAGGGTAGAAGCCAGTCATGTGCCAGGTGGGGCCAAGACGCAACTTGAATGTGTAATTTAACTGACAGTTGAGAGCCAGACTGAGGGCAGGGCGAGGGCGAGGAACACACCAGAAGGGGAGGGGCACAGTCAAGTCCAGCAGCGCTGTCCAGGCGTACACAGAAGGCGTCAGTGCCAAAGTGGTACCTCTGTGCTTCAAAGAGCAGGCCGTGGTTCCCCTGAACTAAGAGGTGCACAAGAAGCCTCCAAAGTGTCCCTGGATGTGCCCGGAGTCAGCAGACCCTTCCCAGGTGCAGCCCTGCCAAGGCCATTGTGCAGAGAGCCCACACTGATGGAGCGAAGGCAGCGGGGAGGTTCCTGCTGCAGAAGAGCTAGTCAGGGTTTTGATGCCAGATGTCTGGTGTCTGACACAGGCAAGCAGAGCTGACTGAGGATGGTACAGGACACAATCGCCAAGCAGATCCTGGCACCGGATGAGCCACACCTGCCCATTTTCTTCTACTCTCCACCTATATCTTCACTGTGCAGTGGAAATGTTCTTTTGTGTGTTTTACAATGTATTTTTTATTTGTTATTTTTAGTTACACATGACAGTGGAACTTCTTTTGACATATTTTATATACATGGAGTATAACTTCCCCATTTTTGTGGTTGTATTTGATGTGGAGTTTCACTGGTCTGTATCCATATATGAACATTGGAAAGTTATGTCTAATTCATTCTACAGTCTTTCCTGTTCCAATCCCCTAATCCCTCTGTCCAATTCAGTGAACCTCCACTCCTCCTGCCTCCCCCACTTATTGTGAGTCAGCATCCGCATATCAGAAAGAACATTCAGCCTTTGGTTTTTTGGGATGGTTTATTTGACTTAGCATGATATTCTCCAGTTCCATTCATTTACTAGTAAAAACAACGATTTCATTCTTCTTTATGGCTGAGTAACAGTCCACTGGTTATATGGGCCATATTTTCTTCATCCATTCATCTTATGAAGGGCACCTAAGTTGGTTCCATAGTTTAGCTATTGTGAATTGAGCTGCTATAAACATTGATGTGGCTGCTTTGCTATAATATGCTGATTTTAAGTCCTTCAGGTACATTCCAAGGAGTGGGATAACTGGGTTAAATGGTGGTTCCATTCCAGGTTTTCTGAGGAATCTCCATATTGCTTTCCAGAGTGCACCAATATGTATCCCCACCAGCAATATATGAGTGTTCCTTTTCCTCCACATCCTCATTAACATTCACTGTGACTTGTATTCCTGATGATCGCCTTTCTGACTGCAGCGAGATGGAATCTCAGTGTCGTTTTAATTTTCATCTCTCTAATTGCTAATGATGTTGCACATTTCTTCATGTATTTGTTGAGTTTCCATTTCTTCTGTCAAGTGTCCGTTCAGTTCTTTTGTCCATTTGTTGATTGGGTTATTTGTTTTTTGGCGTTAAATTTTTTGAGTTCTTTATCTGAGGTGCAGGTGGCAAAGATTTTCTCCCATTCTGTAGGCTCTCTCTTTACGTTCTTGATTGTTTCCTTTGCTGTGAAGAAACTTTTTAGTTTGAATCCATCGCATTTATTGATTCTTGATTTTACTTCCTGTGTTTTGGGAGTCTTGTTGAGGAATTCAGTTCCTAAGGCAACATGGTGGAGATTTGGGCCTACTTTTTCTTCCAATAGGTGCACGGTCTCTGGTCTAATGCCTATACCCTTGATCTACTTTAAGTTGAGATTTGTGTAGGGTAAGAGATAGGGGTCTGATTTTATTTTGTTACATATGACTTTCCAGTTTTCCCAGCATCATTTGAAGTGGCTATCTTTTATCCAGTATATGTTTTTGGCTCTTATCTCTAGTATGAGATAACTGTACTTATTTGGGTTTGTCTCTGTGTCTTCTGTTCTGCACCATTGGTCTTCATGTCTGTTTTGATGCCAATACCATGCTGTTTTTATTATTATAGCTCTGTAATATAATTTAGGATCTGGTATTGTTATCCCTCCTGCTTCACTTTTCTCACTGAGGGTTGCTTTGGCTATTCTGGGCCTCTTATTTTTCCAAATGAATTTCATAATGCAGTGGAACTCTTAATAACAATCCCCTGTGAAAGATAGAAAAGGAAATAAATAAAACATGTAAAGCATTGAGAAAGGTGTGTAGTAGACCACCACAGTTCAGAGTAAGCTGACTCTAATTATTATTGTAAGTAGGGGAGAAACTCAAATGCACCAGTCAGTAGAAATGAGCTTCTCAAGGTGAGGGGACTCTGAATGGTGAGTTTGTCAGGGTGTGAGGGACAGAATGCAGTCTGAAGACTCACGTAGAAGGTTCTGCTCAGGTGAATTCTCAAGGAAGGGCCAAGGCAGGTGCAGAACCCTGAGGGATCTTACCAAGGGAAATAAAAAATGATAATAAGGAAACCTGAAAGCAAACATTCACAATTAGCTACCAGGCCCTCTGGCCTTGACCAGCTTAGCAAAGTTTGATCTTAAAAATCAATGGGCAAGTGTCATGTACAGTATATTTTCAAATTTGGAAGAGTAAATATGTGTGTGAATTTACCTCTGGGATCATTTCTGGAAGATGAAACTTCAAATGCATGTTTTCCTGTTCCTTCTTTTCTTCTTTCTCAGGCTTTTTTTTATTGCATGCTTTCCTCCATCAAGTCTAGATCACTTTCTAAGCAGAAATGTGGAAGAGCACCAAAATGTTTAGCAAATAAGTACATGATACACCAATAAATGGAATTACACAAAATAATTACCTGAACTTCCTTTCAACTATGAAAAAGGACCTGTCCCAAATGGAACTGTGTTTGTCAGCTTTGCATTCTTATGACCAAAACACCTGACAAGAATAACTTAGAGGAAGAAAAGTTTATTCTGGCCCACAGAATCAGAGTCTCGTCTGAAGAAGGCCAAGTCCACTGCCCTGGTCCTGAGATAGGGAAGAACATCATGGCGGATTGGCGCACATGTGAAAGGTGCCCCCTCAGTGGCAGTCATGGCGGCCAGGAGGCAGAGATGGGGGCGGGGTGCATGGGGATGATGCGGGGCCACCCTTGCCCCACCTGACTCCGGTCACCACTCGGTCCATTCACACTGCTGCACCGATCAGGTCCTGACTCTCACAGTCCCCTCACTTTGACTCTGGACATTCCTGCATTAACACAGGAGATTTGCTCTTTTAATAACATGATTTTTTTTTTTTTTTTTTTTTTTTTTTTTTTTGCGGTACTGGGGATCGAACCCAGGGCTTTGTGCTTGTGAGGCAAGCACTCTACCAACTGAGCTATATCCCCAGCCCAATAACATGATTTTTTTATGAGCACTATAATAAAAATTCCACTTTAAAAATCACAAGTGAATTGGGTGGGGTCATTCAAATTAAAAATTGAATTTTTCAGCTCATCTCCAATGGTCACTGGGGAAGGAAATGAAGACTGAGATGATAAATCTCTGCACACCTGTCAGAAGGACTCCAGTGGAGGCTGGTGAGGCTTCTGGGGACCTGGATGGCCGATAGACCTTTGATGGGACACAAAGTGCCCCTGCCCTGCCGGAAAAGAGTTGGGGAGCTTCTTTTAAAACTAAGCACAAGTTCGCCACATGATTCAGCAGAGAGATAAGATCATGCATCCCTGTGAACACTGCACTGGTCGGTTGTATGAGCTCTGTTTGCCATAGCCAAACGCTGAAGCTGGCCCAGGGTCCTTCGGTGAGTAGCTGGTTGAACAGATGCTGGTGTGCCACCTACTCCAAGGTCTCTCAAGGGCATTAGACTGAGTGTACAAAAGCCACACCACTCTATTTGTATCAAGTTCATGAACTAACAAAACCATGGAGATGAAGATGGAGTAGTGGTTCCAGGGTTAAGAACTGCTGACCAGGGAGAGCAGGGAGGCCACCAGGGGAGGTAAAAGATCCTTGAGCACGTGCAGAAACTCACGCCACGGTGTGGAGACACTGGGGGAAACGGACAACTCTCTTGGCAATGTCAGTTTTCTGATTCTGATAGTTACCCATAATTATGCACAATATTTCTATCGCAGGAGGGCTCGTGGGATCTCTTTGTATTATAGGGGCTGTTGTTTTAAAACTTCTAGTGAATCTATAATTATTTCAAAAAATTTGAAAGCTTTTTGTTTTAAAGTGTTTTTTTAAGAGTAGGTGAAATAAGTTTGGCCCAAAATTGACAATTGTAGAAGCTGCTTAATGGGTAAGTCAGAGTGATTATATTACTACTTTATTTTACATATGTTCAGAAGTTTCTATAATAAAACACTAAAGAAAAGCAGTTTTAAAAATGAAGTCTTGATTTTGCAAAAGAATTGTGCACAATGGGATAAAACCCTATATAAACGTGTCAGGTCATTCAAGAAAAAGTTCTGCCTGAGCATGTTAAGATCTGAGAACATTCAGGTTAATTCTGGTTTGCTGGGTTCATAGTTGCCACTGGTTCTCTCGATGAAAAAGCTAATATACTCTCCTGATGTCTGTGGGCAACAGAAATTTGTCACATTAAATTATAAACTGGAATCCATCAATCATTTAGGTCTACTAAGGGTGATGAGATCAGTCCGAGATGATTCCACCTAGATATTTTGCTTTCTAAGTAATCAAAACCTTTGTGGAAATCCAGGTTACCATTGCATAAAATGATACTACTTGGTTAAAATTCTCAGTTAAAGTAAGATGTCAAGTAAAAGCCTTTTTTTTAAATATGAGAATGATGAACTGAAAATTTTCATTATATTCTTAGTAAAATATTTTAAAGGTGCATATTATGAATAAAGTAAATCCTAATTTTATAATCAGTTTTTATGTTAGACATATCAAAGAATATGCACAAAAATGGAAGAATATTATTACAGAAAACCAAAATTCAAATGAATATCTTTCTGGGTGGTTAATATGAATACTAAAAATGAAGTGCTTCATGTCACTAATAAAATCTGATGCTGCTAATTTAAATAAATTACCAGATTTTTCAAATTATGCTAAACACATTAAAATAAGCACATTTGCAGACAAATTAAATATCACAATATAAATCGTTTTCTAGGATCTCTTCTCATGAATTTAATGATATCAACTTTCTACCACATATTCATTTAAACATGGTCACTGAGCATCTGTCAAGTGCTGCCATAGTTTAATCACAAATATATGAAGATAACCTTTTATAAACATACATTTTCACAAATAGAAGACTCTTTATCAATAGCTAAACATATCTGAAAATTTAAAAGTTAGTTTATAATGTTTTCTCTATGTTTGTAAGTTATAAATAAGATTTACTTATAAATAAGATTTTTTTTTCACAAATAGGCACTGACTTTTAAATTTATAGAGTGATTTTTCTAATCCCATTGCAATAAATTTTCTTTGAGAAAATTTACTGCATCAGAAGTGCTGCCTCTTTTATATAAATTATCATTTGTGTCCTCTGAAATTTATTTTTGCACTTCATTATTTAACCATTTTGTGCATTGGTTTATGGTGTACTATAAAAAGTTGTTTCTCTATACTCTATCATTAAACACAGAACTTTAAAATACCTTCTTTAGCATCATATGAGTCTACAGTGTTCACTTGGTTCACACTTAGAATTTAAGCCATTATCTCAAGATGGGTTTGCTGTTTTCTTTGGATTCATCATATTTGAATGCATCCCTGTGACCAAAAGACCTGACAAGAAGAGTTAGAGGAGAGAAAGTTGAGGGCAGGCTCACCGTTCCAGAGATCCAGGTCCATAAATGGCTGATTCCAGAGCTCTGAGCCACAAGTGAGGCAGCACATCATGGCAGAAAAGCTTGGCGAAGGAAGGCTGCTCAGAACTTGGCCAGAAAGCAGAGAGAGCTCCCTCGCCGGGAACCACAAAGACACACCTCCAGTGACCCACCTCCTTAACCCACCCTACCTGCCTGCAGTCACCATCAGGGGATTAATGCACTGATCAGGTTACGACTCTCCTTACCCCATCATTTCACGTCTACACCTTCTTGTCTTGTCTCACCTGTGAGCTTCAGGGGGACACCTCGGATCCAAACCATAACGAATGTTTTCAAATGTGTGTGTTAAGAACATTTTAATATGGACCAAAGTCTTATTGTAAGTGGATAAAATATAAGTTTATCTTGTCTACTAAAAAGGGGAAAAATAAAATAAAATATATGATACTTTTCCAAAGATTGTTTTCTCACAGTGTGTGAAATACCAGGAGACATCGTAACTTTGTTTCAGATCAGCTTAGAGCAGTCAGTGTGATTTTCCCTTTTTATTGGGTCTTTCCATAACCAGACAACAGGCCCTTCTATAATATCTTTCTGGTTTACCTTCTTGAATCATTAGATTGCCTATGTTAATCTAGCTTCTAAATAAGTGTTAGAGATAGTTAGAACTGTTCAGAACTTTTAGAAAAATAAAGAAAATATGTAAAGACCATCATTTTAATTCATGGAACATTTTAAGATATTTTAAAAACTTGCTCCTCGTTAGGAATAAGACTCCTAGAATTGAAAAAATCTCAAAGAAACTTTTATGTCACCTCTTTCCATGTAACTAAAATAAAAACTTAAGAATATCGCTAATTTGAAAGCAGTATCTATTTCAGAAAATAGATTTTATTAGTTGCAACTTTTACACACATAAAACACTTTATAAAACTTAAAAGTTTCAATTCAGAATTGTTTATTTTCTTGACTCGGGGACCTCCCTTAGCTGAAATCCTTTGAGTTGGCCCTGTGTTCAGAGTCAGAGGGTTGGACTGTCTTCGTTTGTGTGTGGATTATTGGACCACAGACGGCACCTCTTGTCAGGTATACAGTTTCAGAAAGTTGCTTTGCATCGTGGTGCATTGGTCTCTCTATTAGATGTTCTAGGTACTTCTTTAAATCCCTAATCAGATGAATAGCAGATTAGGAGATTACTTTCTTTCTGTAAAACAGTCTCTGTGCTGACAGCCATTAAACATTTTCACACAAGGTGAAATAAAATATAGCTGCTCCTTGACTTGCGCTGGGGATATATCCATAAAAATCTGCCGTGCAGGAAAAACACACCAACTCACCTGGCCTCCTGAGCAGCCAGTTGTGCAGCACAGCCCGTGGCGTGTGGAGTGTGCACTTGTCCCCTTGTGCTCCGTGGCCCAGAGGAGCTGTAGCTTGCTGCTGCCCAGTGCAGAGAGTGTTGAGACCACACAACACTGCTGAGCCAAAGATCAAAAACCAGAATGTCAAGCAAAGCTTCTACTGAACCTGTGTTGTGTTCATACCCTCATCAGGTCAAATCACTGGGTCTGGCCTCCTCACTGGGGGGGCACACCTGTGCTATTTGCCATCATAGTAGCCAAAATGGGCTAGGGACTCTTTGTGCCGAGATGGCAGTGATCAGCCAGGAACGCTCAGGGCAGAGAGAGTAGGGAGGGACCCGAATGTCTGCAGAGGCAGTGTCAACAGGATGTGGCAACTGATTCCTCCTAGTCCTCCAGAAGCACAGGGAGTAGAATTGGACCCGGTGTGTGAGGACCCTGGAGAGCCGAGAGCTGGAGAAATCAGTCGCCATCTGCCTGGCTGCTCTCTTCTGCCCTGTTCTTCTCAAACCAAACGAGCTGTGTGCTGATAGCTGTGGCTTGTTGGTTCTTCTTATGAGGCTGCAACCAGGGCTCTGGAAATGGAAAAACAGAACTCCAGCATAATCAACTGTGTCCTGCGATGGAACCCAGACCCTCTGGCTCCCTGGCCTGCTCACTCAGGTGCACCTTACTCATTCTCTCTGGCCAGGGTGGCATTAAGCAGTTCCCATAGGAGGCAGGGTACCTTGAAACAGCATTTGGTGACTGGGATTCCATGCCCTTTATCCTTCAGGATTCCCAGCTTCTTATGTACTTCCTGTAGCCAAGAAGCCTAGAGCAAACCCAGGAACAGAGAGCCCCTCCCCATCCTTCTCCACCCAGGACCACGCAAGCTGCACCATTTGGACGCATGTACATAGGCATTACATTTTCTCATGACTCCAGTGGTAGATTTCTTCCTTCAGATAAATCTTCAACTGAAGCCCAATAGTTAAAACAGATAAAAGCAGAGCTGATGAATTAGATATGAATAAATTGTATGGAGAACAATAATTTCAAACAGAAAAAAAATAATTATCATCAGATCCATGGAAAGATGGTTTCCTAAAGCCAGGCCTGGATCCAGTACAGTCTCAAAATGACTCAAGCCATGTCATGGTCATCTTTCTCTGGGAACCTGGATGAACTGCTGCCATTAATAATGAAACCACAGATAACAACAATATATAATTCACCAGCACAGAGACTGGCAGAGCTGCCCTGAAAAAATGTTCCCTGAGACAATGAGTTTATTGTTACCAAATTCAAAAATCAGCATATTTTTAAATGAACATATTAATTAGAAAAGGGATTTATCAGCCAAGAAACTTAGTAAAAAGAGAATCACAGAAAAAACTGTGGGCATTGTCCATCACAGCCTGGCCAGAACTGGAGGTATCCAGAATTATCAAACCATAATCACAGCATTACTAGTAGGAATAGTGAAAGCAACTAGTACAGATTTTTACTAATGAGTGTGTGCTACGTATTTATGTATATTAGCTTCTTTGGTCTTCCTAACAACCTTAACAAGTACATCATTGTCCCCAATTCACAAATGAGAAAGGTGCACAGATATGTTGCATAAATTATTCAATGTCACACAGAGTGGAGCCAAAATTTTAAGATAGGGTATCTGACCTCACATCTCTGTTCCATCTGGGCAGCACTGTGGTTGCTAAGCATTTAATATGCCTAATATAATGCCCAAGGATTTGTGAGTTTTTAAAAGTATCTGTGTATTTTAGTAAATAGGTTGCATGAATTATTTTCCTTCAACTTTTATTTTTAATACATGACTTCTCTGAATTTAAATATACATACTGGAAACAGAACAAATGCACCTTAAAATGAATGACTATAACAAATCTTATGTTGTTGATGTATGTTATCAGGTAGTCTTTCTTACAAATTGAACAGGGCACACTTCATACTGTCTTAAATTCTCTAAAATTTTAAAAAACCCAATTAGGCCGTAGCCTACTTCTGTTTTGAAAACAATCTCAGCAAGTGTCGTGTAAGTTATTTTCCAATAAGTTTTCTAGTCCCTTTAAGGTGATATTAAGCCAACAAGTCTCAACTTGAATCAGATCATATAAACTTTAAATGTCCTTGTCCAGAAAATAAAAAAGGATGCATTTCCTTCTCAGAAATGAATCTCCCTTCCCAGTGAAATGCCAACTCACATTGACCTTGGTGAGAATTGCTAGAATCCCAAGTCAGAGTAAATTCACACAATTTAAAATAACTTTCAAGGTTTATCATTTTTGAAAATATATTCAGATCATTCGGAACGGTTTCCAAACCTGTGGAAAAGCTGGAGGACTCACGGAAGCCGTGTCCCTGTCTGGGCTGCGTGAGGAGCACGCAGCCTGTCAACCAGGCTGCTCCTGGATTCCGGGCCCTTCAAGCCAGCCCCGGACTCGCCAGGACCCCCTCAGTGTGCCTTCGCTGGAGACGTGCTTTTCTTTTGCTCTGTCCGCACCACTTTCAGATCTGACCTACACTAAGTGAGATCAGGTGGCCCTTGGCAGGTTTCACGAGGGGCCCACCTGTGCAAGCAAACACCTGTCTGGCTTCAGGGTATCACTAAACCTGAGAGAACGCCTCCCTGCCCTTTCCAGACAGTCGTCATTCCTACTCCGGCCCAGTCCAGCAAACTCTCACTCGATGCTTCTGGCCATTTCTATGAAGTGATTTCCAGAGCAGTTGCTCCCCATGCAAAGCCTTCTTCCCTGGTTGGTGTCCTGAGCTGCTCCCGAGTCTTAGCACCATGAACACTTCATTCCTCCCCTCCCTCCTTCCTCCTCCTGTCTCTTTATTTGCTGTACTGAGGCTCAAACCCAGAGCCTCCCTCATGCCAGGTAGGCCCCCTGTCACTGAGTTACTTCCCCAGTCCTTTTTATTTTGAGGCAGGGTCTTGCTGTTTTGGGGGGCTGGCCTTGAACTTGTAATCCTCCTGCCTCGACCCCCAGAGGATCTGGTATTACAGGAGTATTCCCCAGCGTGTGCCCCTGCCTTGGCCCTTCCTCCCCTTCATTCCTGAAGAGTATCTCTGCATGCAGGTAGCCCATTGGTTAGCCATGCTGTGGATGGACCACTGGGCGCTTTCTAGTTCTCGAGGGTTGTGAGTAACACCAAGAAAAAGCTCTGAGCACGTTCTGGGACACATGTTCTTGTGGTGCTTCTTTATCCCTTGGAGGAAGTGGTAAGTCGTGGAAAACCGCGTCACAGGACAGGCAGTGGTTTTCTGAGAAATTGGTAGGTCATCTCTACGAGACCGGGACTGTTACACTCTTCTGGTCACACAGTAGGAGTGTGTCTGCTCCTCGCCGTGCAGCGGGCCTTGCGGTGACAATGTCTTGTTTGTTTTTATTCTTTTTAAATTGAGCCCTTTTGGCAAGTGTGTGGTAGTATTCTACTGTGCTTTTAATTGACAGTTCAGTTCTGTGATAAGTAATGACATCCAGCCCTTTTCCATATGCTTCCTGACTCATCACTTCCTTAACACGGTATTTGAATTTTTTATTCTTTTTTTTTTTTTTGGTAGCAGGGATTGAACCCAAGGCTGTTTTTATCACTGAGCCACATCCTCAACCATGTTTTCTGTTTGTTTGTTTGTTTTTAATTTTTCAATAGGGTCTTGCTTAGGTCTATTTGACTTGCTGAGGCTGGCTTTGAACTTTTGATCCTCCTGCCCCAGCCTATAGAGCTGTTGGGATTATAGGCATGTGCCCCTGGGTTGCTTGTATTCTTATTAGTCTTCTAGAAATTCTACTATATGTCCTAGATGTGAGATACTTGTCAGATATATATTTTTGAATACTTTTGCCAAACTGCATCTGATGTCATATTTTTAATGAAGTCTTCTGTTGCGTACATTGCTCAGGTTTTCCACATAAACAATCATGTGACTTGCAAATAAAAACAGTTTGATTTTTTTTTCTTGAAGTTCATGTTTTGTTGTTTTCTTGTCTTATTACATTAGCTAGGACTTCTAGTAAAATACGAAATAGAGAGAGTTGACCCACTCACCTGTTCCTTACCTCAAAAGGAAGAATCCAGCATTTTACCATTACTGTGAGGTTAGCTACTAAGTTTTCATTACAGATTATCAGTTAGAGAAAGTTCCTTGTATCCTTTGCTGAAAGCTTTTTTTATTATGAACAGGTATTGAATTCTGTCAAATAATTTTAAGCCAGTGATCAAAATAATTGCCTTTTTTGTCCCTGTTGGTCTATACTTTTTCAATTGTTTGTTTGTTTGAAGATATAGTAAATGATATGGATTTATTTTCGAATATTAAATCTGTCACATAATCTGGAATAATCCCTACTTGGTCACAATGGTTAACCTTTTTATATATCCCTAGATTCTGCCTTTTAAAACAATTTCTAGATTCAGAGAGATCTATTTTAAAATCTTCTACTTCTTTAGTTTTTCAATAGAGCCAATTTCCTCTTAGAATAGAATTCTGAGCTATGAGTTGTAATTGCAAATATGGTTTCTTAGAAGGTACTTAAGCAGTTATTTTGAAATGCATGCAATCTACAAATGTCAGAACAAACATATTAATCAGTGCACAAATTTTATTGGCCAGGATTATACTGCTTACTCTTGTGGTTAGTGTTTATTCCCCTCTAAGAAAGTTTTGACCTAGTGGTTTTAAAAAGATGGCCTCCTACATAGGTGAACTCCTGACCCAGCTGTGTAGCTGACAATCTGGATATTGTTAGGGCTGGACAGCAGCTCTGTAGCACCATCAGAGGACTGAGGTGACATTCATCAGCTGGAGCTAAGAGGAAACTCAGTCATGGGGGGTGGGGTAGGTTGCACTTAGGTCTTCCTGAGAACCATGGAGCCCAGCACCCCACAAGCAAAGCTTTTGGAAAAGCAGTGTCTGTTGTCTTATCAGATTGTTGTTCTGTAAACACAAACTCTGCCTCTGTCTCCACTTCTCCGTTTCTGTCTCTCTCCACACTCTTTAGTTATATTGTGGAGTTGTGAATGTTCATCAAAACCTCCCATATCTCAGACATCAAGTTGTTTGCTATTTCAAATAATTTCTTTTCTTCATCAGGACACTATACTCAGCCTATTTGGGTTAAAACTGAGTATTATTATAATTTTCCTCAGGTAGCTAATGGCTAGGTAAATAACTATGTTGAAACTGCTGGATTTGTCAGCAAGTTAAAACAAAATGCAATCATTTCCTGAATGGAAAATAAGACTTTATGTCCCTATATAATCAAGCAGTAGACACTGAAGGAACGAATAGATTCATCACTCAGAGAAGAAGGAAAACAGCTGCATGCATTTATTCGTTTAATGAAGGGAAACACCTAAAATGGGTCTTAAAATCCTTTCAAGCTAACTTGACTTCTGATATTTTTTCCAATCAACCTTTAATGTGCTGTTATTTTTAATATCTTCTCAGCTGCACAGCTGGGAAAGATTTTCAGAAACCATGAGCATCTCGAAAATTTGATTGAGGACAGAGCTGCGGGATACCTATTTTGTTGGTCCCGAGCAGGAGGAATTCTCCTCAATATCTTGGACTTTTGGTCCAAGTCACCAAGGTTTGTTCCCATGAATCTTACTAGCCCCATCACAGAATGGAAGCAAGGACCCCACACAGAGAAGCACTTTGGAAACACACGTCACCCCTCCAAATCCACCTGTTATTTGGGCACTGTCACCATTCTGAAACTGAAGGAAGGATGAGAAGGTCAAAGTCACAGGGGAAAGGGTAGAGCTAGCCTGCTGACTTCCTGTCTGCAGGCTGCTCGCTCAGGCAGATTGACAGCGACTGTTTACTGATGGCTGTCCACACGCTCAACCTCAGCTATGCTCCTTGTATTCATCATCCTAAAGAAATTGTGCAAGAATTCCTTGACATATAATATTCTCTGTATTTACCAAGAGGGGAGAACATACCTTGGAGAGAGCATCCTAGTCCCCAGGGTCCTCACCAATGGGTGGCAGAGCTAGACGTTAAAGGAAGATGGGTCTCCTCCAGCTCTGTTGCCTGCATGAGGAGCTGGTCCCCTCTGTCAGTCAGGTCCCAGGATGCTAGTTGTACTGTATCTCTGTATCTGTGAGTTTTTATTGTTGTTTAGTTTTAGAGAAAGATAAGTCATTTTGTGATTCTAGAGCTAACTGACAGAAAGATGTAGGTCAGATGGGCTGGAAAAATGAACAGAGAGCAAAATCGAACCAGACATCTCAATTTTCTGGTCTCCACTTAGCAATTCTGGTGGGTGTCGATGTCACTATCACTGTGATCCATTTTTCCTCGCCTATTGAGAACAAAGTCAAAGTGAACATTAACTTTCTTTAAGTGTGGATGGTAATCAGGTCATGGTCTGTTGATATATGGTTCCTAACTTCATTGATGTCCAGGCTGAAGCTGCGGAGTCCCCTGTCTGCTCTCAGATGTCAGCATGTTCAGAGAATAATGTCCAACTCAACGTAGAAAGGGGTTATACAGCTCTGAAACCAGATGGCTTATGCAGAAAATGAGCGTTTGGGCTTCCACAGTTGGCGAGTGATTGACCAGCTTGCATCCTCTTCTAGTAGTGATGGACGGTGGCATGCAGGCTCTGTCCTGGGCCCTGAGGCTGGGCAGAGGCAGAGGACTGGCCTCCCCACACAATAATTTCCTCGCAGGAGGGGTTCTTCACCCCGACTGCGCATTGGGGTAACCTTGGGTGCAGCCAACACCTTCTAATGTCTGGGCCAGCCCAGAGATTCTGAAGGTTTTTCTTTTTTTCAAAGGGAATCTGAGAGAGCATTCTTTCAAAGCTCCCACACAGTTCTGGCAGCCAAGATTGAGAAGCACGGATGTCGAGCTGATTTTGCCAAGAACTCTGTGACGACAGAAAAAAATTTAGTGATGAAAATATCATACAACCGAGGAATTTGGAATGGCTCATGTTCTCAGAAGAGTGCCTCGTTTTAACCACAGAACATCAGAAACAATTTTAGCAATGTCTTTTTTCCAGTTTCTCCAAGCATTTGTGTAACTATTTCAGATGAGCACGAGAGAAGTCAGCCCATGAACGTACACCGGCTGTCTGAGAGTTTACGGCTTAATTTTCACACACAATCCCAGTTAGGAAAACATGGGATACAAAGGAGGGGCAGGGCGTCACAGAGTGTGAGAACCACACGTGCAGAGATGTCACCGTGTGGGTACGTGGCTTGGTCCTGATGTCATGCAATGGCCATGTGCCCACACCACGGTGGGTCAGGATCCCTGACTCCTGGGTCCATCACTAAGGGGCCTGGCATTCTCGCGACTCGTACCGAAGCTCTACTATAGCCCCATGTGGGAAGCAAGCACCACATCAACTCCAGTTAGGCGTGCGTTGAAATTTAATGGCGTCATGGTGCTGGGCAAGGTGACCAAATGATCCCTTGTCCACACTGGGTCTGAGTGTACACATGTTCTGGAGGCACCAATAACGGTCGTGCTGAAACTCAGGCATCAGTGGGGACCTCCTTCAGCCTGCCAAGGTCACACGCAGGTAGTGCCACACGATGGGGGTCATTAGAAGGGAGACGAGGTATGGGTTCATGTGGCAACACCAAGAGGCCAAAGTATGAGAAGCCCAGTGGCCCAGGGGCTGGGGTGTGTGCTCTGGAGTCAGGTGCAGCTGGGCTGGAGTGGGGACCTCAGAGTCTCATAGCTCCATGCCCAAGTCCTGTCCAGTGCCAACGGCTTTTATCTTCTGCCTGGTCCACTACTGTGTTCTGACTACTTGCTACAGAATAGTTTTTCAATAAATGTGTTTGAATGTATAGACAAATGAATGAGCAAACAGGTTCCACAATCTGTATTTAATTTTTCTGTGCTATGAATACATGCCGACAGTGATGTCCCTCCTGATATCAGGACTCAGGACTGAACACTTAACTCAAAATATGATCTTAGAAGGAAAGGAAGGAAAGTAGTCTCAGGTTATGTTGTTAACAGCTTTATCAAATTTTGTTCTTATTAATCTGGGGCATAGAAAAAAAATCCCAGGTCTGTGTAAAACAAATTGCTTTAATAATGCTTCGAAAATGTACGTGCACATTGTCTAGATGGAACTTCGGACCTTTGCATGTGTCTCTATTAAATCTACCTTGGTCTTCAGTTCTGCGTTTCCCCTGCATTTAATAGCTTTACATCTGGATTCTAACCTCATCATCTGGTTGTTTCTTACTGGCTTCAAAGCACTGGAAACCAGCAAGTGGCTCTGAGTGATTGATAGCAGCTCTGAATACCAGGGAGAGCTGTCCTGCTTTGTGATGCTTCTCTTCTTTGACATGATCTAGTTTATCAATAGCAGGGACTGTGGTTCCCCTGAGAAGCAGAGCAACCCCAGTGCAGTGACCAGGCTTCAGAGTTACTGCTTTTCTAAGCAGGGACCCCCCCTGAAGAGTCCCTCTCAATTATTTTAGATCTCTGCCCTGCTTAGGAATGCCTACAAATATTTGTATATTTGGCAGGTAAGCATAAGAAACATGCAGAAATGTTCTGATGGCTTTATAATCCTTTTCTTCTGAGGATTTGAACAATTCAGACTACAAGCATTTCAGAGACTAGGATCTGAGAAAACACCTGTGTTGTTTGATTAGGATCTGAGAAAACACCTGGTCTATTAAACATTCAATAACCATAACCATACCAAGGAACTTACCTTTAAGTGTGAGGATGTACTGGGTTGACTATGTCAGGAGGGTATTCAAACAGTGAAATTGGCAACAAAACAGAAATAGCTAATAAAATGAGAAAACAAGGGTCATTCAATCAATGAACCATTGATTAACATTGATGTACTTATCTAAAAACTTCCTAAAAAACACTGAAGTTTAATGATTATTTTTCCTAAATACTTGCTCAGATATTTGAGACTACAAAATTGGACAATGAACCACCAAGTCTCTTCATCCTCATATCGCCTATTATTTTGTTGCTCAGTTCCAAATTTTTGGGCTATTTCCTGATTCTGGGTGTCCCTAGCCTCAGAATTACAGAGTTGGAAGTTAACCTAAAAGTCTCAAATTATAGGTGATAAAAATGAGATCCAGAGAATGACTATCTCCATGAGCCAATCCCCGTTTCTCACTTCCAGTGCAGAAGGCAGCACTGATCATGGTCAAGAGCCCAGATTCTGGGTCCAGTTTGCCAGGGCTCAATCCTGGATAAATGATCTATAGAAGCCGAGCCGTCTTGGGCAAAACACATGCCACTTCTGACCTCAGTTTTCTTATCTCTGAAAGGGATGATAATCTCCCTGACCTCACAAGGCAGCTACAGCTTACCTCGAGCTGGTAGACGTAAGAGACTTAGAACAGGGTCTCACTCCTAAAATGCAGCGTACACAGCTGCTGGAGGCAGCTCTGCCTTAGCAGAGGGGCCCATGGGCAGCTGGCCAGTGGATCTCAATAGTTTCTTCCCCAGGAATTCTGTTTTGCTGATGACGTCATGTTGCTTCAAAAAAATACTTGTCTTTCTCCCTAAGCAAGGTTGTTTGTCCTTCTAGGTCCAACAGAGTATTTCGAATTAAATACATGTTTGTGGAATAAGTGACATTGTCCTTTAGGATACTGAGTTCTAAGATAGTTTATCTTTTTTCCATCCAAAATACTATTTAGATGGAAGCTTCTTATTCCTGGAACCCAGCTCTTAGCCAGCTTATGAACAACTCCTATTAGACCACTCAGAAAAGAAGCTTGGTAATTAGATTTGAAAATAAAATCCGGTTTTCTGTGCAGAGCAGCCACCGCCCTGAGCAATACTGAGGAAGCACAAAGCATGCTTTCTTCACTGTTTGTTTAGAATTTAGAAAGCAGATATGCCACACACTAGCCCAGATTTTCTAATTTTCTATTTCTTGTCTTTCTGCTACCTTCTTTTCTTTCTTTTCTCTCTTCCCATTCCAAAGTTGACTCATTTGAAGAATGATCAAAGTCCAAATTTTCCAAAGCTGACAACCATATACCTCTTTTCTGAATATTCATTCTCTTCCTTTTAAGGAGTGAAATTCAAAGATATGTGCAGGGTTTTTTTTTTTTTTTTTTTTCCTTAGAAATTATCTGTCTTAGGAACATAAAATAAAATCCCCCCCACAATTCAAAGCAACTGTCAAGGAATTACTTGCCAAATTGTGCTGGACCACTTTTTAAATTTAAAATAATGTTCTGGTGTTACCTTCTAGAGCTAAAAATTAATTTGGATGAAATGTAGGAAGAGTATTTAAAACATGAGCAATACAGCATTTAGATCTGAAATTGTTCTGGAAACCAATGGAAAATAAGGTAGTTGTGTATGCAAAATGAAATAAAATAATTATTTAATACAAAGGGGAAATTCTACTACCTCATCTGTGTGTATTTTCCTACTGGAAATGTCAGCTTTCCTATTTTAAAATTATAGTAACATTGCCCATTAACACATCATGCTGAGATCATCACACAATTTTTACTTTTTTTTTAAAACTAATCTCCTCTACATGAAAATATAGAATATATAAAAATAACGTAGGTAATTGACTAACATTATTTTGGGTGTATAATTGTTCTCAGTACTGTTTCCATTTAATGAGAGATGAGTAATATCATCTTAGATTTCTAATCTTTACAATGATCAGTTTTAATAAGCATATTATTTTTCATTGTTATCTAAACAGCCTAAAATCCAAATTATTTTATGACTCAGGGTAGCATTGCATTGAACAAGCTTTTCCAAGAAGCATATAGCAGTGGGGTGAGGAAAGAGGAGTGTTAGGGGGAAATTTCTGGAAACAACCAGATAAACCTCTCGAGGTGTTCAAAATGGTGCTTACTTGGTTAAGAAAAAAATTCTGAAAATGTTGAGGCTACAGCAAGACCACCGGTCAGAAGCTGGGTCCCTGCAGGCATCCATGAAGCCACCACCTTTGGTTGCCCTGACGAGCACGGGACTTAGCTTGACAAGCTTCTATTTGTTGCTCTTTCGGCTTTGTTTCTTCTTGCTTCTGTGTATGCAGCCACTCCTTGTGAACAGATGAGGAAAAGACCCCAAACACACTCAGCAGGTGGAGTAGCTGGTGCAGTCCACTGGTCCATCACAAAGAGGCCCAAGCATTTGTCCTCTCCAGGGGTTTCTGGAGCTTTCTAATTGTGTGGTGCCCCACCACATATTTATCTTTTGACAATACCTGTTATCTTGGAGTGTACAGTCAAGCACAGGTGACAGACGTCAATCAAGTCATCACATCAGGGAGGAACAGGGCCTCCACCTACAGCCACATGTGAGACAGCACCTGCCCTGGTACCGACTCCCTTCTGAGGAAGGAGTTTCGAAAACAGGTGGAGTGATGGGGTAGAGCTGCGGGCGAGGGGCGGACGTGGGCAGCATGTACAGAAGGAACAGCCAGCACCTGGGTCCCAGGGCTGGGGCGCCTCGCGTCCTGCAGGAGCTGAGTGGGCTGCGTGCTTGACAGGGCCGGCTAGGTGGAGAGTGCATCGGAGCACAGGAAGGTTCTGCAATACCAACACCCAATATGCCCCCTGAGAAAATGACAAGTAAACCAAGGTAAAGAAGGAGAGCTGTCCACAGGAAGCACACCTTTTCCCCAGAAATCTGTGGCCAGCCAGGCTCTGCAGGTGTCGGTCTTTGTGTGTGTCCCTGACTGCTTCGTGGTTGCTGAGGTAGTCCAGCTCCAGGTCTGGAATCAGGTGTGACCAAGAGCTTCTGTCTCTAGCTTTTGAAGTCTCTAGACCTCTTCATAACTCTTCAGAGAAAACGCTTGTTAGTCAGTATGGAAAAGTGATCATAAGCAGGTCCTGGAACCAGTGAGCTTGGAGCATGTCCTGATTTGACCATGGGAGTTTGTTACTTTGGTGAAGTCACCTGGCAGTTACAAGCATGTGGGCATTTGCCATGTGGAGGTGACCTAGATGTCCTCTTGGCAGGGCTGCTGTGAGGGCTTAGTGCACCCACAGGCCTTTACTGAATATCTGCCCAGGAACTTGCTAGGTGGTTGGGTACTGGGCATATGGAAAAGCAACTGGGTCCTCTTTGGATAATTTAAATATTCTGTGGAGGTGGCTTTAAAAGTTACCAGAACTGCATGGTCTTCTCACCTAAGAGTTGGTGTGGCTTAGTGCATTTTGGAGTCAGATTGCTTTGAATTTTGTGCTCTACATGGCCTTATGTGGGATCCTGAACCTCCGTTGCCCATTATCTTTGTTGTATGGTGTTGTACAGATAATAGTGATGTGCCTTTCTCATGCTGTTGTCGGGAAGTTTCAATGAAATTCTCTCCACACAGCCAGGACAGCATCCTTGGAATGTTGTGGGCATCTGCTACCTGATAGCTGTTATGCCTGCAGAGAAATCATGCCAGACAAGAGAGAAAGCCGCCAGGCCTCCTGTGGACTGTATGTGGATGGAGATGTTAGTGTGATTAACCAGCAACCTAAGCCTGTTAGGGTCCCATCCAGTGGAAACAAAGACGCAAATTCAAATGTTTCTCACTTTAAGGGAGAATTTTTCTCTTGTTTTTCAGCAATGGAAGAGCAAGAGAATCCAACCTTGCTAACATTGTGTATCTGCAGCAGTAAGGTGGGCTCACAGGAGGCTGAAGGAAATGACAGGGATATTTATGAGAAGGGAGCAGCAGGTGTAATGTCTTGGCACCTCCCAGGTTTTCCGCTTCTCAGCTAGGAGACCAGAATGCATCCATCTTGCAAATGGATGCTGTTGCTCTTCTTGCTCTTCTTTTTCTTCTCCCTTCTTTTCTTGTCTTCCTCCTCTTGTCTTCTTCTGTTCTCATGTGCTGTGTTATGATCTGTGACAGCAGAAGATCTATATCTGGGTACTATCTTTGGAAATAAAAATGCCATTATGTCCATCCCCCTGGCCCGCCACCTGCAGTGATCACAAGGGGTATTAATGACTGGCCATTCTCCATTACAGAAGAAACGCACATAATGGACACAGAAGGGTGCAAGGATAGGAAATCACACTTAGGAAGCATGCCGGCCATAGCCATTTCAGACAAGGAGCATCAGGATGACAGATCTAGTAGCCTACAGTGTGAGGAGAAAGAAGATGTATTCCTCCAGAAAGTATTTATTAATTATGCAAAGTAAACAGTAACTTCCAGTGGAGAAACCTGTCTGTCCGCAAGTTAAGCAAGGGGCCAAAGTTAGCACCCTTAGTCACAAGCAGCCCCTGACATAAGCGCTAAGGGAAGAAGATTGCCACTTTTGAGGTGTTGCTCCCCCAAAAAGCATACCCTTGGTGTAATCACAGTGAGGACTCAGACATGCTCAAACTGCAGGACATTCTCAAAGTAAAAATAATTGCTGAGGAGAATGTGCAAACAAATCATTCCGAGTGTATAATATAATCTTGCATTACCATAAAAACATCTTGCAAGTAAATAATTTGAAGATTTATCTTTAGTATACAGAATCATTCTAAAGCTTTGGCAGATGTACAGGATTATACATATGTCTTACGTAAACTCATAATAATAATTTACTACTTTTCCAGAGCAATTTTGAAACTCGAAATGCTATTAGGATTCCAGGATTTATTTTTCACATGATCTGAAAATCTTTAATGTAAGAACGTTACAGATTTTCAGTCAAAAGCAACTATGGAGGGCCTGCCAGTCAAGCTTAGTGCAGGGCTTGGGTCCACATTTTCTATCTGCTGTGATTTTCCTCTCCTATCGTTTGAGAGGAATCACTTAGAAGATTCTAAAGAAAAATGTGTTTTCAAACACTCAAGTTGTCTCTTTTTGAAATAATATTTGTTATTTGTGAAAGAGATTTCTGTTTTGGAACACTGGTTTTCCCCAACAGAGGAAATGTAAATGCTGCAAAGTCCTACTGCTGGCAACAGCCAGGGCTGCAGAGCCCAGCGAAGCTCCTGTTTGCTTCTGCTCGCGGCTCCACTCACTGTATTGTGCTCTTCCTGCATTAGGTCTTTTGCTCCAAGTTATGTCTTCCTTCTTATCATTCCTGATGACCATGAGCTCTCTGCCCTTGGGACTCTGCTCTCTAGCACCTGCATTACTTGCTCCAACTGGGCTTCCTTCCTTAGGTCCAGAGTAAACAGACAGGCAGGGTCTACGGATCCACGCCCTGGGCAGAAGCAGTAAAGAGACAGGACTTCATCCTAGTTTCCCACGGCCACTATGACAAACCACCACGAAGTTGATGGCTTAACCCAGTTGTTTTCTTAGGGGTCTAGAGGTCAGAAGACCAATGTAAGCTTCACCAAACTCACATGTTGATGTCCCCAAGATGCTTTCCTTCTGGGGACTCCAGAGAGGGACTTGGCCCTCACCTCCTCTGTTGACTAGCTGCTCTTGTTCCCTGGCTGGCTGACCCAGCAGGCAGTAATAGCCAAGTGGATTCAACCTTGACAGGACAATCCCTTCTCGAACATTCTCGCCCCTCTCTTTGCCTTATAAATATTTTTATAATTACACAGGCCTGCCAAGATAATCCGAGAAGGTCCTCCATCTCAAGATTCCCCTCCACTTTTTTCCGATTTTTCCTTTTATTGGTTCTAATTATTTATATGTGAGAGTAGAATGCCTTTTGACACCTCATACATAAATGGAGTATAATTTCTCATTCTTCTGATTGTGCATGATGCAGAATCACACGGGTCCTGTAGTCATATATGCACATAGGATATTAATGTCTGTTTCACTCTACTATCTTTCCTACCCCCATACCTTTACCCTCCCTTCATTCCCCTCTGCCTAATCCAAAGTAACTCTATTCTTCCCCAGCCTCTTACTGTGAATTAGCATCCACATATCAGAGAAAATATTTGGCCTTTGGTTTTTTTGGATTGGCTTCTTTTGCTTAGCATGATATTCTCCAGCTCCATTTTTTATCAACTAATGCATAATTTAATTCTTCATTAAGAGAAGTAATATTCCATTATGAATATGTACCACATTTTCTTTATCCATTCATCTGTTGAAGGACACCTAGGTTGGTTCCATAGCTTGGCTATTATGAGTTGAGCTGCTATAAACATTGACATGACTGGGTCACTGTAGTATGTTGATTTTAAATTCTTTGAGTATAAATGAGGGGTGGGATAGCTGGGTCAAATGGTGGTTCCATTCCAAGTTTTCTAAGGAATCTCCATACTGCTTTCCAGAGTGATCACACCAACTTACAGTCCTACCAGCAATATATGAGTGTGCCTTTTTCCCCACATCCTCACCAACATTTAACGTTGCGTGTATTCTTGATAATTGCCATTCTGACTAGATTGAGATGAATTCACAATGTAGTTTTGACTTGCATTTCTCTAATTGCTAGAGAGGTTGAACATTTTTTCAAGTATTTGTGGATTGATTGTATTTCTTCTTCTGTGAAGTGCCTCCTCAGTTTCTTAGTCCACAAGATCCCTTTCTCAAACTCTTCTACAGAGTTCATTTGCCTTGTGTGACCCATTTTCCTAGGTGCTGGGGATAGAAACTCGAGCCTTGGGGAGCCTCCGAGTGCCTTCATACTGCACTGTCTATTGTTATACAGGAAGGGTGATGTGAAACAGGACCACCCCTTAGGTGCTGAATGAGTCCCATTAGAACCCCAAGGAGAAACAGAGACACAGGTGTGGCAGTCATTTGCCAATCGACAGCCCTTCTGAGCTCATTTGTCCACTGCGTTTTCTCTCAGAATAGTGCCCAACACACGTGAGCTTCGACAGGATTCACTTTTGTTAGTTGGACTAACATTCGACTGCCTAATAAAAAACTAAAGCATAATATATCTGCTTCTCCTTTACCCATATAGCATAATATTGTTTTATTAATTAATTTTCCTCAAGATAGGAAAGTATATTCTTTTTATAATAGTTGAGCAATGAAGGATAAATTTATGTTTGGCAAACTGTATAAATATATATGGATTTAAAATAGCCTAATGACTATATTTATTTATGGTTCTTTTCTCAAAACTGAAAAAAAAAAAAAAAAGCCTTTATTGCCTTTGCTGATTGTAGAAATTCTTTGCAAGAAATTCAAAGCAGTACCAATATAGAATGGAGTTCTCTTTGGGAATACTGAAATTGAATTCTGTAACTATAATGTCAAATAGCAGTTGAAAATAGAAATAGAAAGTGAGAGGTAAACACCTTCTTGAGTTTAAACCCAGAGTCCATCTCTTTATTCATCCTTTTAATTTTGCACTTTTGCAAGGAAGGCTGAGGCTGGTCCTCCTGAGAACCAGTTGGAAGACAGGGTAAACTGTCACCCTGACGCTCCAAGGCACACTGACTTCTGATTTCTTCAGAGAGGTTCACAATTCATTAAAAAGCTACTTCACATACAGTTAACAGCACACTGTATTTTTCACCTTAATAAAAATATATTAGCAATCGATTTACTTATTCCATTTGCCAAGGTGATTGATTACCTCTAAATGTTTAATAATGTTGCCTCATTTTCTTAATGAAATAATTTCATATGTATACTTAAGTATATTGAAATAAATTACTTTAGATAAGTTAAATAAATTAAAATCATTGCACCATTTAATTATTTTATATTTAATTCTTCAAGTTGGAGGGGCCTACCAAGTTCAACCACCCAATGAGGCTGCCATTTCTGCCTAGAAGCCCCACCACACACCTTCCAACCTCTGCAGGAATCTCTTGGTCAATGTGAAATCTGTCCTACAAGAGCCAATTCCAGTTTTGTTTAGTTCTGTCCTTTCTTTGCAGAAGTGCTCCCTCCAGATTCACTTTGTAGCGATATTATATGAGTCACGTCCTGAATGGAGAAAGATGCCTAGTTTTCAAACCAGACACACATGGCTCACCAAATACCTGACGCTGCACTAGAGCAGTCTCATCGTCAAATGTCATTTGAAACTATCTTCAAAATTCTGGAAGTTTTTGGAAATTATGTACCTTTGTCTCTATTTCATTAGCTTTAAATTGAGGAATTACTTTTAAAAGCATCCATCAAAAAAAAAATCTACAAACTAAAATTTTTTAAAAAACTGTAAGATCTTATAAAGAAAAAAATCTCTGGCACATGTGCTATTTAGGGAACTGCACTTGGGGGACTAAGTGACTTTTTCTCTTCAAGGTAAGACTGATGCTGCCACAGGCTTTGTTTAAGGATTTGAATAGAATTATTATTTTATATTCTCAGCTTAATCCATCATGCCACTGTTGCTATCCTCTTTTCTTCTCTGTCATAGGCAATAGAAGATACAGTTGAATATCTGTCAAAAAATTTTTGCAACAGAGAATACTGACGTGAGATCACTTATTTTCATTTTGAGCACATGTAATCGATTTTTATTTCAGTGGTATTGCATGCATGCGTATAAGAAATGCAGTGCATTATCTATTGCTGCATAAAATCACCCCCAAGCTTCAGGCAGAGCGTTTCTGCCGTCAGACTCTGAAGCCCCTGCGCTCTAGACCAGTGTCCAAGGCGGATTTCTCGGTGAGGTTAAGACAGCGAAGCAGGACTACATGGAAACACTCAATCCAGGTGCCTCTGTCCAGGAGGGCCATAGCTGATTTTAAATGGAAAGTAAAAGCTCAAGGATGCTGTCTAATCGCGTCTCTATTCACAGTTAGAGGAAAGGTGAATGGAGATGCCGCGTGATGGGATTAGCCTTTGGGTTCCCTTTGAATTTCTGTATTTTCAGAGTGAGGTGGCTGTTCTGGCAGTAGTGATTATTTTAGGTGCGCTGTCATAAGGATTTTATCTGTCTCTTGCTTTGGAAAGTTTCAAGGTCCCCTCCCCGAGGATAAAGAGATCTGCAGTGTTGTTAGCAAGATTCATGTGAAGGAAAAATCGCCAGTTTTCACCCACTACTGATCCTAAATCTGTTTCAGACACAGTGGTGCAGTCGGTACTGCTGTTTCCAAGAGAAGCTGTCTTTGTTCACATGGAGAGAAAGTCTCTCATCTTGGCCTTCATTTGTCTGTAGGATGCTGGGTATTTTGAGGCGGATAGAAAATTCAATAAACTTTGCCATCATTTCAAGGAATAGACAGTCTTTGATGAACCATTTTCCCCTCTTTTTGCCATGGGGTTGGAGGGAGGATAGAACTCCTGGAGTGCTTAACCACTGAGCTATGTCCCCAGCACTTTTTTATGTAGACAGGGCTTTGCTAAATTGCTAAGGCTGGCCTTGAATTTGTGATCCTCCTGCCAGAGCCTCCCAAGTCACTGGAATTACAGGCTTGGGTCACCACACCCAGCAACCAGTTAATTCTGCTAATGTGTTAGTTCTCATGTCATAACAATGGAAATTAAGGCAGTTGTCATATAGGAAGATAGGTTATATGCTAGACAGGGAATTTTGATACATTTTCTGGATACAAATTTGTTGTAAAAATTTTGTCCCCATTTAGTAATCAACAACATGTTCACAAAATAAGTTCATAAAATGAAGCTTACCAAATTGTGTCAAGTTGTACTTAATACAGTGTCTTGTAACTTTTGAAAATGCCAATATGCTAGGCTAATATTTTCCTATGCGGTTTTTAAGTCGAACACAAGATTTATCATTTGGCTCTTTATTCAGCCTTGACAGTCTTGACTTTGTCTTTATATATGCTGAAGTTACGAAACGCTTGTGCAGCAGCGTGAGGGAAAACGTCTGCAAACGTTTTAATCCAAATGAAAGCTTAGCGTAAAACTCAATTTTTCATGTTTTGAATTTTAATATTTTTGTTTATTTTTGTGTGCTAGGGATTGAGAAATAAATGAAAGGAAATGAGCTGTATGTTAGTAACTGACTAGGTCGAGGGCCATTCCCTGGTAGGTGGGCTGCCTGGGTGATCTGGAGGATCTGGCTGGCCAGGCAGGGGTCTTCTTCTTCCCTCCTGAGCTTTGAGAAGGACCTTGCTGGGGGATGAAATTGACACAAGATGGGCTGAGCAAAGCTCCTCTGCTCTGCAGGAGGATTTGCCTGTACCTCCTAGAAGAGAAAGGCTCTGGATCACAAATCATCTGAGGCAGATGTTCTGAGAGGCTGGAGGGGAGAGAAGAAGGCCTCCGGCACCGTCACCAGGGAGAATCCCACCTCTGATTTTTAATTTGAGTTCGTCCTCCCAAATGGAAATGTAGAATCCAGTTTAGCAGCGAGGTCAGTAGAGAAAACAGGAAGTTCTCCAAAGCAATGCACCAAAATTCAAGTCAGCACAGACAATTTGCGAAGAACTCAAATGACCAAATCACTAACCCAAGGATTCTTAACCACTTACACAGTTAACATTGAGATGCGCTGAGTACTGTGGACACAGCTGTCTTAGGTGCTTCATACAAAGCTTTGTTTGACCAGTCTTCAATTTGCCATCCTAGCAACTCTTAAAGAAATATTTTATTTTTTTGGAACCCAAGCATCATAGTCTGGTCTTCAAATAAATAGGATCGCCTTCAATATTTTCAGTGCATTTTATTATAGCCTAATTGTTAATACTATTTTCTATACACATCCCTTGGACATACTTAATAAAGTTATTCATATTGCATTGTAGTAAAATTTTCAGTATCACTCTGTGAATCTTCCAGTGTTCTTTCAAATTCTTTTAACATCATTTAATTCTTTCTATAATTGATCACTTTAAGATACTTCGGTCATTGCTGGCAAGTTTTCTGAATTTACCAAAGACTTATTCTTTTTAAATATGTATGTGTATGTAGTGTTTTTTGATAGAATGACTTTAACATATTTTGTACATTTGTGGGGAAGTTTAATTGACCATCTTCGTTTTGTCTTCCTATTGTCATTTTGAATGTTAATCGTCTCCTTCCTTGCCCTGCAGCTAGAGACAGCTAAGGACAAAAGAGGAACGCTGAGGGAGAAAGACAGAAAGATGCAGGGAGGTCTGAGAGCAGAGTCAGGTGTCTGAGGGAAGAGAGTGACCAGGCCCAGAGGTCACTGCGCTCACTCCACACAGCCCTCCGGGGCCCGGCCAAGAATCACAGCTCTGGAGCCTGTCAGCCGAGTAAATCATTCCTTCAGCCCATGCATCCTTTAGTGGCTTTTGACAGCACTGTCTTTGGCAAGTAGTCTAGGGTGATACTGGCTTAGGGAGAGGAGGGCAGATCACAGAGGAGAATCGAAAGTTCATAAAAACAGCCGTGTGTGTGTGTGTGTGTGTGTGTGTGTGTGTGTGTGTGTGTATGTGAGAGAGAGAGGGAGAGAGAGGGAGGGTGTGAGGAAGGGTGTGAGGAAGCTAAATCACTTCTCTATACATTATATTGAATAATTCCAGGTGGAAATGACATTTAAATAGTAACATCAGGAAAGTAATGAAATGTATGCATGTTTCTTAAATAATTTTCAATGAAAATTTTAAAGCAGATGATTACAGCAGTTTATTTAATAGTTTATACTATGTAAGGTCTTAAAGATAGAATAATGAAATATTTCTATTAAACAAAATTTCCTTTAAAAATTCAAAGTTGAATCAAAAATTTAAGAAAATGTTTTGCCACACACACGACCATCTTTATGTTTTTAATATTTAATGTAATTGTATGATTAATGTGAGGGAAAAAAAGTTTCAAATGGAAAACCTTTTGTACATGAAGCGTTACTTCATAAAAAGAGAAAAAATGGCCAGTTCCGAGTTATTTGCCTTATTACCCATCATGCCATTCCGCTTGCATGCACTGGCACCCACATCCACTGTATCACTCCCATTGACTTCAAACATAGTGATCTAAGAACTTTTAGAGGTTACTTGAGAAGATGGATGGATTTACTTTCTCCATATTCCTCTTCATTTATGACCAGGTTATGGAACGCATATAGGGCTTATTAATAGATGAGGTTTAAATGTAGCAATTTTGTTTCTTGTATTCAAAGACTATTAGCACTTAACCTTTTCATTATTGAAAATAACATGCACTTAAAATTATTCTCCTCAAATTTTACTTATTCAGAACCATTGACTAACGTATATGAGTGCATTTATGATTGTATCATCATAAATGTTAAATATTTCGGAACGGTCAGCGACTACTTTCTAATTTGGCAGAGGATAAAAATTGGATGATTCTTTTATTACATCACGTTCCTTTCCCACTGGCTCTGGAAATGATGTTCCTGCTTTGGGCAAAATGATGAATTTTAATATATTCAACAATTCCAAGTTAAATTTTTTAAATGTTACGTGGTTTTCATAGTTGACACTCGATGTGAAATTCTCGTTGTGTTTCCCTACTGAGATAATGGCATTCCGTCTGCCTCTGCAGAAGTGCGCTCACTTTACTGCACAAGAGCCAGCAGCAGGGGTTCCTCTTCCTCTCTGAGGCAGCGTCCCCTGGCCGGGGTGGCCTGGGAGGAGAGCTGCTGCCTCACTCTGGGCCGCACGGTCCGCGTTAATGGGCAGGTCGGAAGTGTCTTGATGTTATAGTGTTGTGAATATTCTCAAGGCCAAGTCCAGCTGAAGGATCCTCTTACGTTGTCACAGCCGCACGTTATGTGACGGTGACTTACAAGGCACATTAAATCCACAGGAACTCAGCAACTGAGCCCTGCTACAGGGACACAGATATGGCAAGTCGTGTGCTACTGTCGTCCCTCAGAAGCTTTGGGTGCTGGTGGGAGGGCATTCAGCAGTCTCTCCTGCAGTGCCAGCGGCCGACAGTGTCATGCAGGAGGTGACCTATGCCCCGGCCACCCTGGAGCAGAGGGAGTGGCAGCAAGGCAGCATGGCTGTCAGATGTTTGTTTTCGATTTGGACCAGTCTTTTTTAAAAATATATCACTAATGTTCATGTTCTGATTCATGAGATGAAAGTGCTAGTAGTGTCTGATTCACCGAAGTTTGATCGTGACAGCTCAATGAGGCAATTTTTGTGACACATTTAGTCTGGTGCATGGTATAAATAAAGGTTCAATAACTGTTTACCATTATTCTGGTCATTTCAGACAAAACCAAGGTTCTTTTAGAAAACTATTTAACGAGTGCCGCTTGGAGCCACTGCTCATTTAGCCGTGGAACTGTGAGCTGAGCACACTCATGGTCTGAGGAGGTCCCCAGTAGCTTCCTGTTGTCCTAGGCGAGCAGGGACAGAGAAGTGGCCTTTGTCCCCTGAGGCACAGGCACCCCTGCCACTCCACAAACAGTTCTGCGCTTCTGTCTGCTTGGCGTGCGTTCTGCTGACTTTGAATTTCACCCACACTGTCCTGTCTGCCTGGAGTTGCTCCTGGTAGTGTCCCACTTCCTGGTGCTGCTCTCCTATGAAGTGCCACTTCCTCAGGGAAGGTGGCTCCTGACCACACCTGATTTCCATGCAGTAGTGTCGTGCTGAAGGTCGTGCATGTGTGTGTGTGTGTGTGTGTGTGTGTGTGTGTGTGTGTGCATGGCAATGCTTCTTTCTAATACCCTGCTTTTCTGGGGGCCACACTTGTCACAGCTTGTCCAGTACCTGCCTTTGTGGCAGGAATGAAGCAGGGCAGAGGATCAGCGGTGGAAGTCTCTCATCATCCCTCTGTGCAGCGACCAGCACAGCCCATGAGGTGCAGTGAGCATCCCCTGGAGGATCTGACGAGCGATTAACCTCAGTTCCAGGTCAGGGTAAAGCTTCCCGTTTCCCCTCCTGCCTGTGGGCAGCTTTCAGCTCACCATCCCAGAGGAGAACTGCGCTCTGCCTCCTTAGAAGCCCTACGGTTCTTGAATTTCACATTCCTCTCCAGCAGTGCCTTGTCTGGGACACTAGCTCAAGCCACCCCTGAGCTGAGATCCAACCTTCCTGTTAAAGGAGGTATATAATCTGTCCATTCTCAATATGCAGACTGAGCAAACCAGATGACCCATTTCTGAACTTTCTGTTTCTGATTTGTTGACTCTGAATTCATTCTACCATCAACTGCCCCAATCTTGCCATTATTGAAAATCTCTTGATTGTGAAATTCCTTTAGCTTGGGCGTTTTAGTTTCTCCCAAAACAAATTCCTTTAATCTTTAATGTAGAAATAGCATTCTAGAAGAAATCACATATCCGCATGGATATTTTTCAGAATATATCCAGAATTGCCAGAACTTTCTCTATTTTTGTGCTCACTGTTTATAATTTTAAATGAGATATGGAGTACATCTGAAATAAAACTTCTAAAATTTGTTGACATTTAGTCCAGTTTGCCTATACTTAAATGCCACTCAGAATCTGGTTAATCATTCCTTCTGAGATATTTAGTCTTTCTCCACAATTTCCTGAGGAAAAATTTCTAATGTTTAATAGCTTTGATTGTGTGTGTGTGTGTGTGTGTGTGTGTGTGTGTGTTTTTTAGTCCTTGATACTTTTCAAGTTCCTCCATATGTAATTGTTCCAATGCTTAAGAGCCAGGCCCACAGAAAAGACTATCAGTGCTGGTGGACATGGCCAATGTCTTCACAACCGACTGTATGTGCTCTTGGTTGGACAGATCAATGCTTTATAAAACACCGGTGTGCAGGTGGCCAGAGATATGGGACACACCAATGCAGAGTGGAGGAAACCCACAGGGAACGTGGACAAATGAGAGAAAACCAGCAGAATGTGGCTCCCTAGAAGATGGGGAAGGAGTTATTTAATGGAGACGATTGACCACCTTGGAGAATTTAAATGAGTTGAGGAATTAGAATTGACCTTGTGGTTTCATCATCCCAATTAAAAAATAAATAAATTCTTCCCCAAACCCACTTGTACTTTAAGTAGTTTCCACATTTTCAACATGCACCACGCATTATTACTTAACATTATATCTATGTAGAGTATTTTCATGAATTTGTCATATAACTGTGAAAGCTCTTGACACATACCTCTCAATTCTAGTATTTTGGAATTTAAAGAAACTAAAGTACATCTTTCCTTGTCACATATACTTCCAATAGATTTTCTTTCCTTGTCTGCTGGTACTATATGTCTCATTCCCAACATGGGAAGATGCAAATTAAAACGGCATTGCACTCTGGGATAAGCACCAGAGAGGAAGAGGTTAGCTGCTGGCAGGGGGTGGGTTTGCTCGGGAGGAGCAGGTGTAGGCGTGGGCACTATAAGAGCCCACAGCCTTGGAGGCTTGAGGGTGAGAGCGGAAGTCCCAGTCCAGGTGTGTGATGAGGTTGTGAGCTCACGGTGACTCCAGTTATCTGATCCCCAGCTGTAATTTACTTCCAGGAAAACTGTGGGTAAGCAGCTTAAACTTCCTATTATAATCCTTGCTTTCCATTTGTAGTAATGCAAATCATATTAATGCCAATTTGACTGGTATTTGCGATTGCTACCTGAGACACAAAGCTGGAGCTTAGAGTTCCCTAACCTGATTTATCACCACTTATGTCATTTTAGTAGGAGGGAACCCAAGTTGTCTCTCAGTCTGAGGCCTTGGCACACACAGACCTGAGTTCTCCAAGAGGAACCTCCTGGATTTCCCCCAGAAAATGAGACCCTTCTGTTACTCTTCCGCATGTACCTGTCCTTTGCTTCTCACAGTTTGCAATTTCACATCATTTATCTGATTAGTTTCTTCCCCAGTTCACAAACTCAATGAGGGGTCATCTCTGATTGTTTCATGATTGGGTCTGCAGTCCAGCCCAGAGTGCAGGACTCCTGCCTCAGTGTTGCTTAAATAAGCAATGGGATGTCGAGTGAATATCTTCATTACTTGACCGCAGTAGTGTTTGGGTGGTAGGACCTTTCTAAGAACTTATTTAATTGAGCTGAGAAATCAGACAGGGACCCCTTGGGACCCAGTCAGTGGAGAGCTGCCTGTCCCTGAGAACTTCCTCCTGTATAAAGCTGACAGCCAATTTGCATTGGGTTTTCATGGTGGTTATGTTTTCAAACTCTGTTTTATAAAAGCTTGCTCCATTGTATTTTGTTATTCTTCTCAGGCAAATACCATTTGCTTGGTTTTCTATACAGAACTGATACATTTCAATATGAATGGGATTGAAAAAAGGAACAGTAAAATGAGATGTTTTATTTAAAGCACCCTGATTTTCCTCTGTAGTTTATTGCCAAGGGAGTAAGTCAAACCCTCCATGAGCGGCTCCAGTGTGCCCGTGTTCACCCTGTTCACACCTATCTCAGTGGGCTTGGCCTTGAGAAGGTACAGAGGCATCATGGGTCCTGGAGCCAATCAAACACGACTTTCAGTTAAGCTGGTGGCTGTCCCATCTGTCACAGGATGGAACCCACAGAAGCATGGAGAAAGTCAGCTGTTCCTCTCTTGTTTCCCAGAGACCCTGCTGAACCAGCTCTGAGAGAAGTCCACTGCTCTCTGCATGAGCTGCTGGTCCCGTGAGGGTCGCTGCACACCACTGCGGTACAGCCTCCTGCCTTCCATGTCCTGAAACAGCAACACCCTTCAGGCTGGAGGAGACACAGTCCTACTGGTCATCACGCCGTTATTCTTTTAATAATCAGGAGATTTCAGAAGGAATGCTGAGGGGCTCTTTTCATAGCTGTGTTTTTTCTGTCCTAAATGACAAGCTGGTGGACGGAGTGACTCCAGTGAATTCTGTCAGTCACAATGCAAGCTCAATTCTGGGCAGGGGCCATGATCAGGAAAGATTTATGTGTTGAAACTTTGTTTTGGAATTAACTCATCTTAAAAGCTTCAGAGAGGGAAGCGTCTTACATTCCATGTGTGAGAGGTAGGGGTGTGGAGGTCATTCACTGAATTTGTGACCCTCTCATGAACCACAGGTCTCCTGGTTTGTAGGAGATCCCTGATCTTAAACTAGTATTCTGAATAAAGCGTGTACTCCAAGACAGGAACCACTGTTCTCAGATTGAAAGAGCCAAGTACTGTGCCATCAGCAGATGTGGTTGTGGACCTCATTCCTTCCTATTTTGTCAAGGAGGCCTCAATACGTCCTCTTAGAATGGATGTGTTCCAACATGCTCTTTTAAAGCACAGGCGGATGGCACTGTGCTCTGAGGTTCTAGTGAGAATTGCACAGTTTTTAAGCAGACAGTGAACTCAATTGGCTGAGATTAACTGCTCAGAGGAAACAGGAATTGGGGCAGGTTTGAGGGGAGAGAAAATGAGTGATCTTGAAGTCTGGTGGCACAGCTGGAGAGAGGGTAAGGAGCAGTCAGAAAACACTGTGATGGGGCCCTAGACTGGGCACACCAAAGACTTATGGGTTTGGAGAGTACATCCATCAGGCAAAGAATGGAATTTAGTAAGGTGGATAGATATTAGATCATTTTTTGGCCCTTTTCACATTCTGCATGAATTTAAGACCCTTTTAAAGGTATTTTATGGAGACTGCACCTTTTAATTTATAGTTTTACTTTCATGATAAGATGTTGAGATTTATTAGAACTTGATCCCTCTCTTTTTCAAAACAACCTAGTATCTACCGGGTACCAGATCCTTGCAATACATTTTTTTATCAAGTTATCACCACAACCTGGTAAGAAGGAAGGGAGGATCCATGTCCCTTTACAAACTGCCAATTACATTACAAAGAATAGGGAATGGATGAGGAATATTAACCTTTTTGTAACATTTCCTCCTGACTAAAACCTGATTCTTAAAAATCGATTGAATTGGATTCTGTCATTGTGCAATCTGCAACTTGGCAGGAGCCATTTTGGCATGTGGCTGGTGAGAGACATATGAGTTATCCACTGCCGCAGAATGAATTGCCACACGCTTCCTGACTTCAACCGCACTCACTGATCTGCAGTGTGGACGGACCAGTGTATGCACAGCTTCTGTTAGGCCTCACCTGGATCTCCCCAAGACGACATTCAAGATGTTGGGCAAGGCGGAACTCTCATGGAAGGCTTGACTGGAAGGATCCATTTGTAAGTTCTGTGGATGTTGGCAGGGTTCAATTTCGTGTTGGACTGAAGATTTCAATTCTCTGCTGTTTGTCAGTTAGAGTTGCACACAGTTCCTAAATACCTGAACCTCTTCAGTTTGGTGAATTGTTCACTGGGGACCATCTCTGAGTCTGCCTTTGACAGATTTATAGAGTAAAATGCCATTTTATAGGAAATGGTAAGAGTATTAGCTAACTATTCAGCATGATGCTACAATAATTCAATTAAATAATTGCAAAACAATTTAAAAATCATTTTGTGGTGTGTAAAAAGTCTTTGTTAATAACTCCAAGCTAAGACGGTCTTGACTAGAATTTTATAACTATCCGAAATGCGTTATGCATCCTATATCTGCAGTCAAATGCTAACGGAGCTGATCGACATCGATTGCCTCAGGAAAAGCAGTTCCACATTATCACATTATCGTTTAAGCTAGCAACTCTTTCAGTTTCATGGGGATAATTAACAAATGATCTATTTATTTTAGAGAGGACAATGTTTTTTTCTTTGACATGGAAATGAGCAACTCTGGAGAAAAGCCTGTCATACAAAATCCATTTGACAAAATAATAATTTGCTTTCATGTATCTCCAGTGTTTGTTGTGATAATGATATTTCAAAATAGATTTTAAGAGAGGCACCAAAGTTACCAGTGGGCAAGAAAATTAAATTCTTCTGGCATTACAGTTTGACCTTCATTTTCCTCCGTGGCCCACGTCAGAACACCCATCCACAAAGCCCAGGCTTCCTGGGTGCTGTGGAGCCCTTGGTGCCTGTCTGCAAATTTCATTAATTAGGTCTTTAAGTTCATTGTGTCCATGTGGGGCCTCTGGACACTGGCCCAATGGTTTGGTTTTGAACACAGTAATACAGCAAGAATTGTTTTACAAACTAGGTCTTTACAAAAGATTGTGGGAGATTCTTAAGACCAAAAATAAAGTTTATTAACTGTTAAGGCAAGTTGAGTAAAACGTGAATTTATGGCTGTTTGTGTTAATTTGCAATGCAATTCTAAGAAAGGACAGTTCAGAAAGGAGCTGAAACTCACATTTTAAGACAACTTAAAACTTGTGGTAAAAGTTTTTGAACCATGTAATTTGACTACCAGCTGGGCACAATGTGGAGAATAAAGAATAAAGTTGGAAATATATCAATTAAAAAAGTATTGATTGACGATGAAATTGTTTCATTATATTGGTGGATTTAAAAGGGGGGCTAGATAAGAATAGAGTTACTTTATATTAGGAAGCGGGGAGGGAAGGGAGGGGAGGGGCATGGAGTAGGATTAGGAAGGACACCTAGTTGAAGGTCACCTAGGTTGGTTCCACAGTTTAGCTGTTGTGAGTTGAGCTGCTGTAAACATTGATGTGGCTGCGTCACTGTAGCATGCTGATTTTAAGTCCTCTGAATACAGATGGGGAGTGGGATAGCTGGGTCAAATGTTTCCATTCCAAGTTTTCTGAAGCATCTCCATACTGCTTTCCAGAGTGGTTGTAGCACTATACAGTCCCACCAGCAATGTATAAGTGTACGTTTTTCCCCACATCCTCGTCAACATTTATTGTTGTTTATGTTCTTGATAATTGCTCTTCTGACTGGCATGAGATGAAATCTTAGAGTATTTTTGATTTGTATTTTTCTATTTGCTAGAGATGTTGAACATTTTTTCATATATTTGTGAATCCATTGCATTTCTTTTTCTGCGAAGGGTCTGTTCAGTGCCTTAGCCCATTTATGGATGGTTATTTGTTTTTTCAGTGCTAAGTTTTAATTTGGCCATATCTCTCCCAAACACTATCTCCCTCTTATTTTGCTGAAGAATTCTTAATTTGAATATACATACATGTTTAGCTTGCGATCTTTGTCAAAGCTTCATTTGGCTTTTTCTTGTTTTATAAAACAATATGTTCACAAAATTTGAAAATGTAGTCAGATTCAATTAACTCCATGATATAATGCTTTTATTGAGAAAGTCTTTACAAGTCCTGAGATATGTAGAAAATACGAAGCAAATTCTGCTAAATTGGAAACTATTCTCAATATAAATTTGCCTTCACCTCAGTGTTAAAATATTTGAGCACAAATATTATCAGTTTTTTCATTATTCAATTCATACTATTCTTGTATGAAAATACTTTTGTGCCAAACGTATTACTTTGCCATTATTATCCTTTAAAATATCTTAACAATTTTAGATGCCTCGAAACTGCAGGCTTTCCAAACTTTATGGAATTTTGGTAGAGATTATAAACGTATTCAGTTAAAATAGTTTCTACGACAGATTCTTCCGGTGAGTTGAGATTCTTAAAGACTCATTGCCAGAATATCCAAGTAACATGATGGACAGTGTTTGTGCTCTGCTCTTATTATAGTGTTCAGATTAACGGGTTTCTTTCTTCTTGCCCCTGTGAAGTTATAGTTCTGCTGTTCTTTTCTACATGCTTTATTTTCAATATATAAAAACATCACAAGTCACTAAAAGCATCACATCCTTATATATTTTGATGACTTATTTGGCAAATAGTTGGATTAAAATCTCCACTTTGCCTGGGCATGGTAGTGCTAGCCTATAATATCAGCAGCTCAGAAGGCTGAAGCAGGAGGATTTCGGGTTCAACCTCAGCCTCAGCAACTTAGCAAGGCCCTAAGCAAATGAGTGAGAAACAAATAATAAAACTGAGCTGGGGATGTGACTCAGTGGTCAAGAAGCCCTGGGTTCAATCCTAGGTAGCAAAAAGAAAATAAAGAAAGAATAAAAATTAAATTAAATTTAGAAGTTTCCATTTTTTGAATATATATATAAAACTATAGTTTTGTTTAAAGCTTTAATATCAGTTAGTAGTTGTAAACTTGTAATAATTTATGAAGTTTTCTCGCAAAAAACTAAAACATCTCTGAATCTTGTTGTATTGGCAACTTTCCAAAATTGGAATAGAGAATGAAGAATTGAAATTTATTTAAAAGACAAAATAACAAATATTTCCCAGAATTAATTTCCAAAAGCTTTATTTTGATTTCTAAACTGGTTGAGATAAAAAAAAAAATCAAGGCTTTATTGAAAATAACTGATATTTAGTTTGAATTGTCTGATGATACTGACATTGTTATCAACCTTTACCAATGTTAAGTGCTGATGATTGACACCTTGAAATTTCAACATTAGTTGTTAAGGAATTAGGAATTAGGACAAGGGCTTGAACTTGCCCTGAAGCTGTAGTTGTCAAAATCTGGGCCCCAGACCATCAATATCCACCTGAAACTTGCGAGAAATATAGATTCTCAGCCCCCATCCAGATATCCCTAATAGCAGCCTCACGGTCTGTGTTATTACAAGACTTGGAATTGCTCTGTGCATGCACCAGGTTGAGAATCACTGCCAAGAGCAGGGTCGAAGGCCATCCTCGCCTTGTTGATATCTATTCTCTAAATGCAAATTATTCCTGAGGGTTGCCTATGGTAAGCATAATTATACAGGAGGAAAATCTAGCAAGTAAAACATCCACTTTAAAAAAACGGAGCTACTCTATTGAAAACCCATGCCTACATTTGCATAAATAATTGATAATAAGCCAAATTCATATATGTTAATATGCCTAATTGTATTTGAAAAGCTAAAAATCAGAGGATTGTTGAATCATTTATTAAACAATCAAATGCATGAGATGTAGCATACAATTCTGAGGCCAAGGTTTAAAGTAAACAGCATTAAGTGAATGTTTTGACAGACAATTAGCCGAATTTCACTTCTGAAGTCAATTTTATGATATGCTATGGTCTTTCCAGAGCATTTAAACTGAAACATTATGGTCTTCTTAGAAGAGCATTATTAATTAATGATTTCAGTTGATAGCTTGTTTGATATAAATAATTCACCCAGGCAGTAATAGGAGTCACAGAATATTACAATTATTGCATACCTCATTTTCTTTTCGTTTAGTTTCTTTTCTTTTTCTTTTTTTTAACAACTTGTTTGTAAAGGAAGCAGCAGAACAGGCAGTGAGATAATTAACAGAAATAGATGGTGGAAATTAGAGTGTTTGCTCCTTGTTTTCCCCCTGGTGATGCACCTCAGGGCTTTCCCCATTACTCGACTCTCAGAGGGTGGTGTTGGTGTGGGCAGAGGTGGCTCAGGATGCCTGTGTCGTGACGGTGAGCGCTCAGGGGCTCAAGCTGGGCGGGAGCTGGGAAGGCCAGCAGCAGGGGCAGAGGCCAGGAACCATTTTTCCCATCATAGGATTGATTGCTTCTCTCTCAGTCCGTGTGTGTGTTGGTGGGGGGTGTGCATGTACTTTTGTTTCAGTTTTGAGTTATTTTAGGGAAGCTCAGTGTAATCAGGTGAATTACACATCTCACTGCGTGTTGAATGGCCCAAGTTACCAAGGTAAGGGCTCCCTTGTACGGACACACACGTAGGCACACACCCATGTTGGTGTACAATAGACGTAGCCTGCCGTATTTGTACACCACGTCTAAGGTCTCCCACCTCCATTTGTTTCCAATAAGCAGAAGGCAAGAGAGCTGCCCCTAAAGATTTTGCCTGGCTCTCTTGTGCTGAGCCATGGTCACAGAATGATGGAGGGGTGCCTGCTACACCCTGTGACGGGTGTGGGAATGGACGTTTATGGGCTCCCCTGGGATTTTCTACTCCACTCATGGAAGCTTCTTCCCACCCACTCACATACAGAAAATCCTGGGGCCATTAGCAAGGCAAGCTGTTTCCTAATTGTGAAATAATTGCAGAGGATGACTTGGTTTCCCTTATCTCTGGCAGTTGGACCAACGTATGGCTTGTGTTTTTCTGACTGTCAATTCATTCTTGTATTCATAACTAATATCTGTTAAATGCCAACGACGTACCAGTCATTGCTCAGTGTTGAGGGCTACATCAAGGATCAGACACTCATGGTTTTTCATGTTTTTTATGAATTGAGGCCAACTTTGCTTTTCATCAATAACTTCTGAACAAAATTTGCATAGGGAACAGCCACAAATAATTGATTTCTATCCTGTCAAAACCTACTATAATATTTATGTATTTATTCCACACAAGACAAATGACAGCAAGAATCCCAGTTTTAAAATGCCTCCGTTCAGCTTACAGAAGTATTTACCAAAGGGAATCTACATTTTTGGAGACAGAGGTCCATGCCCATGTTGACCTTCTATTCTGTGTCATTCAGAATTTTGGGTACGTTTTTAAGTAAATCAGTCACAACTGCCCACATGAAAGATTCCATGTCCCTTTTTCTGTGTTAAGGAAAAACATCTCCTTTCTCTGAATTCATTGGCTAAACTGGGAGAATTTTGAACTTTACCAGTGTTGAGCTTTTATGATTATTGATCCTGATAGCTAAAATACTAAGAAAAAATGTAAAAAGTGATCATTTTGCAAGCAATCACATTCAATACTTGCTTCTTCAGAATGGATTTTTAAAGGTGGGGTATATGCCCTTTCCTACAAAGTTTAGAAAAATATATCAAATTCATATTTTGAAAAGGACAGCACAGATGAAGTATAAATTGCCCATTTTTTTCTCTGCTTCCGGAACATTATCATGCCAGTGGAGGGAGAAAGCACAAATATCAGTCAAGCTCATCTGTAACGGAATCAATTATGTAAGAGCACATCAAGGGCCTTCAACATGACCATCATCAGTCTGACATCCCAATCCCTGGGTGATTTTTAGGATATTAGAATTGCCTATTTATAGGAAGATACATTAATATTAAACATCAGAGTAGCTTTGTATTCTCCTTCTTTCTGTGACCATTGGTTAATTTGACTTAGGTTTGGGAACATAAAGTTGGGAAAAGTAACAGGTTATTCTGCTTGATGAACACCAGTTAAGGAGAGGAACTCAGGCCATGTCTCGGGGGAGCTACAAAAATCAAAGTGTTTGAAGCTACATACTCACACCAACCATGGTTAAAATATGGACATCGCTTCAGGCTGACCAGAGAGCATGGTAGTAAAACCTCCAAGGTCGGAGTGGGGCCTGGTAATCATGCTGTGGGCCGATGTGACATGTGATCCCAAGACGTGCTGATCTAATCAGGACACAAGTGCACCTTGATGTCAGAAACACCCAGAACAAAAGGAGAAGTCTGGAGAGTCTCTAAGGACTTTCCCTTTCGGTCACCTCTCTGCCTACAGAAGAGCAGGAACGCAACAGCAGGAAGAAGGCGACCTGTTCTGGGCCCTGCAGAGTCGGCAGGAGCAGACTCTCCTGAAGGACTCAGCAGCAGTCTCAGGAACGATCCTTTCCAAGCTTTCCTAGTGGGATGGAGGCTCAGGGCTCAGAGCCAGTCCATTGAGGGGCACAGCTGGAGGGAAGGGAGTGAGACGCAATTCAGTCCCTGGATCCTGAAGCCCAAGTGCTAGGCCTTCCACCAACAGTGGGGTTCTGACCTCCAGTGTGCCCTCAGGGTCTCCTTGCTTCCTTTGGTTTCTGCCAGGATCATACGTGATTTCATATATATTTATGTGACTATCTTACCTGTATTTGTATGCATACACTATGATCTGGTTCATAGCCATCGATCCATACTGACCATCTCCCACTTTATTATCTTCACCCACATACATAAACATCCGCTAGAGATGTTCACAGATCTCTCAGGCTCAGCCTGAAGTTCTTGGAGCTGCAACAGTGACCATTAGGAGGCGCTGTGTTTTCTGCATCTCTTTGGGATGCTCTGAGTAGACCTTAGGGGGCTCACCATCTCTGTCCCCTGTGTCTGTGGCCTTCAACCAGCTCTCACTGCCCTTAGTTTTGGGAAGATCCTGACCTCTAGAGTCACCCAGTGCTGACCCAGTGAACAGGAGTCAGTGCGGACCCAGCACAGGAGATAAATCAATCCACTCAATGGGATCTACAAGATTATCACAGGTTTAAAAAATCAAGTCTCAATGGACTCCTGCCATGAACAGAAAAGCAACTGGCATTTACTAGTAAGATTAGGTTCCTGGTCATCAGAGAAAATCGGTCCTCTTCGAGAATTAACATATGTAGACATGTATGCAGATACATTTTTATTTCAAAAAGAGGTTGTTTAAAAGAAAACTTTTCCTAATGAAATCAGACCACGCAGCCTCCCCATCTCCCTATTAGTGATGAGGCAGACCACCTGCGCGTGGGCCTCGGAGGGCCACTGCATGCTGCTGTCCTAGCTGGATCAGTGACGGCTCCGCTTCTCACTCAGTGTGTCCCATTTGAATGACTTGCCGTGTGTTCACACCACACATAGGCCACACATTTGACAAGGCAGTTTTGACTTCAGAAAATGCCCCATTTATTTCAGGTCACATTTGTTTTAAGTTTTTGAGCTTTTCTCAGGTTCATTAGCTATTCACTGCCAGAGCTAGTCTGAAAGCTGTGGAAATATTTCTCAGTATTATTTTAATAAGTTACTGAACTAATGACTTCTAGTAAAATGGAGATCATAGTTTTTAATTAATACCTTCCCGTGAGCATCCACCAAAATAGTAACTTATTAGATCAAATGCTAATAAGGAAAAAGGTGATACAGCTTATTAAAGTGCTTATTACAGATCCACGAAGTCTCTTTGGGTGAGGCCCAGGATGTGTATGTTGTCCAAAGAGTTCCTCTGCTCAGACCTGTGGCTACTCACTTGCCCTCCTATTTGTCACTGCTCTCTCTCTCCAGGATTATGTAGCCATTGACTTTCAGTGCTTCAGTCAAATACCTTCGAAAAGGCCACCTCTTCATTTCTTTGCTATTTTTGAGAATCGAACTCCAGAGGGAGAAATATTTGATCTTTTTAAAAAAATTATCAACTTTGATCTGAATTGCACATTCTTCAATGGAGAACTAAGTTTTTACCTTGAAAATGGAAAAATCCTACAAAGTTACCTTGGCTGGCTTCCATTGTGGACTCCTCGGAGTGACTTCCAGAGAAGTACTTTTTTTAGTGGTTAGTGAGGGTTGCTGACTGACTTTAACATTAACATAAACCCCACCTTTTATTTCGTTTAGCTGAGCTGTTTTATCATAACCTTCTCTGTTCTTCCCCGCACTGCGTGAGAAAGCCTTGGACCCCATCTCCTTCCCGGGAAGGAAGGGACTCTTCACCCATGGGCATTTTGCTTCAGGTCACAGCAAGTTCTTCATTCCAGCCTCAGAGCAAAGACCTCATTCTACTTTCTCACTGCCCTCACCAAGTACTGAGAGTTCGAAAAAAATTTGTAAAATCTTGGTAACTTCTCATGAAGAAAATGACCAAGATGATGTAGACTAGTGGAAAGTTAGTCTCCTCCTCCTATTCTTCCTCCTCTTTCTTCTGAACAAAAGTACTTGCATTTGAATTTCTGGACAAAAAAATTCTAGAATTTTTGATAGCAGATTAAGAAATAAATTTAAGGGATCTTTTTTTTTTCCATATACACCTTTTTTGATAACTAAAGTATTAGAAGAAACGTGAGTCTCTTGAATGGGTCATATGTTAGTCAGCTTTCCATCTCTATAGGAACACTGCTGAAGTAATGCTGAAAGGGTTTGTTCTGGCTCACAGTTTTGGAGGTTCCAACCCAGGACTGAGGGCCTATGGCGAGGCAGCGCATCATGGTGGGAGGGCGTGAAGGGAAAGACTGCTCATCTGGAGGCTAGGAAGTCAAAGAGAGTGAGGAGGCAGCAGGGTCCCTCAGCCTCCTCCAACTGAGAGTGCTAATGTCCTAAAGACCTCTCACTATGCCCCGCCTCTTAAAGGTGTCCCCACCTCCCCGTGAGCCAAACTGGTGACCAAACCTTCAACAGGTGGGCCTTTCCAGGACATTTAAGCTTCCAAGTGTAGCGTGTTATTTAGCTGTTGCAAATAAGAATTTTTATCCAGTTTCTCTCTCTGTTCCTCTGTACTTTGATACGTTGCCACACGCTAGCATTCTTTCAGTTTCTAAAAGGAGCCATTATTTATTCTTCAATCCAGTCCTTGCCTCCTCTCCTTTCTAGGACCTTTGTCCCCTCCTAGTCCACTCCTCTGAGGTCTGGGACGCTGCCAAGAACCAAAGGCAACAGATGACCTCTTCCAAGCATAGGTTATGAACCAAACACATAGAATCAAGAAGAAACAGTCCCTGGTAGGTTTTGAATGCTGGTTGACCAATAATCTCCAGTCTGTAAAAGATGGTGGCAAGACCAACTTATTCCTGGGGGGGGGGTCTCTCTCTCTCTCTCTCTCTCTCTCTCTCTCCCTCTCTCCCTCTTTCACTGCTCCCCCCACACACGATTGAAGAAAGAATCTTTTGTGTACTCTGTTTATTTGGGGGTACTGGGGGTCAAACTCAGGGTCTCGCACATGGTAAGTTCATGCCTAACTTGGTGTGGTAAGGTGGAGTATCTAAATCCCACCCCACCCCCAAAGGTGTCTGGAATTAAATATAAGAAAAAGACACTTGGTTAAGATGACATAGAAACATAGAGATGGAGTGTCCTCCCTACCCTGGAAAATGCTTACCCTGAGAACCCGTCTGATCCCTTCTGAAAACAGAGCCAGGAGACCTTGTTACACAGGGGACTGTCACTGCTGTCACTCTTCAGGGACAAGGGTGCAAGTATGTTCAGCTTGAATATGTCTAGCAGATAGTGTTAGCTCCCAGGGAACAGAGCAACTGAAGGAACAGAGTGTGAAGAAGCCGCGCTTGTGTCTAGATGCCTGAGGACTGAGTTCCCCGTCCCCTGGCTAGGGTGAAGGGGCCCACGGGGTGCATCTCTGAGACAGGGAGGAGAAGCTCTTGAGATCCCACACAGCACTCAGGAAGAGGAGCCTCACCCCAGCCAGCCTGCCCAGCTTGTGAGCTGTGTGCTGGAGATGAGCAGGAAGAGCAGGCGGCCTGGCAAGGGGAGAAGCCGGAGGCAGTGAGCGGCTTCTCTCTAAGGTTGTCTGGCATTTGTTGCCATCACCCTGGACTGGGGATTTCAGCTCCTGATCCAGGACCTCAACTTGAAGGGACATAGTGCCCAGAGCATGTTTTGCCACCTGAGATGGAACCCATGCTGGCTGCCGTCCCCAAAAGTGTGAAAGAACCACACACACGGAGTTGTAGAAGGACAGAGAAGGAAAATACTTCTTTCTGGTGATGTCCCCAAATATGCAACTTGTCCCAGGTAGTGGTGACGTCTGTGTTAGTGGGCCTTCCACCACGTTATCCCCAGCTGATCATGGTGCGTGGCACAGGTCACATGCTCAGCAAACCTTCTGGAGAAATGCTGAATGTAGTGGTCAGTCTCTCCTTCCATTCTCAAAAGGATCTCGTGATCATTGCCATTATTATTTTTATTACTTTCCGACTGTGGATCTGTTTGGACTTCTGCACTTTAGATGTAAACTGGGGATTTTTTATGTGCCTTCTTACTCTCAGAGACCCACTAAAGTTCTGGCTTTCTTTGTGAGATGTGGCAACTTATTTCATGTCTCTGTGCCTTCCAGCTCTACTCTGTAATGTGGCAGGTGCCATCCAAGGGCAACTACCCATTGGATAGTGAACGATGTTCCCTAATCAATCTCTTCTCACGTAATTATAATGTTACTGGCTTACAAGTACTGCTTTGTTACAGTAGTGCTCTAAACTTGGGAGTTTTGCATCTTATTTATGTTTCAATATACTTAATTCATGAATTTGAAAGATTGTAAGTTCTTGGGTTTCAACTTACATTTCTGCTCAAAAGGAAAAAGTTATTCTGAACTTTCTACAAGAGAATATATAGAAATGGTCCAACAAGTAATTTTACCTAGAAATTATGAGATGACTATAGATGTATTTAGAAGAAAAATTAAAAGTAGACGTCTTATTCTCCTGCTTCAACACTGACAAGACATGTTTTAGAGATAATAATTAAGTAGCAAATGGGCTGTTTAGCACAAGCACTTTAATTTTTTACAGAAATTGTCATAACCAATTATGTATATATCATAAATTTCATTTCGTGAAATAATTTATTCTTTAATAGTTTCAGTTGAGCAGTGCTGGATGCCGGGCACTGTTGTTGGCAGTTAGGCAGACGGGCAGGACGCGGTTCCTAACTTCCATGCTGTGTGTCTATGGGACTTGACGGCCTGTGAAGCACCACATGACTGATGAAGTCAGGCCCAACAACCAAGCACTGCGCCTGGTGGCTTCGAAACAGGAATGTACTGTCTCAGGTTTCTGGAGGCCAGAAGTTTGAGGCCCAAGGGTCAGCAGGTGGGCTCTTTTACGAACTCGCAGGTCCCTCTCCGTGGCCTGTGGCTCCCCAGTTTCTTCCTTGTGTCTTCATTTCCTCCCTCCCCACGCACACATCCAGCTTTCCTCTGCTTTGCCGGGACACACTGGACCAGGTCACCTACAGGCTTCCCAGAACTTGCGTACCTCTGCACAGACCCTGTCTCCAACTGGGGGCTGGTTCGGAGGGACTGGGAGTAAGACACCAACATGTCTCCTTTGGGGGACACGATTCAACCCCAGCAGTATGTTAGAACGTGACAAGTACTTTGGACGTGATCCTCTGGTACTGGTGGCCAGCCCAGGGCTACCTGCCAAGGAACCGCCCTCCATGTGGTGAACGGGGGCATTTCCTTGGCTCCCTCTGCCTCTGCCTCTGCCTGTCTCTGAATATTAAGTGGCAGGAAATCCAGAGCCTCCCTCGAGGGTGGGACGGTGGCTGTCTCAGCCCCACACCACATTGGGTCCCTGAAGCTGAAGCACTGTGTCTGCTGACAGTTCACTGTGTCCAGGGTGAGGTGATGTTTTAAAGATATGTACAGTTACGACAGGCTGAGGAATGGTGGACGCGGATGTTTAATGGAGGATGCAGCATAGCCTTGCCTTTCTTGCTAAGCAATTCTTGAATATTTTTTCTTGTAGACTGGAGAGTTCATGAAGGTCCCTGCCATGGTAGGTTGGAGCACAGTTTCTTCAAGAATTGTAGCTATTGATGGGCTCTTATCTCAGACCTCTTTCTTCAGAATTGTGCATCCTTTGAAGCAGCTCTGGGGAGGCAGGCTCCTTCCTTCTAAATACTCTTGGCTTTATCTGATGGAGAGCTCTACGTAAGTGTTGGTTACACAACCTACAAAGCTCTCCCCCTACAGTGGTAAAGCCTTGGGTTCAACTGTACACAATTTGTTTTGAATAATGCTAAAGTCTTATTTAATCATAAAATGGACAGAAGGCGGTTCTTCCCAATGCTTTAGTATGCGAGTGAGCTATTCAGACAGACCTATGGGAAGGAGTACAGATTTGTGCCTGGGCCTGTCTCCCCAGTCCACTGTCATTTTACAGTTTTCAAAGGACTTGAGAACAGAGCTCTTGGCATAGAGCTTTTGAAAAATAGAGATGTCTAAGCTTTTGTATCTCAGTTCAGTACGCTGGTCAATAGACATAAAGTATTCTGGGTAATAAAATATACATGATGGCTTTTCTCTCGCATGAGATCAGAGTCTCAAAAATTCTATTTTGAGTGTATTTCAAATGATCTATGCTATAAATGATTAAGTACAAAAAGAGAAATTCCTAGAGCATTACATTAGGCCTCTGACCCCTTAATGACTAGACGAAAGATGAGCAGCCTGTTTGTTTCCCGGAGCGGTGGGGTGGCTGGTGTTGCCATGTGCCACAGACATTCCCCAGGGGGAAGGAGAGCAAGACCGTGCTCGGGAGGGCCGTGTGATCCGTGTGCCGTGGAGCTGCTTCAGCAGGAGGGGGACAGACAGCAGGCCGAGGCGGGAGCGAGCGGAGCTATGGGAAGAAGCCGCTGCAGAGGCCTTCGCCATGAGCCACGCAAGGCACCAAGGCTTCCTTTGTTCTTTATTTATGTTTGAGCTTCTAGGGATTGAGCCCAAGAGTGTTCTACCACTAAGCTGCATCCCCAGACCCCAGCCAAGGCAGGTCTTGCTATGTAGCCCAGGTTGGCCTCCCACTTGGGATCCTCCTGCCTCAGCCTCTCAGGTAGGTGGAATTACAGGTTTGCACCATCATGCCAGCCACGGCTTCATTTTTCACTGGAATGAAGTGCAATCTGCTTTTCAACAGTACAAATAGTTATGCATTTCAGCCAGTTTGTAGCAAAACTAGAGCCCCTGCCTAACCAGTTGTACACTTTGCAGGCTAGCTATTGGGGCCATTTCCTCCTGCACATACCCTGAGTCTAGGATTGTGCTGCTGGGTTTTGGGACTGTCTGGTCCTTTAAGACACAGTGGTTATGTAAGTTCCATCTCAGATCAGACTGGGTCTTTGAAATGGTATTGTTTCCACAGGGGCCAGCATGGAACAGGTCCCCTGCAGGCTCCTCGAGAGCGGCCTTATAACCCAGCAGCAAGCTCTCAGTCAGACAATATGGCACTAGACAGGCCAGTAGCAAACCCTGATCAGGTGCAGATGACAGTAGCCCATTAGACACATGAAGATAAGTTGGTTTGCTTTGGCAGCTTCAGCTTTGTGAATTAATGAACGGCCCTGCTGCCTGGTTTTGTGAGATGGGAGTCAAACTGGATGCAGAAACTCTCTGTCAGATACTATCTCACCTTCGGTCACCAAACTAGACAAGTCAATTCATACAGGGAGCAATGGAGCTTTCTGAAATATCTCCAAGTGCTAAGAAGTTCACATTTGGCTCACTGTCAGAAGCTATCTTAATTTCCATCAGATGTGTCCACGTCTCTAAGCCACTTAAAGTGACCACAATGCTTTGATGAAGTCTTTTCCTTCTCCCAGCCTAGGGACGTGTCCACCCATCATTGTCCTCTTTATTGGAAGCAGTTGTTGAAGCTATTCTGAAGGTTTTGTTTTTTCTTTTTCTTGTTTCTTTTTTTTACATGAACTACAGTCTTTCCAAGTGCAGAAAATGTTTCACTCTTCGACTTGAGTTGCCAGATACCCCAAGAGAAGCTGCTTGTGGTTTTGTCTCTAACTTGTCACTGTTACTTAAAAGACCCCTTTGTTCTACTCCTTTCTGGATGATTCATCACTCTCACCTTCTATTGCTTTCCTTTGGCCTCTAAGCTCTCCACATGGAAATCCAGGTCCTTTTGGGGACAAGAGAACCCGAGCGGAACACTCCAGATAAACTTAGGAAGTGGGCCCTGGAGTTGCTGGGACAGTCTTCGGAACTTCATGAGGATATTAACGCTTGAGGTCACCAAAGCCATGTCCTCCTGGGGTGGAGTTCAGGGGACTGTCAAGGGTCCCACAGCACAGCAAGTCAAGGAGTAGAGGACTTATCTTACAATCCAGAAATAACTAGATTCAGGGGTGGACAATGGAAACCTCCTTCAGACATGGCTAGGCACAAGGCAGGATGTCAACTTGACTATGAATCATCTGCAAATTGCGTGAATGAAATTTTGAGGATGGCATATTTTAAGTAAAGTTACCTACCTTTGATTGTTTTCCTACCAGTTTTCCAAGCACGGTCTCACCAAGAACAGCACATGAAGGAACAATAAACTCATGTTCAACAGTGTTCATGATAATGATCTCGCTGATACGCGGATGACGATACATAATGGGAGTGGGAGGGAGGCGAGAATGGAGGAAGAATGCATTGTATAGAGGAAAAAGAGGGGTGGGAGGGGTGGGGGAAGGAGACAGACGTCATTACCGTACGTACATGTATGACTGCACAAATGGTGGGACTCCACTTCATGTACAACCAGGGAAAACAGTTGTACCCCATTTGTGTACAATGAATCAAAATAAATTAATTAAAAAAAAAAAGAAAGAGTGTCATTTAAGTGACTTTGAGGTAGAGGTTCTTCTTTATGGCAAAACTAAAACTTGTAAAGGATCTGACTTTTACCGAAGCCAAGGTGACCTTACCTACTTCAAGGTTTCATATAGGAACATATCACTTTTAAGCTTGAAATTGTGAATAACAGATGTTTGCTTGTATTACAAGAATTATTATTTCTTTCTAAGCCTGGATTTAACTAAGAAAAGTCCTTTCTATTCAATTTAAATCATCAGTACTTAGTGAGAAAAAAATTTAAAAATAAACGATGAAATAGCACCTTCTAAAAATGACTCCAGATTATAGAAATATGGAATTTGCTCCTCTTCACACTATTTTCTAAGAATTGACATACACAGATTGCAAACTATTGAAAGAACAGGATCTTGTTCTTCTAATAGCCTGAGATCCTGTTATTTTAAGAAGATTTTAGTGTCATTAATTTCCAAGAACTTAAAAATATTGCCTTTACCTTTCCTCCTTATAGACATGATTTGGAGTTAAATTGAGGCATTCTGAACTTAGAAAGGAAAGAGAAAAAGAAGAGAAAAAACAGGGGAATACTTATAGTCTTAACTGAACATTTAAAAAGATACACTTATTGTTAATGTTAGAGGTTTTAAAAAATAATAATGAGGGGTATATCTAACATTTAATTAGCCCTTAATGTGGACCAGAGCTAATCGCTTTCCTTTGATTAAATAATTTCACTAATGCAGTCATATAAGGTAGGTGTGGACACTGTCATCTGCTTCTGCAGGTGGAGAGGAGATTTGCAGGGAGCTGACATTCCTGCCGAGTGGCCGCACCCAGTTCACCTGCAGCCTCCCACCCAGTTAAAGGTATCATCAGCGGGGATGTGACTACTTCCTGCCTCCACCTTAGCAGGCACAACTTTTTATAAATGTGTTTGGTTTCTTTTTCTTTTTGTATCAGATGAATTAAAGTCACCTCCTTCCTACCTCTTCTTTCTCTGTGCTGATTCAGCCATTTTTGTTATTATGCTTCTGCTCAAAAGGAGAGACTTCATGGGAAATCAAGATAAAATATTCTTAAAAAATAGTTCAAATATTATCTATATCTGATTAGAAAAAATGGTTTTCCTGGTTTGACTTATTTAAATTGTAATTAGTCACTACTAACTTGGGAAAAATTAGAATTTTCACTTTAGTTGCTATATAGTGATCTAAACTATTGAGGCAAAAAAAGCAAAAACAAAACAAGAAATTACACTCCAGATAAAATTTCAGAGAAGGAACTTACTCCTTCAAGTGTGGGTTCCCAGACTCTGAAAATCTAAATGAAGGCCAAATATAGCTTTCTCTGAAGGACATTAGAGGTGTGAATGTGAGTATTCTAATATCGTGCTATAACCTAAAACTTGCTTTTACTTAAATTTCATAAACCAACCCATTTATCTTTTATGCAAGTAAATAATCTATTTGTAGTTTTAAAGTCACTCCTTAACTTTTTAAGATACTATTTTTTCAAAGGCTTTTTAATTTTCAACTGTACTATGCTTACTATGAATTGGTCCTTCAGGAAAAAGGAATAAATGTTATAGGGCAAGAAAATGGGAATTTTATCCTCCACATCTGATTGCCATCCCCTTGAAATAGTTTTTTAAGCATGAGAAGGAAATAAACATCAATTATTTTCCCCAAAGGAACAAATCACTTTGTTTTCAAAATGTGTAGAGCATTTTAGTGTGTTTTGATGATTTGGGAGAATTGAAATTAAAAGACCAAAACTAAACTGTTCTTGCATATTAAATACATACAGTGAGTCTGGGTTTGATGGTACCTGGGTCCTGGGGACTCAGGAGCCTGAGGCTGAAGCATCCCAAGTTCCAACACAGCCTCAGCAACTTACTGAGGCCCTGTCTCTAAATAGAAGATCAAAAGGACTGAGGATCGGTTCAAGCTCCAGTAGTGCAAAAACAAACAAACAAACAAAACCCTGAAATGTACAGTGATTCAGTGATTGATATTTATGTAAATTGAATAAGTGTAGTCTAATCAGGTCAGCTGAATGCCACCAGAAAAGTTTTAGTTTGCAAATGAGGTGAAATCATGCAATAGGTACTATAAATAGACTAACTTTGACTGATTTAATTGCATGTTATAAAAGCAATGATTGTGTTTCCTGAAGAGGTCACAAAATCATTTCATTCCTAAACTTGACTGTTAGCAGTAATCACATAATACCCTCAGCTACTGTTGCTTTTTATTGAAGTAGACCAGGCTTCTGAAGCTGTATATACCTTGCAGCTTGCTAGAGACAATCCTTATCGTTTAATGAGGTCATGGAATGTTCAAAATGTGCACAAAGACTAACTTGTAGTATTTAAGCCAGAGGTAAATCTGAGAAGGGCGAATGTGTCTCACATCACTCCCAGGCTGGGGGAGGCCACAGTCATGGCTGTCCTGCTGACCTCTCCGGGTACCTCAGAATCAATTCTTGGTGCTGCCGCAGCTGCTGGCTATCTGTCTCTCACTGTGTTTATTCCTAAAGCTGAGTTGACACTAGTCACTTAGTCAGAAGCCGATAAATCACATAAAAGCACAGCATTCGGTGGGGAAGACTGAACTCAGCCTCAGACAGCGTTGCTCTGGAACATTCTCAAGAACTGACCATGCTCTCTGAATGTGTGGCCAGGAAGACAGGGACTGAGGAGCTGCTAGAGGGGAGGAGACTAAGGAGGCAGGCAGCTGAAAGCACCTTGGGATCTTGAATTAGCTCTTGACACAGACATGAGGGGGAAACTGAGGAATGGGTGGTGAGTGACATGATGATCATGCTTCTCTCCTAGTTCTGTGTAGAGAAGATGGGCGAAGGGCACCATTCCTCCAAATTTTATAGTCTAAAATTATTCCAAAATAAAAAGTAGAGAAACTGTAAGTAAAACGCAGTAGACAGGGCTATCGCTGCATGATTTCAGAATATCAATGAGAATGTTTAGCTAAGACTGCTTTTGCACTGAGTTGTCAATACAAGCATGTTAAACAATTTTTACTTTTCACCATTATTTACATGCCAGCATCTGCTGTCATGCATGTACCTTGGCAAATCCTGCACATCGGATATGTGCCAACCTAGGCAATAATTGTACAACGCTTCTACACTCCTGCACATGAAATGTCACAAATTTCAAAATCAATTTTTGTAACTGTCCTATTTCAAATCCGCAATACTCGTTTTTACTGGGAGCATGTAGCCTAAAGACATTTACAGCAATAGTCGACCAAGTAGGAAGATAATTCTCGACCTAACTCAGTCTAATACTCCAGTTCTTAGGTCATTAGTTAATGTTTTCAGGAACCCGGGAAGATGATTATTAGCTATAAATGAAAGACAACATCTATGTTAATGTTTTTAAATATATCATTTAAATATATCATTTTAGTTGTCAATGGATATTTTATTTTATTTACTTATATGTGGTGCTGAGTATTGAACCCAGGGTCTCACACATGCCAGGCAAGCACCCTACCACAAAGCCACAACTCCAGCCCCAAGTATCAGTATTTTAAGTGGAAATTTTTAGTGACTTTAAGTAGAATGGAACATTATTGCTTCAGAACTCTTGTAAATTTACCAATCATCTAGCAAAAAAAAAATGTTTAGTTTATGATACAATTATTGACCTACAAATTTATTCCCCTGTATTGTTTTTTCAAACTATTGAAAATTCCAAATGTTATATAATTTATTTGACAAAATAATTATCTTTTGTGAAAGTTCCAGTATTTCAGATAGACTGAATTAAGAGTATTTGTGTAGTTATCCAATTTACTTTTCCATTGTGAACAGTGATTAAACAGGTAAACAATACCCCCAGGAAGGATCAGAGGTCTGTATAGCTTTGATGCACAGTGACTTTAGGCTATTCAGTTACCCCAGGGATATCTATGTGCCTACTTTGTTCTAAGCACTGATCTGGATACTGAATATATACTTGGAAAAAAGATATGCCTCCTGCCTTTGTAGATCTTATATTCTAATGGGAAAGGTAGAAAATAGGTAAACTAATTTCCAATGTACTTTACAAGAGTAACAAGAGCTACAAAATGCAGTTGTGTAGGAAGTCAGTGAAGAAGGGCTGGCCATCTTGGTACAGTGGGCAAAGATGGCCTCTTTGAGGACAGGATTTTCCCATAAAGATCGAAAGGTGAAAATATTTTTAGGTTATAGAAAGGGCAAGTACAGCAACCTGCAGTCGGGAAGGAAGGAATCAGTTGGATAGAACTGCCAAAAGACCCATGTGCATACAGGGGACTGAGCGAGGTAGAGACTAGTTGGAGACAATCCGAAGAATCAGGTGGGGTCCAGATCCTTAGGGCCCTGTAACTGTTGATGAGAAGGCTTCAAGTAGTTCTGTCTGCAAGGTGAGGCATTGCGGGGCATCGGACATAGTGTTACAGGATCTGACAAATGTGAGGTTTTGAACAGGTGTCTCAGGCCTGCAGGAAGATGAGACTCCAGAATAAACAGAGTGGACACAGGGACCAGAAGCAGGGGGCAATTTCAGAAGGCCAGCAGGGATGAAAGTGGCTTGAGATAGGTTGGTAGCAGTACTGTTGGGAAAAACCAAAAGGTTTTGTTAATGGATTGAGAGGCAGAAGAAATGAGAAAATGTGAAGATGACTCTTACCTGTGGAAATGGCTCTTACCTGGGAGGAAAAATGCTGGGGAAGGAGCAGCAGCCAGGCTTGGAGCCGAGGTGAGGCTAGGCATGCCATCCAAACGGAGGCTGTGGCAAAGGGAAGAGCAGGGCGGAGATCCAGGTGGGTCTCACACATCACCTATGACCCGGTGAGGGGACTGGGTTCTGAGTTTATGGACCAAAAAGAACTAGCTCAAGGAGGAGAGGAGTGACCGGTCTCCTGATGCCTACTGTGTCTGGGATCGTCAATAGAAACTTGGCTTGAGGACAACCTGAGCGGCCCTCTTCTCTCGAACGACCCTCAGGCTAGCTGGGATCCTACCACCTATGGCTGCAGCCCTGCTAGTCAAGACTTGATCCCAGAGGGTGGGGGAGGGACAGGAGGGGCCAAGGGAGCTACGTCTCCTATCTCCTTTTCTCCAAGTTCTGTTCCCCTCTGTGATCAATTCTTTATTGGTAATAATAATACATAAGAGAGGAAAGCAAATGAGATCTACTAAAACATAGCCACTCTCAATCTCCGTTGTTTAAAAAATCCTTTCTCCTATTTCCAAAATGGATTATTTTCTGTTTTCTTTGTTTCTGGAAAATACTCTCTTGAAAATAATAGCCCCAATTATCTCGTAGTACAAGGACTGTAAGGAGACTTCAGAGGACATCAGAATGCATGTCCTCGTTGATGTCTGAACACGGTCTCTGGTGAACTTCACATGTCTCTCTGCCACACCAGTGTGCCTACTGGGCATACTCCTTCTGCCTCTGTCCTCATGAGATTTTCCCAACATAATTTGTTTATATAGCTGTAGTATTTTTTGCTTTTTAATTACTATATATGAACAAATAATAACCAGGGTGTATGTCTGTGTGTGTGTGTGTGTGTGTATGTGTGTGTGTGTGTGTGTGTGTGAAAGGAAACATTCTAAGTATGTGAAACTCTGGTAAAGGCTGGGCTGGGATATCTGGAGTTTCTCAGGCTATGTTGATTTAAATTGTAGAACTGGGATCAATAAAAATACTAATACTTTTTAAGAATTGCTAATTTGTAGGTATATTCAATTAATGAGTCAGATGCATCACAAATACTGAAAACAAATTAGCACTGTTTGATGGTACAACTATCAAAAAAAATTATTACTTTCCTGTTAGCATAAACAAGGGCCCTACTTGCATTAAAAATGGCATGTGCACAACTTTGTTTTCTTGAAATGCAAAAGGTGTTCATAATAAATTCACAGATAAGTTTGGGACTTCAAAAGGCAGCGTGTGCTTCCGTCTCCACGTTTCTGGCGTCTCCATGTCATTTTGATTTAGCAGAGACTTTTCAATCTCAGCTTGAGTGTAAATCCCATGTGATCCGCCCCGTCTATCATTCCTCTCTAAATAGAAACTGTTCTGTGATAGGTTGTCTTAGGGCATGTCATTTGTCTGAAGCTTGATTAGCTCTGAACAGGTGTTGAATAAAGAAGTGATCAGGCTGGGATGTAATTAATCAGACAGGTTCTTGGATGAGGAGAGGTGAAGAGGAGGAGGAGAGTCTCCAGGTGGTCACACTGGCGAGCGTTGGGTGGAGATGGCGGCCAGATGGTGAAGCTGTGCTGGCAACTCTCCCCGGGAGGGCAGGCGCTCCCTGGCACACGTGGTGTGGGCGGAGCTCGCCCGGCCCCTGCGCTGTGTGTTCCCTGCGCTCTGCTCCACTTGCTTCAGACCTGAGTTCTCAGACCATGCCACATACTGAGATAAATTCAAAGAGTGGGCAACATTGTCTCAGCAAATTATCATTGCGGCCTTGGGCAAAAAAAAATTCTAGGGCTTTCTGAGCAACTAATGGAGAGTTACTATAGCAATAACAAAAGCGGCCCCAGTTTGGGTCTAGGACATTGAAAGTCATCGTTATTTGTTGTTGGTTGTTTCCTTGGTGATAAGAGAAGCTATAATTAATTAACAGCCCACTACTATGGTTATTTCTGGGTTATCACTCAAGAGAACATAAAGTGACTTTTTTTTTTTTTTTTTGAGTTATGTAGGAAACCGAGCCTTCCAACCCTATTTAAAATCATTTGCAACTTGAAAGGTGGTCTATAAAGATAAAAGAATCCTCTATGGCAAGGGACCCTGCTAGCGACCTTGCAAAAGCCCTATTCTTCCAAGATACAATGAGGAGTAGTGTTAGCAATGATTTATCAACACACAGTGCTTATCGGTACCTTGTTCAAATTGCTACGGAGAACAAAAACATCCAAATTAATGAGGTCTCAATTTTATATTTCATTTAAAATATTAGGCCCTTATTTTTCCACGTTTCAGGATAATTAATATGCTACTTGTTTTTCTGCCAATGAAAATTCATCAGAAAAATAGTAAAAGCTTTTACGTCTAAGTTTTCAAAACTAATATTAAGTATCTTAGAAAAATATATTGCAATGTCTAAGATTTCTTGTGAAGTTAGTTATATATTTTAGAAAACTTTCTTACCTATAGTTTCACCATTGAGCACTGACAATAATTCAAATTAATTTTGGGATTTTGAAACACTAAGTTAAACGTTTTAAAACTTTGTACCAGAATTTGTAATGAATTCTCATAGCATTTATGGCTAGGAATAGAAAAGCAGTCCTCAGAAATTGATTTTCATCTTATAATACCCAAAAGCTTTGAGTATGAGATGTCTGAACGTGGCTATCAGCACTGGTCCTGTTAGCTGCCTACCCTTGGATAAAAGGCACCCTTTGCATGACACAGGCCATGCCAGCTGGGGAGTCTAGGTCCACACAGTGTGCCAGCTTGGACTTGGTACAATATGCCTCAGTTCGGTTAGAGAGTCAAGCAGTAATCAAGATAATTCACAAAGTGGCAAACAACTCCTTTGACCACACTGGCTGTGTTTGGTTAGGATGAGGTGTTTTAAGTTCCTTCTCAGTTACTTTTGCCTATTAACACAGTTTTGGCATTTTTGTAGGACATAAAATGGGAGATGGAGATAAAGTTTAAGTTACATAGAAATGAAAATATGGCTTCATTACCCATGATAACATGTTGTTTGCACAAATTTTCAAACATATGTATCAATGTTTAGGCATCTAAAAATATCAACATTTTCTTATGTTTCTGGAATTTTTGGAGTTTTCTTTAAAAACTGGGTACTTCACCCATTAATGTATGTTTACTGAATTTAATACATTCGCTACAGAACAATATTTGTTATTTTTCCTATTTTCTTAGTTTTATGGTCTTTAACCAGGAAACCCTAGAGAACAGTAATTTACTCATGCAGTAAAATCTGCGGCAGGTGTGGAATCTAACTGGTAAATGGACGGACGCTCTTTTACAGTTATTGTTCTATGAAGGTAGAGCCCATTGTTAGAGATCAGAGATGAGGTGCTTTGGCAATATTAAGTATAATTTGTGGACTGCTTAACGTTAGAATCTTCAGTGACTCCCTGGAAAGGGAAGGTGGCAGGTTATGTGCAGTCTTCGGTCCTTTTCCTGTATGACATGTGGCACAAGTATGATTAAAAACAGTTACTCAATCTCTTCAACCCTTACTGAGAACCGATTTCGTGCCAGGCATGTGGGTGCAGTGGTAACCAGGACACACAGCGGCTGCTCTCTGAACTCAGCTGAATGGGTGAAGGACAGAACATTCACAAGAGAGTCGAAAGCTCCTCTTGACCCCACGAACCAGCTGTCTTTCGCTTCCTACCCAAGTGCCCCAAAAGGCAGCAGCTAGAACAACAGTCTTCGTCTGTTGCCTCAAAGAGGTGCGTGGGTCAGGACTCCTGAGGCCAGTTTGCTGGAATGCTCTGTGGGTCCTCTGAGTAGGACAAGGCATTGGGATGCAAGCGTCAGGAACGCTGACTAGGGCTGGGGATTGGATTGCAGGGCAAGACCCTCACACAGCGCTTGTCCTGCAAGGGCCTCGTCGTCTCCTCCTTTGGCCCCTCCAAGGGCTGCTCGGATGTCTGTATGACATAGATTCTCCTGGTGCAGCCAGGACCTCCAAGACCAGCCATGAAGTCATGCTGTCCTGTAGTCCCTGCCGGTTCACAGCTGGGCCCTGCTCAGTGTGTGTGCCTGGGGGTGGGGATCTCACCAGGGTGTGAGGGTCAGGAAGGAGTCCTGGGACCCAGGTCCACTCCCTCCTGTTTGGTGCATGCTCTCTGAACCTTCTCTAGAACATTCTTTTCTTTTCATCCATGAAGTTGTATCAGGATGAGAAAGTTAATACTTCCCTCAAACTCAGAGTTACTTTTTATTTCCTTTCGTTCTTTTCTATGCAAAATTCTCATGTCACTCAAAAATATGTTAAACTATAAGAAATTCAAAACTGAGGCTAAAATAATTTTCCATATATTCTTATTATTCTGGGGGTGGTTTTTCCCTAAATCAGTGATAGAAAAATATGCAATGTATCATTACAAGAAGTAGTAGTTACTAAAAATGGAAATTGGACAAGGCAGGAAAACAAGGCACTGCCTAATTACCTACATGATAGATGTTTTCTGGAATGCCTTTTCTTCTTTAATGTACATTTTCAAAATTAATGTTATTTTTGCCAAATGTGATCAAGTATTTCCTAGAGTTACCTTTTGAAAATTTGGAAAATGTTAAATGAATCTCTAGTTTGTCTTCATTGGCTTGGTCAAATAGAAAATGTCAAGAGCAGCTTTCAAATATTTAATGGATATGATTAGGTAGGAAAGGATGTGGATTTGAAACTGCTTACTTGAAAGGTAAACACATACACACAGGCACATGTGCACACAATATCACAGCCCATGCCTTTTATGAGCTTTCATTCATTTATATTCTTTGAATCATAGTCATTTAAATTATAAATATGCTATATTTACTCATTTAAATGAATGCAGTTGAATTCATATGCCTATTTGTTTTCTCATGAAACTATGAAAAACTTAATTGAGCCATGTATATAGTTAGAAGCAATGTTGAAAACCAGTGGAAAGTACCATTTTGGGATGTCTTCAACAAAACCCACACAGCTATCAGATGTCACTTCTCATCTCGTCAAAATAGGTTGTCAGTCAGATCATCTCAGGAAATAAATTAGCATAATCTTAAAGAAAAATGATGATCCCTGCTCTTTGCTTGTCCTATTGAAACTGGGGCAGAGACTATAATCTGTGTCCATAAGACAGGGAAGTCTTAGCATCTCAGTATTTCTGCGAACAATGTCTTGGGCAATCAGAATATATTTGTTTCAAGTGAAAGCTGATTGATAATTCTCAAATCATGAAATTAAACATACAGCTTAGCTTGCAATATAGAACCAGAAACAGCCCATGGTGGTAAACACCCCCTCCAGGCAACTTGTCCCAAAATAAAATTAGAAGGGCTTGGGATGGAGCCAGTGGTAGAGCTCTTGCTTATCATGTGCAAGGCCCTGGGTCTCATCATTTGCACTGCAAATATAAATTGATGGATAGATAGATAGATAGACAGATAGATAGATAGATAGACAGATAGATTAAATTACTCCAAAATCCAATACTCAATATTTTCAATGAATTCCTATTGGATTGAAAGGAAATGCCTTAGAAATGGCCTAATGTGGTCATGTGCTGAGTCAGAGCAATAAACCCTTCTCTGAAGTTAATTCCACGTTCTTGATGACGAATTGAGAGGGAGGTCCCCACACAGCATGTTAGTGAGGAGCGATGTGTTTGGGATGATGCTGGTCAGATGGACTGGAGCCAAGGAGAGGAACAGGGAACTGCAATGTAAGTTTATAGTTAGAAAGTTACACAGAAAGCATGTCATTTAGAGAGCCATTGGCAAGCATCAGATGTGTGACTCTCTGAATATATCATAATAATTTTCATAAGAAAAAGTCATCCTAAATATATATTTTAGGTATTTTAGGTGACAAGAGGAAAAAACATGTTTCACTGTAATGAATCCTAAAGATGAGGTTAAGACTATTGACTGTCATCTGCAACCTATTTTTCACACTATTTTAATAAATAGAAGCTTCTGTTTACCATAGTTCTATATTTTTGACCAATAATATTAACTTTCTGCTGTGTTCAGCCAGATTCTTTTGGTTTTTATAAATTGAAATGATGTGCTCTGTGCCTGGTGAGTCAGACCAAGTCTCCTGCTCAGGAGAGAAAGAGAGGACCGCGTTGCCCTCTTGTGGCTCTGTGGGAGACCAGGCTGAGGGCTAGAAAGGCCTGATCCGGGAGGCTCCCGCCCGGGAGAGTGGAGCTCCCCTTGGATTTGGGCTGTTCATGAGTGCCGCTGGGTCAGGTGGTTCCTTCCGTCTTCCATCCACTGTCGAAGAGGCAAAATAATGCAAAATGAGTTTGGAACCAGCATCCCAGTTCTTAGAGAATTAAAGAGTAACTAAGCAGTCTCTCAAATTGAGGTTCTCAAAAATGAGAAGTTTATTTCATGCACTCCAGCCCCTCCCAGGGTGCATCTGCAGCCCCTCCTTGGCTGTCCTCCCTGCCCCAGGTGTCCTCATCTGTGCGCAGAGTGTTCTCCTCCTCACGAACACTAAGCCGGGTGTCAAGGGTGCCGCAGGCGCCCATTCCTTAACACAGCTCCGGGAGCACAAGAAATAAAGCCAAGCATCGGTAGGTGGATGGCATCCAATTCAAAAGCTTCTGTACAAGAGAAAAGCCACAGAATGGGAGATGTTTGCCCCCTGCTCCTCAGATAAGGGTTTAATCCAGAATGTGTAAAGGACTCAAAAAACTTAAGACCACCCCCACCATGTAACCCAATTAATAAAAGGGCTAAAGAAATACAGAGGCATTTCTCAAAAGAAGAAATACAAGTGGTCAATATATGAATGAAAAAAAGAATGTCCAATATCTCTAGCAACCAGGGAAAGACAAATGGAGACTACATTGAGATTTTATCTCACTCCAGTCAGAGTGGCAATCACCAAGAGTACAAATCATAATTATTGTTGGAGAGAGGATGGGGGACAAAGGTACACTCATACATTGTTAATGGGACTGCAAATTGGTGCAGCCACTCTGGAAAGCAGTATTAAGGTTCCTCAGAAGATTAGGAATGGAACCACCATATGACTCAGCTATTCCTCTGCTTGGTATTTATCCAAAAGATCTAAAATCAGTACAGTTTAGGGATGTAGCCACATCAGTGTGTATAGCAGCAAAGTTCAAAATAGCCAAGGTATGGAAATAGTCTCGGTGCTTGTCCACTGATAAATTAATCAACAAAATTTGGTCTATAAGCACAATGGAGTTTTACTCAGTCATAAAGAAGAAGGAAGTTACTGCGTTTGTTGGTAAATGGATGAACTGGACAACATCAGCTGAGTGAAATAAACCAGACCCAGAAAGTCAAGGGTTGAATGTTTTCTCTCATATATGGAAAGTAGACCAAAATAAGGGGGAAAGAAAAGAAAGGAAAAGAAAAAAAGGAAGATCCCATGAAATACCATAGAGATCAGTAGAAAAAAGGAAGGGGATTATGGGGGAGGGAGGAGGGATGGGAAAAGGACAGAATGGTGGAATGAATCTGATCCATATCTGAATACACCTCAGCAAATCTCTCCTTCATGGACATTTATAGTATTCTAATTTAAAGAACTATAAACACATAGAGCAAGATCAACAGAGCGAAGGAAAGGCATAGGCAGAGTCAGGAGGAAGAGGGGAGGCCTAGGGACTGAACTGGAGCGAATCGATTCCCGTGTTTGTATAATTATGTCAAGATGAACCCTGCCATAACGCATGTCTATAATGAGCTAATAAAGAAAGAGACCTGGTTGCTTTTCATTTGAAATGCTTCACATTTGCTTTTCGGTAGCAATTCTTCTTTGATGAAGATAAAAGGAGGGAAGAAGGGAAACCAGCCTTCAGTGAACTACAAGAGTCGTCTCCAGGGCTCGGGCCCACGTACCTCTTAGGAACGGATTAGCGCTCATCTAGTGATTGTGTAACTCACCTACTTATGTGAACGAATCCCGAAGGCATCAGCTTATGCATTGTTAACTCAAGGCGAGGCTCAGGGAGGTGAAGTCATGACTTCAGTAAGTTCAAAGGCCAGCAGTGGGGAGCTCAGGTCCAGCCCAGATGAATTTGTGGGTGTCACTCAGGAAGAGAGTTAGATTGGTGGTCATTGGCTGAGCTGAACAACTATCTGAGAATTACAACCTTCTCTGTCCCTTTGATGTCTCCATTCCCCGTGACCCTACACTGTCGCGCCTTTCTAAACATCTTTGATACCAGATTGGCACTCTGGCCTGCACGTGAGAAGCGCCAATCCAACCAAAGCCTGGAGATCTCCCCTGGTGATTGACTGCAGGCAGCACTAAGAGCTTCCGCCTGAGTTGATGCTTCTTTCTCTGACTGTCTTTTACAATATAGATCATTGATTTATTCTGCTATTGTGATTTCATTACATGCTTACTTTGCTGCATTTCAAATGCCTAGAGGATGAGAACTTTTAGAGAGAAGTCCAGTGCCTTTCAGTGAAAGACCTGCTGGAAATAGCTTGGAATATCAGACAAATGATGTGGTGGCATGCAAATTGCAGTTTCTATTCAGGAGTGCCTGGGGCGTTCACGTGTGTTGTTTATCCTAGAAGAGTTTTAACTGTTTCAGCAGAGGCATTGCATGTCTTACCCCCAGGGAAACAGAAAATAGAAATCTCAGATATCACAGTATTGTCAGAGGATCTGATCCAAAGGAGATTTCAAGGCCATTAAGTTCCACGTTCATTGTTAAAACTTCAGTGTGCGACGGGAATTATGGGAATTATATAGGTCTGAAAGACAAAGAAATTGGGCTTCAGTTGGTCCTTAATGATCTCCTTCACACATCTCACTGCCCTGTGCAGGGGTCACACACTCAGACCCCCTCTTCAGACTGAGACATTAAACTGGAGTTCCCCAAACTTGTATCCCTGAAAGGAAAGAAGAAATGCAACTCCAGAAGTCATCTGATTAGCTGGTTTGCAAACTATGTAGGATCCTGCAATGGGGATGTTCTGGAAAGGTTCCATTAAAATTTCATTTCAAAAGATATGTTTAAATATTTCTAAAATGACAGTAACATTCTAACTCATCAGCTACTGCATTTTCCCTGACTAGTAATATAAGTCTAACTTCTGCTATTTCTGCATGGTTGAAGAATAGCCTGGAATGGAAGATGAATTACTCATCTTTGGGATTATAGTTTCTCAGAATCTCTACAATCACAAGAAAATGAAAGGAATGTTGTGGCCTAGGTAAAACCCACCTGCAGGCATACCTACTCATTTCAAAATGGCATCTTTGTCAAGACAGTTTCTTTGTTTGAATTGATGGACTCGATCCTGACAGAAGGCCTATAGGTAACCTGATGAAAAATGCATAATGAAGCACCGTGTCGTCATTTGTATTGGGGGATTTTCCTAAATTCTTATTTTGGAATTTTCCCTTTAAATGCAAAGGTTAAGGGAACCCTGAGTCAGAGAAGAAGAACTGAAATCTGGATGTCTTAACTCAAGTTTGCTGTTCTGCTTTAAAATGTGCTCCGTGATTAAAGACAGTGCTACCATGAGAGGGTGTTCCAGGAAGACGTAAGTGGCTTAATAAATGCAAACCAAAAAGCGACGAAACTGAATGTTTTTTTTTTTTTTTTTTTAACATGAATTCACTTTTGGATCTACCCAGAGAACAACCTGAACCCCATTAATCAAAGTCTGTGTTAACCTTAGTTAATTGTGACCACCGAGAATAGGTTTGTGGCTGAAGAGTGGCTGGTGGCCTACTGAGTCGGTTAGTTTCAAGATTCCACATTGTGACATCACAGGATGGAAGTCGGACTTCGAGGGAACGTGCTGGGACTCCCTGGGGGACTGTGCCACCCACTGAGCCAGAAGCAGCCTGATCTGCAGAGAGAAGGCCGTGGCCCTGGCCAGAGCCATGCTGGGTGTAGAACCCCAGTGCTCGGCCGCCTTCCGGATGCCAGCTTCCCAAGTGCCTGTGCAGGAGGCAGCAAACGGAGGTCGGGCTGTTCTTGTTGTGTCTTGCCTTCTCCTGTCAACGACACAGATTTGCACTTTCTGTGCCTGGGGCCCTTAGCCATGTAGCTTTTCCAGAGTGAAATCTGCATGTTTCCAAAGGACAGCATCCAGCCACACACTTTCTGTGACCATTTTTGTTGTTGTCGTTGGTGTTCTGCCGGCAATTCATGTTAATTTGAATTCATAAATAGTAAAAATTCATGGTAGTCTATTTATTGTTTTGTTCTTTCTTTGGTTTAGTAAATGGACGAACCAGACATTTATAACAAGGCTCCAATTAGCATTTGTCCCAAGAGTATCTTAGGGAAGACACCGCGGTTAAGAATGTGAAGGAAACATATGAACTATCATTTATTATATCTTAGCACATCAGAAAATAAGAGATGCTTTCAAGAATACACCCCATTGCAATGTTCACTACCCAGAAGGATTCTTCTCTGTAGTTTTCAACTGCCTAAGATGTGGCTAGGATCCTAAGATCAAATGCTTAGGATGCCCGCTTTCCACCAAAGTATCTACTTCTCCAATTCTTTTATTTGTAATTACGTCAGTCTTCCTTAAGTGGTAACTCGTATTCTTTAAATTTGATTAAATGAATATTGATTATGTATATACTGTGTTTCACGAGGGACACATACTGCATAGACTGATCTGATTTTAGTAAATTTTAGTACCTATACAAATGTACATACACAATGAAAAACATACAAATATTGGATTAATTAATGTTTCCTGCTTTTAGCTCTTGATGAAGAAGTTATAGGGATTTCAATTTTTTTTGTTTTTTTATTTAAATCATCTAAATTATTTGTAATAAGAAAAAGTTGTTGGAAAACATTATAAAGAAAATTTGGAATAAGTATTATAAACATTATAAAGAAAATTTGGAATAAATATTATAACATATCTAAGAAATACTTTAATATCATTGTGCATAGGTTCTATGGAAGTTTAGAGGTAGAGTACTCTGCTTTCCTTGGGAGAAAAGAGCATGAAGCAATAATTGTGAATTTTTGACAGATAAGTAGGAGTTTGCAAGTCAGCAGGTAAAGGCATTGCATTTCACGCAGGGGGACCAGAATGTGCAAATGCTAAACACTATGAACAACTAACATGGTTGCTAATGCTGGATTGCCCTCAGCCTCCAGAAGCTAAAAGCAGCAGAGAGTGGGACTTCTCTGAGAGATGTGGAGAAAGTATGGCCTTGGTTTGGAACTTCTGGCTTCCAGAACTGTGAAAGAATGAGCTTTTATTGTTTTAAGCCACCAAGTGAGTGATCGTATGTTACAGCAGCCACAGGAAACTAACATTCTGTGCCTCATAAAGCGCATCATGTGTCATACAAAGAAAAGTCTTACACTGGGTTGTTTGCGATCGATTCTACCATACTTGTGTTACACAGCTCTGACTAGAGAATAGCAATGTTTTGTGACCCAGAATCAAAGGCTCATTGACTGTTTTTTCTAAAAAATATAATGAGGAATAAAGAGTCTCATTCTATCAATTTATTAACATACTTCAAGTTCAAACCATATATTTTACATATGCAGGATTAAAATGGTCAAATATGAACATCATTCATTTTTCATCATAAGGAACCACAGTGCTCAGTACAATGTGTGCATGCTAATGCATTTTTAAAATGCAATGAACTGAATTCCTCGGGCTCAGTCTCGATCAAGTAGTTGCTTAGCCTACCAGAATGTTGGCCTAGTAGTTTGTCAATAAATGATATTCCCCCCACTTCATCTGGGAGGAAAGTTTTGAATGTCAAAACGAAACTGCTTTACTTTGGGTATGAAGTTGGACTTGAGGGTGCGCCTTGTGTCAGTACCGTCCTGCCCAGGAGCCCTTGACTGCCTTGGGTGCTTTGGGAATGTGCGTGACCTACAGGCCCAAGGAAGCCACAGGCTTGGCATGTGGGCTGCTTCCTCCCACGTGGAGCAAAACCCAGGCTGCTTTGTAGTGAGTCCCTCCCCAAGTTGGGTTCTCTAGTTGGCCAGGAGAGATGCTAATCAAGTAGGAAACTCAAGATCAGTCCATCCACCCAAGCAGGGGATGAGACAAGACTGCTCCAGCTTCTCAGCCTGAGACAGGAAGTGGAGCAGGGACCCCGAGATGGACTTCAGTCAGGTGACCTGGGCCACAGCCCCCGTGCGTCCTCAGGACAGGCTCCTGGGGCAGCACAGCCTGCAGACAGCTCTCACGGGGTGTGCTTCACACCCAGTCTGTTGTCCTGCTGATGAATTCTTGAATCAGGTTTTCATAACAGACATGGGGTGCACAGTAAGAGTTGCCCCTTCGGGGCTGGGGTGGTGGCTGGAGCACTTGCCTAGCATGTGTGAGGCCCTGGGTTCGATTCTCAGCACCACATATAAATAAAGCCTTCATCCCCATGTATCAGAGTTCTGACCAATAGGACACAAGCGAAGCGCCTTGTGGACTATCCTGAATTATCTTAATTTGGTACAAGTTTCTGCCTTTTTTTCATTCTTTCAGGCATTTGTGGAAGCAGCTTGGAAACCGAAACCAGGCGTTGAGGGTGACAGATGAACCTCGGGCGCCAACTGGGGTTCCTGATGATACGGGGCCTCAGTCAGCCCTGTCAGTTTCCAACAAACTGAGAGAAATGTTAACTACTGTATCCCTACAGTCACTAATTTGGATTTTCTGTTAACCGAGGCTTAATATTCCTTCTTAAGAAAGTCAATTGGCAGAGGTGAAGGTGTGGTCCGTGGTAGTCGCATGGGTAAACTGCAGCCTATTGAAAGAATGAAATATAGGGAAAATAATAACTGGTACAAGAATCCCTTGACTCAAAAATTAGGCTGAGGCCTTTTTCTGTGCATTCAGTCTAAACTTACCCCACACGTGCAGATCTCTCTTTGCTTGTAGGGTTAGAGTAGGATTGACACTGGAGAACTTGGTGTAGGGCAGAGACAGAGGGGAGGGGACGTGGGAAGGTGGGGTAAAGCCATGGTAATCACAGCCCCTCCAGGCTTTGACAGCTGAGGTCATTCTTGGTCATAAGGAGCGATGACTGAATCTCTCTGGGTGACCTCACGTTTTGTACTAAATGACAACCAGTAAGCATTGGGGCTTCATTCTCCTTGTGGTGCCAATCTAGATTTCGTAGAAAACTTTAGTCCTGTAGAGAGGTCCCATGAACAGGGATGCTCCCTAACCCTCTAGCCATGAGTCCCTGAATCTGCTGAAAATGGCTTTATTGTTTCTACCAAAACAAACAGTGCTATCTTCACACCTGGGGTCACACCTGCATCAGGAGGCTCTCCGTACTGCCTGCATGACCTGCTTTGTTGCATGCAGCACGCAGGAGCTGCCAGACAGCGCCCACAGGGACTCTGCAATCTCACTGCTCCTTGTGGATTGAACTTCCAGTTCATCCTGTTATAGCCAGAAAGCAATGTGCTTGACGTGCAGGGCAAGCAGTCCATGGGAAATACCTGTGCAGAACAAATGAACAAGAAGCAGGGAAAACATACACTTAGGTGAACAGTTTGGTAAGCCAGGAGGTTTTAGCTCAGGGAGGCTATTATAATATTTTTAGAAGAGGAAATGGGCAGGCAGCCCATTCCAGTCAAACTCAGTGGTGCATTACCCTCTCTGAGTTTAAACGGCACTGCAAGAAGAGGTCAGCCTTGTCCCAGGCCCCAGCACTGCTGGCAAGCAGCTTCCCAACAAGGAAAGTTCCAGAGCATGACACACCACACATGTGTGGTTTCTTTTTTCTTTTTCTTTTTTTAAAATTTTATTTAGTTTTATTTTTACAGATTGCATTTTTGATTCATTGTACACAAATGGGGTTCAGCTTTTCATTTCTATGGTTGTACATGATGGAGATTCACACCATTTGTGTAATCATGCATGTACATGTGGCTTCTTGCTACTTCTCTACTCTGTTTTCCAGAGGGGAAAACTTCAGAGAGCAAGCCCTTGAGTAGGAAGGAGGCAATAGGCAGAGATGTGTCCTAAGAAATGGGTATCCCCCTTTGGCCTGCTGCAGGAGGGAACTCAGAGCCAGAGAGCCCAGTGCAGAGGGCTGGGGAATAATGAAGACTCACGGCACCCTCCAAGTCACATCCTCCCACATCTGACATGGTCCTCCAGGCTTATAAGAAAGTCTTTCAGCTGTTGTAGCTTTTCTGCACTTTTTTCAAAGTTGATATGATCGTTTTACAATAAATCCATGTCCTTTATAACATGGGTTGGTAAGCATTTTCAAAAGAACTCACTATTGATCGTTTTTTAGGCAAAGCTATGAAGAAAAAAATTCAAAGAATTCATAAATGATGAAAAGTACCTTCTTTTTGTTTCCACGTTAACATGACATCCTCCAAGGTCAGGTGGTCCCATTGTATGAACTTCTGACAGTATCTTGTGTCTGACTTCATTTTGATGTGAAGCTTAAAATCCTTCTCCTTTAAGATGAAGTGGAAGGGAAATTTTGATTCCTTTTCTTAAAACTCATAGTACTGTATAAAAATGTGCTTATCTGTCCAAAACCACATGGTATCCTGGATCTATAAGCCATAGAATTCACTTGCTAGGCACTGAAAACACAGCAGCCTGGTGTTTCTGCCCTCAGAAGCATAAGAACAGCCCCCAGCCCAGCCCCCAACATCTGGGGAGTGTGGACACCAGGAAGAGATGGGGCAGTTGACTATAGATCCACTGTTGACCCCAGGTGACCCAAGAAGACTCACGTCTCATGGGACGCTCTGTGTGTGCTCAGCAGCCATGTGTGTGCTTGTTCACAGGAAACCTGAGCTACCCTCAGTGCCACTGAACCACTGTTGTTTTGAGCTGCTCTTGTCCCCCAGATACAACGTACAGAAGTCTTTACCCCCAGAATTTAGCAATGTGAAACCTTGCCTGGAGATGAGGTCTGTGCTCACATTACGACGAGGTCATTAGGGTGCACCCCAATCCAACATGACTAGTGTCCCTGCTTATAGAGGAAAAGCCCTGTGGAGACAGGGACATGTGGCAGAGGCAGAGATTAGAATGAGCAGCTGCCAGCCCAGGACCAGAAGCCAGGAAGAGACCAGCAGGATCCTTCCCTGCAGGCTTTCCAGGGGATGGCCCTATTAACACCATGAGTTCAGACTTGTAGGTTCCAGAACAGGGAGAGAACACATTTCTGTTGTTTTAAGCCAGCCAACTGGCGGTGCTTGGGTAGGACAGCCCCAGAGAATGAAGGAGGGCACTTTCCTTTCTCATGCACTCCGTGAGCAAAGCTATCCCCAGTCCAACTTTGCCATGAGTTGGACTTGTCTTTGTAACCATCAGTCAATATAAGGCAGGTTACACTGCATAACACGCAACCCAGAATTCCATTGCCTGAAGGAAACAAGCGTCTGATTGTCCCGTCCAGCCAGTGCAGTGCTGCAGGCAGGAAAACTTCTAGGAATCACAGTGTCTCAGGAACCTAGCCAATGACCCTGCCGATCAAAACAAGGATTCAGGATTTTCTTAGACAGGAGAAGAGGGTGTGGGAAACCAAGCAGTGACTTCAAATGCTCAGGCAAAAGTGGCATCTCCTCTTCCACTCACTACTTTGCCTGGAGCAAGTCGCTTTCCTTGCCTGGCTCCAGAACAGACTGGGACGCCAGCCGCACCACCACCTCTGCCAGCGGCTTGACTCCTTTACTCACTTGTGCCTGGGAATGGCTAGTACTTTCCATTTTCAGTGGTTGTGAAATAAGTGCAAGCTTGTAAAATCACAACAAAAACCAATTCCTTCCGGTCTCTCCCGACCCTGGGGTCTTCCCAGGCTCCGACCCCGCTGCTCACCCTGGCTTTGAGCAGTTTCCTCCCATGCTGGTTCCTCTCCTGTTCCTCCGGTGGATCTTCACTCCTTTCCCTTTTCTCTTGGCTCCTCTCTCTTCCCGAGCCTTGAATCCAGGTTCCCAGGCCACTCTCCCCACAGCGCTCTCACGGAGTGCTCTCCCTTCCTTCGTCCATCTTCGTGTGTACTAACTGTCTCTGAACACCAGAGCCCAACTCCCAATGCCCTGCTACCTGCTCCTCCTGGAGCCATCCCAGCCTTGCTCCTTCCAGGGCTTTTCCCCTACATTTTTATTGGTGCGTTAGAGTTGTACAAATTGATGGAACTTGTTATGTTTTCATACATGGACACGATACAGCCATATAATTTGGCCTATAGTCCTCCCCTCTGTGGACCTTTTACAGCAGCCTCTACTAGAAGACTTCAAGGCGTGCAGAAGTCACTTCCTTTCTCAGGCACTCTCTCAGCTCCTCCAGTTCACTAATATTTGGTATTTAAGCAATCACTGGCTTTTGTTCACCTGTGTAAGCACATTTCCACTGATGTTAGAGGTCTGGGCAATGAATCCATAAGTGGAAGATGCAATTCATTGCTGATCATCAAAGTAAATTATTTCTGTGTATGTAAGACTTGGTTGAAAAATGGAACAAGAGAATTATGGAGCCTATAGACATAAATCCAATTTGCAGGAAGTGTAGGACAGAGGACATGTTGGACAGATCTGCAGACATGCTGGAGAGTGTATGGAACCATGGGGGCAGTGGCATGCTTATTAACACAAAGGATTGGAAGCAAAAGAGACAGAGAGGATGAGGGAGAGACCAACAGAGAGGATTGGGGAAAGATAGACTTAAAAATCAACCATTTACAATGGTTGCGTTCGGATTTGAATATTAAAATTATGATATAAGAGAAATTTGATGTTTTGTGGTATTATTTAAATTTGGAGAGTGACAATAAAGGATTTGGAGGTTATATTTTCAAAAAAAAGTTTAAGATATTTTTACACAGTTAACATATTAACATAATATTTGGTATTTACTCCAAATTAATCCAGAGTGTGAAAAAGTGGTAAGGGTCCTGGTCAAACAAATGTCCTATGAATCAGAGCTGGGTGTGCCGTGTGAGGGCTCATCATTTTACTCTTTTCCTTTTATGCTTGCAAATTCCCATAACTTAAAAGACAAAAGGGTTGTCTGAACGTGGTCAATGACAGGTAAATCTCCCACAATTTTCCTTCTGGGAAAGGGTGAGATGTCTCACTATCAATTTGCCTGCAACTGGTCTCCAATGGATTTTTGCTTTGGAAGTGAAGAATAATAGGATTTGAGGCCAGAATTCCTTGGAGATTCGAGCACTCTAGCTTAGTGGAGATGGTGTTGCATTTCAAATCTAGTGTAGACTCCAGTATGCTATTGCATCAGAAACGACTGGTAACTCCAAGCAATTTTCCTCTGACTCTGACTCATTTGTTTCAGTGTAATGTGTTGACTTATGAATGCATACAAGTGCCTACTTTTATTGTCTCTTTATTAGCACCATGGCAGCCATCATCAAGGTAATTATTTCTGTTGCCCTGCATCTAATTGTAACTCGGCTGCGGCGTGTTGCCACAAGTCATTTGCAGATCCTCACGTCTAGGCAATAGTATAACCATGTTTGTTGTCCTCCACTTTAAAAATCAATTTCTCCCTTGTGCCCATAGTGAAAATGATTACACATTATGTAAATGCAAGTTTTATCACGACAGCGGAGCAGGCCTGATGTGGCATAGTAATTCACTCATTCAAGTGCAAATGAACAAGCTGAATTGAAGGTGGCCGCTGCTCCCTTCTGGTGCTGTGGTCCCGGTGCTTATGCTCCATTTGGAAGGGAGACTGACAAAGAATTTTTAGAGTCCTAAGGGCATTGTGATTTAAAAGCCACTTAAAAAGTGATTAAATTGTCATACCCTAGAGGTGGCAATATTTTTTGTTTTTATTTGGTTCCTAAAAAAAAGAGAGAAATTGCCACTGAAGAGAAATAAATGCCAAGGGAAAGAAGGAAGGGGGAGGAAGGAGGGAGATAAGGAAGGAGGGAAGAGGAAGAAACAGCTTTCAGAGACCAGAACTTCATGATTTTTGTTACAAATATGACATAAATCCTTAATATCTATTAAACTAAGAACTTTTAAAGGCATATTGTATTTTCCTCTTTTATAAAGTGACCTCTCTGCAGTTATTCAATCTTTAGGTGTACATATACCCAAGTAAAGCATCATTCCACTTTTAACTCTGAGAGAGGAGAAGGCAGACCCATCCTCACTGGGACCTCAGGAGGCTGGCAGCAGTGCCAAGACAAACTCGGAGCCGATCGGTTAGAACACACGGCCATCTGTGGGTCAAGTACATTCAGGAGACAGGCCACGAGCAGTGTATGTGTCCAGGGAGAAGTCCCCGCGGGAGAAGCAGGAGCAAGATAGAAAGAGGAGTTCCTTCCGGAAGAAAAGAGAAGAATGGGCCACAGGAGAGGCAGCAAAGTGACAGGGACCTGGTAGGGGCTCAGGACGTGATGTGGGGATCTTCGGGACCTGCTGGATGTGGAGAAGATGAGCTGAAAGAAAGACTCTGCGTGACAGTTCAGGGCTTCCGAAACTCTCCAGCACTTTCAGCCAGTGTTAGAATCAAGAAGTAACCAAAAATGACATTGTGAGCATGTGCTTTTGCGGTTGAAATGCTCATAAGGGATGGAAGTGGCCCGTGACTGTCACTTCCCCTGGCTGCTGTGTCACTGAGTTTAGCCCTAAAGAACTGTGTGTAAGTAGAAGTGTATGTCACACACAAGGTCAGCATCCACCATCCCCTCTTCACACTCTCCACCTCCACGGTGGCCCAGGTCTCATGGGGGTGCTGGGGAACAGGCTTGCCTGACACATTGGTGATGCAGGTTGCAAAGGGAGACCTTGGGCCTGAGATTTCTGACACTGTGTTTCCACAGCTGTTTTCCAAGAGTTCGTTTCTAGGAGTTTCTGCTTCAGGCTTCCCCAAACAGTAAGGTCTGTAGCTTCCAGCAGTTCAATTACTTGTCCACACTGCTTAGCCTGAGGTCAGCCAACCACATAGCCAACGTACGAGGGTGCAGATATTTCTGAGAGGAGTCTATTTCTGAGCATTTACTCTCTGCACACACAGCAAAGCATTTTTGTCTGTGTCTCACTGAAGCTCAAATTCCTTGTGTGACAGATTCCATTATTTCCTTCTCTTGGTAACTGGGGACAGAAATGTCCAATCATTTTCTGAAGGTAACAAAGCAAGCAGGAACTAAATCTAAGCTGTCTGCTCTAGTGTCACCACCTGTAACAAGTACAGTTTCTCTCTCTCTCTTTCTCTGTCTGCATATATATATATATATATATGTATATATATGTATATATTATACATTTATATTATACACACATGTATATATTTTACATTTAGGTATGTAAGTTGAGTAGGTGCATGCAAAGATGCCCATGTGTATAATATGCATGCGTATGAACATATTTTAGTGCACAGAACAAATGGCATGCTAAAATCATCATCTACCTAACCTCGATATGGTCCATGCAGATTACAGGTTGGGGAGAGCCTCCAGGTGGCTGCTAAAGTATCAGTGAGCCACACGGAGCTGTTTATTTGAAAATCCCTGGAAAGTGGTCCATTAAACCTAGTTCTCTAATGTATGCCCACATATTATTGCATGGCTCTCGAAAGAAGCCTATGGAATTATTTGCCATTATTATCTCCAATTGATATCTCAACTCATTGGCGGTAACATTCATTCTTTGTAGGATTGAATGAAGTACTGTGGAGAAAGTAAAAGGGATCCTGATCTTAAAATGTCCTTCCTCTCCATTTATTTGTCCAAACGCTTCAAAGCTGCTCCCTGGTCCCTCAACTAGGAGTCCTCTCTCTCTCTGAAGACCTGCCACACTTTTTTTTTTTTTTTTTTTTTAACGAACTGTCTCTTGAGGTGGCTATTACATTTCTGTACTATGTTATATCTCTTACACGCTACATTGAATTTCAGGCCACTGTGTATCTGATCCATCTCCCGCCCCTCACGGTGCACACTGAGGAGGCTGCTGAGGCTTTCTCTCCATATCTGTCTAAGCAGCAGGAGGGGAGAACTGCACAGGCTGAGTGAAGTAGAACCAGCGCATTTTGCATGCCTGACATTTGTTTTCAAAGTTGTTCAAAGGCCACCGCCATTTCTCATGGTGAGTTAGACAACTTGATTGAAATGTGCTGACCCTTGTGGATTTGACCGTGCAGTCCACGTCCTCATCCACCCTTGTTAACAAGAGAACTTTTCTGAATTTTATTTGCTTTTGTTTTCAGTCAAAGCATGCACTTCAAATAACACTGAAGGCAGTCACTGTTGGAAGTCACTGGATCCCCACAGCTTTGTCCTGGGGGGTAATATGTGTGGTCATATCTCAGCAAGGAGCAAGGGCCTGTGATGAATAGAGGGAGGTACGAGGTGGTGGCACTAATACATTCTAGTCTGTGTCTGCAGAGCACAGACTAACTCCAAGGAATAAAGGCACCCAGATCGCAATTTTGCATTCCCAGCAACTTAAGGTTCCTAGGTAGATAAATGGTCATCTAAACCAAAGCGAGTTTCAGCAAACGACTTTGTTACTGAACTCCCTAGAGAACTGAACTTCTGCTTTGTTGTGTTCCCTCAATATTTTGACAATTAATTGAACATCTTGGAAATGTGGTAAGTTGATTCAGAAAGAGATGTAGAGGCTAATGTAGATCGCCTTTGAAAACCAAACTGTAAGCATGAGCCAGTCCTAAAACAGTGACTTTCTGAACGGCGGTCACACCCATGGAGTTTCAGTGAAAATGGGTGTTTTCTGAGGCATTAAACTCTCCTGACTATATCCGGATGGGCATCATTGTGTCTGCTTGGGGGCTCATGAAGGAGCGGGCCCCCGGATCCCACCTCACAGGCTCTTAGAAGGGTGACAGCTTGGCATGATTGGCGGTCCTCTCGACAGAAGTTAGCAGCCCGCCATCCCAGGTTTCTCCAGAGTTTCTAGGGACCAGCCTCCTGGACGATGACCAAATGCACTCGCATACGTGGCTGAGGAAACAAACGCCCTAAGGTATTAGAATCTTTAACTTCACTCTTCTCATTTCTCAGTCAACATTTTCTGCACTGGTATCTTTTTTGCAAATCTTCAGAGTAAATACTCTCTAGACTCTGACATTGCTTTGCCAAATTAATGAACACGAGACCAGTGCTTCTCGAGCCTGAGCTGGAGCCTGATGCCCACGCAGCCCTGCCCAGCACGCCATGACTTTGCTGGGCCCTCCTCATGCCTCCTTCCATGAGGCTGCTCCCAGGCCTCGCTGTGTGCTCTATTAACGCTTCCTCTCCTGGGCTGGCGGCCTATTCATTAGAGTTTACAGACCTAGGCATGTGAGGACAGTTGCTGTGAGACCTGTCACTTCACTGTGACCCTCCCCCAGTCCACACGGGGACCTGGCCCACACACGTGACTCTGCACAGGCAGAAACAACGAAGAGCAGGGACTTCACCCCGACGCCCACCAGCCCTCCCTACCAGCAGACAGGCCAGAGGTCCTCCCTGCTGTGGCCTGCTGGAGTCCTTGGTCTTCTCCTCGTGCACCATGGAATCCTGGGGTGGGGGATTAGGTTCTCTGCTCTCTGCTTTCTGGAATCTTCTTTCTCCAGAGGAGTTGCTGCAAGGCCCTGGCCATTGCAGATGTGAAGCCAGAACTCTTCGGTGGCTTTCACACAGGCAAACACCCACGCTCACAGTTGCCTGCCAGGATGTTGAGGATCCAAAAGTCTCAGAATGAACCACAGAGAGGAATTCCAAACTCTCAGTCCCCAACTCCTTCTGAGCAGCCTCACCTGCAAGAGGCCCTGCTCAGTAGAGTACCCAGCAGTTCTGAATTCCGACTTTCTTCTCTGTTCTCTCCTCACTCTGCCTCTTCTGCTCTTCTTGCTCTCTCTTGGCTCAGGAAACCCAAACACCCACCTCATGTTGGATAAAGACGTTCACTCTCTAGTCCTGTCTTCCTGCCACCATCCTTGCTGGCTAAGGATGCCTTTTATTTGACTCTCTCATCTCTACAAGTTACAGCTATAAAAGTTCATTAGTTAAGTAAATAAAACAAAATTACATTTATCTCACAGCTACAAACATTTCTTTTAAGTTAAGTTGTGGTGGATAATTAGCAGGAGACCCAGGTTCTGACTTCCATCTGAATTTGAACAGAAATTCCTCCTTTTATGGTGGGACTGAACCTAGGCCTTGGATGTGGTAGGCTAGTATGCTACCTCTGTGCTCCATCTCTAAACCTTTTATTTCTTTAAATTTTGAGCAGGGTCTCTCTATGTTGCCTTGAACTGTGGTCCTCCTGCCTCAACCTCCTGAGTAACTGGGAATATAGGCATGAGCTACCATACCTGATTGATAGTCTTCCACTTTTTTAAAGTATATTTACTAACATCTATCAATTTACCAATACCAATTGACATGGTATTCCTGGGTGACAGAGTAGCCCACCCAGTGACACCAGCACAGTTTGTCAGAGCGAGCACCCCAACACCTCCGACACGCGGATTCAGTCTCTGTTGCTGTCCAATGAAATCCTCACAAAATTTGTAATTTAAAACGACAAAAATGCATTATCTCACAGTTTGGGAGGTCAGAAATCCTCAATGACTCAGTTTATAGTGAGCACATCTTTACTCTCATCTGACCATTTTATCATTAATCTGAACAGAGTACAAGTACTTTTTTTTTTTTTCTCTCTCTCTCTCTCTCTTATTTTCAAAAAGTTTTTAAAAAGAAAGCTTTTGGCTAGATCCCCTTGCCGGATCTCAGGTGGGAGTACATCTTGTTAACAAGGGCAGGTGTCCGTGGACAATGTCCATGTGCAAGGAACTGAATGCTGTGTCCTTCCCGGCTCTGAATGTGGAAACGCTGGACCCCATGTAGCAGTGCAGGAGGTGGACTTTCCATGGGGTGAGGACATGAAGGTGGGACACTTGTGAATGGAATTAGTGCCCTTCTGGGAAGACACACCTGAGCTTCCTTGCTGTCTTCTTGCCACGTGAGGACAAAATGAGAAGGTGGCAGTCTGAACCCAGAAGAGGAACCTCAGTAGGACCCAACCCTGCAAGCACCCTGATCTTGGACTCCAGACTATGAAAAATAAATATGTACTATTAAAACCACCAACCTATGGAATCTGCTACAGCAATGCAGATTGACTAGATTCCCATCCTACAATCTCCTTTATGATTTTTTTATTGTGATAACACTTCACGTGAGATCCACTGTGCCTGATAGGTTTCTAAGCGCACAGTACAACCTTGCTCACTGTGGGCACAGTGTTGACAGCAGATCTCTAGAACTGACATTTAACACCAACTCCACAGTTGTCCCTTCTTGTAGCATAATTCCTAAAATAGACCAGCATGAACAAAGGTTTACCGGCAACTGACAGCTGTTTCAGCAACAAAGGAGAATTTGATGGTCACTGATATTTAAGAAATCAAGACTATTTCCGGACCAGGTGTGGTGGTGCATGTTCGTAATGCCAGCTACACAGGAGGCTGAAGCAGGAGGATCCCAGTGTAGTGAGATCCTATCTCAGAATAAAAATTAAAAGACCTGGGGATGTTGTTCAGTGGTAGAACACCCCTGGGTCCCATCCCCAACTTGGGACGTGGAGTTGGGGACAGTGTTTCCATGCAGCACAGAGTCATTTAATGGACTGCTGATGGGCAGAGTAGAGTTCTCGGCAGCAATTCCTTGGTGGTCTCTATGGGCCAATGGAATGCAGCGTGGTCCTGGGGCCAGAGAACCAGTATCAACTGCTGTCACTTGGGATGTCATTAGAAATACAGTTTCTAACCTCATACCAAACATACACAGTCAGCAAGCCCAGGCATGCAGTCAAAATTCTGCATTATCAAGCCCTCTGAGTGACTCTGATGTAGCTGAGAACCTCAACCATAACCTCACGATTCTCACTGCAAATAATGCCTTCCCTAGGGAAGCATCCAGGAAGAAGAGAACGGTGAAGACTATTTTAGTCAGCATCTTTCACTGCTGTAACCAAAAGATCTGGAAAGAATAATTTTAAAGGAAACGTTTACTTGGATCTCACAGTTTCAGAGGTCTCAGTCTGTAGACAGCCAACTAAATTCCTCAGGGCCCGAGGTGAGGCAGAGCATCAGGGCAGTAGAGTGTGGTGGAGGAAAGTATCTCAGGACATGGAACCAGGAAGCAGAGAGAGTGCCCTCACCATGACACAGCATCTCCCTCAAGGACCTTGCTGGCTGTGGAAGACTGTGGAGGACTCTTCCATGTCAACACAGACAGAAGAGGCTTCAACTGCAGAGCCTCGGAGATGCGCCACAGGACTCGGATCCATGGTTTGGACATTTGGAGCCCATAGAATATGTTCTGATGAGTTTGGCAAAGAAGCTGGTGAGGAAGGAAGGAGGTGAGGTTGCAATTGCTTTTCTGCTTCAAAATATCTGACTCAGATTAATGGGAACATGCTCATGAAATCCCAGATCACAGTTATGATTCCCGATGTCCCTAAAAGTCAAATGTTCCTCTGAGGCCTTGATCCACTGTGGTCAGTATACGCTATTGGAGGGACTCTATCACCTACCACATATAGCTTGCTTTCCCATTTGCCAAGGAACAGGAAGTAAGAGCGCTCCTTGGGTGAGTGAGCAGGGTCTCTGGGGCTCAGAAGCTTTGCCCTCACAACTTACAGAGGAAGAGCTGGATCCAAAAAGAAAGAGAAATTTGTTTGAAGAAAATGGCAATGAGCAGGGTGTATTGTACCAACCTTCCATGATCTAAAATGTCATCCTGCACATATTTACAAAAACCATCGTTAAGGAGTTAAGTGCCCACTTCTGAAAATGCCTGGCTTATCACTAAATGAAATAAAGGAAAATCCTTCATCAGTGCTTAAGGAAAATAATGTCACATACATTGAAAATTATTCCAAGAAATTTAACGCATTCATTGATATCTATTGAAGTGCTAAAGTTGATTCTGAATAAACTTACTCTTCCAATGCCACTGAAATATGCCTTTAAGAAGTGCAGTAATTCATAACTTATGAGTTAAATTAGATGATTTTATCTATAAAGTACATAGTTATCCTATTACCAACTTCTTTCTGAAACCCCCCCTGAGTATTCAGCCACCCAACCAAATATTGAGGCACTCTTGGATGTTTCCAACAGAGGTGCAATAAAGGAAACAAGGTTCAAAGCCAGCTCCAGCCTCAGGGCAATTGAGAAATGCTTCCAGATAATTAAGTGCAACCAATAAAATAGCTGGAGTTTTCTGGGATGGATGTCTAGGAAAGAGTGTCAGCCAAGAGTGACACTTCTTGGAATCAGGAGTGCTTCTGCCTTTTCTCCTGCACTGGGGAGTGACAGGCGGTGGGAATCCAGCCTGGGGTCCCTGTGGCTGCCACCTGCAGGAGCGCTCCTGCTGGGGCCTTTGCCTCACAGCCACCGTGCATTTTAGAAGCTTGGAACATTTCGTGGACAACCAATAATTAACTCTTATCATCACACACACTCAGCGGACTTTGTTGAAGTTTCACGTTTGTACATTGTTATTAGCGCGAATACAATATTTGCAGCCACTTACAGAGGTATGGCTAATAATTAGAAAGTCTTTTTGTATCTGCGTTTATGCTCTGCACTATTAAACAAGAGCCTGGGAAAGACAGGCTCATGCGTTCAGTGCCGGGTGCTTCACGCTCATTGTGACTTGATGTAGCTAGGTAGCCTGCCCGTGGAAGAGGAGGTGATGGAATTCTAAAATAGGCTGTGTCCTAGCCGAATAAGTAGACTGATTTAACTTGCAGTAATTACACGGGCTATTGTGTGCACTTGTTTAACTCAAAACATGGCTGGATGTGGGCTCTGCTGGAGAGGCGTGGAGTCTGGACTTGGTCACTTCCTTTCCAGCAAAGGAGGCCGAGGATGTGTAATTTCACAGGTGGCACAGAAATAACGCCATGGGGTGGCTGGGATTCCCTAGAGGCAATGGCCACAGGCTGCCCCAGATCTGAAAGAAGTCACCTGGAGAGTCTCCCTTCTCCATTCCTCTTGGCCAGGAGTCTGCAGAACTCAAGTGTCCAGAGCCAGGGCCACATATGGCTTTCATGGATTCTTCTCCATAAAGTAAAAATCATGTCACGACTGCATGGGTGTAGAGATGAGTGTGATCCAGGAGAGATCACATCCACCAGTTTATGATGAAAAAGGAAGGAAGTGGAACCCTAAATGGGAAGAATTTAGGAAGACAGCTAACCTAATCCTGAACGTAGGGTTTACTGTGACACATTTGGCCCTGAGCCGCGATGCAGTACTGAGCCACGGCAGACCTTGGAATCTGCAGTGTGCCTGTGAAGTAGACACTCCAGGACCCTCCACCGAGGAGACCAGTCCCCAGAGGTGGGCAGCAGAGCCACCAGAGGGTTCAACGCTTCTGAGTCCACGCTTCTACCCACTCTTCTTGATTCAGAAACTAAAGGCACACAGTTCCCTGAAGCCCAGGAACTTAGTCATTTTTCAAGTAACCATTGCTTTCCTATTGAGATCTGGCTGAAGGCCCTCAGACAGTGCTACATTACTGATGGATTCCAGAGAGCACTTAGCTTCATCCCCTCCCTCCTGTTTTCCTTCTTTTTCCCCATAGAAGAAGGGCCTCTCCCGGAGAAGTCTGGCAGGCAGGGTAGGACTCTGCACAGAGGGACTGTTGAGAGGGGCCTGCCTGAGCCACTGCTCCCGATTTCCCTTTTCATGGGAGATGCCATAGTCCTATTTCCTTGAATGCTTTCACTGGTATGGGAGAGTCTCTAATTTTAAAATTCTGTTTCTGGGCTAACCATAAAGCAACAATTTACACTGCTCTTATGTGCCTGTGGGTAATAGATCCCTCTCTTGAATCGTTAGTTACAAAATAAATGAGCTTTTTGAAAATTCACTTTGCTAAAAAACAAGTACTGTAAATTACTGCCTTAACAATTTAAGAGCATAGTACAGTATTTTAAAATTGTATGCACATTATTGTTCAATGCATCTCTAGGAATCTTCCACCCTGTGAGACTGGAGCAGCAAATCCCTACCCCTCCCCTCTAGCCCTTGACTATCAACACCATTTTCTATTTCCATTATCATCTGCCATATATTCATGGCATATGTAATTATTAGTCTTTCTGCAATCGTCTTTATTTCATCAGTATAATGTCTTCAAGGTTTGTTCATATTGTAGAATATGCCTAGATTTTCTTCTTTTTTTAGGGTTGAATAATGTCCCATTTTAAGTATATACCACATTTTCTTTATCCGTTTGTCTGTAGACATTTAGATTGCGTCTATTTCTTAGCTATTTTGAATCATGCTGTAGTGAGTGTGGGAGTACAAAGATCTCTTCAAGATTCTTCTTTCAATTATTTTAGATATACACCCAAAAGTGGCATCGCTAGATCACATTACAGTTCTGTGGACTGAAGATTGATTGATGCGATACTGGAAACTGAACCAAGTACCTCGCACACCCTCAGTGAATATTCCGCTACTGACCAATATCCCTTTCTTTCCTTTTTTAAGACAGGTTCTCTCTAATTTACCCAGACTTTCCCAGCCTCCAGAGAAACTTGGGTTCTAGGCATGTACCACCATACCTGGCTTATTTTTAATTTTTTGAGGACCCTGCATACTGTTTTCCATATTTGGTAATGATTTCCAATCCCACCACCCCAATGCAAAATGTCTCCAATTTCTCCTCACCCTTGCCCACATTAGTGTTCAGCCTGTGTGGTGGTATCTGTGAAGGGACATGAAGTGGTATCTCATAGTGATTTTGATTGGCATTTCCCTAACAGCGAGTGGCATTAAGTATCCTTTCAGGGGCTTGTTTGGCCATCTGTGCATCTTTGTGAGAGGAACGTCCATTCCAGTCAGTCAGTTCTCCATTTGTTGCTTGGGTTCGTTTTGTCGTTGCTGCTGTAACTGATGTGTAGGATTTTAAGAATGTGTTCAAGAGCGCTCATGAAAACAAAGCATCTGCAAATATCTTCCTCCATGCCGTAGGCTGCTTCTTCACCGTTGATTTTTACCCCAGCGCAGCAAAAAGGTTTTAAGATTAGCGTAGTTGCATTTGTCTATTTTGGGTTTGTTGCCCGTGCTTTGGGGGCCATATCCAAGAAATCACTGCCTGCTCAAATGTGATGAAGTCTTTGCCCTAAATTGTCTTCTTGGAGTTTTATGGTCCCAGCCAAGATGTTTAGGACTTTAACCCATCATGAGTTAAATTTTATACATAGTTCAAGGCAAGGGTCCATGTTCCTGCTATTGCAGGTGGATAGACAGTTTTCCCAGCACCGTGAATTGATGAGATTCTTTCCCTGTGGTGAAGTGCGGGCCTGCTCGCTGAAGGTCGTCTGATTGCATAGGAGAGAACTGATCTCTAGTCTCTCTATTCTGTTCCCCTTGTCTATGTCTGTCTGTGTGCCAGCACCACAGTTTGGGTTTATGTACCTTTTTCATAGTTTTTGAAATAAGGAAGCATGAGGTAGCTGGTTTTCTTCTTTTTATTTCAAATTGTTTGGCTAATTTAGGGTCCTTTGAGATCCATATGAATTTTAGGATTTTTTTCCTATGTCTGTAAAACATGCTATTAGGGTTTTGATAGGAATTGCATTGAATCTGTAGATTGTTTTGAGTCATACGAATGTTTTAACAATGCAAGTCTACCAATCCACGAACAAGGGACATTTTTCCATTCACTGATGTCTTCTTTCACTACTTTCTGCAATGTTCTGAGGTTGTCAGCATACAAGTCTTTCACCTCCTTTGTTAAATTTATTCCTGAGTGTGTGTAGATGTCTAGGGGAGGGGGCATGTTTGATGCTAGTGCAAATAAGATTGACCTTTTAATTTCCTTTTCAGATTGTTACAGCAACTTAGTTTTGAGGGTTGATTTTGCATCCTTAAACATTGCTGAATTTGTTTACTGGTTAGTTCTAACATTTTGTGGATTGTTCAGGGCTGTTTCACATGTAAGATAATTTTGTCTGTGAATAGAGATGATTTTACGCCTTCATTTTCAATTTGTCTGATTTTTACTTATTTTTCTTGCCCAAGTTTCTGGTCAGGCCTTCCAGTACTATATTAAGAAGAAGTGAGAATGGACATCCCTTGGCTTGTTCCCGATATTAGGAGAAAAGCATTCAGGTATTTGTCACAGTATGTGAATCACCTGCGGGCTTTTCATGTGTGCCCTTTGTTATACTGGGCATTTTATTCCAATCTTAGATTATTGGGCTTATTTTTTTCCCTATCATGAATGGGTGTCGAATTCTGTCAAACGGTTTTTCTGCATCCATTGAGATGATGATGTGATTTTGTCCTTTGTTCTGTTAATGTGGTGTATGACATTTATTGCAGTTTGTATGTTAAATAATCCATGCATGTCAGGAATAAAGCCAGCTTGGCTATGCTTTATAATCTTCTTAATATATTTTTGAATCTGATTTGTGATTATTGCATTGAGAATATTTGCATCAATATTCATCAGTAATATAGGTCTATAATTTTCCATCCTGATCATTTATTTGTATGCCTTTCAAACTGGAATAATGTTGGTCTTATAAAATAAGTCCAAAAGAATTCCCTTCTTTTTACTTTTTTTGAGCAATTTGAGAAACATTGACAATTCTTCAATACTTCCTAGAATTCTTCAGTGAAGCCATCCAATCCTGGACTTTTATCTGTTGGGAAGTTCTTGGTTACTGATTTAGCCTCCTTACTAACTGCAGGTCTGCTAAGATTTTCTACTTCTTCATAGTTCAGGCTTAGTACATTGCATGTTTAGGAATCTGTCCGTTTCTTTAGATTTCCAACTTGGTGGCACATAATTCATAAGAGTCTCTTCTAATTTCTGGGGTGTTAGTTGTAATGTTGCCTCTCCCATTTCTGATTATAGTTACTTGAATCTTCTTTTCTTGTTAATTAACCTAGCAATGTGCTTTTCAGTTGTGACTGTAATGTTTTTTGATTCATTCTTTCCTCTTATTTTTCTGTTCTCTGCTTTGTGGATTTCTGCTCTAAGCCTTATTCCTCCCTTCTGCTAACTTTGTGTTTAGCTTGCTCTTATTTTTCTAGTTCCTTTAAGTGTGTCGTTAGATTGTTCAGTGGGGATCTTTCTTCTTTTAAATGCATACTCTGTACACTGAATTTCACTCTATACTATGAATTTCACTCTTTGTACTGCTTTTGCTGCATCTCATAAATTTCAGTAATGTTGTCTTTTCCTTTTCATTTCTTTATTTTACTCATTCATTGTTCAAGTGTGCATTGTGTGATTTCCAAGTATTTGTGAATTTCTGTTGACTTTGACTTTGATTCCATTGTGGTTGATAATTGATAGGATTTCAGCTGTCTTGATTTCTCAGGACTCGTTTGGTGGTCTAACATGATCTAGAGAACATCCTGCATGCCCTTGAGGAAATGTGCATCTTATTACTGTTGGGTTGAGAGTTCTGAATGCATCTGTAAGGTTCAATTGGTTGACGTTTTCTAGGCCTGCCTCCTTGCTGGTCTTCTCTCGGACTGTTCTCTTCATTACTGGCAGTGGGGTGTTGACATCCCTGTTTCTGTACTACTATTTCCCCTTTGATTCTTCCAGTGTTTGCTGCATGTATTTGGGTGCTCTGTTGTTAGATGCAAATGTGTTTCTAATCACTTTGTTTTCCTGTTGAGTTGAGCTACTTCCATCATACACTGTCCCTCTTCACCACCTGTGAGTTTCTGTCTATCATGTGTGGTATAGACATGACTACCTTGCCTCTTGGTCACCATGTACATGGAATCTCCTTCTTTCCCTCCTTCCACCATCAGCCCAGGCACCTCTTCATCTAAGACAGGTCTCTTGACAATGTAAGGCTGCATCTTGTTTATCTTTTCAGCTGCTCTGTCTTTGGATGGGTGAGTTTAATTCAATTACATTTAACATAGTATTGGTAGAAAGGAATGTATTATTAACATAACATTTGGTTTGAAGCTATTTTTTCCCTCTTTCCTTCTCTTGTTGCTCTTCGTTTCATTACTTTTTCTATGTTGACATGCCCTAATTCCTTTTTCATTGTCTTTTCTTTATTTAGGCATTTTATTTGTTGTTATCGTGGAGCTTACATAAAACATCTTATGGTGATGACAAGCAATTTCAAGTTGAAAATAACTTCAATTGTTTTAGAAATCGCTGTTCCCTGACACCTCCCCAGCCTTTCCAAGGCCATGCATGGCGTCTCTGAGGCTGTGTGTCTCTTCCAGTGTAGCTCTTCTCCCTGTGTGTGCCTAACATCAGCACCTTATCTGCTTTCTGGGCTCTTCGCAGAGGTATTTTGTTTGCTATATTATTGTGAGAACAAGGAATTCCTTTTCTGATATCTTATTGATAGTCTGAGGGTTTTAAATTATTTTATAACATTTTAATAGAGGAATCAACCAATTAAAACATACTTAAGAACATGTTTACTGCTCTTTGGTTCTTTTTGTTGTTCTCTTTCTGCATTTTGTACATTTTATATAAAGATCATGAGCATTCATGGACTCTGTTACCTGTGGTTGTTCCTGAAACCAACTCTTGATGAATATCAAGAAACTATGGCATAAATTGTATTTAATGTGTATATCATATACACATTATAGACCTGTACATATACATACATATGTATAAATGTAAGTTTATACACATATACATCAGATACTATATACAAAATTATATATATAATTTCACATATATACACATACACTGTAGATAATAAATCTTGTGTTATTTCAATCATTTCACAGATAAGTTAAGCAAAGCACAGAGAAGCCAAATAAGTTTCCCATGGGCAAAAAGCTATAAGTAAGATGACTCTGAACTCAGAAACTCTTACTCTAGATCCCACAGTCCTAAGAGGACACAATGCATTAAGTGGTTGACTTACACACATGCACACAAACACACACAGACATACACAGTTTGTATCACTCTGCATAAGCTCTTTATTATGCTTTTGCTTTGTGTCGAATGTTGTCAACCATGGAAGTGAAAAATGCTTCCCCACACGGGAGTTCTGCTCTCTTATGTAAGGTTTGTGCCAAGGGAGGCTCACGCAAAATACCTTTGTCAGTTCAGAAGCCTCCTGTGTCTCTTGATTGACACATTAGGCCTCCTCTCAGAGGCCCCGATGCTGCTGGAACCATCGTCGTTTTGATATGTATGGGCACTCCAGGAAAGTAACACTGGAAGAAGGAAAAATTGGGCAGTAACCATACTTTTCCTGAAACTTTCCAACTAACTTTCACTCTACAAATCAGCTGCAGTTCTGTAGAGCCAAGCCCACCAGCTCAGTTCCTTCTGGTACGCAGGACTATTACTGAGTACTTGTTTCAGGAGTGCAGAGGTGGGGTTCAGGAGGTGTCCCGCTGAGCCCAAGATGGGGCAGAAGGTTTGGGAAAACAGCACACTTCATTAAAATTAAATCTGTGAGGCAAATAAGTCAGGAATATAAGAAAACATGAAAACATAAAGCTCAAATTGGAACAAGACTTCCAATGACCTCAGTAGAAATGAAGAGGAGGTAAGTCGGCCGCGGGGAGCTGCGTGGCCTGGAACCTGCAAACCAGGCGGCTCCATTTGTGTCCCACTGGCAGTGACACAGTAAGTTCTCTTCCCACAAACGTTCCCTTCTTCTCACCCTCTTTTCTAGATTATTAAAAGAAAAGAAAGTAAGACATTTTCAGCAATGCACCTGAAAAGAGGGAAAAGTAGAAGACTAAGGAGTCAGTGTGGCAGTGGTGCCTGGGGACACCAGTCTCTAGCAGGTCCTGACACAGAGGGATAGGGACCTAGCATGTTCCTCCAACAGATTCTTCAGGGCAAACCGGGAACAGCGATTTAATGTCGTCTAGTCTCAAAGGGCAAGCAGAGATGACCCAGGAATAGAAATTATGAAAGAATTGAGAGAGAAAGTTTATTTTTTAAGCATTAAGATAAAATGTAGAGTGGAACACAATTTGAAAATGTTTGCATATATGTGTGTGTGTGTGTGTGTGTGTGTGTGTAGTAGACACATATATGTACACGTGCATGTGTGTATGTATGCACAAATACACAGCAGATCCATGGAATAATATTCCTATTGATTACAAACTTGTAAAGGACAGAACTGTGATATCTTCTGACAAGAGTGTGACCCTATTTAGGGATGAAGGAGAAAGGAGACAACTCATTCTCCGAAACTGGTGTTTACCTTAGCGGAGTGCTGAAAAATGGCTTATGTATGGAAGCACTTTTTGAAGAAAAAAAGTGATATGTCTTGTTCAAGGTTATATAACCTTCTAGTTTCCCAAAATTTGAATGTGACAGAGTATGTCATGACTACCATCAATCACCTCTTTCTTTGTTTCCTTTGGGTTTGATTTTCATACAGCATCTTTGGAAAATCCAAGGTCAGTGCTTCTCAATGTGCAGTGCATGAACCAGTAGCATCAGGATCAAAGCAGGGTTGATAAAATGCAGCTGCCCAGGCCCCACCTTGCTCAGTAAACTCTCCAGGTGACCTGCATGCACTTCGGTCTGAGGAGTGGTGCCACAGCAGGTGGGCTTGGGCCCCACCCAGCATCCTGCCTCCTTCCTCAGGGACCAGAGAGACTTCTGTGAACAAAAACAAGATAAAAACTCAAGACATAAGTTGCAAATTATTTCATTCTGGTTACTAGACGCCTTGTGCATTTAGACCCGACTCTGTTTTGTACCTGTATCTTAAAAAAAGACATGGGTCAAAGAGGTCTTATGCTGCACAGAATCAGATAGTTTTGTTTTATTTTTTGTTTTTGTTTGTTGCTTTGTTCGTTTTTGTGGTGCTGGGCATTGAACTCAGGGCCTGACCCAGACTAGGCAAGCACTGTGCCACTGGTCTATGTCCCTAGACTGCATCGGGTGCATTTCAACAAATTTTCCTTTAAGCCTTAAAAACGTATTATTTAATAGTAATAGTAGCTGATCTCAAGCAGGGCTTAGTAACTGATAGGGACCTTTCTAGGAGCTTTGCACAACATAAATAAATCTAATCCTTATAACATACTGTGAGGTGTTCATTTATTATCTTCATTTTGAAGATGGGAAAATTAAAATTGAAAGATATTAGGTCAATACCCAAGGTCACATACATAGCAAGTAATGAAGTCAATATTCAAAGGTGGGCAGGCTGGCATCAGGGGGTATGTCTTAATCACAAAGCACAAGCAGTGATATTATTGAAACAATATATTTATGTTATTTCACTGGAGAAAGGTGAAAGGTTAAGCCCTTTCCTGAGATGGCAGTCTACCTCGCTGGTACTTGGACTCAGCTCTCTCTCTACATCCCTACATGACAAATGTACTCAGCCTCTTATATAAAGGGATTCCACTCTCTAGTTATTGGGAAAATTATGTCAAATGATCCAGGCAAATACCCAGCACTTACCACTTAGTAAGAGTTCAAATTTAGCAAAGATTTTTCATTATTATCTTAAATGGAGTAAAAGAGGATTATATTGTATGTCTTTGAATTTAAGCAGCTGTTTTTGCTAAGAAATATCTCATTTTAGGAGATGTTAAAATATGCAAATGCATGCACCATATAATGGATGAAATATGGCATGCTATACTTAATAGGTTTTCAATCACTGATAAATGTCAGACTTTCCCAGTAAACCATAACCAGGGCATTTTTTCAGAAGTTTCTATTATGTGCATGACAGGACAGAAAGTACATACATTTATTTTTAGATTTTGCAACCATCTGCAGAGACATTATTATTATTTCATTGCACAGATAAGACAGTTGAGGTTTAGAAAGTGAAGCAACTTTAAAACCGATCTATTAAATGGTGCACTCGAGGCTGCTGGTCAGGGTCCTCAGACCCTGAGTCCTCTCCCCGCCATGCTGGGACGCATCAATGATCCCTAATCCCTTGGCACTTTTTTCTTAACTCTTTTCTCTGTGCAAGTTGGTCAGCTCTCAGATCTTGACTTTTCCACACAGGAAATAGTTCTAATAATGACCTTAAATAGCTTTCTCAGGATTAAGTGGGGGAGAAGGGAGGTGCAGGAGGGTGAAGTACCAGACATGAGGAGGGAAGCCAGCGTCCCTCTCTTCTTACTCACCAGTGTTCTTTGAACTTGGGAAGTACGTCACACACCAAGGACCCTCAGCAACTCACAAAGAGTCCCAAGAGACTCCACTCCCTCAAGAATTTTAATGCGTACAAAAATTTTAAAAGATGGAGACTAACTTAAAATAAAAAGAAAGAAATTACAGTCAAAGGCAATGTGGCTGTAGCACTGGGTCTCAGTTCTGATGTATGCACACAGTAACTGGGCTCTGCTGTGAAGTAGTGGACCATTACAAGGCACGGCAGTATGGACCATTCCACATTGCTCCAGGGACCAGACCCAGCACATGGGTACCTGGCGTTCTGAAGGTTGATCCTGGGCTTTCTGACCTAACACAAATGCCTGGCCACTCAGATAGTGACTTTTCCAAGGTGTAGGTCACACCATGATGGGCATCCTGCCCAGCACAATCCCTTTTCTTCTATGTGTCTGAAGTGTTTCATAGTTAGTGAAAGGAAACATTTTATTTTTGGAAAGATCTTTTATTTGGAATAAAGAAGAACAGTGCTGGTTTCTAAAAGAGATTCCTGTCTTATTTTCCTTGAGGGGTCTCTTTTACTTTAACTGGTCATTGTGCACGAGTAGCTTAATATTAATTAGAAACCACCACTACAAAAAGTGCCCCTGATTTCCTATCTGGATTTTAATGTTTCTATAAAGTAGAGTAAGGGGAAACAACACAGCTTTAGACACATCAAATCAAGCTCACTTATAAACCCAAGTTGTTTTTACCCCTTTGAAAGAGTCTTAGACAGTTGGGAAAACATGTCACCCTGCTTAGCAATGCGTTTATTCAGTACTGTTTCATAACAAGAAAAAAAACGTACTGCTACTGGTAATGGGCTTGACTCACAGCTCAGTGCTTCGTGAAATGAATGTTCAGATACCATTGATACTGAAGAGGAGAACTGTGTGTGAGGTCCCCAGCTCGTCACTGGGAAGCACGATGTGCTCTCCTGGGCATGGAGTGGGCACATTACTCTGAAACATCAGTGGCTGTTGCTCTGAGAGCAGCCAAAAAATTTTCTCCTATGTGTGTATATGTTTTAAAAATTGGAATGTGAAACTTCTGGTATGTTCTTTTCTACTCACAAAGTTGTCATTAGGTTTCAAGATACCAATGAGACACTAATTCTGCAAGACAGAGGAAAGCTATAAAAATTAGTCAAGAGTCACTGGTTTAATTGAAAGATACATTTTCTAAAACCAAAAGAAAAAAACTTGGAAAGATGCAATTTATAAAACTGAAAAGGGAACTAGAAATTCTGAAGCTATGTCTCAAAGTATTCCTCACATCATGAAGAATCTGTATCCCGTATCTCACTTGGGTAAAGCGTCCAATCATGGCATAGAATCAACTGGAAAGGTAGGCACAGAGAACCGAGACAAATGCTGCTTACCATCTCTGCTTCCAGCTATCCATCATGCTGGACACCAAGCCCAGAGACACCACATCGGGTGGACCAGAGGATGAAAAATAAAATAGTGAATCCTGCTTGAGGTTGGAAAAAAATTTGCAAATAATTATATTCTAAAGGCTACCAATTTGGACATAGCCAGGAAAAAGTCATAAACATGCCTCATGACTGAGATTTCTAAATTACTTTCAAAGTGGTAGAAAATTAAAAGGAAATGCTCCATTTTAGATGAAAGAAAGGAAAAGGTCATTGCTCTGTGAGACTTAATAGGTCTCATGCACGCTTCCTCTAGTGAAGACTGGAGTGTTACAGTTTCACAGCACTTGATCAGTTTTAATAGGAGAGATCTGGATGCTGCTGTTATAGTGGCAGTGCACTTCAGCCGTGGTCGAGTGTCCCTTGATAAAGGTCTGAGGAATTTACTGTTCCCATGGAGCCTAGGCCACTGATTTTAACGTCCAGGGGTTTTCCCATGGCATCATGGAAATTACTGTCCAGCCACTTCTTATTTGATCTTTAGCAGGAGATGAATCTGCTTTTCTGATATGTCAATACATTGATGTGGAATTTAAGGCAGATGGAAGAACAGCCTTCTCCCCAGATCCATCCTCTGACTTCATCCTGACTTGCTGTGGGGGAGATTTGCAAGGACCCCAAACATCATTGGATGACAGTATCTTCTCCTCATTTTGGACAATAGCTCTCTAAATTGCAAAGCCAACCCCTGCCCCACTGCCAAAATTCACCACCAACAATTAGCTGTAACATAAGCCTCCCTTCCAAAACCTGTGCTCAGGAAGAGTGCTCACAAAACACCCGAGAGACTTGATTACAGCTCAGCCCTTTGTTCCCTAGCGGAGTGCTCAGGTAGCTTCATTATTCCAATTCTAAAAAAGAAGGAGAATAATTGCATTCAATTTATGTAAGCAATTGAAGAAGTTAAAACACACACACACACACACACAAACACACACACAGCACCAATGTAAAACAAAGCTCCTTTTTGAGTAAGAAAAAAACTGCAAATTTTAAATCGTTCTTCTCCAGTTGTCACTTTTGAAATTGGAAAAATAACCTCACCACATGTGAGCTCCCAAAGGCTGTTCCTCAGAGAATCTTCTGAAAAAAACTGTGTGCACCAGACATGGTGGCCCAGGCCTGTAATCCCAGCTACCTGGGAGACTGAAGCAGAAGAATCCCAAATTGGCGGCCAGCCTATACAACTTAGTGAGGACCTGTCTCAATATTAATAATAGAAGGGGTTGGAGATGTAGCTCAGGGGAAAGTGCCCCTGTGCTCGGCTCTACCCTGAGTACCCAAAACAAACAAACAAACAAACAAACAAACAAACAAAAAACTGGAAAGCAAGCAAAGCCAAGGAGATGTGAAGGAATACTGCAGAGAATCTGTGCTCATTTGGCAGAGATTTTATGAAGGAGGGGCTGGAAAAAGCTCAGAATTCAAAGAGGAGAGTAGAGAGAAGAATTAGCTGTGTGTCCTTGGTCCCATGGGCTGGGTGTTTTCAACAAAAGAGCATACCAGATGATAGATTCCCTAATAAAGTATTTTTTTATGATATGCCTACTCAAGGTTCCTATTTCAGGAAGATCCTCCAAAGTAATAATAATATCCCTCTGTGCAAATCCTATGTTATTAGTGCTATATTCAATAAAGATTTATTGAAAATATCTGAATAACTTGAATTCGATGTGCCATCATTTTAATTAAAATACAACAGGAACAGATAATGTATGTTTAATTTCTTTTAAGCTGTGTATTTCTAAATTTGCTGAGGCACTTTTTCACTTTCACACATAACTTCATGAATGAAACAGTGACATGAATGAACAGAACATATACTCTTTATTTAAGGGAACTTGCAGGAAAATAAATACACAAAAATAAAGATAACATCCTTTCTCTGAATTATTCATCAGTAGGAAATTCTGAAACTTGCAAATCACAGTAAGTTCTTGAATAGCAAGGAAAACCCCATGCATGTCAGCCAACAGGAAGGATCTCCTCCAGGGACTGTGAGCGCTTGCTGACCACGGGGGAGCAGAGGGGCGCAGTGTGCCCCACCTTCACAGGCTAGCGCGGGAGCACACTGCAGGCCAGCAAGCTTCCCAGTGGAGCCCCCTTTACGTTGCCTGCAGTACATGAGTGTCTGATACGCCTGTCCCAGGTACGGCCAGTGCACACTGCTTGCTGCTCCTCTAGGTGCGTGTTCACCTGCTCGCTAAGATATATTTGTGACCCCCATCACTGCTCAGGGCACTTTCGCTGTCTTTTGAGGACATTCCCAGAGCAAGGTAAATTTGAGTCCCTGCACACATGCACCCCAGCCCGTGTGCCCGAAGGGGCGCTTTGCCTCCTTGCAGAGAGCTCTTGTGTTGTGAACGCAGAGAGCTCTCGTGTTGTGAACGCGTCCTTTTAGAAGCCCAGTTCATGCTGCGTCTCCCCCGTCCTGCTCTTCCCTGTAATGTCACTGTGGTGGCCCTGGGGCCTAGTGCTGATGTGCTGACTAGTGTTCCTGGGGGCGAGAAGCCTGGGGGTGCCTCCTGGAGAAGACAGGGAAGTCAGATGCGCTTCCTTCAAAGGTGAGTTACAGAACGCTGGCCATGAGTCCAGCATTAAGGGTCAAGGTTGTGAGAAATGTGGGGTCTGTGAACAGAAGCAGAAAGGAAGCAGGGCTAGTGGCCGGCCCGCTGATGCGGGTGTGATCAGGCCTTGGGGCTTAACCCTGATTCCCTCTAAGCAATGACTCAGCATTGCCTACCTTAGTCCCACCAGGAGGGAGAGTCTATGCCACTGGTTTTCCACCTTTTGTTTAACATTTTTATCAAAAACAGAACTGCAGTAATGTGGTATTGGTTTCGAACCATTTTTGAATGCTGAGGGAATTCAGCCTGAGCAGCAGGTTTTGGCAGACCTGTGCTCACACACAGGTCCTGATGTGCCCTGAGGAGTGTCCACTGTGTTCCAACACTAGTCTGGCAGCTCCACCCTGGAATTGCTCCTGTGCTGGCATGAGCCCCTAGGAGGTGGCCTCTCCCCGCAGGGAAGGGTCACCTCCTCCTGCTGCCCTTCTGCAGAATTTCCTTTTTGTCTTTGTATAAACCATTTTGATTGAATTCCCTTCCTGCTTAAATGCTCTATTTGTATGCCAGGTGGCACTGTGGTTGAATGCAAGATTTTTGTCCCCTCTGCAAACTGGGTGATTTGAGTGGGGTGGGAAGGATCATTGCAAAGTGGTTATGGAACAAGGAAATGAATGCTTTTGAAAGTGGGCTCTTTATTGGTACTTTAAGAAAATCTATGTGTTAAAAAGCTAATTGTTGTATGTACAGAAATGTGGCTATTTGCAAAGGCTCAATTCCAGGAACTGTGCGTTAATGTCTTTATCTAAGAATTGCTCTTTTATTGAAATTTAATTTAAATTTACTGGCAATTTTCTTTCTAAGAGAAATGCTTTATGAGTAATTCTCTTTTAAAACATATACAAAAGGCATGGGGTGCTTAATGAGTTTTGCTCTTTCTTTTTCATTGACTATTCTGATGTCCTTTGGGACCTGTGTTCTATAGGGAATAGAAGTTAATATTCTGAGATAAAAGAAATAGCAATGTCTTATGAAAATATTTTTGAGTCATTTTATTCTAAACATCTGATCCTTTTTGAGTCTTCAAAAATGGAATGGAACTACCATTTGACCCAGCTATCTCACTTCTCAGTTTATACTCCAAGGACTTAAAATCAGCATATTACAGTGATGCAGCCACATCAATGTTTATAGTAGCTCAATTCACAATAGTTAAACTATGGAGCCAATCTAAAAATGTCCTTTGACAGATGAATGACACATTTATCCTTTTTTTTTTTTTTTTTTGCGGTGCTGGGGGTCAAACCCAGGGCTTTGTGCTTGACAGGCAAGCACTCTACCGACTGAGCTGTCTCCCCAGCCCCCATTTATACTTTTTTAAATCCATATATATATATAATGGAGTATTACTCAACTTTGAAGAAGAATGAATGATGGCATTTGCTGGTAAATAGATGGAGCTGGAGAATATCATGCTAAATGAAAGAAGCCAATCCCCAGAAAACCAAAAATGGAATGTTTTCTCTGATATGGGGATGCTAATTCACAATTGGGAGAGGGGGCTAGGGAAGAATAGCTACTTTAGATTAGGTAGAGGTGAAGGGAGGGGAAGGGAAATGGGGATGGGAAGTAGAGTAGAATGAATCAGACATTATTACCCTATGTATATGTATAACTATACAATCAGTGTGATTCTAAATCATGTATAGCCAGGAAAATGAGAACTTATATTCATTATATACAATGTATTAAAGCGCATTCTACTGCCATGTATAGCTAATTAAAACAAAATTAAAAATATACATAATAATCTCTAATTATCAGTTGAAAGAAAATAGTTTCTATTATTTATAAACTGTTCCACATCCTAATCAATAACTGTCTAAAAGTCATTGTATTGGACTAAAGTGTTGAGAAGGTACCTGGAGTGACTATTGAAAGGGGAATTTCACTGCTGGCCCTATTACTAGTAAACTTCTACAAGTTACTTGATTTTTCTGGGCCTCAGTTTCCTGACTGAAATGAGATGGGGAGTCTGGTTTCCTCTATGGCTCATGTCATGAACATGGTAGACCATCAGGTCTCAAGAACTTTGCCTTTTTGACTCAGATCAGATCTATTTTATGAACAAATTGCTTCAGTCCTCCTGATCTTTAAAATATTACATTCCTGAAAAGTGTATCAGGGAAAAAAAAAAAGCTAGGGTGGAAATGTCTCTAAACAGTATCAAATATAAAATCAGCATACAGACAATTTCAGTTTCATTCACTATTATAAAACTAAGAGTCCTAGCTTAGGATTCAGTATTGTTTCTTAAAGTTGATTTGAAACACTGATGAAAACATGACTATTTAAAACTGTATCTTCTTTTCTTCTCTTATCATATTATCCAATGTAATTGCTGTAGGTCCTTTGCAAATTCAGGCCACTGTACATTTCTACAATTCACACTGCAGACTATACAGTCAGCCATTAAAAAGATTCATTGACACGTAGACAAAGAATCAACAGAGAAGCAGAAAAATGAGGTGGCACAAGGGGATATGATAATAGAAATATTTTCATATTTTTGAAAGAATTTCATTAGCATAAATCTTCATTTCTGTTCTTGTCTGAACGTTCTATAATGTTCTTCATGGCGGAGCTTGAATTCAGACTGATCACATTTGATATTGAAAAATTCAGTTCAGCTGTTTGTACACAAATGTGAAACAATTATTTCTAGGAGCACATGCATCCCAACATCCCTCTGTAACTATGGTGACATAGCCCCGTGGCTTGAAAAAGGCAGGGGACTAGTGCCCAGGAAGAATGCCTCGCATGGGAAGCCATTCCAGATGTCGGTTTAGCAAGGAGTTGAAAGCATGATGCGTTTAAATCACAAAACATGCAGTGCCTTCTTTTCCAGCGATTCTGATTCTGGGTTATAAATATAGCCCATTTCTCTCATAGCTACCTGGATGTATTTTCATTCTAATTAGAATCAAATGAGAATTAGTTTGATGCAGAATGTTATTACCCATAATATCATAATATCATCATAGTATCAAATATGAACATAAAATGTGAATATTGATAGATAGTATTAGACTTAGTGCAGTCAGGCTGTCCATGTTTCTCACCGTCTTTCTCCTTTGGCATCAAATCTACAGCCTCAGAGTTCTCACTGTCAGAGCCAGGACGACCAGGTCAGCTCTTCTGGGGCTGCAGCCCTGCCTCGTTGGCACTGTGGTGATATTCAGAGCCAGATGCACTGTGGTTTTTATAAGGGCCACAATGCCTCCATGGGACTCTGGTTAATGCAACTAATCCCAGCAGCCTTCTGTGGGGAAGTCTGAGCACAGACCTGGGCAACATCAGGTGCTCTTACCTGAGGGTTCACTCCTCGAGTTCTTCAGAACCAAAGACGTCTCTGGAGCAAAAAGCAAATGCCTTCCTCCCAAACTTCACTAGCTCAGGTCCTGTGCCCCAAAGTGACAAGGAGGAAAGAATCAGTCTAAAGTTCGATAAGATGCAGCCATGCAATAAGAACTGTGAGGACAGTGTCTTTCCTTAATGAAATAGTCAAGCCCAATGGACAATAATTAGGCTTCTTGCAAAACACTGACCTGTATCAGGAGATGGCATTTCTTGGGTATATGACATCAGGTTGTCATTACTTCTGTAAAATGTTCTTTTCCATGCCCTGTGGTTGTTAAGTCACTACATGGATTTCTAGAAAAATGTTTCCAATTGCCTTGCATTGAAGTCAATCTCTTTTATCAAATCAGAGTAAGTGTCCCTTCTGTTTTCATTCTTAAGATGTACTTGCCCAAATTTCACAAGGCTTGCTTACAGCTTCCAACTTAGATTAGGGAAACAGTCACATTGTATTTATGGTATACTTTCTTCCTTGAATATCACACATCTTGTGACCCTGATAACATAATTCTACTGAGAAGCTCTGCCACATTTCATTGCAATAGCTAATATGCTACAATGACACACTGATGAAACCTGCCTCTAGTTTAAATTGATATTTTTGGTAGACATATTGGCTGCATGTGTCTTCCTGAAACTCTGATTTGCATGGAATCATGATTGCTGAAGGTTCTCAAAAGAGGTAAATGTTTGATTTTTTTTTAAACAGCTACCATGTGTCTGTCTGAGCCCAGAAAGCATGAGGGCCATCTTGGTCACTTGTGGCTGTGAACGTAGACTGAGGCTCTGGACTGCAAGGTTTTCGTCTGTTTCTTCCTTTAAGAAAATGAGATTCCAGTATTGTTTCCCCAGGATAAAGGGCTTGGGAGGCACGCATCACTGGTTTTGCAGTGACAGTGCATCTGTTCTTCTACTCAGAGTGTACGCAGAGAAGCAGGGGGGCAGCCGACACCACGGGTGTGCAGAGCTTTCCTCAGCACCCAGCTCCTGACAGAGGGTGCCCTCTGCACAGGCTTCTGATGCTCGGTTGGGCTTTTGAATTTAAGTTGAGGTAACTTAGAAATGGTTTTTCTAAACATTACTTAACCATTGGTGCTTAGAAACCTTGTCATGAACTACATAGTGCCTGTGGTAAGCCAGGCATTAAGTGCAGAGTGTGATACTTCCCAGAAGGGAACTCTACAGGTAGCCAGGAGTCGATAGAAGAGTGAGTGTGAAACAGAAAGGGGTGTGTGTGTGTGTGTGTGTGTGTGTGTGTGTTGAGGGGATGGGGAGGTGGAAGAAGGACCAGGGTGTTTAGGAAAGAGAGAAATCACTTTTGAGTTAATCAGGAGGATGACTAGGATTTGAGGGGTGCTGACTGGCACCCTCTATAGTGAAGGAATGGCGAGGCATGGGTGTGTACAGAGTCACCTACGTAGAGTTACCAGAACCCCTGAAATATCTGAAGCTGCTAACATCAATTATCAAGAACTGAAGGAAACCACTAGCCATCTGCTTGCTGGTATTGCAATCCCAAATGGGTAAAGAGGAGAAAAACTGCAGTGGTCAAAGCAACAAGATGCATTCGAAGTTCCAAGGATCAAGTCAGCGAAAAGCTTTACCAGTATGGCTATCATTGTGTTTCATCAACCCGAAATTATTCACGAGCCTGATATATTACAATATCCAGGACCCTTGGCGACATTTGATTAAGTGGTAATTACACCCAAAGCCCTGATAATAGAAAAGAATGTATTAAAATATGTGAATGACAATCTATTAGAAAATTCCCATTATAAATGACTCGGACACAGGATCTCATTCATACTGCATTGACTTCAGAAAATGATCTCTTTTGAAATAAGTGTAGTCTCAATAGAGCTGCACATTGGAAGAATGAAGCATCTGATACCATCCTCTTTTGAGTCACCTAAAGGGCCTGTCACAGAGTGTGGGTGTGCAAGCAACCTCATTGTAGCCAAAGGACCTAAGCCAGTTGCTGGAAGACCCTTTTGATAGATTTTGGTGGCTGCTGGCATTAACAGTTAAGCAAAAGCTATAGTCCTCACTGGAAACTTTGCTATTAGGTCGTGTATTACAATGAAATTAAATTTCTCTCCAAAGAAATATTTACTGGCAATTGGACATCAAGGGAACAATATTCTGTAAGCTCAGTAAAGTCCCAGAACTCTGGTCTTATTCTCATTGGTGTAAAATCCTTCAGTGAGAGCTTGTTATGGGGTAGAAATTCTAGTGGCAGGATCCAGCCAGTCGAGTTGGATTCCCTTATTAAGGATCCCCTGATTAAGGCCACATCCGGGATCTGATGGAGGAGCAGGCCTTGGGCACCATGCTGCAGAGCACAAATTCTGAACTTGTGACTTCCTGGTATCCTGTACCTGAAGCTTACCTACACTATTACGTGCATAGCACCTGACAAGCTATCAACACTCATGTCAAGGGGAAAATCATTACAATACCCAAGCTACTCAATTTGTTGAAGGTGTTCTGATACAGAGATCCTGAAATGTAATCTGGATTTCTACTTGCCGAGATGGTCTCATCTTAGTTTACATTTTTATAAAATGGGCTAGACAGACTTGTTGGAAGAATTCCCTGAAACAATGCATATAAGTCACATAACATGATGACAAGTAAATGGGAAAGGTTCATCACTAATGAAGGTAGGAATCTGTATTCTCAGGCTCTGAAGCCGTGACTGGCCCTATGCTCGAAGTCAGGAGTGCATGGCGGCCCTGTGCTGCCCCGACAGGCTCCCTCAGCTGAGTGGAAGAAACCCTGCCTGCTGACCACGCGGGTCTACCTATGGCCGTCCAACTTTGCTTCTGGTCCACTGTTAAGATGACTCGCGCTACTTCCCAGATTCTATGCCTCATAGGTAGAACCAACATCTCAAATTCCTGCGTCTGTTTCCTAGCATTTCAACGTTCAAGATTTTTACCATTAATCAGAGAGTTTTAAGAAATTGTTCGAAAATTTGCATATTGTCTTTTCCTGAAGACTTGATTCTGGAGAAATGATTTGATGAAAAATAAAATTATATTCTTAAAAATAACAATGAGACTAGGATACAGGTCAGTGATTAGAAGCTTTAGTACACACAAGGAACTGGGTACGATCCCCATTGAACACACACATAAACCAAGAAACCAAATTGTTTCTGTCTGTAGAATAAAATGTGGAGGTCAAGGGAAAGAAACCAAGCCTTCTATCCTGCTTGCTAGTTGTAGCTATGAAACTAATTTTGGACAACTCATGATATTCCATTAATTAGTCTGTAATTAAATTAGAATTACTCAATGTGTCTCACAAAATTGTTTGAAGGACTGATTTTAAGATCCACGTAAAAGAACTTCAAATAAACATAAACACTTGGAAAAGATAACTTACTATTATGCATACCGTTAATAGGTCATTATACAATATTGTTATTTGCATTATTTTTATGTATATTATACGCATAATACCATTTCGTGTCATGTTACGTATACTGTGCTTTTCAAAAATACAGTAAATATTCTGAAAATATTTTCGAACATGAAAAATAAATCACATGTTAACAGGATACTTTAAAGAAACCACTGCCAATTTCAAAATGACACTTGATTGAAGGGACAGTCTTTGGCAGGGTGGAGTGGCCCACAGCAGTCCTCTTTACAATTGATTTGATTGCTTTAGCAAATCAGTTTTGTGGCAATAGACATAACTCATTTTAGATGAATAAAGTGCATAAGTCTGCTCATCTGGGTTGTGCTGAATCTTAATGCAGGTGGTCTTCGTGGCGTTAGACAGAGTACCTTGAGCAACTTGAAAGTAGATAGTTTAGCCTAATAGTCCATTTATTAATCTTAGCTTTGACTCTTCTGTAGCAGATAACTGTTTCTTTAGAATATAAACTCTTAAGAGTGGGAAATGTTTCAGGAAAATTCACCAGTTTCCTGTACCATTCCTCTACCCTACATACACAGCATCCCAGGAGATGGATACTTTGCTCAGTGCCAGTACAGCCTGAGGCAAGGACAGCACCCAGCTGGAGGACATATTCTTTGGATTTAAGGGTCTTCCTCTAGAATGTCACCTCTAGGCATATAGAGCTGCCCTGGATCTTGTTTAAGCAGAATGGTCCCCAACCCCAGTCCTCCCCTCCTAGAACCACAGTACTTTGATCTGCTAACCAGAAGTTAACTTCAAGGTTATGTAGTTTAAAAGAGACTTCAGAAATGAAAATTTGAAGTTTTCCCTGATGACTTCAAGTAAGCAAATTATACCTAGAGGGAGGAAAAGACAAAATGGGGTTTAAAGAGCATTTCATGGATGAAAAGCAAATTATTTAAAAATGATGGTTCTTTTGAAATACATCTTTTATTATAGATATAAAATAGTATGATTTAGAAAAATAATAGAAAATACTGGAAAATACTGCCAAGGTGTTAAGACAGTGTAAAAAGTAAAAATTATCTAAAGCCACTTTTTTCCTCTCCTACTGTTTAAGGAAAAAAAAAAAATTCCTGTAGGAAAAATTAGGGTGGATATATCCTAACAGCCTCTCTGATGCACTACAATCTAAAAGAAAAAAAAGGGGGGGGGGGCGGCAAAGTAAGGATAAAGAAAAGCCAAAGAAACACACACTGGGGGGTTTTCCGGAGTTAGTTGCGGGGCATGTTTTCAACAAGTGTCTCTTGCTGTTGGCCACAGTGCAGGAGCTGGAGCTGCTTGGCCAGATGACACGCTGGCCTTCGACATGCAGTGTGACATCAGAGATGACTGGAACGAAGGGGCCAGGGAAGGAGTTTGACCAGAGGTAATGATCAGATTTGTATTTCATAAAGAACCTCTCTGAGGATAACGTAGGGGGAAAAATGTGTGAGGGAAATCAGAAACCAACCCAGACACTGATGAAACAAACCACCCTGCCCAGCTGTCCACAGACAGCCGCGGTGACTTGAGACTGAGAAGGAGGCAGTGCAGATGAATTTCCTCAAAATATCTTACAAGCAAGGATTTGAAGATTAATGCACAAAACCAGACGAGACAGTTGAGGTTCCGAAAAACAGGGAGGGACTTTCAGAGCTTTTCTAAAGACGTTGAAGATCCGCAGCCATGGTGATCTGTAGAGGAACTATTTCAAAGCGCAGAGGCCTCTGCGCTTGCGTCTGGATCTAGATTTGAATCCCAGGGCTTGAAACCCAGAAGGCGAAAGCCATGGTTCAGCAGGTATCTAAGAAGTCATGGCTCCTCAGTATTCACAGGGACTAAGGAAGTGGAAGAACTCCCTTCATTCAAAGCTGTGTTCTGCAAACCAAAAATACAACTAATTCCAGTATTAGTGAGAAGAGAAAGAAAATAAAATCTCTGATTGTATTAGAGGGGGGCCAGGGACATTCAGAGCCATCAGGGTGTGGTGTGACAGGGACAGTTGGCTGTGTTTGGAGGGCCAAATGCTACTGTTAAGCAGATAGAGCTTCCTTAGAGGATGGTGTTCTAGGGTGGTAATTTGTGGTCGGTTAGAGCAACTTGACCTCTGCTTTGCTGTTCTCCTCCCTCCCAAGAGAAAACTCTGCTATGGAAGAGCAAACAAAGCAGGCTTGGGATATTGGGAGTTGAACCTGGCAAAGAGAGAGGGGCTGGTCCAGCCAGTTGAGACCCCTTGCAGCTCCCAGGAGACCCCGGGAGGCCGTTGGAAGATCTTCTTGCCAGTTGGATTCCACATTTCTTCTGTTGTTCTTCCAGAAACCACAGAGCAGGGTGGAGGAGGCGGAGATGCAATAGAGCATTTTTTTTTTTTTTTTTTTTTTCTAAATTCAGAAGGGCGAACAAGAGGAATTAGAGAACAGATAGCAAAATGAAGGTCCATGGTTGATTCCTGGTGCTGGAGACTGTGTATGTGGTTTGGTGAGTTGAGAAGCAAGTGATTGAGGGTCCAGCATGATCTGCACTCAGTACAGTGGCTGGGGCATTTGTTTTCCAGCTTTTCTTTATTGCTTTAACAAAGCCTTTAACAAAGGCTAGCCTCTCTAATGCCAGCCTCTTGGCGAAGGAAGAGAGATGTGGGTGTTTTCCCAATATGCATAGGTGAATTCAGAGTTATTCCAGGTTTTCCTGGTTAGTATTGTTTAAAGGGAGGAGAAAATAACAATCCAAAAGAAGCAAGGAACTCCTAGGTTCATAGAAAAGATAGCTGGACAAGTAGGACTCACAAATAGACAGAGCCGTTATCCAGAGGTGGATGTGGGTTCACGCCCACGCTCAGGAACAACCATGCAAACACAAGATGGGAGACTTGGCTTCCCTTGGGCGGTCTGAGGCGTGGAAGGCAAAATTGTGGGCTGCACCTTCCAGACCTGTACAACAAACCCAGGGAGGTGGAAACCCCACCTTCCCATGTGCTGGGACACCACGAGTACCAAGTGCATGTCCCATTTAAAGCAGGGATATTGGCAGCATGATCCCCAGGCATGGACAGCAGGAAGTCTCAGGATGAAGTCAGGTGGCAGCACTTAGAAGGTGGCTTTCAGAGGTGTTGCCCAGGGAGGACTGAGCACTTCAAATGCCCGCAGGTGTCCTGAAGGAGGCCAGTGACAGACTCTGCTCAGTCCTGGGTGCAGGGTCCTGGGAGCCCAGGGCCAGGTCCCTGGAGGCAGCCGCCTCGCTCCTAGGCATCTGGCAAGGGAAGGTGCTGCTTCTACACAGAGAACGTCCAGCCAGCATCTGGGTCCTCAGAAAGTCATCCTGCTAATTATTCCTGAAATCAGCACTTAGGGGCCAGAACAAACTTGCCCAGTGTAGGTTTTTCTTCAGCTCACAAAGCAGTGTTTCCAGTGGAGTTCGAGATGTTCCCCGAGCAGGGAAAATTGCACAGACTACAGGGTGAGTGATTAATACTCGTTATCAATTGCTGGCCATGTTCTCGTATGTTTTGTCTCCATATTCAAAAAAAATAAATTGCTTGTTATGTTCTTTTGGCCAGGTTGTTCCCTTCAACTCTTTAATTTATTTCAGAAACTCCACTTTTCAAACTTAAAGGCCCATAATTAGGATATTTAATATTGACAGAAAAAATAGAATGGCTACATTACTAACAAAAATAAAACATCTCTCATACTTTTTAATTAATAACCTCTAGATTTGCCTTATCCACCTTAATTTTTTATGCATCTTAAAATTTAGCAGGAAAAATGATGTAAATTTCCCCAAGTTTTAACTTTCTTAGCCCATTTCTAGGATTTTTCTTTTTTGCAAATATTGATAGGAAATTATACTCTAGGATATAATAGCTCTTTAATAAGACAATCTTATTAATAAAAATTCATAGCAATTGATAGACAGAAAGCACTTTGTAGCTCATACAAATTAAAGCCTAAAGTGATCAGTCTTCTCAAAGATTTCTATCCTACTAACATTAGTAAATGTTCACTAACCCATGGTTTTGGACTCAAGGAACTGTGACTCTCCGTTATTCTCAGTGGAAAGATCGTAGGAGTTATTCCAGTTATTCCAGTACTTTTTTTATAGTACTGATCATTTGTTAACCAAACAGGTTCCTCCTGACTAACTGATTCTGCTGCAGTCCCTCGCCCCGGTTCTCTGTAACTGGCCGCTGACGTGAGGAGGTTGGAAGTACCGCAAAGGGTCAGCAGAAGTCCCTCAAGTTCTGGGATTTTAGCAGTGGGGTAGGTCGGGGAAAGGCAGTTTTGTTTTGCTGGCTGTGTTTGGGGTTCCACGTTGGTGATGGGAGATGCTTGGAACAAATTCCAAGGCGAAGATGACTGCTGAGCGTTCTCCTCCCTGCAGCTCTCAGGTTCATCTCCTAGGACGGAGGTGAACACACTTCCCGCCTGCAGCCATGGCTGCCTGCCCCCTGCCTGCTCTTCCCTAGAGCAGCCCAGGCCCAAGGAGGCATGGGCACCGGCAGCCTGGGGCCCTTCCTGGAACCCCACTTCTCCACCCGTGTCTTCACGTTCCAGGTGTTTGCCAGCATGCCGAGGTGTCTACCTGCTGCCCTGCTTGCTGCTGTAGGCATCGGTAAATGTCCCCGTGCTTGAACCCCTTCAGCTGATTCCTGGGCTTCCCTTCCTTGGATCAGTGGTGCCTCTTCCTCACCTTTCACCAGAATTGAAATCTGACCCTCTTCACGGAGCCCAGGACGTGGAGTGCTGGGGCGACACGCAGACATGATGGTACCCGGCTGCTGGGGCTCCTAGTTCCGAGCCCACTGCGTACCAGCTGCTGGACTTGAACAAGAAACTTAAATATAGCAGTGCTGCTGTTCAGTTCTGCTAACTGACGATGAAGATATAGGACCTTCCTTACACAGCAGTTATTGACTGGGATTGAATGAATCCATAACCGTGGATTGGCATTTTATATTTATAACCCCCTAAGAATAAGGTGACTCATGGCGCCTTCTCCTCACATCCAATTAATCATGAATTTTAACAAGCATATGTCCTATATTCCTTCTTTATCCATCCCTCTGTGTCTATCCAAAGGAGTTTTGGGACATCCTGTCATTTCGCCCTGAAACTCTGCTTCTGTCATTTTATTAATCTCCCCAGCTTTGGTCTTGCTCTGAATACACCCCACTGGCTCCTGGCAGAGCGATCTTCTAGATGTCTGCTCACAGCGTCCTCTGTTCCAGGCACAGGAGTTCAGTGCTCCTCCACCACGTGGTCCAGATTTATCGTTTGGCTCTTCCTCTCTCTCATCTTTCAATCAAAGAGTACTGAACAATGCCCTGTCTCTGCATTGGAGCACCTTGCTAGGATATTAGTACTGTGATAGCATCGCAAATTAAACTCCCCCAAATAGGTTGCCCAAGTCATTTCATCTAGACAAGCACAAGTCTACCCAGGAACATGTATGTCAGCACATGTCTAGGAAATATGCATTCATTAAATTTACTTTAAAAATATGTGTGCACATGGGAACAACCGCACATCTGCTGTGCTCTGCCTTGCCTTTGCAATGTGATGGACAAGTGGGCATTGTTCCATAGGCGCTGCATGCATGTCCTTACTAACTATAGTTCTGGAAATCTTTGAGCCACGTTCTAGTAGTGACATCCTCGTGCCTAGTCTTTGCTTATCTGTGCAAGAACATCCACTGGGAAAATTACTACAGGTTGAACTGTTAGGACAAAGGATTTGGGAATTCTGAACTGGTTACCAAGTTGTCCTTGGAAGGTCGAACCAAGTTTCACACTTGCCGCAACACAGGAGAGTTCCTGTTGTTTCTGTCCTTCCTCCTTCCTCTAACACTACGTAGACTTTCTAGTCTACTCTATAAAACCCATTGTTCTCTGAAAAATCACACTGTAGAAACACTGCCTGTCCTCTCAGAGTCTTAAGATTTGAAAGAATCTGTACCTGTCCCAAGCTGTACTCGCAAATGAATGACAGTTTTTTAAGTTTGCATGCATTCAACATCTCACTAGCTCAAGAAGCCCTGTTAAATCAGAGACAAATTCTATGCAAATAAGCACAAACGTGAGTCGTAGCTTATATTGCTTTAAAGCAGGAATTTTGCAGTGGGTAACAAAAAGGTTTTAAAAAATTCAAAAAAAGTGTATTATGATGTGAACAATGTTGATTTGACTCACATATTTGTCAGATGACTGTCATTCATAAACAAAAATTTAATGTTTTTAAAGTTCTACTCAGTTTGTTTCTTTTGCTTTTTTTCTGTACATACCTTGAATTTTCCTTGACTTTTTTTTAATTTTTAGAAGAGTCTAGATTTCATTGTTTAATGCTTTATTTATCTCTGTTTCATCTCAGTTATTCTAGACAGCTCTGAGCTCTCCTGGTAAGCTCATATTCTTGATATGAATTTGGTGGCTTCATAAAGTTATTTCTTAATTTTCAAAAGTTATTTTTTACATTTTATAAATATACATGTGTCATCTGCTACTATAATCCTACCATAGTCTAGTATATATTCTTTATAGAAATTAAGACTTAAAAAGCTAAATCAAAAGAGAAATGTAATCTATTCAGCACATGATATTTCTTACCACATCCAAACTAAAATTATGCTTTTCTGATAACAGAGTTTGGGAGATAGACTCACCTTAAAACTTGAATTTAAAGATGATTCCCAGGAATTCTACATTTTTTAAACACTCTAATGTGTTTCAACTTCGCAAATTAAAAATTATTATCAATATCATAGAAAAAAATGCATAAAAATTTTATCTCAATTAAATTTCAGAAAGGTTGAGTTAAAAATCTACTTGATGCTTAAGTACACAGGGTATGTAATGATGTTTTTTAGACTTGCCTTAAAATGTATTCTTCTACAAGAATTCTTGTCTCAACAAATGATTTTATGCATGGACTAACTCTCAAAACCAGTTTATTGGCATTTCTCTCTCTAAGTTATCTCCCACAGTCACAATCTATTTCAAGGTAATCTTCTATCTTTCCACGTTTTGTTATGGATGATAAAATAATTAAATGCAAAAACTAAGTATTATTTAAGTGCTTGCAAAATCATAATTACAGTCTTTGTTACTATTCCTGTAATGTTAGACAAGTTCCGTCTGTATCTACTAAATAGTAATCTTTTGTCTGACTCCCTACAAACATATTTCACATATCTTTCTAATTTTTTTAAAAAGTGTTTCCTTTGCAAATCCTTCAGTGCTTCCCATTCATCACTTGCGTTGGTTGCAATGAGGATTCAACTAAAGGTTTAGGTGCTACTCCTTGGAAATAGCAAATGGATGGAAAATGATGTAGTCCTTTGCAAATAGGTCAGCAACATACAAATAAAGTGGATTTTTTTTTTAAGTAGAAAAGTGGAGGTTTAAGTCCTAAGATTTTAAGTTATTTTGGTTTTAATTTCATTTATTATTTTTGTGAGAAAAAGAATATGCTCATTTCTACTACTTTGGGAAGAAGAAGCCAAAAGCAAAGATAATTTTAAGCAAGGAAGGATGCCGAACACTTTTTAAAATACTGCTGAGTAAAACTGGGGACTTCAGCTAAACACAGGAAAGCACTGCAAAAACATCCATGGTTAGTTCTGGATAAGGTTGAAGACCTGCAGGATTGGATTTCAATTTCCCAGATAGAAAACACTTATTCAAAAGTAAATCTGGTAAAAAAAAAAAAAAAAAAAAAAAAAAAAAAAAAAAAAAAAAATGAAAAACCTAGTGAAGCGCATTGGAAATTGCATTTGTTCTGTACCAGTAAGAAATTGCCTTCAGTTCTTATTTTCCATTCTGTGACAAAATGAGTACCCAGGGGAAGGTAATGGAGTGAGCTCATGTCAGGTCAGACAGAGGAAGTGAGAGGAGAAAGGGGAAATTTCATCCCCAGAGCTCCATGGAACACTTTCAAGAAGCAAATTGGGCAGTTCCCTTCACTTGGTGCACGGAGGGCGACTGAGGGTAGCAGATGTCAGGAAGCCTGGCTTTGAGGGATGGCGAGACACTGGCTGTTCCGTCAGTTTTTTTCTGCTGTGACCAACGGACCTGACAAGAACAGAGGAGGAAAAACTTATTTGGGAGCTCCTGGTTTCTGAAGTCTCAGTCCATAAATGGCTAGCTCCTTTCCTCCAGCATCCAGATGAGGCTGAGCATCATGGTGGAAGAGTGTGGTAGAGGGAAGCAGCTCCCCCGATGCTCAGTAAGCAGAGAGAGACTCCACTGGCCAGATACAAAACATGAAGGGCGAAGTCACACCCCCAATGCCCACCTCCTCCAGCCTCGCCCTACCAGCCTTCAGCTTCCACCAGCTAATCCCCTCGGAGGATGAATTCACTCATGTAGTTAAGGTTAACAACCCAATCGTTTCACCTGCCAATGCTTTTGCGTTGCCTTACACATGAGCTTATTTTTTTGGGGGGGACACCTCATATCTAAACCATAATTCTGGGTAAATCAGAGAGAAACTTTCAAATAGAAAGAATTTATGACTGAGCATGTAAACAAGCAAAAAATAAAATCCCTTAATTTTTTCATATAAAAAAATTTGATACAAAAGGGATATTGAGAAAGGAGCCTATCTGAGGGAAAAGATGATAATTTTCTTTTCGAACCAGTTGAACTTAAGATGAGGGCCAGGATGTGTCTACTTAGCTATTGGAGAGTGTTCTGGCAACCCATGCAGGCCACCCTCGGGGCTATCTGGGTTGATGTCATCATGGAAAAATGAAGAAACACAGTGGAGTACTTTGAGATTCGGTACGACATTCTACCATCTCACAACTGTATGACTTTTTCCATTATTTGGATGGCATGAACATTTATTCATTGATTCTTTACTCAGTATTTTTGGAGTGCCTCCTGAGTGTTTTGCATTTCTCTATACACTAGACATGTTAACATAAATCCCTCCAGTTCTTTCTGGGGTGGAGAATCTAGTGGGGTCATATACAAGTCACACAGTGAGCCCCGTGGCATGACTTCTGAGGCAGAGGGAGTGCACACTAACCAAGAAGAGAGTGGGAGGAGCTTTCAAGAGAACATTATGTTAAAGCCAAGAATTAGGATGAAACTTGGTGCAATTATGCGTGAAGAGTACATTCTATTCAAACGGAATGGGAGGGGACAGAACAGCGTCCAGTGTGGGATCGAGAGGAAAAGCCATTGGTCAGGATGAGGGTGTACCAGGAGGAAAAGACAGGCATTCGGAGAATGGTGCAGAGTAACACCAGGCAGGGCCAGGCAGACACACCCCACAGAACCTCCCAAAGGCCCGAGGAGAGGAAGGGGTGAGCTGTCCAGGAGACACTGCAGACCACCGGTGGAGCCCAGGGATCTGCTGGAGGCTGAAGCTTAGTAGCAAGTACTCCTTCCTAGTGTCCTGGACTGGGAGGGTGGTGCTTGGCTGGATGGCTGGGGTGGGCCAAGAGCAGCAGAGCAGACTCAGCGCTAGGTGGGAGATGGTCAGCCTGGCCCTCTGCCGCTACTTCAGGCTGGCTCTGGGGCTGTTCCTTTCCTCATAAACCTGTGTTTATGATCAGAATCTTTTTGATCTGGAACCTCATGCCTTGAGTCCTGGAAAATATCTTGCATTTCTGTGCTTTTCTTTCTTTTTAAATTTCCTGTTCCTTATTACCTGTGTTTTACTTTGGCAGATTTCATTAGTTATTATTATTTTTTTTAATCTCCTCTTCTTGATCTTACCTTTGGCCATCTTTTAAAAAAAAAAAATCTCCATTTTTTTTGTTTTTGTTTTGTTTTCATCTTTGTTAGTTTCTGGTTGTTTCCTTATTTTATCTTCAAACATTCTCTTTTAAATCCTAGTTTCTCTATTTTACATTTTCAAGAGGTCTTTCTTCTCAAGTTCTCAGTCCTTATGTTATAAAGGCAGTTTTTTTTTTTTTCTTATATTTCTTGAGAAAAACAATTTTTGTGGTATTGACATTTTCCTCTGCTCCCTGTAACATGAAAATTTCTCTGTTACAGAGAAATTTTCCTTTGTTAGTGCGCCTCAGCTTTTCCAAGAAGGAAGTTGGGAACGTTCCTCAAATATCCTTGATAGAGTCTTAATTTTTGTGAGGTGTAAGACTCTCAGTAAGACCATTGGACAGTCTCCTGTTGGTGGCTGTGAACACTGGTGTTCCTCAGAGTTCCCTGGGTCAATTCCCCAGTGTGGACACCAACTTGAGTTAAGCTTTCTTCCTCCGCTAGGTTAATTAAGACTCCTCCCTTTGCTTTCATTTCTTTATGTGTTGTGATTCTGGGTTTTCACTGATTCTACTCTGATTCTCCTTGATTTTATCTTTATGATTTCTAAGTACATAGAGCAGCCTTATAAATATCTGAGTTTCTCTTTCTGGAAGACAGAAGTCTGATGTTCAATAAATTTTAGAATTATATTGAGTACATTTTGGAAAACAATTGTGATTTTATTCAGAGGTTATCATGTAATTTAATTACTCATACAACACAGTTGAGTTCTAATAAAACTCCTTTTTCTATGGTGCTCCAGTCTTTATATCTGAGCCAGTAAACCAATACCAAATAAGTAGATGGCTTATTAATTAGAAAGTTAATAAATACTGAGATATTGTGCTTGAAGATATGCCAGTTTTCAGAGTAAAGAAGCAACATCCAGCCTCTTAGTTTTCAGACAGCTCTAAAATTGACACGTGGCTCTAATTGTTTAAACTTGGATGCAAACATGTTTATCTTTACAAGAAGCATGCTGTGAGGGAATAGGAATTATCTCTGTGTACTAGACGCTCTTCACTGTTCCTTCTTGCGCGGAAACTGTAGATGAAGTACCTTCAAGCAAAACTAATACAAACAGTGCAGACAGTGGAGATGGGAACAGCTGAAGAGCTATCTCACTTCTCAGAAAAAGAGTGTTATGACGTCACTCAGGATATTTGGCCAGCTCTGAGCTGCCTTCTTATCAGATTGAAGCCTGTTTTTTTCCCCCATAGCCATATTTTTCACTAGTTTTTTCATCTTCCTAGGGTTTTTAATGATCACTGGAGACTTCACTGGGTTTTGTGATAAGGTGGCTCATATATTTATGTAATTTAATGTACAGAAGAGCTACCTTTAGACTTCATATTTGCGGAATGAAATTCATGGTGATATTTTAATACAAAAACATCGCTGATGGAGGAAAAAAAAAAGAAAAAAAAATCTGCTTATTTTCTGAATGTTTTAGGAGAAATCACATCATGATACCTGAAGTCTCAAGGCCTGACAGCAAAAAAACAAAAAACAAAACCTGGCTCCACATCTGTGTTCTGACTGCAGTAGCCCCGATTCAGAGCATCCGTGGAACTGACATCTGGGAGGTTTGAGATAATCCGTCAGAGTGCTCTGCTTTTGAAATGAAGAAATAAAATGGCTATAAGTGATTGCTTAAGAGGAATTTTCGCTGCTCTAAAACTCCGAGGATGAATCTAATTGCAAAAGAAAAACGCTCCACACCACAGTAAACATGAGGCTGAAATTTGAGCCACATGCTAAGCAAATTTGTTAAATAAGCAGTGTGCTTCTGAAGAGGAATTTGCTGTGTGTTCCAACTCCATTATAATCAGGGCTCCGACGAGCAAAATGTTAACTGAGACTCAGTACTGAGAACAAGCACCCGCAACCGCTGCCCCCGGGCACCAGTGCCAGCCTCTGCTCAGTGCAAGGCTCACTACCACGCTTCAGATGGACCCTCCTCGCACCTGGTCTTCCTAGGACCTTTGTGTTGACCTCCTATCAGGGTAATGATGGTTTATGAAATGTCAGCTCCTGCTTTCCTGAGCCGAGTAAGAAGCTCGGTCTTTTTTTGTCAGTGTTTGAGTCTTATTTGCTTTGGGATTTCTCTCTGAATTTTGAGAAAAGCAAAATAATGGTGATCATGCTCTTTGGCATTTAGAAGCAGGAACGTTTCTGGCCATAACTCCGGGGATCAGGATTCCGGCCACGCCAATGAACGCGAGATGAGAATTAGAAGTGCTAAGTGGCATTGTTCTGGAAGGTGCTGTTGGTGTCCAACCTTTTCTGTGTGCAGAGAAGGCTTCCCCCATGGGTGTCCCTCTGCTCAACTGTGTTGTTCATTTGTTAACGTTGCTGATAGGAATAAAAAGTGAGTAAGATTCTGTTCTCTCCAATAACAGGCTCCCTGGTTAGTTCAGAGGAGCTGAATAAATAGACACATTGCCCTCGAATGGTGTTATCGTAAAGGAGAAATACACAGGCAGACCGAACACATTTGGTTTACAGCCTAAGTGCATTAAATTGAATTAGAACTCAAATGCATTTAGGAATTGAAAGTTTGGAGAGGCTGCCAGCTGAGGCAGGGAGAGGGCAGCCTGGGTACCCTGACTGGAGCTCAGGTACCTAGTGCTTGAACAAGTCACTTTGTTTTTCTATCACTGGTAATGTTGAAAAAAACAAAATCTCTTGGCTAATAAAACTTTTTCATATTTGAGATTGACCGTTAGGAGAGTTTTTCAGAAGTGGAATTAGTGGATCAGATAAGTATGGGTCTGAAAATTTTCCTGTAGTGTAGGAGAGTTGCTGAAGTCCTTGGGAGAAGGCTCCTGTTCTGGTTGAGGGAGGGTCCTGATAGGGACCCTCAGCTACTCATCCCAACATGCCATCAAAGAGCTCATCAGCGGTGATGCATAGAAAAGGAGCTTTAATCCGCATGGCTGAGGACAGCAAATATGTGGGTGTGGTGGGGAAAGAACCACAGGTCTGTCTTCCGGGACTGGCACAAACACTGAGATTTCATAAAGAAGGGAATGAAGGGTTTGCGTGGCTGGAACGGTAGGTCCTCTTGGTCAGGACGTGGTTTGGCTGATCCTTATCTCAGGACTGGCTCTGGAGGTAGATGTATAGAAGTCCTTACCACCTGGGGAGCAATCTGCTTCCCATGGCAGGACTGCTTCTATTGGGGGGAGCCTCGGTGCCTTTCACAGGTACTAACTCCCCTTTGGGAGGCAGTCTCCTCACAGGGTCTGTGAGACTTTACGGTTCCTGGGATCCAAGTCCACTGCAGGTTCAGGCAGTGATTGGAGACCTCTCCTCTCGGTGCTGTGCAGGGGTCTGGATCAGGAGGCTGTAAGAGCCGGCAGTTGAGTGTCCCTGCAGATCTTGGAAATACCTTAATTACTCTCACCTTCATGTCCTTGATCTTGAAGGGGGACGAGGTAGGCTAGGTAAATTCAGGGTTAATAAACCTGGCATTAAACTTCTTGAGTGATTTCCATGGCTAAACAGAGACTAGACCAAAAGTTCAAGGTCATCAAGTAAACAGATGCAAATGACAGTGGAGCTGGCTGATCTCAGGATGGTAGAGCTAAAGGGCTCCTTCTAAAAGACCACCTCCAATCCCAACAACAAGCGAAGAACCTATGTAGCTACCCTGCCGTTCATTACCAGGGGGCATCTGCAGACCCAGGTGATGGGCACAAGCGCCTTGTAATTCTCCATTACAGGAGGACATAGATGAAAATATAGAAGAGTGATCTAGAACATCCAACGAGCTCCAGGGTAGCACTGTGGGAGCACAGGGGCTTCCGCAGCATAAATACTGCCCCCCACATCTGTTCCCCACAGGATGGTATTGCCCTCAGGGTGTAACGTAGCATATATCATAGTATTAGCGGTTCTTTAGAAGATAATTATACCATCGTTAATGAGCATTATAAATGATGTCACAGATTGCAGTACATCGCTTCTAGTAATCAACTGACCAGAGTTCATATACCCACTTTAAAAATGTTACGAAGTATGTGAAGATTTCTCTTTTCTGAATATATCCCAAGTACTCTTTGGCATTTTTTCATGAACCTGTTCTGTTTAAGAATACCTCGTTCCCTCAGTTGTTCCAGAGTGATTCAGGTATCTGTGCAGCAATAGTGGTCCAGTGAGAAGTCACAGGTGGTTCGGGCAACCCCATGTTGCTGCAGAGGACCCTGTTCCCTTCAGCCAACCTCACTATGTGTGACTTCATGGACATGAGCATCGTTCTCTCATGACAAGGGGAGAGACTCAAAGACTTTTGAGATTTTTAACTTAGTGTGAGTCAATAAAATAGTTCTTTGATAATAAAAAGAACATCTGGATAGCATGCTGCCATAGTTTTAGGAATCCTATTACAATATAGGCAAATAATATTATGACCTTTATTTTTACATCCAAACAATTAATACGCTGAAGTTCTTCTGACCAGAAACTAGTTAATATGAGGTTTTCTGAGTGATCATGTTCTTGTCTTTAATCCAATTCTCCTGAAGCCAGTGAGGAAAGGGCTTTTCTCTTCTGTTCTTCTGGTTCCCTGAAGCGCACTTGCTGGGCACACCTAGACAGTGAGCATCCCCTGGGCACTAAGAGCTGGTGCGACTGATGAGAGGACCAGCTGACCAGGGGGTGTGAGGCCCTGGCCTGGAGGTGTGGGTGAAGGTAGAAAGTAAATGTAGATTTTGTTCAAATAAGTGAACACTGTTGGTCATGTGCATTTTAGCAGCTTATACCAGTGAGCACACTGCATAACCTCATCTGGCCCTTATCACTTTGTATTCAGAAAAGGACTCCAGGAAGACCTTCGAAGACTTTTGCATTTATTTTCTGGTGTTCACCTGCTTTCATAATCACCTAATGGTCTTCAGTGCATTTGTGAAGTGATAGCAACAGTAATAAATAATAGATAGCATTCGCATGAGGCAGTGCAGTTGACAAGGCCCCGACCTCTCTCTAGCAATTGACATTCTTATCACTGTCATCTCCTTGACCCTGGGTCCCCTCACTGGTGTCTGGTGGATCCACTGTCTCTCTCAACTCTGTCTCCTTTAATTAGAATTTTCTCTTGCTCTTAATTGTAATTATTATTCAAGTTTCTTAAGGAGCCGTGGCTTAGAAATAAGACAATAAGAATTCTCATCTTGGATTCACATTTTAAGCATTTATGTAGATGTCACTTCACCTCCCAAGCTGTTTTTCAGCTGCACAGTGAGACCTTCATATTTCCCTGGTTAATTCTGAGATTGCTGTGACCACGATGGAGATCGCAAGAGCCTGATACCCTGAACCCTGAACGTCTTTACGGCGTAGCAGAAAGCTGAGGTCCTCTGCTCACTCTGCTCTTTGCAAAGCTTGGCAAGTCCTTCTAAGCATGTGGAGGTGGCCACAAGGGAGTTAGATGCCACCATGGAAGGATGAAGCTCCCTAGAGTGTAGCTCCAATACGAAGCTATTGACAGAGTCAAAGTGTATTCCCAAGTTCAAAACAGCCATTCCATTTGTCGAGTCCTTTGTGTGAACAATGTGGCTTAGAAGTGATATGGTCAGAAGAAATGGTGAGTACGTCTGAATGATTTGTGTATTTTAAAGATGTATGCAAAGCAAATCCAGAGAAGGGAAGTTGTGTTTTGATTCAATCTTTTAAAAAGACTCCACCAGTGAAGAATGAAATGAGGAAAGAATTTAAGACTTAGTTCCTAAAAATACAGTAGCACTTAGCCTATTCAACTATCTGGATATATTTTTGAGTAAAAACTCCTCCACCTGCTGAAACGGCACATCTGCTGCCTGTAGGCATTGCCTTCTCTCAAATCAAATTGTTCAGAAAGAAAGATTTCTAGGCGAGAACAGCTAATCCTTCATGAATCCAACTCCCCAAGGCAGGTTTAGCCAATAAGTGGTTACATAATCAGGCAGCAAAGACAGGGCCCGTGGAAAAAAGAGTTGTAGAATTAAGTTTCACGAAAATGAACACAGGGAATAGTGGGGGTCCAAGAGTATCACGGCTTTGAGGAACTTGAAGGTCCTGATTTAAATAATTCAGAAAACTTTGACTCAATAAACATAATAAAAAGTGTCTCCAGGATGAAGGCGGAAGAAGTAACAAAGGGGATAAAAAGAAAAAATTAAACTAATTCCATTTACAGCATAAACATTCTAAAGTTCTTACTTACTAGACTCTAGAATTTTAAGTCTAAAATTGAAGTCTATATATCTACAGAAAAATATATAAAAGATACATGCATATATAGCCTAATGAGGGTTTTGTCCTTGTTTTCTGGTCATTTGATCTGGCCAATCAATAATTTCATTTTTGAGTTTTGTGACAAAGGTTCAATATCCAGAATCTATAAAGAACTTCTATAACTCAGTGGAAAAGATGAGCAGAAATGGGCAAAGGACTTAGACATTTCCTCAAAGAAAGTGCACAAACGGATAGTAATTGTCAGAGCAGAGTATCATCAGGGAAAGGTGCCCTCTCGCCCAGCAGAAGGGCGACAAGAAAACCAGAGCGTGCCAGAACTACATGGAAGGCCATAGGTGTCGATGTGGAGCAGGGAATGTGGACTGGAAGCAGAGAATTGGACTCAGTAAGAAGAGGAGGGAGAGGTTATTTGAGGCTCAGGATCAGAAGCTGGTGAAGCAACTGGCTACAGCTTGTGTTCAGCACAGTCCTCGAGGGAGGAATGTTGTTCACGTGTTTGTGTGTGCACGTGTGTGTGTGTGCGTGCGTGTGTGTGTGTGTGTTAGATTCCACATGTGGCCTGCAAAGCCTATATGTGCCATTCTACCCTTCATTTTGCCCCGAAGGGCGGATCCATGAGGACCACTGTAATGTGTGCAGTTTAGATTGCTGTGTTTGGGCCTTGGTTTTTGAGGTGCTGGGGATGGAGCCCAGGGGTGCTCTACTGCTGAACTGCGTCCCCAGCTCTTTTTATGCTTTGAGAAAGGGTCTCCTCAAGTTGCCCATGCTGACCTTGAACTTGCAATCCCCCTGCCCTCAAGTAACCAGGACGACGGGCCTACGCCTCCATACCTGCTTCACTGCTCTGAAAGGTTTCAGGTTTATTAATTATTAATATTATTAAACTCCATTTTCACTGCTTTGGAGCCCTGAGGTATTCACCTGTTCCCCTTCTCCTTGAGGACCCACCTGATTCTTGTTTCTCAGCTGTATTGGACTCGTCCTTCCTCATCTTTTTGGATGCTGGTGACTGCCCATTTACCCACGGCCATCCCACAGCTGGTAACTTGCTAAGTGCTTCAAAACAAAAGTGGAAAACAAATCACAAACAAAACTGTTCTCAGTGAAGGCCAGGGGTGTTGTGCAATGTGTCCAGGACTCTGGCCCTTGTCTTTGCCTCTGGGTGGCCCACTAGGAATGTGGGCATTCTAGCTGCTCCTGCTGCAGGGCTGGTCTCTCATAAACTGAGAGGAATGAAGTCCAACCAAGGGGGTCTTTCCTTCTGTTGTCACGTTTCCTTGTGTATTTGTACTGGGAAAACTATGTGTGAGTAACACATGTTAAATTTAGGCTATAAGAATGGTAACCAAGGCATGTTGATTCAGGAATAAACTACAGAACAAAAATACTGTAAAGCAACCTGTAGGAAATAACTATATTCTAACAAGAAACAATATAGGATAAGTACATCATATAAGGTCTTAAACTATAATTCGTTGCAGAATTCTCATTTTTAGATGAGAAAAAATGCAGGCAAGATAAAAGCTCTTTCGAGTCAGTTTTTCCTTTTGGCACTTTTTTTTTCTTTACTGATTATATGTCAGTAATTTTCATATCTGCCTTATATTTCCTGCCATGTGGGAAGCCACTGCCTTATCTCTCTTTCCATTGCCATTCCTTTTCTCGCATTCTGTGAACTAGAGAACAAGCAGATGAGGAAACCTACAGAGGAATCTTGGACAGGAAGCCTGGAAAAGGGCAACCCCAGGAGTCACCAGAAGACAGTTTAGGAATGAGGGTGGGGGCTAAGTCTCAGACCCTTGCTTAAATTTTAGAGGCATAATCTGGGTGATAAATTAACAACACCATGGACACAAGAAAGGAGAAATACAGAAAAGCCAGCAAATGGCAGGACGTGCTGACTGCCTTCCACGCTCTGAACGTAGCGTCCCTCTGGGTGATATTTTAACCTAGTATTTAAGGTTGCCTGAGAAAAGTCTATTGCATAACGTGAACTGAATGTATTCAGCAAGTGGCTGTGTGGATGGCTTAGGGTAGTTGCCCTTCTAGCTTCAGGAGATTAGCTGAAATAAACTTAACACTTGGACAGCTAATCCTTTCCCCTCAATGTGACCACAGTTTAGCTAGTACATTTTAAAACTGCAGGGAAGGTGAATGTTAGGAAGTCAGGAATAGCAGTCACTTCAACAGCTATTGATTAAGTAAATAGCACTGTCATTGTCCTAGAGAGGTAATGCTTCACCCTGTCATCCCGTGATCCATCAGTAAGAAAATGGTGATGGTTAAAATATTTAAATGGAATGAAATTTTACCTTGCAGTTAAAATTTAAGATGAAGGTAACATTTTTTCATTTTTTCTATTTTTTGCCACAACAAACCAAGTGGGATACTTTAGAGATGGTACTAAATGAAGCAAGGAGGCTTGTGAATATGATCATTTCCTGTCATTTAGAAATAATGCAAATATTAGTATGAATCATTCTAATTGCCCAAATGAGCTGAATTAAAGCAAAGGTGTGATTTTTAATACCCCTTGTTTAATGAAACTATGAGCACATTTGATTAAAATTTGAGCTTGAGGCTGAATATGCAGGAAACATAGTCATATCATGCCTTTATCCTGGACTGGAGATCTTTCAGATCAGTTTTTAAATCTGACTCTCTCTCTTGGGGTGGAGACGGTGAACAGGCCTGCAGCACAAAAACAGGAACTTTGCCATTCTACTTTTAATTATGTATAGCCATACCCTACAGTACTGCAGTGGAAGGGCCCTCAAACCTTGCCTGGCACTCGGGAAAAATGAATTCAACTGGTATTTATGTGCAAACTTTGAAAATTCATAACCTCATCCTGTCCCAGGAGGATCCCAGGCCCTTTAAATCTTTTAGAAGAATTCTAGGAGTATCTCATATGAACGAATAAATAAAACTTTATCCCTGCAAGGGGGTGAGACTCCTCCCTACACGGCTCCACTCAGGCAAGGCTCCCCTGACCCTCTGGACAGAACGGGACTGCTTGGCACCTTCGACAGAAAAAAATCACAAGAATTTGAAGGAACATTTAAAAAGATCCCAGCCCTCCTTCCACTCACAGGAACTTCACAGGGGTGCTATCAGGTGTGGCATCCCTTCTGGGACTAGAACTTCCCTCCAGGGAAGGAGAAGGCTATTTTGATTTCACATGGCTCCTCGTCATCTGAACCTTTCCTAGGAGAAGCTCCAGTTCTCCCTCAGACTCCCTGCTTCCCACACAAACACATAGCGGTCCTGTCCTTGAAACCCTAAAAGTAGAACTACTCCATGATCCTGCTACCCCACTCCTCAATATACATCTGAAGGAATTAAAGGCAGCATACCATAGAGATACCTGCACACCCATGTTTATCACAGCACAGTTCACAATAACCAAGATGGAATCGGTGTTGGTGCCTGAGAATGGAACAATGCGGTATATATAAAAGGATGGAGTATTATTTGGTCATTAAAAAGAATAAATCATGTCATTTGCAAGAAAATGGATGAAACTCAAGATCATCTTGTTAAGCAAAATAAGCCAGACCCAGAAAGATAAATATCATGTTTTCTTTCATTTGTAGAATCTGGAAAAAGAGAAAGAGCATCAGGAAAGTAGATGGGAGACTGTTGCAGAAGAGGCCAGGGATTGGGGGGAGGGGGAGGAGAGGCTAGGCACCTGGGTGTGATTCAGGTATGTTAGATGCATGTGTGAATAGGGCACAGGAAACTCGTTATTCTGTATAATTAATATGCACTGATAGAAGATAATGATACAGTACAGTTTGCCAAACACAGGAGCTTCGGTTCTTTAGAGAAAGAGCTAATTCCAGGGTGAGGCAGAGACAATACAAGATGGGTCTGTATCTTCTCCTGACTCCAGAAAATACAGAAATGCTCAAAAAGGAGAAGGAATCTTTCAAAAGAACACAGGAGTTAATTGAGAGAAATGTCCTAAAGCCAAAGGTGGGACAATTTAGCCCATAAAAAAATAATGTATTAGCGTATCAGATAGTGATTCATGAAACAACAAAAATCCATGACAACATTGTGATACAAATAAATAATTGAGTAAATAAACAAATACACAGGGAGGTAGGGAGGGACAGCTCTTCTTTACAGAAGTTTTCCAGTTAATACAGAGAACTGAGTGGAATATAATATTGTTATTTGCCAATGCCACATTAATAACTGCATCAAGGAGACCTGCTGATGTCTTCTAAAATCAGGTGACAGAAGTTTGAGGGGAAATACAATATCAGCTTAGGATGAGAGCATCTGTCCCTAGATATTTAAAAATCACTAAAGAAAACCAGTTTTATTGTAGAAACCCCCAGCTCACACCTCTGTCACACGATCAAGGTTAAGGTCACCAGGACGGAGACAGCCACAGCACACACACACCTGGACAGGATGTCCTAGGAAGTGCATTGCATCATTTCTGTGGTGGTTTCTTCAAATGTCAACCTAAGCAGGAAAAAAATATCAGGTGAACCCAAATCAGACATTGTGCAGAGTATCTGGCAATACTCATCCAAAGTGTCAGGATCATGTAAGATAAAGAAAGAAGAAGAACCCTGGCAGACTGAAGGGGAATAGGCCATAAAAACTGAACGCTGTCCGTGGTGCTGGGTTGGATCCAGGAGCTAAGGAAGGATGCCAGGAGAATAACTAATGAAGATGAGATCAACTCTTATATGTATTTCAGGGCATGACACCAATGCTGGTTTCCTGGCTCTGAGGATTGTTCTGTAGTTATGTAAGCATTTGTCATTAAGGAAACGAGGGGAGCAGAACACAGGAAGTCTCTGTAAATTTCTGTAAGCGTAAAATCGTTTCAAGAGAAAAAGTAAAATAAATAAGTATGCATGCATTATGGGTGTATGTGCATTGCTTGATCTATTGCAACCACAACCTGATCAATTGAATTTGTCCAAGCTTTAGTGCATAAATACAAAACTCACTTTGACAACAATTTGGGACATATGTGGGTGCATAACAGGTGGCTTCCATTATAGTATGTGCTCCTTTCATTGTTCAAGAATCCCTCATAGGCTGAGGGTGGCCCCACGTGCCTCTGATAACAGTGATTAGGGAGGCTGAGGAAGGAGGACTGCAAGTTCAAGGCCAGCCTCAGCAATTTAGAGAGACCCCATCTCAAAATAAAACATAAAAGGGGCTAGGGAATGTAGTTCCCTGGTAAAGCACTCCTGGGTTCAATCCCCATTACCAAAAAATAAAAAACAATCCCCCACAGGATCAGATGTCATTACCTGACCTGACTGGGTTCATGAAAACATGTGTAAATGTGTCCTGTCTCTCATTGTATGTATTATGGGGGCAGTGAGCACCCATGAGACCATGATCCACTTAATAATAATTCATTCAGTCTGCACCACGTGGCCCCTGGTTAAATGACATCAGAAGTCATGATTAAGATGTAAAATAAGTCTGATTATTAAACTAGGAAGCTACTCTTGTAAGGAGGGTTAGCTCACGTTTGAGTCGCATCTGCCAGGTTGGACCTTCTTTCAAATTCTCCATCAGTCTCTCTGGCGGTCATTGCTTTCTCCAGAAGTCCTGAGCTCCTTAGATTCTTTCTTCTTGTAAATTACATTTTCAGAAACAGGCTTTGGGGAATTACTGGCTGCCTTCCTAGGTGAAATGAAAGTTTTGCACCTTTCCTTTTAATATCCTGAGGTCAGCTCTCTGTCTTCTCTGTAAATTTCAGAGATGGAAGTAACTTCATTGATGGACCTCATTTTAGAGAGAGCCATGAGACTCAGACATTAGAGTTGAAGATCCCAGTGATTTTACTGATACACTGAGAAAATACTTTTTCCTGTTCAGTATCCAATTTGTCATTTGCACATTCAGCAAGCATCCCCTTGGTGCGGGCCAGGTCCTCAAAGTTGGAGGACGGCTCAACTTTCTCTAGTAGCATTCGCCCCTGGTGTGAGGAGGAAGTTTGCCGTTCCTCTGGAGTCCAGAAAGTCACAGTGCAGAAGCCGGCTCCAGGCAGAGGGCCCGAGCATGCTCACGGGCCGGCATCTGTATTTCCCACTGCAGCTCTGTTAACCAAGGAAAAGATACAAAACAAATTCTGACCCCGTAGTTGATACCACTTCTGCCCAAGCTCTGTGGGGCGGTTCCACCTTCAACCCCCAGCCTGGCTCCACCCCCCATCCCCTGCCCTCAGCTCCCTTGGGATCTGTTCTGCAGACACTGGGATCACATCACTTGCTTTCATCAGCTGTCTCCCTGTAAAGACTTCCCCATTGGTAAGCTGCTCTGGCCAGGGAGATTGTTCAATAAGTCACTCCTTAATACATGTTTGTTAAAGGAACAAAATCTAGGAATCAGCTCATATCCATTGCTTATCAATTTAAAGTAAAATTCTGCATTCCAAAAGTTCCCTCAGCGTAGAGGAAACCAGCAATTGAAGAACTTGAACAGAGTGACTTTTTCTGAGTAGTGGCGGTTCTCAAGAGAGTAATTCAAGCCCCTCCTTCTGCCCCCTCCACATCAACCCTGCAGGAGGTCTTCCATGTCCTTGGAGGTTTTTTAACTTAAGTGTTGACCATCTGCTAGTTATTCTTTAAAAGATTGCCCACACAAAAATAAGCTATAAACAAATTTAATCGTAACTATGTTTTAATGCCACTACTTTAGTGTATCTTGTAGTTAATCTTCAGACACATTTAAAAAATATTTTTTGAACCATCAAAATGGATTAAATCTGAAAATGTAATTGGATGCATTACAAGTATCCAATTCTTTTGGCAATTTTTTGGGGGGCATAGAATATAGTTTCAGGCTGCTATTAATTTGATATTATGCAATTTTTGTCATTAATCCATGTCTTATTAAATTAGATAAGGAAATGTGAGATGGAAATGGAGCCAAATGGCAATGGTTGTTTCAAATAAGTATTGAATCTTCTGTGTGTTTTGCTTAACAATTTTCGGAATTTATTTTGGCAAGAGTTGTTTTCAGTCTTCTAAGCTATTGCATTTTAAAGGAATTCAGTCCATCTGTTTCAAAATTCACACTGACAGGTCACAATTCCACCTTGCAAGAGCTGAGACGGGCTGTAGTTTCTGGGGGCACTTGAGAGGCTTTCAAGACCGTGGTTCTCCAATAATCCGATTTTGACAGATGACGGTGAATTTCATGTCTATAGGGGCTCAGTTCAAAAATACAATAAAAGATTCAAGTTCAAAAATCAATAGTTGAGTTGAGAATCACAGAACTTCAGGGTTTCCATTCCGAAGCCAAGCCCGGCCTCCACTGTGCCCTGTCCCCACCCCCACCTCCTCTCTTCCCGCCCTGGACCTGGTCCTTGCCGCCCTCCTTCAAGCCCTCCTCTCCCTGCCGGTCCCCTTTTCTCCCTACTACTCCTTCTCTTTTAGTGACCTGGGAGAGGCTGCAGGCAGCAGGAGAGGAGGACAGTGCCAGCCGCAGGACCACCTGCTGTCACCTCTCAACAGGGTGGACAGCGCAGGGGCCAGGCGGGCCCTGAGCAGGTGAGGGACCTGGGAGGAGAAGCTGAGCGCAAGGCCGCACGCGGGCAGCGAGGACCCAGGCCTGCGCGGCCCAGCCCGTGGCCGGCTTGGCCACCCTTCTTCCTCGGCAGAGTCTGGTGATGTCGCGCTTTGGCTCATTTCAGTGAGTTCCGGTACCTGCGGTCCCAGACTCTCACCTGGCCCCAGGGGTCTGTGCTGAGCAGCACTGAGGAGTGGTGCAGCTTGGCACAGGATTCTAGCCCAGTCACTCGCCGGCTCTCTGACCTGCGACAAGTGTCTCGGGCTCTGGGCCTCAGTTCCCAAGTAATTAAGAGGCTGTGGGATAGGAGCGCCCACCTCACGGCCCTGCCCAACTTACGTGACTGGAACTTGAAAGAGCACCGTGGAGGACGTGCGTGAGGGCCCTGAACGAACAGTCATGACATGAGTCGACTTCTGTTTTGTTTTGTTTTTTTTTTAATTTTTATTTTTATTTTAATTTTTTTGGTAATATTTCAGGTACTGAGGATTGAATCCGGAGTGCTTTGCCACTGAGATGCCTTTCTGGGCCTTTTTTAATTTTTTTATTTTTTAATTTTGAGACAGGGTCTTGGTAAATTTCCCAGGCGGGCCTAGAAATTGTGATCCTCCCCCCTCAGTCTCTGGGTCGCTGGGGTACTGGCCAGCACCACCACACCCCATTATTGAACTGCTTACAACACTTAAGCTATTTTTAAAATTGTGTGGTTATTCTTATTACTAAGAAACGTCTCCAGTGCTCTAGGACAGGTGCATGATGAGATCTGAATTTGAATTTTGGATCCCACATTCACTAAGTAGACAATTTGACTGTAATTAATGGGGAAAACCACCCTGCCCTTAAAGTGCATAACATTTAATTTATAAAATCTAATGAAATGGCAAAAGTACCTGGAGAAACTCTGGAATTGAAGGAGTTCTCAGTAGCATGTGAGCGTTCTTTGCTCCTTCCTTCCAGGCCTTTTCCTGGGGGTCACAGACCCCAACTGGTGTGGGATCAGTAGGTTTGTGTGTGGACTGCAGTCGGTTTGTGTGTCTTCAGATCAGGAGCTCCAGGATTTGCAGTAAGAGAGTCTTGGGATTCTGCATTTCCACCCAGGCTAGTCCTCAGTTAAAGGGAGCGAAGCAGGCCTCCTGGCCTCCAGAGGACAGCAATCTGGTCTAGGCCAAACACAGGTCCGTGTGTTTTCTGTCTCACATGTATGCTAGATTTGCCACAAAATAGCTGTGCTTATTCCAATGGAAAATAATAATGCTCTTTTTTCCAATTCTTGAAATAAAACTGCCTTACCAATCAGATGCTTCTTATAGAACATATATGAATACTTTGATTCGATTTCCCCAGGGGCCTTAGGGCTCAAATCAACCTTAAGTGCTTCTTCCAAATGCACATTCCTAGGCTAAATTCTGAGGACTCGTTCCAGGAAGTGACACTGTTCACAAGGGCCCAAGAGAATCCTGCATTTGGACAGACACCAACTTGCCTCTGAAAGCCCAACCCGAATGGTGCCTGAGATCAGGATGACTTGATATTAATTACCATGGGAGGCACGCTGTTGAGATTTCTCTTCCCAAAGGCTTTTTCTAATCCCAGTAAGTGAGGAGCCTGCAAATGAGACCTGGGGACCAGGGAGGATTTCTCTAGCCTCTGGTTTAAGAAGATAACACTTTTGAGTCTTGAGAAAAATCTAAACAAAAAAATTAATACATGCTTTTCAGAGTCATGTTACTTTAATATGAGCAGAATAGCGAAGGTAGGATATTACATTTCATTTATAAATTCCAGTGCTCTTACTGAAAGAAGAAATTAAAATGTTTCATATGTACTAAATGTCAAAGTAAAAACCTGCAATGTTTCAGATAAATAAAACTTCTCGTTTGGAAAATATTTTCATTTAAAAGCAATTTCTGGAGATCTCCATAAGTGACTAATTCTGAATCTTTAGTTTGGGAGCTACTTGCTGGTCATCGTTAACAATATCACCCATGTTAGGGAGTTTACTTCTTCTCACGTAGTGCCGAAGCACACTAACCAGAAAACACTGAATCAGAACACAATTTGTCATTTGTTGTTTATCTCAATATAGCTAATGGGAAAAGAATTGACTTCCAGAATAAAGAAATATGTTTGAGAAGAGGATTTTGCACATTTGATTGCATATTTGAAGCATTTATTAAGCATAATCAAACTACAAAATATGGCAAACTAGATAATCTGCCCAAGGAGAGACAAATGATACACGTACAATGTGGTTAATTAAGAAGAAGCTTTACCCAACTAAGAGCAATCAAAAGCCTTTGTTTCTAGAAATTTGCCTCACAGTCTTATACGACGACTTCAGGATGTTCTCAATCTTCAATTAATAACTGTTTTCCAAATGTGTCAGTTAAGGGTGGCACTGTGTTTCCCTTTATTCGATGTCATGCAAATTGGAACATAAACTTAGAAATTTTTTGCCAGCCTATTAAAAACTATAGACAGGATGTCCATAAATATATATAAGTAAGGCATACAATCAGACCTCAGTAAGTTTACTAAAAATGCATTCAATTTATTTCAAAGTAAAGTATTAGTCAACAAGTACATCTCTTTTTCCCCCCTCCTTTAACTCCTATTTTGTAAAAGATGAGGAAGTTGCATGGGTTACTTAAAGCACTAAAATTAATTTTGTGATGATACCATCTAACCTTTGAACACAATTTATAGCAGAATACATTGTTTCCCTGCTGGTGTATGTGTGTGTGTGTCTGTGTGTGTGTGTGTGTGTGTGTGTGTGTGTGTGTGTGCGCGTGCATGCGCAGCACAAAGTACAGGAGTTGCTGAGTCAGGGGTACTAAGGAAATTCAAAAGCTTCACAAAGTAATTTACCAATGAACTCTACCAACTCCAACTGAGCTTGGTTGGAGTTCGCCATTGCCAGTTAGAACATGGAAGCACCCTCCGCCCATTGCGTGCTCCCTCCCATGGTCCTGAGCCCTCCTCCACAAGTCTCAACCCGCCTGCATTGACACAGGTTCCTTACTGTGACTGCTGGGCTAGGAAATGGCTTGTCATTCAAATCCACTTTTTCTTCCACGTCTCTTCATTTACGCTTTATGAGTCATATGAATGGCCATATTTTTTAATGTTCTTTTAGTCATTGAAACATCTCTATTCCAGGCTATTCTGGTGGAGGGTTGGTGACGAAACCATCCAGGAAATAGCTCCTTTTATCCCCCAAATGGCTCTCAGCTGGATGGCTGCAGATGGAGGCTAATGGATGTGTGTGAGCACACTTGGGAGTCTACTCCCTGAAAGGCTCACTCAGTGTGGAGTTGATCATTCTCTGGATCACTGGTCTCTGAACCACCAGTAAACAGCTTTGAAGTTTACTGTGTGCATGTGTGCATACACACACACACACACACACACACACACACACACACACACACTGTATATCATAGGGATGTTACTGAGGAATATCTCTACAATATATAACTTGTACTGTAACAAAAGTGCAAAAGGTTGAACAGCTAAAAGAAAACATGTATTGGCTCAATCTATGAGAACAAGCACCTGTTGAGTGCCAGGTACTGAACTGTATTATGGGAGTTCAACAGTGAACAGGACCAGCTCTGATACTTCACGGAGCATCAGTTTTAGTGGGAAGACAAACAACAAATCTTTAAACATATAACATGGTGCCAGTGATAAGGTTTTTAAAGGATTTGTGTTTGTTTTGGAAATACTGAGAATTGAATCCAGGGATCCTTTATCATTGCATTACATCTCAGACCTTTTTGCTTTTTATTCTGAGACGGGGTCTTGCTAAGCTGCTGAGGCTGGCCTAGAACTCTTAGTCCTCTTGCCTCAACCTCCTGAATAGCTGGAATTGTAAGTGTGTGCCACTGCCCCTGCCCAGGGATAAGGTTTATGAGGGAAAAGAAGGGTATGTGTTCACACGATGGGAGCTGAAGAGGTGTTCTCTTAGGCATGTCAGGAACACTTGAGCAAAGACCTTGGTCAGACAGAGGATGGAGAAGGCTCTGATGTGAAGGGCAAGTCGCCTTAACAATGGCAGGTGCAAAAAGAACATGATAGAGTTTGTTTACCAACAGTTAATGGCAGGCCATGAAGGAGGACAAGAGACTGTGTTTCATGTGGTATTCTTAATACTTTTGCATATCTTTTCTCTGATGGCTTCTTTAATCTGATGGGCTTGTCATTATTTTAATTTCAAAACAAAGCTGTAAAGAATATGTATCAGGAATACACCAAAGTGCTGGTTGGGACATTGCTTCTTTTTTATTCATACTAAAAAAATAAATTAACATTGTTTATTCTTTCTACCAAGACACAAGACTAGTCTTTTATTAAATATGATTTATGTTGGTCAATTAAAATATGACTTCAAATATTTTAAATAATGACCAAGACTTTCAAAAAGGCAGGGTTATTTTAGGACAAAGACATAGAGTTAGATAATAAAATTTTATATTCTGCATTTTATTATCCAATATTAATAGGGAAGAACCTAGAAGAGATGGAGCATCTTGAAATATCTGTCACCCTGAAAACAGAACCAAATGGCAGCTTAAATTTATTACTAATGACTTTATGCAATTGCAACAAATTTCAGAAGATCATTTAGACTAGGGTACAAATCTCATCTTGGTAATCAGAATTCCATATATGGTGACAGACCTCTCCTCAAAAATGCTATGCAGATTCTAGAAGAAATCTGATTGCTCACCACTTCTTCTGCTCATTCAGCATGTCAGAGAGTCCCACAGAAGATAAACACAACCCAAGCTCAAGAGGGTGGTCAAGATAAGCAGTGTGTGTTTATGCAAGTCACTACTGAAGGGGACAATCAGGTGGTGAACGGAGTGGACCGGACTGACCCCACAGAGGCTGGACTTCCTGAAACAAAGCCATCACCTCTGTGCATGTGGATGCTGGATTGATGGAGTGAAGACTCGTTAGAGTGTGTTTCCAGCCACAAACAGCTCTTGTCAATTCCACAGCAAGAAATTCATTGCACACCTTCCTAAGAATGTTATTCACATGTAGGTCCATTTGGGAAGCAGTTAATTCCAGTGGATGTGCATGACATTGAGTTAGCCATTTTAAACTACACAAGACTTCAGGGGTATTTACAACATGATGCTCCCTGACCACACCCTCTGTCCAGGTTCACACACTTTTGTCTCTTCAGAGTAATCCCCTTGCATATCAATCATTTCTCCTGATCACTCTCCTTCCAGTCCCTGGAAACAGCCAATGGGATTCTCTCTCTGTGGACCCATGTATTTCAGAAATTTTACATATATGGAACCTTTCTCTACCTAATCTTTTGGGCCTGAAATGTGTCACTTAGGAGGATCTTTTCAAGGTCCATCCATTGTGTGTGCACATCAAATGTGTGTGTCCATCCCCAGGCAGGAGAGCTCTTCCGCCTCTAGGCTATACCCACTAGGGCTGGCATGATCTAGTGTGTGCACTTATTTGCGTGAACACCTATTTTCCAGTCTTGGGGGCATCGACTTAAGTGTGGGTTGCAGGGACAGATGGTAATTCTATGTTTGGCATTTTTGGGATTGCCAAAACATTTCCACAGCAGCCAAACTGGTCTTACATTCCCACCAGCAGTCTACAAGATTGTCCTCTGTTTTTGACTTTTAATAATGTTATTATAAAGGGTCTCGGTGTCTGTCTCTTTCAGTTTGTCCTACTTGGAATTCATAGAGGTTCTTGCATATGCGGGTTCATTTGTCAATGAACTTGCAAAGGTTTTGCCCAGTATGTCTCCAGATGCTCTTCCTGACCTGTGTTCTCTTTCTTCTCCTTCTTTGGCTCCCCAGTGCTCTTTTTGGGCCACTTGAAGATACCCACACATCTCATGGACTGTTTAATTTCCTTCTTCTTTCTTTCTTTTTCTTTTTCTTTCTGCTTTACAGGCTGGATATTTTCAACTGCTCTATCTTCAAATTTGTTGGTCACTTCTTCCCCCTGCTCAAACTTCTGTTGAGCTTCTTGAAGGAATTTTTCACTTATTGCCTCTTCAGCTCTATGCTGCATGCTGCACGCTGCTCGCTGGGTGGTGGAAACCTCAAAAATTCACTTCTCGCCAGCCCAGAAGCTGAGGTTCGCGTGCAGGTAGCTTCCTCCTGTGGTTTCTTCTCTGGGGTAGCAGGAGACCTCCTTCTCACTCTGCTCATCTACTGTCTTCTTTGTGCACTGGCTGAGAAGCAGAGTAAACAGTTTCTGGTGCTGTCTGTGTGTCACTAACCCCATCATGAAGTCCCCGGCTGCACAACTTCACATAAACCCAACCACCTCCCAAGGCCCCATCTCCAAATGCCATCGTATTTGGATTTGGGGCTCCAACATATAATTTTTCAAAAGGACAAAATTCAGTCCACAGAAGTTAGTTTTTATAACTTCCATTTCTTTAGCAATAGTTCCACTTTATTCTTACATTTTTTCCTGGTTTCTTTGTCCATGATTTCCTTTAGTTCTTCAGGTATTTAAGCCATATGATTTAGATGAGTCTCTCGGTAAGTACATTGTCTCTTTTTCCTCAATTATGAGATCTGATAACTGGTTTTTTTCCTTTAAATGAGTCATATTTTCCTGTTTATTTTGTGCTTTGTCATTTTGTTGTTAAAACCTGGACACTGAATATTAAATATGGCAACTGCAAATAACATTCTTTCTAAGTAGTTGTTGTTTTTGGATATCAAAGACTATACTTATCCATTGGTTTAGTAACATTCCAACTCCTTTTTGAAAAGACTCTACTCTGTCATAAATAGTAAAGTCTCTGTTCATTTAGCTTATTCAACTAATGCTTTGAAAGAGATTTATTTGAAAGCCATCAGCTAACATTACTTTATAAAAAAAAAAAAAAAGAAGAAGAAAGAAAAAGAACTAAACATCTTTCCAGTTCTTGCGTATTGGCTTTGTGCTGGGATACCTCTTCGACACCTAAACAGGTGTGCTACAACTCTGCCTTAGCACTTGCTTCCTGCTTGCATTAAGCCTGCAGATCAACAGGCTTGCCTGATGCAATGCTAGGCATGCATCTACCAGGTAAGCTTACAGCCCCTGCAGCAAGGGTGTCCCTCGTTTCTCTCCTCTTCTGTCATCCTGGAGTACTTCAGTGGTCAGCACAGGTTCATGCTGAAGAGTGAAAAGACTTCTGGGTCAGGTCAAAGGTGGTCAGGACTACAAAGCCACCATCTGCATGAATTCAGGGCACAGGGGCAACCTCACTTCTCAAGTGCCAGATTACTATCAAATTCAGCAGTCCTGTGCCTCCGGGATCTTTTCCTTTCTGCATCATGGGGCACGTACCTTCTGAAATGTCCTCATTGCTCCTTCTCACTGTGTTTCCTCTAGCTCAAATATTTTTTCTCTCATTTTCAAATTATACAAATTGTTGCAGGGTCAGCTCAAGTTCACATTTTCTGTGATTCCTTTCTTGTTTACTACTAATTATTTAAAAAACTCCCATGGCATTTCATCTTTTTGTGTAATGCTCCATGGGCCTTACCACTGTCACACTTGAACCAGAGTTATTTGTATTTTTTTGTTTCCTGTTATTTTATAATCCCTTAAGAGTAAGAATTTTGCCTAATTCATTTTTATGTCCCCCAAATCACTTAGCAGTAACTTGCATACATCAAGCCCTCAATAGATAATTTTAAAATACATTAAAATATCTTCAATGAATAAGGACAGGGATACAGTCTCTGCATAGATACAGATCTTTGCATCTACATGTTTTATTGAGATATAAAAAGGTGGACATATGTCATGAAATATTTCATAGAATATATTAAATTAATTAATTAAAGATACAGCTTTATTATGCAAAAGTGTCAGTACAAAAGGTCACAACATGGCTTCTTTCAGCCTAATAAAAAATCTAGGGATATAGTCTCTAGTTGTGGGACTTCTGAGCATAGAACAAACATTCCTGCTGTCCCAGTTTCATAGTAAAGCAACACAGAAAACATCATGCGAACAACTCCTTCATGAGCACAGGTGCTTAGTTTGAGTTCACTGGTCATAATTCAGCTAAAAGGTGGCAATTCAGAGTATTAGGATAGGTAGGTCTCCTCCGTTTACATTGAAATAAAGGCAAATGAGCTGTTCTGAACAAATTTTGTGCTGAAAGTAGTTTGTGATTAACAAAGTTTTAAGAACTAGTCTGCAGTCTGGTTGTACCTTCTGTGATTAATGTTTTAGAATTTAGTCAATAAACATGCATTTATCATTTGACCAATCAATAGCTGCACAGTGGTTGAACATGGGACATCCCTGAGGGCTTGAGGGAACCCCAGTTATCACACTCCTGGTGGAAGATTGAAAAGACAGATAAAACTTAACAACCGCCAAGCAGTTCACTATGTAAATGAGGTAAAGTGGTACACAGGTAACTGATGCTATAATTAAGTTCTTAAAGAGAGATAAAACTAACAGCCTGAAATTGCAGAGTGGTGGGCTCATATTTGTGGAAAAGAGCATCTGAACAGAGACTGGGGTGGCAAGGAGGGACTTTGAGTTGGAGGTTGCTGGAGGGGCGGCTCCAGCTTCAGAGGCAGAAGCCGGCACTGACCATGGAGTGGTTCATCGCCTCTGGTGAGTGCAGACTTGAGGGAGCGGAAGTAGTTTAGTTGCTGCGGAAGGCAGCAGAATAGGCATTGAGAAAATGCCACCCACCTGGCCTTCAGGAAGTATCTGGAGACCTTGGGAAGGGTGACTTCTACTAAGATGCAGAAGTCCATCTCAAGTCATTGTAGAGCAGGTGGCAGGGAGCAAAGCGGGCAACGGAGGTGGCATTGGAAGCAGGAAGGGAAGAGGTGAAACTGCTTGTTGCACAGAACCAGGCTCCAGGGCAGAACGTGTTTAGAACAAGGAGGTATTGAGAGGGCGACTCATGACAGCCATATCAGATGACTAATGTTGGGGTCTGGGGAAAGGAGAACCAAGAACATCTCTGTAGGGTTTCACATGAGCAAAGCCTTGAGGAATGGGGCGGCCATTCTCTCCTCAGAGTTCAAGGGGAGTCTAAGGGTGACTGTTTGGAGGAAAAGAAGAAAGTTGAGAGCTTGCAAATTAAGATGACCTCAACCTCAGGTCAGTTAAAGATGATGTGGCTGTGGGGACTCTGAGCGTGTAAATGGATAAAATTCCCTGAATGAACAAATAGGATAGGTGACTTCAATCCTCCTTGCTGTATCTTCTGGCTTTGTCTTGAACTTTGCTGAAATTTGGAAGAGAGAATTTTGTGTATCAGACAATTTGATTTTGGTGACAAAGTCCTACATATCATAGAAAACATTTACCAAATTTTGTCACGCCCATGTATGAATATGTGACAATAAATTCCATTATATATATGGAATAATAATGCACTAATTAAAATAGCAGTAATGATAACAGAAGGGAGATCAGGATAGTACAGCAAGCTGATCAAGGCGAGAAAAAGGGAAGGTTCTGGGGGATGAAATTTACCAAATTATGTTATGTGCATGTACGGATATGGTATCATGAATCCCTCTATTATGTATAATTATAATGTACCAATAAAATTATAAAATAGCTAATGGTTGTTTTCTAGTGTGTTCTTTAAACTCTTATGCTTTACTCAGTCACTTCACAAATTTGTAGCTTAATAGGATCAGGCAAAAGTACCATCATTATCAGATTTTGAAAAACCAACAGCTCATGTCTCTTAATTAGCTGGTTTCATTTTATGTAAACAAGCTACTTTACTGAGCATCCAATGTTAGCCAATATATTAGGGAGTATGGCGCAGTTTTCCTCTCTAGGCTCTTGAGTGATGAAAATACGATGCACTCATTGACTCATCACAAGGAGGGTGGTGCCCCTGAGTGTCCAGGAACATGACCCTGGAGTAGGAGACAGAGGAGGAAAAGTAGTTCACCCCTCTCTTACTTCCAAGGAGTTTGCAGTACGATGTCTTACATAATGTTTTTATATTTGCTGTATGAGCAAATATCAAATAGCATGCATATTAGGGTTGATTCTGATTAGTTTAAAATTCTGCTTTGGCAGAGGAGAAACAGAAGAACATGAGATCCTGAGTTTAGAAAATGCAAAAATCAGCCATCAGTCCCCTCCTACTCTGAGTACCAATGGGACCGAAACATCCTAGAAAACAACAGAGCAGTGAGTCGTCCTTGCACAAAACCTTTCAGAGCTCAGATGTAGTGGGTGTGGTGGCACACACCTGTAATCTCCACTCCTCAGGAAGTCAAGGCAGGAGGACTGCAAGTTCAAGGCCAGCCTCAGTTACTTAATGAGGCCCTGTCTCAAAATGAGAACTGAAAAGGGCTAAGGTGGTAGAGTACTCCTGGGTTCAATCCCCAAAACCTCAAAACAAAACAGCCAGGAAAGCATCCACCATCGAGTCTGGTGGATGACTTTACCATCAACATGACCTGTGATTAACGAGGTGAGCAATATCTTATGGCCCATTCTTAAACACCCTATAAAAACCACTCTCACTCATAAGCAATTTATAATGTGGAAATCCATATTTACTTTTGACCAGTTTTCCCCCATAGATATCATACCCTCAAGGTCAAAGGCACAGAGTTGATAATAAATAGGATGAACGTCTACCTAGGAGTATTTGTGGGGAGACCGCGGGAAGACTGGGCAGGACAGTGTGTGTCAAGTGTTCACCCAGCGCCCATGCATCCATCCCAGAGGCTGAATTCTTACAAGCTTGCTTAATTCTCTTGTGTTGACTGGATGTGTTTCTAGTATGTTCTAACATTCTCCTCTGATGAAGTGTTGATTGGACGATGACAGTTTAGAATCATCCCCACAAACTCTTATGGATGCTTTGGGGAAAAGCAGGTGACTGAAAGGAGCAGTAGGAGTTGGTTGAGGACATGTTAGGGACTTAGAAGCAGAGAGCCCAAAATAGGATGCACTGTTACATCCTTCAGGCACTGGCTTTAGAAGCCAATTTCATTAGTAGGACAAGTGACTTCAAGTAGCCATTTTCCGAAGCAATGCTAATGAGAACCTGACAGCTAAGATCCAAATTTAGACACTGATGATGGCTCCTCCCGGTCTGTAGATATCTCAAAGCAGCTGAATCTGGATGGAGAGGGGATAAAAAGCTTTCCTCCTGGGTAGTTGACTTTTTAGAAGAAATTGCCCAGGTAGAAGAGAATATGGCGTTTTTTCTTTTGGAAGAGAAATTGAGGCAAAGCTAAAAATAATAACCCATTATCTAACTCTTAGAATTATTTGGTGTTTGCTAACCAAAATCTTAGCTGCATGAGTAATCAGGATTTTTTTTATGTAAAGAAGGATATTTGCACAAATAGTTAAGATATTTTTAACTCTAGTGCTCTAAGAGATTCTCAGACATGAAGGGGGGAAATGACATTGTAATTTTAAAGTTATAAATTGAAAAGTTTTCTGGCAGAAACCCACTACATATTATTTCTAAATCAAAGTTGAGGAAAACAATTATCTTAAATTATCAGAAATGTCAAATAATTTCTAAAACCCAGCAAAAAACTAGAATGTGAATGTAACACTCTATATCTTGCATAACTTACTTAGAAGAAAGTTAATTTTGTTAATTTAGAAATGTTCCTTGGGGGATTTTCTTTTATATTTTTCTTTTTCATTATGATTTTTAATCAAATATATTTGCTGGATCCACAAGACAGGCATAACACATGTAGTAAAAAAAGAATTGAGTGAAAATTTTTATTTTAGCTAAATTTAAAGCATTGGCTTCCAGGTTGTGGAATGTTCTTAATTTTGAACATACATGCATTTAAAAAAAAAAAAAAAAAAAAAAACAACTTTTTAAAATAAATGATGTGTTTAACTCTTGATGTAGCAAGAAAAACTGTTTAAATTCTCATTATGATTTATATAAAGATAAAATGGAATATGTTGAAGTCATTTTATCAACATCAAAAGAGCAGACATATAAATAGCTATCTACATGGAATTAAGTTTGCAGTCAGGTAGTTGTGAGATTCCCTTTACTAGACCAGAGCTTGTTTAAGAGTGCCAATGACAAACAACGTTCTTGCTGTTCTGTGTCACTGAGTCCGTGACACGATTACCTGGGTGTGTACTGGATCTGGTAGACCCGCACAGCCTGTGGTTTCTTGCTTGGGGCGTTTTGAGGGAGGGTTTTCACAGAACAGCAGGGCAGGCCGGAATGTGTGTTTCATAGCTGTTCTGAACACGACTGGCAAACATCTAATTTACGAGGAACAGGCATTACTAGGCAGCCTCTGAGAAGCCCCTGCTGATGGCCACCCCCTCATTTTCATGTCCTTGTATAACCCCAGGCATGAGTGTGGACTGAGCTTGTTGGTTCACTTCTACTGAGTAGAGAACAGCAGAAGGGATGGGATGTCCTGTCTGTAAATCGGATGCTGAACGAAAGGGATTTCCATGTTGGGCTGTCCTCTTGCACTCCCAGGCCATGCGGCTGAGACCAGCAGTGTGATGAGGCAAAGAACAGAGACCTTGAGTCCATGAGCACTCAGGCAACTCGGGGCCTCAGTTCAGTAGCCCTAAGAGAGGGAGTCTACCCTCAACCAGCGAGTGGGTGTGGAAGTGGCAGAGGAGACCTTGGGCCAAGGGAGATGGCCGCAATCTTCCTGCCAGCTCCCCAGTAAGGTGCTTGGGATCTACACATGAGACACGGGGTGAATGAGCAAAGAGAATTTTTTAAGTATGAGTATGTGCCTTGCAATTCCTGAAACATACTTAGACCAGTACATTAGCTGCATTTTCTCTGACACTTAAATATTTTGTCTGCAAGCCCTAGGTGTGAGGTACTTGGAGGTGGACCCACAGCTAAGCCTCATTTGGCTTCTTGACCCACTGGGACATTCTGAAGTAACTCTTTATGGAGCAGTGCATCACTAATACCTTGTTCAATAATTAGATGAGGGTCCGTACAGCCCTCATGGTTGACTAAATAAATCAGCTTGCATTTTAATTGGTCTCTCAAGTGCAGAGCCAATGATTATGATTTTACTTTAGCCATCTCACTAGGATAGAACATAGTTGGTTACTTTAGAGATGAGAGAGAAATGTAATCTACATTTAAATATTAATAATTGAAAAACAACTCTGGATATTCATAGTCCCATTAGAGAGATGTCTGGGGGAAACTATAGGTACTTCTGAAATTTTAATTTTTAAAAATAATTTACTTCTTTAAAAAATCTTTCATCAAAAGGATTGGTAATAGCTATTTTGAAGCGAAGAAAGGTTTTTTTTTTTTTAATTTTGAAAGTCAATGCATATTCTATGGATATTATTCCTTGTTGCAGTCAAAAAATTTCAGTATTAAGAGTTTACAATGATCCGTGAGTTGCACAGGTTAACAGAGGAGCAACGTGGCTGGATCTTTTTCCTCCCTTCAGACCTAACCGGTCACTACTAATACCACCATGCCATTCATGGGAACAGGTCTCAACCCCTCCCTGCTTTTCCCTCCAATTTCTGCCCTGCCTGCAGGCGAGGCTTCTGGCAGCTCTGCCTGTTCCTTGCGCAGAACTGGGGCTCATCTCCCGCCTGCTTGTGCTGCCTACCCAGCGCTGCCCTGGAGCATCCCAGCTCTGGACCGCTCTGGAAGCCCTGAGAGGGCTGTGACTTTCCCAGACCCAGAGAAGGATCGGGAAGGAAGCGCCCGGACCCTACGCAATAAGTCCGCGGAACCTTCCTCCAGCGCATTTTGTCGCATTGTCTTATTCCGTTAAATTAGCATTACGAGCCACGCCCTGGTGGCAGCTCTGGGTGTTCCCTGGAAGAGAAGGGCGCCTGCCTCTGGAAGCTCACATGGGTCCTATCGAGGGTGGACGTGGGCTCCGGGGGAAGCTCGTTAGAAATTCAAGTCACTGGTATAGACCAAAGTGAAGCCCGACTACATTTAGGGGAGAGAGATGCCAGCAGGTCCTTGTACCTCTGCAGTGTCCTGTCCTTCCTCTGGGGCTGCCCTGGGGTGGCGGCTCTAACTCCTTTGGCGTCAAGGACTCTGCATAGGAGTTAATGGGCACGACGAAGGTCTCTGAGCAAGATGCAGAGTGTCCTCTGGGCGCTTCCCCGCCTCGGATCCCTGGGGGGTAGGTGGCACGGCCAGCACCTCAGCTTGGAAGTCGCCCTGCTCTCCTCAGAAGGGCTGGCCCCGCCTTCTCTCGATGGCTCCAGTGAGAAGAAGTGATTTCCCCAGGAAAGTACCGGGCCATGTTTCTTCACTCTCTTCTTTTCCTACTGTGGTTTTTCTTTCTACTGGGCCTTGTCACCTTGCACCCCAAAGAACAGAAAATACCTTTGTGTCCCAGCCCAATATTTCAACTCTCATTTCTAACCAAAGTTGATGTCTACCTTCCTGACATCATGCCAGTTTTTCAGGTGAAAACAAAACATTTTGGTTTTGTATGATGTGGAAACAGATCCTTCCTCTACAGGAAGATAGACATGCCAGTACCGCCTTTTTTCTTGCCTAGTACTAAAAATATACAAAGGGTAATATCATTCAATTGAACTTTTGTGTGATACTATATGATTGATTTAGCTAATGGTCAAGATTTTAGATTATATATAACCCTCTGATTAAATAGCCCTCTGACTCGTCCTCTGCATAAATAAAAGAAGCCTCTAAGACTACTGAAAATAAGGAAATCCTACTTATTCTCAAAGGCCTCCATCTGTCAGCTGCTTTCCTTCCAGACACACATGCCCCAGGGTCAGAGGTCCCATCTGTTAAGAAGAATCAGGTTTGGCTGGAAGGAAGGAAGACTGAAGCAGGAGGAGCCTAACCGAAGGAATTTGTTATCATCTTGGTTCAATAAAGTGGAAACAGTCGATGAGGAGTGGGTAGGGCAACTTGGAGGCACTGGAACTTGCCCTGTGTGACATGTACTGCACACGCACTGTCTGAGGTCTTCCTCTTCCAACATGGCTACAGCAGCTCCGGCAGTGAGAGCCTTGTACGCAGCTGGAGAAAGGCAAGGCCCATCTGCGTCCAGAAGACACTTCCCACAGCCTGTCTAGTCCTCACTGGGAAAACAGGTCCACGGGGCAAGCGGGTGAGAGAAAGGACAAAAAGTGTGATCTTTCAGCTGGAAGAGAAGGTACCCAGTACAGACTTGATGACATTGTGCAGGGGTCAAACAGACATCACTGTCATGTCACAGGAGAGCTTTACCTGTGGCCAACCTCACTATAGATACTTAAAAATATATGGACCTCGGAGGAAAGAAAGGCAGCTGCAGCAGCACTCCACGGAGAGGGGTGCTCCTGCAGGGCGTGCACCTGTTGAGAAATTCATAAGTATTTTGCAATGGGAAAACGTTAGAAGCACAACTTAGTCAATAAATGGTTTAGTAAAAATCAAAGGAGCACAGTACACCCAGAAGATCACCTAAGAAGAGAGCAGATCTGGTGCAAGTGTTCAGACAAGCGATATTTCAATTCAGTGCTGAGCTAATCATCATCAAATTTAACTCTAGAGCAGTGATGTGCTTCAGTGACTGAGCACTTGCCTAGCCTAGGTGAGGCCATGGACTCAATCCCCAGTATCACAAAAATCATTAACTCTAACCCTATGCAAAAACTGGTGTATTTCCAAATGATGAGGAAATAATAACCAAGCATGTTTTGCACAATGATGCTGTAAAATTCCAGACTAAAGTGTTTACACATAATGCCAAAATATACTGTCAAAGGGTGTCTTCTTGCAGGGTTTTCACATAAAGGAAGGGAGTGCTCTGGTCTCTTCTTATAAGGACACTGATCTCATCATGAGGAACTCCTATCCCCCCCCAAGACAGCTCATTGCAGATCCTCACACCATCCAAATGGCAATGAAGACTCCACCATACAAATTTGGGGCACACAAATATTCCATCCCTAGCGCTGTCCAAAACACGTTGCCCTCTAAAGGAGGTGCTACCGTCAGGGTGGCTGCTGCATTGTGCTGTAGGGAGCTGTCCCTGCCTCTTTGGGCAGGGTTTACTGGGACTCCCTTTTCTCCCGACCTGTCACCGGGGATGCTCCACACAGGGAACGCAGTGCAGCCCAGTCGCCTACAGAGGGCGATGTTTCCCGGCCGCACCTCCAGGTGTGTGTGCGCTTCCTCCGCTTCACCTACTGACAGGACTGTCCTCCTGTGTCCAGGCAGCCCTGGTGTGCTGTGTGTTCTCAGTGTTTCTCTCATCCATCTTTCCTGGACGCATGTGTACAGAAGATGCTTTCCAAGACCGTTACTCAAGCCTCAGGAGCAACCTGCTCTGAGCACTGCTGAGGCCGGGCTCTCCTGAGGGTCTGGTTCCTGCTGCAGTTTCTGGTCATCCTTGGCCACTGTTGAAAAGGAAGTTAAATTTGAGGATAGCATTGACCAATGGCTGTCACATCGACAGTGATTTATGTAAACATTCCAAAGCTCCTTGAGAAAGCAGGTGTCCCGGCACGAGCACACTGCAGGGGAGGAGGGCCACCTCTGCCCTCCTCCCAGGTGCCCAGCTGAGGCCCACCACAGAAGGAGGACCAGCCAGAGAAAAGCATGGGGAATTATGAAAGTCACGTCCTGTGCCATGGTTTCCTCCACAAGGAAATGAACACCCAGGAACACAGGTGAAAGGGAAGGTCGCTATGCCAGCTCCGTGAAGGATGGACTGCCAAGGACAGGAGCTTACGACCTAACGGTAGCAACTCAGGACTCAGCGAGGCCTGTTTCTTGTCATCTCTGTGACTTGACTAAAGCAGGAAGTTCATTACATCAAAATAATTTAATTTTACATTGCAAATTACACTTTAAAAAGTTCTACATTTAAACTTAAAATCATTCCAAATTTTTTGAAGCATCAAGAGTTCAAACTCTTTTTTTTTTTTTTCATTTGTCTCTCCAAAGCCTGTCAGAACTATACTAAGTCCAGAAGCTAAAGGATGGCAAAGAAGAACCTTTCTGCTTTCATAGTGTGAAAGAAGATAAATTCATTGGTAGATGGATAGATAATAAGCATAGACAGTCAAACCTTGTGGTAATTGCAGTACAAACTTTCAACTGCAGCTGATTAATTTGCTGAAATCTGATTGCACTCAGTCAAGTCATATGGTTTGAGGCCTGAAAGATTGAGCCACTGCTGTGGAAGGTACAGGTCGGTTGCAGGAAAGACTTTAGCAGCTAAGGAACAGAAAGGAGCTCAGGCTGCCTGAGAGTGCTCAGCCCAGGCGAGAGCAGCAGAAAGAGAAGGGAGAGCTGGAAACCAAGTCAACCGGCCTCTAAGACCATGATGGGAAATTCCAACCTCAAGCCTCGCTTATAAATCCCAAATGAAGTATACATACATAGTAATTAATTGCATACATAGTAATTAATAATGTCTTCTAATTACTTAAAAGTTCATAATAAGAGAACTGATAACTTTGGATGAACATTTATCAAAATGTATGCAATAATCTCATGAAAGTATTAAAAGTTATGGTTTTTTGTATCTTGAGTCCCACTTAAAATATTAATTCCATGTATAGTGCATGTTTTGCCTCAACAAATGAAATTGCAATAAAATCGCCCCTTGAGAAATTGTTCTTAGAAGCCATCAATAATTCAGTTGAAGGAATGACCAGACAGCTGAGACAGAAAGAAATTAAATTTTCAATATTTTGAAAAAAACTTGACGATTCCCAGAATAGGAACTTTAAAACTTTTATGGCTTCATATAGCTGGTCAGTTTTAAACAACCATACATCATTCACAATTTAATGTGACACTATAGGAGACATATGTCTTCATCATATGACAAAAGAGTCTCTAGTAGAATCACATGTGCTTTCCACCACCGCTGGCTCTGCGGATGTCTCCTTCCCTGTGGCTGCTGCCAGACACGCAGCACCAACCCACCTGCCGTCCTCAGCTCTGTGCAGGGCACAGTGCAGAGGAAGACGGGAAAGACATGTCAGCGAAGATGTTTCTGGACACGATCTGAGAACTGTGGGATAGTCCACCAGGCAGAAATTGACCTACCAGAATAATAAGTCCACACAAGTCCACAGGTGGTCACAGGTCTTCAGTCCCCCAGGGGAAGAGGCCCCAACAAGAGGGTGGGAAACTTGGGGCACCTGAGGAAGGCCGAGTGGACAAGCACTGGTGCCACAGAGGGTCAGTCTGCACCAGGAGGGAACTCTTCTCAGCAGCAGAGGTGGCCATCTGCATGCCAGGGCCAGTGTGGGCACAGTGCCTGCTGCCTTCATTGAACAGCCTTATATGCATCAACAAAAACAGGTCATTTCTTTCACTTTAGGAGGATAAAGTAACAGGGACAGGTCTTCACTTACAAACATACGCAGAGCGTTATTTTAAAATGCCGTAATCATACCGCCCTCCAGAGCCTGTTCAAAGTCCACCCTACCGTCTGAAGCCTTGATTCCTGTCTTTTCTTAGGTGATTTTTGGTTTCAGTAGCGCACAGCACCATCCACTAAGCCAGAGACACACTTATCTAGTCATTCAAAGCCCATTTCTTTTGCTTCCTGAGTGCCTTCCAAATCCAGGCGTTTTTCTCGGTCACATTGCTGTCATTTTGTTTCGTTCTCATGGTCTCCCTTGACGGTCACTGCAGCGCCTAAAGTGTTCTCCTCCCACCCACAATTCCCTGATTTCTAATCCAATCTCCACTCCACAGCCAGAGAGAGAATAGAAAAACACTCCTCTAATCAGATCACTCCTCTCCTTAAAATGAATTACCCTGGGAGAAAAATAAAGCAAACTGCATATTCCGGCTTCGGTGCCCTTAATGCTGGCTCCTTGCCTTCTTGAAGACTCCCCTGGAGGCCTCCCTCTTGCTCGCTGTACTTTGGAGCCTCCAATCAGCTGCTTCCCTGCCCCTGGGCCTTTGAACACACTGCCCTCTTACCATCCCCTCTGTCCACTTTTTCTAATCACTCCATTTGTAATCTGGGTCTCCGTTTGAATACGAATTCTTCAAGAATGTTCCGTGATTCACCAGCCTGCGTTAGAGCCCTCTCATTTTTAATTGAACATTTCGTTGAGATGACTGTGGATGCACTTATAATTCTAACACAGAACGGTCTCGTGTAGTCTTTGCGTTTCCCTCAGCGGAATCATCCTGCAAACGTCAACAGGAACCCGGAGGCCGAGGACACAGTCCCTCCCCTCTGGCCTTTCCCTGGGTGTGCTTGTGTTCATTTGCACACACAGGAGTGTTTCTCTATTTGTACACAATGTTATCATGCGTGTAGTTCTGTTGCCACTACACACAAAACACAATTCATCCCAAGAAAGTCCCTTGTTTTGTAAAGTCCAGCCCCACACTGACCCCGTTCCTTCCTGACCTGACCCATGCAGCTGTTCTCCGGTCCCTCTTTCCTACCCTCTTTTGTCAGCTTACACTTCTGAGATGACTTTTCCTGAGCCTGGTCTTTTGTTCCACATTCATGGTCCCAGCTAGACTGGGCTCTTTGCTAACTGCTGTGTTTCCAGCTTCTGTCACACTGCCAGGCATGGAGATGATCAACAAGACTTCACGGGGTGACGGATGGACTGTAGGGAGAGCAAATAAATGAAGCATGGTGGGGAGAGCCTTGTCCAGGAGCCACGGAATTACAGGGAAGTCTGGGCTCTGGGACCGGACCCACTGTGGAATACTTGACTCGAGGACCTCAATTAACACAGGTGTAAAATTAAACCAATTAGAAAGGACATCAAGTGGCACTCACTCCGTGACATCCCAGTTTAGAAAGCTGAATTGGCTGAGTCCCCAGGTCTCCACCAGCCGGGGTTGTACCATGTACATGTCAGAGACGGAGCTTCCAGGGTGGGGGGCCAGCCTAATGCCACAGCCACACATGTCTCTGGGAGATATTGTTCAGTGTGAGTCTAACTTGATGGAAAAAAATGTGATATTATTGAACAATAGAAGGGAATTTTGTTAACTAGTTGCCCAAGCGATTTTGGGCACGACCTGGCTTCATTTTCTTTTGGGGGGGTTAGAAATCGCTTCACGTGGTTCTCTGACTCTGACCGATTTCTGTGACGTACTTTCACTGTATCTCCGTGTTCACGGTTTAGCCACGTAAGTCCACAGGTGCCCCCACACGTAGTCACAGGTCTTCAGTCCCCCAGGGGAAGAGGCCCCAAAACAAGAGGGTGGGAAACTTGGGGCACCTGAGGAAGGCCAAGAGGATGGGCACTGGTGCCCCAGAGGGTCAGTCTGCACCAGGAGGGAACTCTTCTCAGCAGAGAGGTGGCCATCTGCATGCCAGGGCCAGTGTGGGCACAGTGCCTGCTGCCTTCATTGAACAGCCTTATACATGTCAAGAAAAACAGGTAATTTCTTTCATTTTAGGAGGATAAAGTAATAGGGACAGGTCTTCACCTAAAAGCATGAAATGTGAGTATTTCGTACCATGACAGAGTAAACCAAAGACTAGCCAGGTGGCTGCGGTCCGCCAGTGTCACAGACAGGAACACGAAGTGGCAGAGGACGTCTGCAGCATCTTGGCTTGTGGTCTGGTCCCCTAGCTTCTTCTTTTTGCTGGACTGCTTTGCTGGAAGGCTTATGGTTTCTGCATCTTGTGTCGTATTTGCCCATCTTGGGAATAGATCAGAACACTTGGTATCACTTCCAGGAGGCTAGGGAAGACAAATGAGGAAGTGCTTGAGACAGAGACATCTTCCCGAGAGCCAGCCCACATCACGGCCAGGCCAGCGCTCAAGTCCCTGGGCTGAAACAACACTCCTGAGTTCCTTAACAAGACGTATTTAGAAATACATAAATCTATGTTTATATCATTTCTTGTGAATAAAAGAACAAGATTTTCCAGACATTTGTCACATGGGAAAACTGCCTCATATTCACAAACCAAAGTAATTGTGATCATTTCTCTCAATGTGTTTCAGTTTAGAAAATGTAACATATCTGCCATAGCTTAAAATCCCTGCTTAGGGACAATTTAGACATAATATTTTTAAAAAGCATGGAATAAAGACAATCAAGTATCATGTTGAAATTAATGATAACTGAATTTGGCAATGTGGCTAGATGGAGGATAATATAGAAAGAAATTTTAAAAATCATCAATTCAACAAAAGTTTGGAAAGAAGTATATAGATACAGAAGTTCAGGGAAGAAAAATGATTGGTCAGGAATATATGAAAATATTTTACCTCAATATTAATCAAAGATAGTACCCTGCTTCTCGCATTGGGGGTTTGAATATCATGAAGGGGAAAACAATGTAAAGTTTCCTTTTTCCTCTCAAATCTATTTCATATCTGAATTTGTCAAAAGTATTTTTTGCACCCATTGTATTAAAACTGGCCACAGTTGTATAAGGACGGTCAACTGCGTTCTCAGTGTACTGGATTCTCCTCAGTTGGTGCTGGGAGGTGACTGTGCAGTCAGGCAGCAGAGGAGGACTGTAGCTCTTCTCATATGGCTCTAGACTAGGGAAAGGAATTGGAGCCATTCACAGTAGAGAGACGGTAGGGCGATTCCATGGACCATTAGTAACCAAATGGACTGTAGCAGCCAGAAGATAAGTGGTAGCCTGCATGCTCAGGGACCTCCACGAATACAGACCAAGAGTCCATGGCTGCATGTGGGGCGGGGGGGCATTATTATCGTTTTGTGGAATAGCAGGAGCCTAGACTTTAACACACAAGTGTAGAGCTTAGCAGCTAGACTAAGAGAGTCTTCCTATGGTGACGAATTATTGTAATCTGCCTCGGACTGAAATATTTCAGGAAATGTAAGAGTATCCTAACATCGCTGGAAAGTCCCTGGAAAACCAAGACTGATAGCCACCTAAGCCCTCCTGGCCTCTCCTCCCCTCTGATACCAGTTTGTGGTCACTACTCTTAATATTAATGATTTAATGATGGGTCTTTGAATCATCCCTATATAAGCATCAAATTTGTAATTTTCTTCATTTACTGAATACGCATACCTTGGGTGCCACATGTGTGCATTACAGTTATGGCAGACAACAAACAGTGACTTGCCACTTTGATTTCCATGGTATATTGGAGTCACCCATATACAGTAAAGTGTGAGGAGGAACCAGTGAGTTGTGTAACTTAGCAGAGTTCTGTGCTATATTCTGTTGCCCTGATAATACTGAGAAATTGCAAGACTAGGGTATCCACCTACTCAGGGAGCCTAAGCAATATATTTTTATAATCAGGGCTTCATCTTATTATAATGTAAATTTCTGCATGTAAAGAAATCATGTTTACTAGAAGGAACAACTGTTTCCTGTGCCTGTATCAAATACCTATTGAAGGTGAATGAATTTTTCAGGGAAAAGAGATACATGAAAGAGACTTATTTTGGTTTTCTATGCAGTGTGTAGAGTATAAATATCATCTGAAAAATACCGCCGCTTCCATGTGCTCTTTCTGGCAGCTCATTTTACCTGTTAAAATAGTACATGCAACTTGTTTAGTTTGATTTATCTTTGAACATGAGCCTTAAGCATGTAAGCAAATAAGGAAATAACTATTTAACAAATATTATTTTTGTTAGGTTATATTATTATTGCATGAAAACAAAGAAATATTATTTATTGTTTTATTTTATTACAAAATCTAAAGCCAGATCTGATGCTGTGAGTTTGGAATGAGTTAAATGAGATATAGTGCTGAAATTTGGAGAGCATTAATCCAGCTTTCAGATCTGGCTGGGTGCAGTGGTGCCCCTGGAGAACTGCACATGGCTAACATTTAAGGCGTCTTCACAGAGGCCAGGAGGTCTGCCGAGCTCTGACTACATTGTCACATTTTATCCAGAACCCTAGGCAGTCACCTGTCATGCTTTCCCTATCCACAGGAGATGAAAGTGGTGCACGCCTGTGATCGCAGTGGCTCAGGAGGCTGAGGTAAAAGGATCGCAAGTTCGAAACCAGCCTCAGCAAGGTAGCAAGGCCCTAAGCAACTTAGGGAGACCCTGTCTCTAAATAAAAAATAGAAAGGGCTGGTGATATGGCTCAGTGGTTAAGTGCTCCTGGGTTCAATCGACCCAGTACCGAAATTAAAAATAAATAAATAAATAAAGATAGAGACAAATATTTAGGAAGCATCAATCAAGTACAAGCAGCATACGCCTATTTTATTTACTTTATAACATTACTTACCACTTATCAATAGGATTAGTTACAATAGTGTAAATACTCTTCAAAACCAATCCAAAATTTTAGTACCCAATGAGATTTCTCTACCATTCTTGCTACTGTCCAGTACAGATCAGGTCAATTTCCTCCAAAAAATCGTTCTGAGACTTGGGGTCCATTCATCTTATGGAGACAGCCATACGAAGTGACCATAGGAGAGGACAGAGCAGAGGGCTGTGTGTGGCCCTCACCTGAAAGAGAAGCATCAGTGTGACACTCTAGGGCAGAGCTGAGGCCCACAGTCCTCTTTCCTGCAAAGCTGGACTGGGAAGCACCGTGTGGGGCACCAGGGAGAGAGACAGAAGGAGCGAGCCGCCCTGCAGTCTGCTGCAGATGGCCAGGTGTGGCTTTGTGGGCTTTCAGAGTGCCTCAGCTGTCCAGCTCCTCTGGATTCAGAATCTGCAGTGAGAAGTAGAGGGCATCACACACCCAGAAGCTGGCCTGAAACAAGCCACCAGGAGCACAGCACACTGAGTGTCAGCTCTGCTTGTGTCTTCTGCCCCGGAGCATCAGAGACAGGACTGGACCCTCAGAACCAGAGTCTGAGTCCATGTCTTAACAGAATACTGTCCTTATCAAACACCTCGTCAGATTTCCAGATGACAGAACTCTGTTTCTGACCTGCAGAGTCATGGCAAGTGATGCGACGTGTCCCAGAAGGAGCATCTTCCTGAACCTTGTCTCCAGCACGTGCCTCTGTGCTCACTGCTTTTCTGAACAGTTCTTGAATGCATGTGGTGTCCTCAGCAAGGACTTCGCCCAGGATGCCTTACCTGATGACAGCTTACCTGGAGATCATGAGACAAAAAGTCCAAGTTCAGTTACAACACCAGTGAAGTCGACTTCAGTTTAGCAGTTTCCTGATCACAGTTCACATTTGTGAGATACAATTCGAAGGTCCCAGTGCAGCCCCATCTTCTCCATGAAACTTTCCATGTGTCTTCTGTGACTCAGAACTTTGTCTCTTTTCTGGACCACTGATTCATACAAGAGGAAATGTCACTGTGCTCCAAATGAGCCCAGGCACCGGCACTAGGCAGGAAGCAATGGGCAGTCCCTACCTTCCCTGAGCTGTGGACTGCTGTTACGTACATATTTCACGCACAGACCTTGCTTTCCTGAAGATAGGAAATGTTGTTACCTTTCTGGAAGCCTTTGTGTGTCAACATTAACCCCCTGCTAATCACAGGTGCTAAATGAGAAACTAATTAATTAGTTATCAAATCAAGATAATTCTAGATGCCTCCTCTACCTTAATGAAAACATACACCATTGAAAGCAAGAAATTACACAACCAGTGCTTGCTTTGGACCACCCAGCTCTGGTTCCCAGCACTGATTTCAATATCTGATTCCATATGCTTTATCGGAGCCTCATGTTCTGTCCCAGGGCCCCACCTGTATTCTGTGTGTCTTTTGCAATCTTCTCTTATTAGCTTCCTAATCTCAACTTTCTACATGACCTGAGTTAGAACTCTATACTCTTGCCAGGATTTTTTCTGGGTCTTGACACTGGAGTAGGGTTTTACAGAATGGCAGACTTGATATTTGGAAAGCTACGAATACTTCTATTCAAATCTTTGGGCTTTAAACTCCTCTTCAAGGTGACCGTCTAGTTTCAGCCTGATGGTTTTAAAGATGCAGAATGCAGGGCACCGTGTGGAAGCCCATTCTGCCTCAAAGAACTTGGTCATGTGCTCTCTTCTCCTGAGAGCTGGGCCATGCCGGTGAAAGTTACAACCTTTTTCAAAACCTGTGGTGCTGGGCCCCTCTCCTGCATCCCCGTGAGCATCCTTAGAGTGTGCACAGCCCTGAGCGCCTTCTGATCTGTGAGGCCGACCATCCGACTGCGCTGTGCCTTCCGTTAGCATGCTTCCTCTACACCATCCATCACTCTGGTCCTTAGCCAAAGGGGCTTTTCATTTTGCAGTGCAGGGTGAGATTCTTTGTGTGGTCCAACTTGTGCAGAGTGAGTCTGGACTATTGTCTGCTTGTCCTGGAATGTCTGCCTCTCCTGATGGATCACAGCAGGAGGTGCCATTAGCATGGTAAAGACACTCTTAGGCTCACATGGTCAGGTTGTGGGCTTGGGAAGGGACTTCAACTTTATCCTAATTACATTTCACCTTTGTAAGTCTTAACTTTATCTTAATTAAATTTCACCTTTGTAGGTTTCTAGCTAATTGTGACCTTGTGACTTGGTGGCATCTATCAGCTCTGTCTTTGGGTAGAGAAATGAGGCATGGCGAAGTGAACATTTTGTTTTCCTTTGGCTTTCAAACACATCAAAGGGCAGGATCCTGAAGTGTAAAGACAAAAGCCAACAAAAGACAAAGTTTGTTTTGCTTGAAATTCACATTTAGCAAGTTCAAATTAAAAAAAAAAAAAAAAAAAAAAAAAAAAAAAAAAAAAAAAACCTAAAACAATGCTCACATTTCATTCAGCAGAAGTTATTAAAATATTTCATTTCTATTGATTTTACCTCCATGCTCCAGGAGAGGAGACCATGACATTAAGAGGGTCTTACTGCTACCAGATTCTGTGGTTTACTGGTGACACGGTTACAATGGATGTGCCAGGAAGGGGCAGGTGTGCATGTACCTAAGTTTGGTATCCATTCCACTGATACAAAGGATGTCGCTATTAGTTTGAGGAAGTTTTCCTCCCAGGGGTGGCTGTGTTGGGGACTTGGCCCTTAGTGTGGCAGTGCTGAGGTGGTGGGCCTTTAAAAGGCAGTGCCCAGTTAGTCCTTGGAGGGGATGATGCTGGCCTCCAGGTGTGACTTCGTTGCTTCTTTTTTCTTTCTTCTTTCTTCTCTCTCTCTCTCTCTCTCTCTCTCTCTCTCTCTCTCTCTCTCTCTCCCTTTCTTTTTTTGTGTTCTAATTAGTTTCGAGAGCAGGCTGTTCTGAAAGATGGCACCTGGTCCTGTAGCTCTCTATGCTCCCGTCTCACCACGTGGCCCTCTCTGGAGGCCGTGCAGATGGAGCCATTGGAATTTGGATTTTCAGCCTCCAGAACTTTGCTTTATGCATGATCCAGGCTCAGGTCATTTTTACAGCAGTAGCAAAGGGACCAACACAGATGTGCAACATACTCTTTATAAAAATAGAAACATACAAAGAGTGGTTGCCATAAATTCCATATAACCAAGTGATTTGCACAGATGCTTTTGCTGACTTTCGCAAACTCTTGTATCTGTAGACAAACAGTTGCAACTGACAAATGAGTATAATGGCAACATGAACGTTGGTTGATATTTTTAGTTACATTAACAAATAACAAGGAAATGACGCAGTGAAACATGCATTCGAACTGTACTCTTTGTCGAGAAATCATATGAGCCACTGCTGCACTGAGCCGGATGGTGTCATATCTGAACACTGAAAGGTTTCCTCTCCTGTTGTGCTCCTCAAAACACTGGCAGTCATGGCCGGAACCTCTTGCAGTTTAATTCAATTTACAAGCATTTCCCCCTCACTTTCTTAAGTTTGTAGGATAAGCTGGACCCTGGTGGTGCAAACACTCCCATCATGTCACTCAGAGTCCCACAGTGGCACACCGTCACATGGATTCCTCCACGTGAAATCACTCCAGGTAAACATCTCAAGGGCACAGATAACAGCCAAGCATGGCACAATAATTAAGAAGCAATGTGTTTTGAGTCTTTATCTTTGCTTCAAATACAATTTTATTTTATTGTAAATTTGTCTAACTTAATTTTTTGTAATGTCTCTTTGGGGCAACAGGTTGGGGAAATTGCTCAAAATTTAACAGTGGGCTTTTCTGAGTCAGTATGAGTGGGCTATACATGAATATTGATGTTGTTTAATAAGCATAATTTGGCACTGAATATATATTGTAAAATAATGCTTGCTATCATTGTCTATGCCAATATCAGATCTCTCCAACTGTTTACTATGTTGATAATACCTCCTCAATGAAGATGTTGATCAACTGAGAAGATTCTAGATCTCCTTTATTCAAAGGCAGTAGAGAGAAGTGGTTAAAGAGAGCTCCAGAAACAGACAAAACACTGAGTTCAGATCTTGGCTCCGCCACTTACTAGTTATGCAGAAATAAATAAGCACCCCAAATTATACAATGTTAGCAAGATCGATAACAACATTAATGGTTGCTGTAAGCATTAAATGAAACACTGTATGCAATTTATGTGCTAAGCACATTTAAAGAAATTGATGAATGTTAGGTTTTGCAAATTTTTGTGAATTTTTAATTAGTGTTCTTCATCTGAACAGGACAGGTTGGTCTCAGTCTTGCTACTCCCATAGCTGGTAGATGTGTCCACCAGTGACAGGAAGAAGTTGGGAATATTACTCTAACTCAGGGGGTGAGGGGCCAGCCATGACACATTTCTTTTGTGCATCTCAGTATTGCCAAAAAATCTAAATACTGACCCATGCTGTAATTTGAAAGAGATTGCTTCCACTTTAGGAGATACTAAAATATGAAGAAATGTCCAGGAAAAAGAAAATAAGAACTGTCTTGCAGAAAGGAGGAAAGACAACGACAATTCTGCAATAAAAGAGTAAAGAGCAGAGCAGGGAAGAGCTGGGCAAGCTCATGTTACTGCCGAGGTGGAGACCATGCAATCTCTGGAAGATCTGTGCATTTTCCTGCTTTAAAATCAGAATTGTAGCTCAGTGAGTGAAAGGGTCAGGCATTTCCCAGCACCTCTTACAGTCCTCTTCCCTGTGGGGTCAGAGATCAGAAGGGGTTTGTGAAATGCCTGTGAATGAGACAACTGAGATGTATTGAATACATTCTGACTTCCACCATCTTGCTTTGTCTAAGAAGCTGACTTTGAAAGGAGAGATTACCCAGGCCTTCCATACGTCCAGTGGTATTTGTTACCCGGCACGGTGTTTCCCTTGGCTTACTGCAACCAAACTAGACCCTTGAGCCTTGTAAGCCAATAAGACAACAAGTATAATTACAGTACTAGCTTGATTCTGCTACATAAGATTACAAAATAACCGCCCCCAATTCCAGATGCGTTTAGAGAGGATAAGATTAGTAACAGGGAAGCACTATGCCAGGCCCACAGCACCTGCAGGAGAGGACTCCTCCTGCCTGCTGTTGCCCCTCACAAGTCCCACCACGGTTAGAGTCCACTCAGCCTTGGCCGCTCTTTCCTGCCCTCCCTTCACTTTAACCTTGTCTTGTAATGGGGAAACTGCCCACCCCTTGGACAACCAATTTAATCTTAAACAATATGCTTTCCAGTGTCTTGGAGGCTAAACACATGGACTTCCAACCCAGCAGCTGGAGTCCAAATTCTGATTCTTAGTTCCTTGCTGCGTTGCCTTGATAAGTGAAGGCTATCCATCCATGACCCTTGAAATGAGAGCCAGTCAACCCAACTGCAGCTGTGAGGACTACGGGTTTGGATCAGATGACGTCCAAGACCTCACATCTGTCCAGTGGGCACCACACAACCGTCAGCTTGTTTTCTTATCGCCAAGCTCCCGTGTGTTTATTGCTCCCATAAACACGACTAGGACTTTGTCATTTAACCACAGGTCACAAGCGGGGAGCCCAGGGCACTGGGAGTCCAGGTCAGTCCATACTGCCATTCCTAAGCTCAGGAGTGAGCAGGAAACACAGGAACAACAGAAGGCATGAAGGCAGAGTGCCACGGGGGTAGCCATTTCGGCTCTAAAGGATCCAACGCCCCTCTGGGATTGGAGGAGGGTCCCTCGGAAGAGGAGTCAATGAACAGACATTGAATGACACAGGAAGACCTTGGAAGGAAGAGATGAGGCGAAGGGAGCTGCGAGCACAGGGCCTGAGTCGGGAGCCAGCTTGGAGCATTCGAGACCACACCCAAGGAGAATGACAAGGACAGGGAGCCTGAGCAGCCCGCAGAGCCGCCAGAGGAATCCAAGGTACGCAGGCATTCACTGCCGGTACCTGAAGAGAAGGACTTCAGAATGGCGCGATCTGGGTCCCCTGCTGTGGACGAGTGGCAGACATGCTGAGAACAGGAACCCAGGAGTTAAGGGCCAGGCACCAGGGACTGGCCTTGCGTCTGCGCAGACTGTAGGCACTCACTGAAGACCATAAGGGGACAGTGTGAGCAGACAGGGCATTGGAGAAACACACCCGACATTGCCATGAGCAAGGGAAGAGCAGCCATCAGTCATTTGGTGTCGCTTTGATTTATGGGCATACGGATTTAGAATCTGCCTGCTGGGTGTCCAACTTTTGCTAAGCAGATGTGCTTCAGTGCACCAGACACAAAGTTATCAACTGCTAAGAGGAAACAAGAAATAACACTTCAAGTGGAAATGAAGGAAAAATCAAATAAGGAAAGAAGAGTTTGGTGCAAAATGAGAACAAAAAGAGAACAAAAGTTCATTATTTTCAAGGTCTTCGTAAATGAATTGATTCAAATCTGTTTTTAAAATTTGAACATTATTTAGATTTGCAACTCATTACTAAGATTTTACAGAATATTTCTGTTCAGAATTTTAAGGTCGAACAAGAGAGACTTAAAAAGAAAAAAAATATTTTTAAGGTAACCAATTGCGTTCAGTACGGACCATGAATGAAGTATGAAACCATATGTTTCTAATGGCATTTAAAAGACAATACTAAAGTGTTACTAATGCCCAAGACAACCTTTTCTACCATACTTTCTCTTGTGCTAGCTGTCTAACATGCCTTTTACTGTTTAGACACACGTCCTTTGGGCTTCAAGACAGATATCTATAGTGAACTCCAGTTATCTTTAGGCAAGAATATTGTTACATTGTTAATAATGGGAAGTAAACATTACAGTAGCAACAGCAATTCTTCCCTGCGCCTCCTCCTGGCCCCTGGCCTTGTCTAATCTCATGCTGTGAATGAGGACTGGCCTGGTGGATCCGCGACTCAGTGAACAGGATACAGCAGAGCAATGCACCGCTTCTTCACAGACGGAGTGGCTCCCCGCCTGGCCCCTCTCTCCTCTTTCTGTCCCACCCCATCGCTTCCACTAGGAGAAGCCAGACGCCATGCTGTGAGCATCCCTAAGAGTCCAGGTGCCATGGCTGGAACTGAAACCCTTTGCCAGGAGCTCACAGGAATCGAGGCCCTCCATCCAGCAACCCAAACAAAGGTGACAAACTGACATCTTCCCTCAACCACACCACTCAGCTGAGCTTAGAGGGGCTCTTTCTCCAATGGAGAGACAAGCCCACCTACCACCACTGGCTCAGCTCTGAGGTGCAGCCAGGGTGGGTGGGGGCTCCGATCCCTCCAGCCCCCAAGGCAGTCCACCTTCTTTCCACCTCTCACACTTGTCCTGTAGTGTCCTGGAGCTTTGTGCACAGTCCCCAATTGTATGAAGGAGGACCTTGGGGAAGGTACACGCAGACCCAGGGGTCTTCTCTGTCCCTGACAGTTGTCTCCTTAGCTCTTTGTGTGTACTGGTTTTGGAAAACATACAATGAAAGAATTAGGATATTTCTAGGAAATCAAATACATACATTCCCATCATCATCCTTTAGTAAGTGTAAACAATCTCCCTTTTCTTTCAACTATGCAGCTCCCCATTAAATGTGGCTACCAAAAATCCTTCTTGGTAGCAAAATCCCAGGAACTCCATGTGTACTCTCAGTACGCTTTCACTTGCAGGTGTGAATCACGCCTTCTTGGCCCCACCATGATAAGACCCAGGTGGTCTCCTACCTTCAGCTTCAGTTATTTCTGTAGCCATAGGAAAGTTTGGAATCTCTTTTTCCAGAGTGGCTCCTGAGGCTGCTGCCTCTCAGATGGAGCTGCATGTCTTTGATGAGGGCTCTTCGTCATCCTTGCTAAAGGCAGAGTCTCCCTCAGAGCCAAACCTTGTGTTCAGCCTGATCAAATCTGTGTCTTTTAAATCAGAGACGAAATAGAGAATATTGTTCTTCTTGTTCTGCGACTCCTTTCCCCATCTCCAAAAATCTGACTTAGTTGAGCTTTCTGGACTTGCCGCTTTCTAAACTTATAAGCTCCATGTAACACAATTGAAATGGAGGCACTTGGTCTCAAAGACTGCTTTTAACTGCCTTTGGGGGGAAAAGTTACCTTTTTTTTCTGATCTACATAGTTGAATACACAAGGTTTGTTTGCTTTTGGATAAAGTCACCACACAATCTGCAGATTTGTAACTATGTGGGCCTACCAGATGTTAGCATACCAGGGTGTAGCTGGGAGAGAGCTTAATCCCATGCTGTTCACAGGAGAAGAAACTCAGCTCAACCCGTGCACCCAAACCATGAAGAATGACATTGTGCATTTTCCAATTTTTTTCTGAAAGTTATAATACAGGAAGTGAGTGAAAGTGAAAGTATCTGGGTCATATTTCTATGACATAAGTCTACCTTTCCTCAATGAAAAAATCAGATTCTCAATAACTTTAATTACATTTTCTTGCCATAATTCATCACAATTTCTGATTATAAACCTATGACAAAGTACTACTTTCCTATCATATCTTTAATAAAACCCCAAAGCACAAATTTCTCTTTGATTGCAACCTGAATACTTTTCACCTTCTTTTACCTATGATATTAAGTAGAAACCTACTCTGAGTATCCTGCAGATCATGTGCAAAATATGCACATTTTGGAATGAGGAAATGTTCTGAGGTTTCAATTTGCAACACACCATTGTTTTAAAAAACACATGTATTAAAGATTTTATATGGCATGTTTTTCTTCTTGAATTAGCCTTCCAGAATTTTTTAAAAATCCTGTTTTACAGTGTCTTCGTCCATATTTGCTTCCTTCACTTATCAGTTACCTTTCCATACTCTGTATTGTGATTAGAAAGGACTATGCATTAATTTATACACTCAAAGTTTCCATATCATCAAAATTTCCTTTTAGCAACAGTCAAGTACACTAGAACTTCTTGTAGGATAGTAGTGCTTTCTATTCCTACTGTCCAATGGGAGCATAAAATGCGCTAGCACCACTGAAGAACTAGATTTTGAATTTCAATTAATCTTTAAAAGCCACATGTAACTGGGAGCTACCATACTGGATCATGTATTCCAGAAAACAAAATAAGTTAAAAGTTAAAAGACATTTTAAGAACTTAAGTTTTTCTGTTAACTTTTCTGTAGGCCACTGGGAATTTTGAACATCTTGGCCTCAACTTTTGCAGGAATTTAAGCTCATGGAGAGATTATTTTCAGGGGCTGCCTGCAGAACCTCACAGTGAGCCGTAATCAGCTAACAAAACTAGCAAGACCTCTGCAGGCTATGAGGGGTTGTGCCTGAATTCTAAGACAGCTCTCTTGCATCAGGAGCAGCTGGATGCTGTACAGTAGGAGTGTTTGCATAACATTTCCTTCCAGATTACTCTGGATACTTGTCTTTCTCCCCCTTTTTTGTTTGGTGACAGGCCCTGGCCCTTTGAAGAGCCCACATTCTACTGTCTTTGGGACCTGTTTATTTTCTTTACCTTTTGAAATAACTGTCCTCACTCAGTTGTCACCGCTATAGCAAAGTGGTGGTGATAGTGACAATAATGATCATACAATTGGTAGGGCACCTTTTTTTTCTGACATGCTTAAAACTCTTCTGTCAAAGTGAATATCCTCCAAGATGCTTGATAATATGGGGGCTCTTTGCTACTCCTTTTGCTTTCCTCGCTGAACCACTCTGTTGTGCTAAACTCGAGCAAGACGCCCCGGCTGTGACCTCTGCAGACATTGCGTCTTATTGATATTCAGATCATTGCATGTTACAGAAGTCAGGCAGACTGAGGGAGCAGAGGGCTTCTGCTGTCGTTATGTATTCCTGCTTCTGTGAATTCAAAGCCCCAAAGTCATTTCTTAACATCCATGCTTTCCCTTCTACTACCTAATCTCATTCCATCATCATTACTTTTTGTTTTCTACATTGAATTAATTAAATTCCCTTTCAGTCCAAATAACAGATATTCCCACGAGTCCCTTGAGAAGCAGAGAGCTCTTTCAAGTACGTGTGATTCAACTGTGCATTTAACTCATCACCTTAGTGTACAATATTCTTTTTCTCCTAGTATTTGAGTCAGCTCTTTCATTTTTTGCCCATTAAACACATCTTCACCAGGGATTTTTAAAAGATGCTTTTCTTCTTCTGAAGTTCTGGGAATGAAGCCAGGATCTTGTTCATGCTAGGAAAATGCTCCCTGTACCTCCTCCACTCCTGAGCTGCACCCCTGTCCCTTATTTTAGAGTTTTTGACAACTTAAGTACATTGTGATTTTTTTTTCTTTTTCTTATTTACTTTGTTCTCATCTAGACAGCAAACTCATTTGGGGTTTATCACGAAGACCATTGATTATCTATGCGCACCAAGACATTGTGCGTAAACAGATTTTATCTGTTGTCATTTTTCCTGGGATTTTATTTGAATGGATGATGCTAGATATATTTTAAAGACAAATGGAATTTTAATTCTTGACTCTTAAAGTTTGCCCCTGTTAATATCAAAGGAGAGGAAAATCATATGTTTAGGGTGACTCACATAATATTTTTTCATTACAAAACTCAACCAAGATATTATATTTCGCAGTAGTATTTCCAACTACTTCTTTTTTCTCATTTATATTATTCCAAGCATATAAAAAGACCAAACTAATTAAAAATTAAATTAGCTGAGAACTTATTCCCTGGCTAGGAAATATTTAGTTGCAACTCTGAGTAAAATATTACAGATGAGAAATAAATCCTTACAGATAGGTCTTAGAAGGGAACTCTTAAGTATCTTAATTAAAATACCAAAATAGATTCTTTGTAAATGTGTGAAACAATTTTGATAGAAATGTGTTCCTTAATCTAGAAGGTTACCATTTCATTAGTAGTTTATTATAATTTTGGAAAGTATGGAAGATGGGCTTGTCTCATTTCCCCATTTCCACATCTAAACATGAGCATGATATTTGGTAACTTATCATAAAGAATAATCTCCTAATGTAGCAAATCACTTTGAGAGCAAATGCAAGCCATAATTTTCTTTTGTTTAAATAGTCTTACTGGGTTTTTGTCTTGTTGGTGGCAAGACTGGTGAACCCATTCTGAATGGAGAAATGTTTTCAATCAGATCATCACAATCTTTGGCTGATACTCCTGAGAAATCAAAGTACATAAACATGGTTGAGCTGTGTCTTTGAGAGGTGGACCTTTAGCCCCAGGAGAATTCTAGATGACCTCTCTCCTGCTCTGAAAAACAAAGCAAGGATTTTTTGAAAAAATAACTTGACCTTCTATGAAGGAGGGAATAAAGAAGATGAAAGAATAAATATTTCCTGCATTCCCTAACAGCACAGAGCTTGAACATACCACCTCCTGCAGGATCTCACTCTTCTTACTCGTTCTCTTTAGAAAATGGTCACATTTAATAAAACCCCGACTTAAGGAACACTCAGTCAAATGTGAAGAACATTTCTGTGACATGCACTAAAGAAAATGTTTTCTTGTTGTTGTAAGGAGCACTGGTGCCTGGCCATTTTCAAGAAAAATATTTTATGTTGCTTCCTGCGTGTTTTAGAACCATGTTTAAAAAGTGCACAGATGCAGGGAGTGCAGGATGCTGTGGGCTTCGGAGAGGGAGAACGCGGGCATTGGTGAAGGATGTGACCCGGGGGAATGGGTGCGGATGGTGAGAGGACAGGAAGGCGAAGACAGCTGGGTGGGGCGTGGGGCTCAATTGTACTCCAAATGTGCTCAGTTCTAGTTGGAGGTGACGCTTGCTCCTCCGGAGGACACATGGATGCTCCGCGCCAGTGTGGGCTAGACCTCAGGGGAAGGCAAAGCTGGACATAGACATCTGGATATGGGGTCATTCATATTTAAGGGACACATCTGTGAATGCAGGAGACCGGCAGCATAATTTGGACTGAATGTCAAAGAAAGAAGTGTCTATTCTAAATTTGTGAGAGGAAATTATTCTGGAAAAAAATATTAGAAAGATGACTTCTTCCTGCATGAATGATTGGCAGGCAGTGTATTTCTCTCTACTGGATATGACATTCAGCCTTTCACGGCAAATTTTCTAGGAAAAAGACATAAAGGAGAAAACTGGTAAAAAGAATATAAGGTATTGGTGTACAACAAATAGTTCCTTTTATTAAAATGATCCATTATTAAATGAAATCATTATTAAGATATATTGACTTGGAAATCAGAATTGCTGCTTGGTGAGATATGAATCTGAGAAAGATATATCTCAGTGTGACAAAAATTCTGATCCGCGGTGCAAGTAATTTTGTGCATAAATCTTACAAAACATAATGAAATAGAACTTCAATCTGGATTTTATTCTAGACTAAAAACATAATGAAAAGTAAATTTAAAAATTTTGCAAATTTGCAACTTCCAACTGATCCACATAAAACAATGTTTTTTTATATACGAGCAACTCAAGTGAACAATTAGTTATTTGTTTCATTTAACTGGTGTTTTGTAAATACATTTCATTTACAGAATGGACTCCTCGTATTATAAAGCCATAGTGAGGGAATTATCCTACAACGACATCTGCGATGTATCTTTTTGATTCTTTACCTCGAAATTGAATGGCTCTTCTCCAGTTATTATAATCTCTGCCTTATAAATTAAAAGTAGTGTTAAATTGAAAAATGATGGTATTTTTATACATAAACACAAATGGCTCTTTGTGAGGCCATTGAATCTTAGTTAAATAGGGAATAGAAAAGTCTTGACTTTATAACAAAATCTTATATTCGGAAATGGATTTATAGCTTGTATATGATTATTCACACACTGCCCATATCTCTTTCAGTATTTTCCTTATGACACACTATAAGGAAAGAAGACATATTATTTTCCTTGATGAGGATTTGGGTCAAATATGGAATTAGGGTTACAGAGTAGCAGAAGGAGGAAATAACCTCAAAAGATACACAGGAACCAGATCGTGGGACTTCGAAAAATACTGGCTGTGATTGACGGCTGAATTGGAGGATCCTGTCAGAGGAATAGACACACCTACCCAAGCAGAAAACGAATCAGTCACCTTGGGACAAACAGTCACATGCCGCTGTCCCTGTTGTTCTGATGAAAAATGGGTCTCCTCTCACAACCTGCTTGGTCACTATGAGAAAGTTCACACAGCACTTGAATAATAAAAATGTGAAAGACGTCTACAATGAGAACTACAGAACACTAAAGAAAGAAAGTAAAGAAAACCTTAGAAGATGGAAAGATCTCCTATGTTCTTGGATAGGCAGAATTAATATTGTCAAAATGGCCATACTACCAAAAGCGCTATACAGATTCAATGCAATTCCAATTAAAATCCCAATGATGTACCTTACAGAAATAGAGCAACTAATCATGAAATTCATCTGGAAGAATAAGAAGCTCTGAATAGGTAAAGCAATCCTTCGCAGGAAAAATGAAGCTGGGGGTATCGCAATACCCGAACTTCAACTTTACTACAAAGCAATAGTAACAAAGATGGCATGGTATTGGTACCAAAATAGACAGATAGATCAATGGTACAGAATAGAGGACATAGACACAAACCCAAATAAATACAATTTTCTCATACTAGACAAAGGTACCAAAAATATGCAATGGAGAAAAGATAGCCTCTTCAACAAATGGTGCTGGGAAAATTGGAAATCCATATGCAACAGAATGAAACTAAACCCATACCTCTCACCATGCACAAAACTCAACTCAAAATGGTTAAGGACCTTGGAATCAGACCAGAGATCCTGCAGATTATAGAAGAAAAAGTAGGTCCAGATCTTCAACATGTCGGCCTAGGACCAGACTTCCTCAACTGGACTCCAATAGCACAAGAAATAAAAGCAAGAATCAATAACTGGGATATCAAACTAAAAAGCTTTCTCTCAGCAAAGGAAACTATCAGCAATGCGAAGAAAGAGCCTACAGAGTGGGAGAATATCTTTGCCACTCATACTTCAGATAGAGCACTAATCTCCAGAATCTATAAAGAACTCAAAAAACTCTACACCAAGAATACAAATAATCCAATCGACAAATGGGCTAAGGAAATGAACAGACACTTCACAGAAGAAGATGTACAAGCAATCAACAGATATATGAAAAAATGTTCAACATCTCTAGTAATAAGAGAAATGCAAATCAAAACCACCCTAAGATTCCATCTCACCCCAATTAGAATGGTGATTATCAAAAATACAAGCAACAACAGGTGTTGGCCAGGATGTGGGGAGAAAGGTCCACTCATACATTGCTGGTGGGGCTGCAAATTAGTGCAGCCACTCTGGAAAGCAGTGTGGAGATTCCTAAGAAAACTTGGAATGGAACCACCATTTGACCCAGCTATCCCACTCCTTGGCCTATACCCAAATGACTTAAAATCAGCATACTACAGAGATACAGCCACATCAATGATCATAGCTACTCAATTCACCATAGCCAGAGTGTGGAACCAACCTAGATGCCCTTCAATTGATGAGTGGATAAAGAAACTGTGGTATATATATACAATGGAATATTACTCTGCCATAAAGAATGATAAAATTATGGCATTTGCAGGCAAATGGATGAAATTGGAGAATATCATGCTAAGTGAGATAAGCCAGTCTCAAAAAACTAAAGAACGAATGGTCTCACTGATACGTGGATGATGACACATAAGGGGGGTGGGTGGGAGGGGTTAGTGTTAGGGTTAGGGTTAGGGTTAGGGAGGGGGGCAAGAATGGAGCAAGGAAGGACTGTATAGAAGGAAAAGAGAGGTGGGAGGGGTGGGGGGAAGGGAAAAATAATAGAATGAATCAAACAACATTACCCTATGTAAATGTATGTTTACACAAATGGTATGCCTTTAACCCACGTACAAACAGACAAACAACATGTATCCCATTTGTTTACAATAAAAAAAAAAAATGTGGTAGACTTGGCCTTAGCACGCCATCCTTAGAGCTGACGCTCTATCAGCTGTGTGCCTCTTTGAACATAAGATCATCAGAAACTGCAAGGAAAAAAAATGTCCCCAGCAAAGTCACCAGAGCAATTGGTGTTTATTTTAATGCTCCTGACTCTTTTCTGGCCCAGGTTTTTGCAGTGTCATTGCCCAGAGTCAGTTTGCACAGAGGAATAATTTACTATAGAATTTGAAATGACTTCCAGTGGTAGGAAAATGATAGAGCTGATTTTGACCCAGAATGACCCTCGATTATTGCTGAGGCCTTGACGTGCCTTCTAATCGATGAGCGCAGTACTGAAGCAACCTTCCTATGGTCCAAGAGGCTGACCTGGATTTTGTGACTTTGGAATTTTTGTGCCGCTTTATCCAGTGTTTCCCCTTAGGAAGTAACGGAGGGGGGAGTGTGGGAAATAGCCACAGCCTGCCTTTGACAAAATCAGTGGCTCAGAACCCAGAACCCAGAGTGTGGAATCCAGTGAGGAGAGCATGTTGCCACCCTGCATCCAGCTGCCTCCTGTGGCCAGAGCAGAGCGTCCTTCAGCCCTTGACCCCTGGCCCTCAGCCCCGCTGGCCTCCATGGCCCCACCTGCTTCTCTAGTATACAGGTAAAAGAAATTAAAATGGAGTTTTAATTTTTCCCCCAGGCTCCACATTTAATGCAAATTATATAGAAGCTGACAGGCAGAAGGGAATTTATCACTCAATCATTTGCCCTAAGCAATGGCTCATTTGAAATATTTTAATTAATTCTGGGCCAATAAAATTTTTTAAATTTTTAAAAATTTTTTAATTCTTAAATTTGTTCTAATTAGTTATACATGACAGTAGAATGGACTTTGATACATCTTATATAATTGAGTGTAATTTCTCATTCTTCTGGTTATACATGATGTTGAACCCCACCAGTTGTATAGTTATGTACTCGGGTAATATGTATGATTCATTCTATGATCCTTCCTATTCCTATACCCCTTCCCCTCCTTTCAATCCCCTCTACTAATCTAAAGAAATTCTATTCTTCCCCAGTGTCCCCCCATTGTTAATTAGCATCTGCATATCAGAGAAAACACTAGGTTTTTGGTTTGGGGGGATTGGCTTATTTCAATTAGCATGATATTCTCCAGCCCCATCCATTTACCAGCAAATGCCATAATTTCATTCTTCTTTAAGGCTGAGTAATATTCCATCATATATATATATATATATATAGAGAGAGAGAGAGAGAGAGAGAGAGAGATGTATCACATTTTCTTTCTTTATCCATTATCTGTTAAAGGGTACCTAGGTTTGTTCCATAGTTTAGCTCTTGTGAGTTAAGCTGCTATAAACATTGATGTGGCTGCATCACTATAGCATGCTGATTTTAAGTCCTTTGGATATAAACTGAGGAGTGGGATAGCTGAGTCAAATAGTGGTTCCATTTCAAGTTTTCTGAGGAATCTCCACACTGCTTTCCATAATCATTGCACCACTTTGCAGTCCCACCAGCAGTGTATGAGTGTGCCTTTCCCCCCCCACATCCTCCAAGTTTTAAACGTAAGTAGGAGACTGGAAGCGTGGTAACACTACATATGGAAAGGCGCTTCTTCTGCTCTTTCTGTGAACACAGACATGCAACCGGTTCATCATCCTTTCTTCCTCTCGGCCATATCTGCTGAGTGCCTACCACTTTCCAGGGCATAGGCTCAAGACTGGACAATAGATGAAGATAGACATAGCCTTGCCTCACACCCAGGTTCTGCAGAATTAGCTTCTGGGTGAGAACTGGCAGGAACCAAGTACAAGAAGTCATCAAAGGCAGGCCATCCAGGAAACCAGTCGGTATCAGGACAGGGAACCAAGAGAGCTGAGGCTGCAGACATGAAGAAATCATGGTCCAGGAACCAGGGACTCTCTGAGGAGCTGACATTTCAGCTGAAATCTGGAGAAGAAGGAAAGGGGGGAGAGAAGGCCGGCGGCATTCCAGCACACACGAGGTTTAAGACGCAGGAAGAGATCAGCCTCAACACAGAGACTTTACGGAAGGAGATCCCAGAGAACAGGGGGCAGATCCTGCCCAGGCCTCAGAGAGGAGAGTTGGTGAAACTGCAGGAGCCGTGGGAGGCAGAGGTCACCAGAGGAAATAGAGTTGTGCATGCTGTGCTCTTGCCTGCTGTGCAGAAATGGCTGTATGAGGCCGGAAAGCAGGTGGCGAGGAGGGTGGCCTGGCCTAGAGCTGCAGCCTGGCCATGGAAGAGTCACCTGGGAATGTCCTCAGGGTCCCTGGAGTATGATTGAGAGCTATGCGTATTGGTCTGTGTGCTCACAGAGCAAGGGTGTCAGGCAGCGGAGAGCCGCCTGCCCGCGCGCCGCATTCCTTGGGAGAGCGTTGCCTCACAGCCCCCGGAGCTCCACACCTACGAGGGGCAGGACGCTAACCCGTCTTCGCCAAGGTCCTGTTTCCATGCACTACGCCACACTGCAAAATAGATCTTAAACAGAGACACAAAAATGAGCACACAGCTATCACTTTGAATTATTTATAAATTCTGTGTTAATTAATGTTGCTCAATTAATTAAAATAAATGTAAATGAATTCAAAACATATCATTCATAACTTGTTCAAATATTATGCAAGGAAAGTAATTCACTACTGGAAAAAACCAACATGCTACTTTAGTCTGTAAAATAAGTAAGACAAAGGCCCTGGTGCCTGCCGTGTCCAGCTGCTCTTCCGTGGTCTCCTGCCTTCCTCCGGCTGTCCCAGCCGGCAGGTGCCTGCAGGGCACTTGCCTGGAGCGGGGTGCGAAAGGGGAGAAGAGGAGCTTCCAGCTCCCGTAACGGCTTCTCCCTCCCTGCTCCCAGGGCACTCTTGAGGACCCAGGCTGCTCACAGAGAGAGAAGGGACCTCTGGGGTGACTGCCAGTGCTTGGTCAAGGATGATAGGCTGGTGGCAGGAGATGAGGCACATGCTTTTCTGGGCTGGAATGCAGGGGGGGATGGGCTTTCAGGCAAATTTGGATGCATTGAAAAGGCAGGGACAAGTGAAGGATGCCCTGTTCTTCCAGAGCTAGAATAATTGAGGGTACCCCCAATGGCAGGAGCAGTGCTAACTGGAAAATAATGTATCCCCATCTCCCCCAAGCAGCAGGTCCTCCCAGGCGTCCCTCCCGAGGTACTTTCTATTGACCTCTGCTGAGGCAGGTATGGACCTGCTTCCGCCCACTCTCCTGACCCCCACTTCACAGATGTGTGTTTCCTGAAAGCAGCGTCCACCAGCCTGTGCAGCACAAGTTCCCCGTTCCAGTCAGACACTTGGGGCAATCCTCCAGAGTAATGCCTGAGCATGGGTCTGAGCACTCTGCCAACCAGGGTGTGGGATGTTCGGCTGCAACGTAGGACTTCATGTGTGTCAATCATCACATGCTCATGACCACGGGGGGCTCAGCGCCACCCTCCAGCCACCATTGATGTGGGAAGATAGGAGGCCCCAGGGCCACCCCAGCATGTTCCCAGCTACTCTGCTGAAGCTCGACCAGAGCTGAAGAGAGCTGAGCTCTTGACCAGCAGGTGTCAACGACTTGATCAGATCAAGGGAACGGTTGGGAACCCGTATCAGGTTTCCCACTTCACTCCTCTCTCCCTCCTGTGTACGGGGACGATGTAGCTGCCCAGAGATCAGAGGGGACGTGGCAGCACTTTTTGCTGCCACGAGTCTTCATCTCCAGTCAGAAATGACTTACCAGGATGAGCTTGGCTCTGCAGGCAGTGCATTTCAGTCAACCGTGAGCAGCAGAGCTAGAGGGCCCCGGGCAGCAGGGACCGTATTATCTTTGTGTCTGGTGCAGAGTCCAAGTGCATTAAACAGTGTGCTCCAGCTGGAGTGGAAAGCGACTGTCAGTGGCTGACCTCAAGATGGAAACGCACTTGATCTAGCCTGCGTTCTCTAAGGCCACGCCCCTCCAATCTCCCGACACCTGTAACACCATGCTTCGCAGAGGAGAGGAACAGCCAGGGCACGAGTACCTTCAGTAAAAGGCCAAGATCGTAGAGAGGAGGATCTTAGAATCTAATGACGCTGAGGAAATCAGGCTAGCCCCACGAAACCATATGGAAATCTTATTTAGCTACCATTTAGGTTCATTTTTCAGCTTGAAGGTAAAGGCTATTAGCTAACCTTTTGTTTTGTTGTGCCAAATAAATGTTTGTGTGTGTGTGAAAGTTTGAGACTTCTCCATGAGGATTCTGGTTATTTCTATATGAGATGGCCATATCTCTTACTTAGATAATTAAAACCTACAGTTCCACATTTAATTCATAATAGGTTATCTGGTCATGCTGATTGAATACATTTAGATCGGCAGTTTCAATTGATGATAACAATGAAGGAACAATAAAGAATTTCTGCCTTGAGTTAAGCTCACAAGTAGGTGAATTGATGGAAAAGCAATAGGGGTGGGTTGGAATAGGACCTTTGCACATGGAATTAAATTTAAGCGATGTCATTGGGATGGGCCCAATCCAGATGACTGTCATCCTTGTAAGAACAGTGCCACGTGAGGACACAGGTATGCAGAGAAGGCTCATGAACAGGTGGAGATCGGACCTGGTGGCTGCCAGCCAGAGAGCTGCAGTACTGCTGAGCACCGCTGCCAGGAGAGGCCTGGGACACGGCTTCTCCTGAGCCTGCGAGAGCAGGCCCCTGACCACACCTGTGCTTGACCACACCTGTGCTTGACCACACCTGTGCTTGGGACGTGGGGTGTCCAGAACTCTTGAGGGTAACTCCCTGCTGTCCTCAGCCACCTGGTGTGTGGAAAACAGACACAGCTCGCAACCAGACTTCCTTTATGCTTCTCTCTGTCTTCCACATCCCAGCAGTCACCTCCTCCCGTGGGAGTCCTCAGACACCCTCCCGCTCTGTGCCATTGCCCTGCCCTGCTGGGTCCTTCATGGTTCTCCTTTTAAACACTACATGCTATTCCTTCTCTAATCATGCTAAATTAAAATCCATCCTCCACACAGCTGCTCAAGTACTCTAACTAAAATATCTCTGAATAAGGGTCCCCTCTCCAAAATCCCATATTATTCTGTGACTCCTTTTGAAATACAGGGGAAAGTCCACGTTGCGTGGCATGAATTAGCAGGCCGTTTCCACGACTGTGGGGCTTCATCCCGCCCGCTGCCTGCCCTGTAATTTGCCAGAACAGTAAAGTGCTTGATCTTCTCCGCCTACAGGAAAGCACGGCGTTCCGCTGCTCCCTGCGCCCACGCTGTCTGGAAAACCCTGTCCCTGCATTTCCCGGGGGAGCCCCTGACTCCGCTCAGGAACCTGCACCCTCAGCTACCTGGAACCTGTGCACACCTGGCCTTGCGTGTGACATAACTTCTTGTCTCATGTTGCAGTGATGGCCGTCCCGGTCTCCCTGCCCCGCGTGCGGAGCTGCCTGAGACGGGATAGTCCTGAACAGCAGTGCCACAGTGCCATGCTGCGGGGCCACAGCCCACGCTGTCCCTCAGCCACGCCCCCTGAGCCCGCGCCCCGCAGATCCGCACGCCACCACCTGCGAGGAAGCCATGGCAGCCGTGTTCTTACCCAGGGGTGCCGCTCAGTGCCTTCAACTCACTCTGACTGGAAGACGGGGTCTGAGCGGTTGACGGCGTGTCTGTGACCACATGGTGGTGGGCAGTGTCTTCACACCCTACACATCTTTCATCATACTTCACTGACTCCGAGTGTTGTGACTTCAACCTTGACCACAGGTGGCTCTCTAACAGGGAGAGACCCTCTTGCACATAGTCACCTCCCTCCTGGAATGTGAGCCTCGGGGTCCTGCGAGCCTGCGCACTCTGTAGTCCTCCGGACTAGAGACAGTGCCCGGTCATCAGGGTTTGTACGCCTCCTGTGGGAGACTGTGCTCAGGCACCTACCATATCTGCTCTGCCCGCCTACCTACGTGCCTACCTGACCACCTAGTATGTGCATGTTGATGGCTCTTGGAATTTTATTTTGAATATCATGTTCTCTCCTGAGCTTCAGATTATTGTGTCTAACTGCATATTTATGTACTCTGTTAAGCACACAGATCATTATCACATAGACATCATTTTAGGAAATAATTGAGATGATCGAATCAAAATTGAAATTTAGAATATTTTGTACTTCTAAATCTTTTAAGTTTTTTTCATACTTAGTCCTTTAATGTTTTTATACTTATATTCAAATATAACAATATTTATACTATAAACGTGTTTCAGAACTCACTACCCACAGAGTTAAACTTTCTCCTGGCCTGTCTTCAGCTTTTCTAATTAAATATTCTAGTTCTATAATCAAAGCACTTAAGTTGCTAGTAAATTTACTTACAATTTATAAATTCTATACTTTTGTGCTTATGATAATCTCTATAAAAATATTAAAGGTTAAAAGAACAGAAAACAGAAGATATATACTCCCAGGAACATAATTGTCCACATTTGTCAAATGTGCTTAAACCACTGAACAGAGAGATGAGATTTGCTGTCTCAGTTTCATCAATTTTGTGCTTCCCACTGAGAAACATACCCCTTTAAATCTATACCCTAATTTTCAAACCTGGAAATCTGGGACTCCTCTAACATGGGAGTTTGCAGTTTGGGTCTCTTTATGTTATGCAGGGGAAGCACACATCCTCCTCTTCCTCATCCTGAGCAGGAAAGACTGATTCCCCTCAAATGCAGCTACCCAGGAATGTCAGCAAGTGACTCGGCAGAGAAATCGAGGCTCCCTGCTTCACGAGGCTAGAGATTCGGAGACTTCTCTGGCTCTTCCTCCCTACACCTGCCCCTTCTCTGTGTCCGTTGCGCACACAGCATGTCTGAGGTCAGACAGAACGTGATGACTTACAGACTCCAACACCAGCCAGGCCCCGGCTCCAGTCACTGCTGCACCTGCCTTTCCTGCTGTCTTGTGCAGAGGGACAGGGTCAGAAGTCAGAGCAGGAGGAGGCAGCAGAGGGGTGCGCCTGCAGCAAATTGCTCCAACACCGTTAAGACAGGGGGCACTGGAACTCAAATGAGATGTGGGCTGTTCTGGGGGATGTCTCCTCTTACAGCGCGACTTCATTCTCCACGACAGAGGTCGCAGCTGAAGGAACGCTGCGCATGCCTCTCCACACAGGGCGAGGTAACGGGTCACACGCCTTTCAGGCCTTAGACCAGCGCTGCGCACTAATGGAGCTGAGTGGACTAGTTTCCAACTCTACCATTTGTGACCATGTGTGGTTGTCATAATTACTTTAAAAACACTTGATTGAATGTATTCTTGAAGATGGTGTTTCTTGGAGTCATAAAAGCAAAAAGAGAATACCTTTCACTGAATGCATAAGCATTTTAAAAAAACGTTGGTGTTTGCAAACTTGGATTATTTTTATATTACTGGTTAGGAGTATAAAATTTCAATAGAGCAAAATTATTAGCAAATATATAATAATTAACTTGCTACTTTCAGGGATCATTTGAATAATAAGACAGTGCATTCTGATAATGATTTTTACTTGTTTTATTGATTTCTACTGAGATTTCTAATAAGTTGTAAAATGATTAATGGTATCACGGGACATTAGTCAATTAAAGTAGCTAAAAACAGAATTATACAGACAAGGAATCTAAAAACTAAGAGGTGGATGGATGTGTTGTATTTCTCAGGCTGGTGCAGGCAGAGGAAGGCTGAGTGGGGATTAGTTTGCTGTCAGAATCCTTAGGATGAAGGAAGTGGGAAGAGAGGGAGGAGCCAGGGCCGGGGTGCCCTTGTTAGCATTGGAAGGCAGAGCATTAGGATGTTCCTGTCATCAGGACTTTCTGAAACCTCAGGAAGGGATTCTGAGTGTCAATCCGTCAAACTGTGATTACCAAAAATAGAGATGTCATAGACCAGCGTTTAGGAATAACCACGTCAGGAAGGAAGAGCGTAGAGTGTTCTTAATTTTTTTTTTCCTTGCTAGGCTGGTCTTGGCTACGGTGTAGGGGTGGGGAGGTCACCTGAGGCAACTCAGGTAACCCTGGTGAAGGAGAGCAGGTGATCTTGTTTCCTGTCCACCTGACCCAGTGTGCTGCTGAGCCCAGAGACAGGGGTCGGCCAGGGTGGGGAGGAGCCTGGAAGCCCTGCCAGGACTGGCTGTCCAGCCTGACTCTGATGCTTACAAGTGGCATCCTCATTAAAGCAGAGAACACGAAATCCTTCCACCTCAAGGCCATGTGCTCCTTGGTGACAGGATAATCAGCTCATCTTTGTCACAGACTCTGCTGCACAGGTCACTGTCTGCCTAAGAAAGCAGGCAGTCCCTGCATTGCCCTGCCAGGGGTACAAAGCTGTGGGAAGGCCCCTGGGCCCGTTGACTCCTGCAAGATGTATGCTTGCCTCATCTGAAAGCCAGGAGGAAGGAGAGCATGATGGGAAGAACATGTCGATGCATCACTCTTTGAAAAGCGAAATGCTCAAGTCTCTGTTTCATTGTGCTGGCTGCACTTAAGATGTAGCGTTGGCCCTAATGTTCACTTTCTCAGTGGAAACCCTGAATCCTGGAGGCTATAGTCAGTGAGGACTACCGGAAAATTAAGGAATTTTTTAAGAGTATACTTCTTTATTTCTATTGCTGTTCTGTTTCTCATGTCATTTGTACAGTAATGTAATAATTCAAATAAGAATGTAATAAAAGCAGTCTAGTAATAGAATAAGATCATGTGGTATAATAGACAATAATATTATATCATCTGCAAGTCTTCTTCCATGTTTTCACATAGACTATAGATATTAATCAGAGTGTTGTTTCATTGTATTTGAAGATGCATAACTTTGAAAAGTGATTAAAAGTTAAGCCTTAATCACTGAAAAGTGATTGAAAGTTAAGGGCTTAACTTATGCTCTTTATAATTATGATTAATTGATTCAATTTTGTATTTAATCATAACTTTTCGATGCACATTTCCTTTGATCTTAAAAACGTATGCTTCTTTAAATGACCGTTTTTAGACAAAGGCTTTAAAGAAAAAAAGATGGAAAAGAAATGATTGCTTTTTCCCTGTTGGATACAGAGCTGTGTGCAAAAGTATTTTCAAACTTAAGACTCTTGATTCTTTACTTCCATTTCAATAGCAAATTATATTTTTTAATATAAGGGGATAAAATTGTTGCTGACTTCATTACTTGATAATTAATGTTGGGAATCAGGCGGACTCTGTTATTTCAAGCTTTTCCTCTCTCTGTGGCCTTGGGTGGTAAATGTAGCTGTTTGGGCACTGAATTCAATTTAGCTGGTATTGATTGGCGCCCTGCTTCTCCTGCCTGAGATCTGCTTATGTAACATAACACACAACTGGGCGGAAATCAGCCTTCAGACACTGTAAGCAATTTACTTACATATGTTTTTGTTCCCTTCTTTCCCCCAAGTCTTGGCTGCAGTTGGCTCTTGCAGGTGCTTTTCCCTCAGATGTCTTTCAATACCCAAAGAGGTCCTTTAGAGTTTATAAAGAATGAAAGGGATGAACAATCAGTGAGCCGGCACTCTGGAACATGACACCTTTAAACCTTTTATTAAATGGATAGTTTGTGTTTTCATGTAGAACAAACTGCAAATGCTTTTGGTTTTAGCTTGTAAACTTTACTTGTTAGGATAAGACAATACCTCAGCAAGAGGGGACCATGAATCCTCTCCTGATGTTCCCTTGTGTCATTGGGTCCTGCTTCCCTGTGTTCCTCTTTCTAGACTTCTGGCTATTATATGCCATCTTTATGATATTATGCCCTGGGAGATACCTGCTTTTGCAGATGCACTTGCTCAAAGTTCAGAATTAAAGCTTGACTATTTTAGTTGTCTTAGGTCAATTCTTAACTGAAAAGAACAGAAAGCTTCCCTTTGACTGTCACATGCTTTGCCAGAGAGCAGTGCAGCAGAGCGGAGAGGAACATGGGTCTGGAGCCAATCTATTTGACTCAGTCCTGCTCTGAGACTAACTACTGTGGCAAACTGGTTAAGGACTAAGGGAGACATTTGTGACCTGGACAGTGGATTCAGGTGACCTGTAGACCTGTCGGCTGTGGTGGGTGAGTTCTCACAGAATCTTAGCAACAGAAAGGGTCTGCAGAGTGGCACCATGGCTTCCTGGCCTTTCTTATTTAAACTTTGGTACTTTCCATGAGCTCCTGGATGACACCTAGTGCCCTAGATTCTGCAGCCCAGAGCAGGCTGTCCATCACCAGATGCCTGCTGACGAGCTCCTTTGTTCCCCTCGCTTGAACTGCCCGCCGGTTCCCTCTCTCAAGTAGATGCCAGGCACCGTGGTCAGGATAATCAGGCATGCCCTTTATTACCTTGGCTTTAATTCCAAGTGCTTACGTCACAGTGAGCAGGAAATTGCTGTGATCTGCAGGACTGACGTACGTTCCATCTCTCCATTGCTCCCAGAACTCATTTGTGAGCATTTAAATTTAGACCTGAGGGCTGATGGAGGCTTGTTTGTTGTAAGTGCCCTTGCTCGCAGAGTAGTTCCAACACAAGCCTGTGACACCCAGCCATTTTGAAGTCTATTATTAGAAAATTAAAAAAAAAAAAAATTAGAAGTACTTAAAAATGCTGGGCTACTTTCATGCGATGGAGCCTCGAACTTTCCTGCTGCTCAGGGTGTTGTCTGCAGCAAATGCAGCCACTGCAGAAGGGCTCAGGAGGGTCCTGCAAGCACTGTACGCTCTTGGCTCGCCCCAGGCACCTCACGCTGCAGGTGTTGGCTCTGGGTTGCTACTGGAAATGGACAGATCAGTTGTGATGCACAAAGTCATAAAAACTAGTAGCCCTCTCTCAACGAAGAAGAAAATATTTTGCCAGAATTAAAAGGAAAAAAAAAGGATTCTTTTTTTGTGTTTTAGTTAGAAGGCCTTCAAGAAGAGATCCCAGTGAAACCAAAACATAGTTGATAAGAAGGCTAAGAAGAAGGAGGAGAAAGGCATGCAACACAGATTTGTTAGGGGCAAGTGTTAAGGCATGTTAAGGCATGTTTTTTTTCTGGTCTGAAAACAATGCATTTCAAAGAGCCCCAATTCACAGGCCAGGGGAACCAAAGCTGCTCATGTTGAGCCCCTGGGAGCCCTGAGATACAGGACAAGATTTAAAGCCATATATCTTTTAGAAGGCATTTGAGATAACAAAGAAAAAAAGTATGCCAATACTGAGGAATGTGATGTTTTGCATTCAAAGGTCTCTGTGCCATGCAGAGGGTTTGTATCTCCTATTTGTTCATCTACCCCCCTTTCGCCCTACACTGGGTAAAATTGTTTGCAAAAGCTGCAGCCAGTTTTCCGTTTCAGAATCAATGCCATTTAGCTTTCCTCTGTTCAATTGCAGGATGTCCAGTCAAGGAGCTGCCCCAGAGCTGGGGCTGGTCCCCCCTCCAGGCCTGTTCCCAGTGGCCCCCTTCCCTCCTGCCTGGGCCCGCAGTCTTCTTTTCTCGCTCCCCCCTTCCCCACCTCCTTTTGATTCTCTTCCATTTCTCCTGCCATATCTTCTTTGTTTGCTTCATAATCCCTACTAGACAAGCAATAAATATTTATAACCTTAAAGTTTGTAATTTTCCTACATAATTCTACTGTTTTATACTTCTTGAGAGACAAAAAAATATGTGGCTGCATGGGGTAAATATAATAACGTCGATATATTCATGCACACACACAAAAGACCTCCAGACGTTTTTGTCCCAACAGGCAGCTAAAGATGAAGTCATTGAGCTTATTCTCGGCTTGTGGCTTGTAATTCTGATTTTCTTCTCCAGGGCAAAACAATATAAGAAAGGACTTCTCCATACTTTGCCCAAATCTTCTATCGCAGTATGCAGTAGGATTCCTTGCAGGCTGGCACAGGAAGCTTCCTTTGGAATCTAGGGCCAAAAAAAAAATGTTCACGGAGGTAGCAGAGGAAAGATGGAAAGAGACGTGGACCTGGAAACCCCCACCTGGCAGATGAGCTTCTTTGAGCTCAGGGAGACTTTAATTAATGTTAGTGGAGAAACCTCCTTCAAAACCCAATTAAGCACTTAAATCTTCTTAATGATCTCTGCTCCCCGAGTCCGGGGGCAGAGAGGGGAATCGATTTAACACCAGGGATAAAAATAAAATGTTCCTGGGTATGGTGCACTGACTTCCCCTGGCACACAGCTCTCCCCCAAATTTCTCATCCACTCTGCATCTCCCGTGGACTCCTCTCCCGCACTCTTGAACTCTGCTATGAAAAGGTTAGCAGCTGAGCCCAAGGCATCCCCTGATGCATAATAACTGTTATATAAAGCACTTTTAAAATGCACACAGATTTCGAGTACCTAATTATGCTGCAGGTGTTGTGCATCCCCCAGCATGAGAAATGATCCCGACTCGCTCTTTATCACCAGCCTGACATAATGAAAACTTCCCTGGGCTCGGGGAGACCAGGTCCGCCCCACAGTGCCTCTCCCCAGCACCAACGTGGTCCCCATCATCGTGATTGGTATTGGTTTTAGATTAGCATGTATTTCCTGGATGTACTTTCCCATTAAAATATTTTTAATGAAATCCAAAATGAATATGTTTACCAAGCTCTAGTATTACTTGGATATATTTGAGTGTGTGTGTCTAAAATATGGGGTTTTTTTTCTGAGATATCTCTAGTTCAAATAGCATTATTCTGAGACATAAAAGCAAAACAGTATTAGAAAATTTTATAAAGCATTCCAATGATATAGCTTCTGTGAAGCGTTGGCTGAAATCAGAGGACAATCAATCTTCAGAAAATACGTTAATATTTGGAATGGAGGACTTGGCAGGCAGACGAGAACCACTAAGCCCTTCAACTTGCATGTGTGTTTGGTGCTGCTCCAGACAACGATATAAACAGCTCAGAAGGACCGGATTACTTCGTTGGCATATACTTTGGATAAATGTGACAAGAGAGCATATTGAGTGGCGTATATCACAGTTTCTCCTCCCGGGCAGAGGTGTGCACTGCACTTTGAGGGTCTGAGGGACGGTCTGATTTTGATGAACCGAACTCTAGGTTTGGCAGTAAGGAGACTAGCTCAGGGCAATGGCAGGAGCTGTGTTCATAATCCCATGCTCCTAGGACCTTTCACTCTGTATTTTTCTGCACAGGGTCCTACGGGTTGCAGCTACCACTTGCCCTTGTTGGGATGCACCTATTGCCACTACTGTTCATCTAAGTCGCCTGGTAAATATGGCTTGACTTACAGTAGCTGCTCTGTTTTACACCAGTGGCTTTTGCCTTTCAAGTGATAGATACTTAGGGAATGTTGGTGGAATTAATTAGTTAATAAAAAACGTGATTCCACAGTTCTGCTCTTAGGTATTAAAAAAGAGCTTGTGTTTTGAACTAGGGGCCTTTGACAGCTCCTGTTGTGGGCGTCTTGTAGGGTTCAATTCTGTTTTACTTTCCCTGATGCAGGTACGGTCATCTCACCCTCCCTAGCATCTGAGGCTGGGTTTGCAGCTGAAACCCAAGGCAGAAAGCTGAAGTCAGACACATGTGCTCCTCCAGCTCATGGCAGGAGACCGAGGCTCCAGGCTGCCCACTTGAGGTCTCCACGCTTATCCATTTCACTGTCAATCATCATGTAAGACTGGCACCCGGGGGAGTGTCACTGGTCTTTGCCACACAGCTTTCTTGTCTGTGAAGACAGGAAGGTCACCACCACCACACAACCTTCAGTTGTGTCGTGGAGAAAGTGTTTCAGAAAACAGATTGTGAAAATTCTAACTCCATGATACTATCAAGACGATCTGCTCAGAAGGTCTGGATTCACTCAGGATCACCATTTAGGTGTTTTTACAAAGTTGTTGCAGAGATGTGGTGTCCACACATTTTCCTCGGGTGTCAGGCACACTGTGTCTCAAGCATCTTTAGCAGCTTGCAATATTTAAAGCCACCCAGGACAGGATGAGATGAAGGCACAGTGTGGACAGGAAGTACCCACGTGTTCTCAAAAACTGGCTTAAAGTTACCATTGTCAAAGGGAAAACTGCAGAACTTCTCTGCCACAACTCTGGTTCAGCCTGCATTAGGACAGCTGAGGATGGCCATACGGTCCTTTCTTCCAAAAAATTATTGAGAAAGATTTTGCACACAAATGATAATCTAAGTAGACACACACACATTGCTTATGCTTCCAAAGATGGAAGGTGGGATCCAAGCTCTGACTTCAGCAGGGAGAGAATGGGGTGATAATCACACGGGGTCTCAAGGAACTTGCCTTATCCTGATGGCACCTGGAGTTGCTCAGTCTATACTTTTAATCTATTTTTCAAAAAGAAATTTCATGCAATAATATAGCATGAGACTGTCTGCTATCACATGACAGTGACATGATTGTATGCTGGTACATTACGTAGACACAGCACTCTTCCGTGAATGCAAAATATCTAGTAGCTATAGATGTCACTGTGGCCAAATATCTGCTTCAGGGGCTCACTAGAGCATCTGGGTTGGAACTGGCTCTACAGCTTAGCTTGGTCATTGGGTCAAGGATCAAAACTTTCTGGGCTTCATGTTTCAGAAAGTGGCATGGATTACTACCCGCCTCAGAACCTTGTAAGAACTTCAGGAAGGCAATACTTCCATCAGCCATTTCTGTTATTGTCTGTTCTGGCTCAACATGTCCACGGTTGAGAGTCAAAGTGGGCTGTCTGCGTGACTGTCACACTGCTTCAGGTGGAGAAGGATCAGGAAGAAGTCGGGAAGCCGTGGTTACGTGCTTTCAGCTGGAGTCAGAAGGCCGAGCCTCAGGGTCTCCTTGGTGTACCTGCTCCCTTACTGCACTTGGAGTGAGAATCTGTCTTCAGGAGTTTCTGACATTTATACTATGGGAAGGACTCAGGGTATTGGTTAATTTTCCAGGAAAAGTTCTATCAAAGTATATTCTAATAAACAAATACATAGCATTATTTTACTCATCTGTTGGAAAATGTTGAAGATATTTCCTGGCTCAAACCAATTTTTTAAAAAATTGTTTATTTGTTCTAATCTGTTGAACACGACAGTAGAATGCATTTATAGATTTTGATAGATCATCCATAAATGGCATTGTAGCCTCCCAGGTCAATTTTAAATAGTGTTCTGTAAGTTCTAAGGATCAAACCGCACTGCTGTCTGGGCCTTCCGGTCCTCCCCTTGTCGCTCCACCAGGCTCCCTTTCTCTCTCTGCGCTTGGGGGGCCGAACCCCACCTGCCAGGTCAGACGGTCACACAGTCAGTTGATTTGCTTACAGCTCAGTGACTCAGAAAAACAACCTTCATGAATTGGAATTCAATCAGGGGGGAAAAGTTTAGGAATGTGCACGTTTATGGCAAGTAGTACATTTTTGTTTGTACGTTTGTTTTCACATGTAAGGAGCAGCTCAGTTTCAATTCTAGTAAGGGAACAGGAAGTGGGGCTTTTGGTAAGATAATGAAGCTGAATCTTGACACATGTAAGGAATTTGTGTGTGAGGGGGGCAATCAGAATTCAGGGGAAATGATGGTTCTTTGAATTGTTTCCAATGCCTGTATTAATAGGGAGTTTGATTGATAAGGTCCCTTATCATTTCTGGGTATTTTACATCTATTCCATTTCCCTTCTTGATTGGGCTCCTCTTCATTCATTGATTAGTATTACGTTTCAAACATTGCCTGAATCTTCCCATTTTGATATGGAATGGATAGGTTTGCATAGGTTTGCTTGTTTTATTTCCATTTATTTTTTCATCATTATTATTGTTTTCCAGTAAAAAAGAATAAAGAAAATCAAAATGTTAATTGTAGATACTGCCTAGTTTACATAGGGATAATCTTTTAATTGCTAATATTTGGTCTGGTGTTTAGCCCACATTTAATTTCAGATCTGTATATTAACAAGCAATTTTTATCACTGTCAGTACTAAGAAGAAAACTTTTATCCTTGCTATTGCTTTATATTCATGATGATTTTTGAGCCTCGATGGTATTTTCAATTGAATAAAAATGTATTAAAGTGCTCATTTCAGGGCGTACGGCGGTTGGCATAACCAAATGCACAATGTGGAGGCAGACCGTTAGTTTCATATGCTAAGACATTGTGCAGACCCACACTTAGTAGCTTTTTATCTAATTAGCATTGCTTTGGACTCCTGATGTAATCTAATGTTAAAAAATGGAAGTAGCCTTTATATATTCAATGGTATATCTTATTGATGAATATAAACATTCATTTTCAAAACAGAAAAAAATCTTAAAATTCCCTGTCCAGATTTTATGATACCAGTTTTACATAACGATGTAAGTACTTTCCTAGTTTAATTCGGGTATGTTTCAGCATCGTTATGCAATTTGTCAGACTTTACTGTGAACATAAAAATGATACTGCCTTGCCATCCCAACAGAAACATCGTCATCGTCTGCTTAGAAGCTGCACCTTCCATCGTCCCTAGCTTTTTTACTGATGATTACTAATATTTCATTGATGATAGATTTCAATAATGGTGATTGTGTTATTATCTTGAGCAGTATTTTACGTTAAGTATATTTCTGATGGATACTAAGCTCGGGGTGACACAGACAGATGGGCTAAGAGTCACATGCTTTCTGTTTCTGCAGAAGTGGGAACAAAAGCATCCTCCTCTGATTTCTGCTCCTGCGCACACGCACGCACACACAGGAGGCCCAAAGGGCAGCTGAGTGATGTTTCCAGACCTGGCTCTGAGAAAAGTCTGACACCTACTTCTCCCTAACATGCACCACACACTTCAGAAACAGAATATGCCTTTATTTTACTGATTTCATAGGCACAAGACTGCAGAAAATGAATGAACACAGAGAAGACTTGACTAAAAATATCTTTAAAAATGTTTTAAGGAGGAATTCAAGTCCTGCCTTTGGACTTAACCTTTTGTCCTGATTTGTATGAGTGAAATTTATTGTCTTACATGAAACACCCTGATCTTATCATTGGGAGAAATGTATTTCGATTTCTTAGCAAGTTGCATACTCTAAGATGTCAGAAGAATACATTGTCCTTAATCTCAGTATTTACTGAGGTAATACAAAAGCACTTTTTCCTTTTCTGCTGTCCCCCAAAGCTGGTGGAACATTCCAGAATGCATGAAGTGAGTCAATACTGCATTGTGATTGAATTCAACAAATCATCTGATCATATATGTGTGTATATATATATATATACACATATGATTATGTATATATAAGAGATAATGTTATTTGAATATAACCCCAATAAGTTTTGTATTAGCAGTTACATATTTAAATATTGCCGTGGCTCTAGAAAGTGCCAAGTCATACTAACCAGGACAAAAAGACAATGGTGGTCTTCACCAGTATTCTTCCTGCTAAGTCGGCATTGTTGCAGCATATCCAAAATTGTACTTATTTGCCTTGGAAAACAAGTGCACCAGAGGAAATGGTCACCATGAGTTCCCACATCAGAAAAAGAAGAGGAGGAGGATAAGGTGAGGAAGGCCTGCAGTAACCACCTTCAGTTAGTGCCTGAATACCTTCTGCCATGACCAGCAGAGCCAAACCTGTGGTTCCCAAGAGGACTGTTGGGGGATTAGAAAAATAAAGACTGGCACATGCAGATGCTAAAGATAAATCTGGGATCAGGTGGAGAGCTGTTCTCTGATGGAGAAGAAGATCTACAGAGTTACACCAGCAATCAATCTATCTATCTGTCTATCTATCCATCTATCTATCTATCTATCTATCTATCTATCTATCTATCTATCTATCTATCTATCTATCTATACACACACCTCATTATCAGGTTAAAGACTATGCAAGTGTTATTCTTTGTATTCAGAAAGTTACAGAAACTAGAAACATCCATGCAGCCTTTCTGCAGTTGCAATCCACAGTCACAAAGTACAACGTGAGGAGCTCTGTGTAGCTCTCAAGAAGGGCCACTGTTTAAAGTCACTGTTAAGCAGCAGGCTCAGGAGGAGTGGAGCTGGTGAATCACTGTGGTTGTCGATCACGAAAATTTCTCTGTCCCCAGGAACTATGTGCCTCCGTTCAAGGTCAAAACTGATAAGACATCGGCCGAGCCTCCTCATGCAGGGCATTGCCACAGCAGCTAGGCATCCTTATGCGTTTGCACAGAAATGTTCCCAGGCACCAGGTGGGCACAGCCACGAGGTCATCAGAGATCCCCAGTCTCAGTCCCTGCTCTCCCGTTCTCTGTCATTGCTCTCCACACCTTCATTCCATCATAGTTCATTCAGGAAACAGTGGCTGAGCCCCGCCCAAGCCTAGGCCCTCGCTCTGTGGTATTCACTGGTTAGTTAAGACAGAGCAGGTTCTTGCCTTCTTGGTGATTTTTGCTTTTTGTCTAGTTAGATAAGATTCATTAAGACTGGGGTTCATAATCCAAGCAAGAGTTCAGATTTAAGTGTTTGTGCAACAGAACATGACTCAATTCAGCACTTAGAAGTTGAGAACTGCCATTTAACTTAAGCCAGGCTTCTAAGTGTCCTCTGAGGATGATGCCCTTACCATTTACTCCATCATTCACATGTGCAAACACTCACACTTCATATGTGCTTTACAATGTACACATAACAGTTTATACGTGTGCTTTATAAATACATATTTATGTAAGGGAAAGGTGTCAAAAGTTTTAAATTGATGGAGTGAGCACTAAACGTGTTTGGAGCATCCTGTTTAAAATGTACATAATTTAGTGTCACTTCTATGTAACTTAACAGCTGGATAAATATTCGTGTGAGAAATATCCAGAAAGAGAGAGGGAGGACTTAGGATCAGGACCAGAAAAATAAGCTACTTAATTGGAGGAGGCTGTTCATTCTGATAGCAGGCAAATTTATTTTCTTGGTAAAATTCTAGCTCTTTCTTCACTAACAATAACATTGCTCATGTCACTAGTTCATAGGATTTCAAGAAAAGCACAGGCATGAATCCTTAGCTATATTTTACATATTCCATTATGGAAAAGTACCCATTCCAGTTACGGAGGGAGGTGTCTTATTAAACTGCGGAGGGGGTACAGAGAACCTGTGGCCCTCCAAAGCCCAACCCCAGACGAGGGGTTTCCTGCAACCCACCAAGTATTTAAAGTATCCTGAGTGAACCCCTGCTCACTCCTGGCTGGTGTGGACTAAAACATTTCCATGTGGGGTGTGGGTGGTGCGGAGGGCCTCCTCCCCCACGTTCTGGCCTTTAGGGTTCTCCACAGACCAACTTGCTTGAGTGCCATGAGCCGTGGCTTCCCCATGTCACAGTGATGAAGTGCTGAGCCCATCTGGTGCAATGACTGGGGACAGGAAGACTCTCCAGCTCCCTCCTTACCAATGTCCTCCCCCCTGTCCTCAGTCACACTAGCCTCCTGCTCCCCACCCTCTGACGCCCAGGTCGCTCCCTCCCGGGATGCCTTTTCTGTGAACCTGCAGGGCCCCGCTCCTCTCCCCCTCCCCCTCCCCTGCACACTCGGCCTGGCGTGGCTCACCTGCCTCCTTTAATTGGACTATTTTCCATGTCAGGGAAAATGTCTTGTAGATACTGGGGATTGAGCTCAGCAGCACCTTGCCGCTGAGCCTCATCCCCAGCCTTTTTTTTTTTTTTTTTTTTTTTGAGGCAGGGTCTTGCTAAGTTGCCCAGGCTGGATTTGAGCTGTGTCTCCCTGCCTCAGCCTCATGTACACTTCCTCTCTCCGTGGGGAGACGGTCTCCCTTGCTCTGCATGACCAGCCTCGGCTTTTATTTGAGACGCACTTCTATCTCCTCTTCTTCACAAGACAGATTTCCTCACTTTTTAAACCCTTTTCGACAGGCTCAGCTAGCCTGAGACGTGGTGCCTGGAACAGGATCTCTATGGACGTATTCGCTTGCTGTCCCTTTACAGCTGTAATTCCAGCAGGATCCCCGTCGCCTTCATGGTGGTCAGCTGTGCCTGGGTTCACGGGGGACTGTGGGTAGAGGGCCCGGGACCTGCATTACCCCATGTCTGCCAGGTGCCACAGGCTGACCATCCACAGGAGGTGCTTCCATTTCCTCCTGCCTCGTCTTGCTCTGCATTCCTGCCTCATCACCTCTTTCCCATTCTTTCTGTGGGCTCTCAGGCTGTGACAAGTGATGAGCAAGTCACCAGGCGTGCAGTGGCCTCAGTGGCCCCTGCCTGCCGGCGCCTCCTTCCAGTTTAGCCTGCTAAGTAACTCGCATCCTGGAAAGCCCCTCTGGATGCCCTCCTCGGCCCTGCCTCCAGCCTGTGAATGGCACTCTTTGAACTGCCCCCTCTTGTGGCCTCCTTTCTGGACTGGATGCTCGGGCAACCATCAGAACCTTGTGTCATTTTGGTGCTCTGGATGTGCCTAGTAGAAATCTGTCTTCAGGGGACTTCTCACTGGGAATGAGCTGCCTGCCTTCAGGTTTACATGAAGAATCCTGTAATTGGTGAGGGACAGCCAGCCCACTAGACTCTGAGGACGTGCATAGCCAAGGCTGCAGTCCTGAGTCCTGTGAAATTCTAGGAATCACTTTTCCAGCAGCCAAAAAGGAGGTCTTAATTGAGGGTCAAATAAAGGCTAAAGAAATAGAATTTTAAACGTCTACTTTATATAGGGAATCTCTTCCAGAAAGATGCCACTATCCAGGTTCCCAGTGCAGGGTGTTCCTGGCTGCAAGCTGAGAATGTCCCACTCAGCAGAGGTAGAGTGGGTTGCCGCCCAGGGCTCAGGGGGTCTGGCAGAGCCTCAGAGAGCAGAGATTAGCTGAAGCTTGCTCTTTAAATGAGCACAATGATTCGGTTGGAATTTTGGGAAAACAGGGTCAGAAGACACATTCCTCTAATTCATACCTTCCAAAATAGTTCTGCCCAGCCTCCCAACCACGCGTTCACAGTGATGGTGCCCTGAGTTAGCTCATTCCTTTCAGGGTGAGGAAGAACTCCGAGGGAGCTGCCTCACCAGGGGCCCCCGGCAGAAGCATGGTGGGCCTGGGAGAGGAAGGAGGGCCCTTCAGGACGTGGGGCCCTGGCCGCGTGCGGTAGCTGCTATTTCTTCACAGCCTTTTCTGACATTGGGACAAGACAGAGAGAAGCTCAGACAAGGCAGAGTCCACAGCTGGAGGGAGAGGCAGTGAGCTGGGATGAGTGCTGGTGTCAGCGGAAAGCGGCAGAGGTGCCCGGGCATTAGGGAGGTGGAGGGGTGGCCCTGCCGAGGGCGATGGCGTCACGTGGAGCGTGCAGAAGGGGTGCGGGGCGGCTCCCAGGTTCCTCACTTCCCGCTTTTCTCTGGAAAGGTGCTGAGTTCCACTTGGTATTGTCTTGAACTTGAGATGTTAAAGAGTTTAACTGAAACAGATCAGAGAGGGAGAGAGAGAGATTAGCACTGGAACTAAAGACTCGGGTCCCACTGCTTCGCACATAGCAAATGAATCACAGGGTGGACTGCCGACCAGACCAGAGGCCTAAGGGACACCAACACTTTGTGGAGGAGACCCGACAAGAACAGAGGAGGACAACACACAGAGGAAGGCGAGGAGGCAGGAGGAGGAGGGAAAGCCAGGGTCTGCAAGCCCCAAAGTCAGGGGAGCCGCCATCTCTGGGCCCGCCGCATGCAGTGCTGGCCAGGAGTCCGATGAGGAAGGGCTGATTTCAGCGGCCGGGTATCAGCGGCTGGGTCAGGGAGCTTGGCAAGGACGGTGCCATCAGAGAAGTTCAGGCCGAAGCCGAACCACAGTGCGATGAAGAGTGAGAGATGAAACAGGGGCAGGAGGGAACTGAGAGACCTGAGAGGCTTATTAACGAGGGTGAGAGGAAGCAGGCCGACTTCGAGTCCTAAGTAGGACACTCTTGCTCCTGAGCGGTGCTGGGACAGGCTGGGGGGCTCCTCTCAGGTTTCCTTCCTCCCCTGAGCTCGGGTCGGTCTTGGGCCAGGGCCGCCTCTCCTCAGGAAAGCACAGGCTGTGTTTTGCTTGGGTCTTCTCTGCAGTCAGTGCCTGCGACCTCCAATGGCTGTGCCCTGGGCAGCAGGCTGGCTGAGGTTGGCCCAGCCTTGTCCCTGTGTGAGTGGACGCCAGGGCCATGGGCAGGACAGGGCCTCAGCGTATCATTAGGCATGGCGTGGGCGCACCTGGGAATGTAGGGCAGCTCCAGGACTCAGGAAGCTCTGCAGCGCCAGGGAAAAGCCCAAGTGTAACAGCAGGATCTGAAAGTGGGTCACAACAGAGAGAGGAAGGCGCTGGCATCCGTCTTCAGGAAAGGGGGCTGGATGAGGGTGTGCCGCCCTTGCAGGCCTTGGCAGGCCCAGGGCCTCAGCACCCTGCCAGCCCTGCGGGCCCTTCCAGTCATAGTTGGGCCTCGGCAGCGCTCTGGTTCCCGTCTCGCCCTCAGAAAGTAGCACGCTGTCCAGCTTCTGGGTGCCCTGCTTGCCTGAGACACTGACACAGAGCCGGAAGCCAGCGTTCGGGTAAAGGAAGGTGAGCTCCTGCATAAAATGCAGCATGTGTTAAGCACCAAGCACAGCAGCCCCAGGCAGGTGCTGGAGCAGACCAGAGCTGACAAGTACCTCGCCCCCAACACAGGCCAGCAAAGTGGCGGAGCTGACAGAAGGCAAGCTAATGATATTCATCAACAAAGTGGCAGAAAGGAAAAGAAAGTCCTTGCTAGTCTCTGGGGACAAAGGAAAGGGGCTTCTTGATTTGATGATGATGACTATTTCTAATACCTGACATTTTTTCTTCGTATTAAAAAAATTGCAGCCAGATATTTTTCTGAGCAGGCCAACACATATTTGTGACATAAATCTGCTACTTAACTTTAAAATATAGATAGGGATTTGGGGGAGGGAGGGAAGCATATTTAAAAAGGAAACATAATTTGGCCTCCTACTGGAAAAAATGCTAATTGTGGGCATTTGTGAAAGGTTCTCATAGGTGAGCCGTGAGACGCCACGTCCAGGGCCATCCCTATAGGAGAAGCCTGAGCCGTTATCAAAATGGTTCTGGACTTCCCTGTACTACACATGAAGCAAGTGCATTCATTTTTGTTACCTGCTTCTGTTTGTCAATCCATAGGCAGGAGGATCAGGAGTGCAAAGCCAGCCTCAGCAACTTAGCAAGGCCCTAAGCAATGTAGGGAGCCTCTGTCTCTAAATAAAATATAAAAAGGATTGGGGATGTGGCTCAGTGTTAAGTGCCCCTGGGTTCAATCTCCAGTAAAAAACAACAACAACAACAAAAAAAAAAAAAACAGTGTTTTCCTTGCCACCAGAAAACATCTGACTTCATCAATCTCCCAACTTCAGAAACTTCTAGAGACCTGCTGCAGGTGTCTTGGGGTCACTCATTTCTCTCAGCTTCCTCACCCAGGGACCCTCCTGGAGGTTTTCTGACAAGAGATCTCGAGTCTGCTGAGCCCGTGCGGTTCAGGACGGCAGCAGACAGCCCGCCCGCTCCAACACGGCTCTTCTGGCGAGAAGGCTCTTCCTCGTGCTGTGCCAATATCTACCTATTGCATTGCACCCTTGTCTTCTGTGTCCACACTTTTTGAGGAAGCCACTGTCATTCCTTAGATATCGAGGCACCTGCGGGGAGCCCACCCTCTCCACCCACTCACTGCACCTTCCCGACCATTTCTGTCACCCACACGACGGTCTCCAGATGTCTTGCCCACCCAGTATTTCACGTTTCAAGTAATCTTTGCAAAGATTACAGAAGAATTTTCTTACTTCTCTGGCAAAACTTTTCCGGTTACCTCTGGAATGCTTTAGCAGATGTGCCGAATGCATGCCTTGCCTTTTTTTATCAAAAACGTGTCTACAGAGAGAAATGATAAATCCCCATTTATATAAAAATCGTTTCTCAGACTTAGTCAGTTAAGCAGCGATGACATATTTCTCCCCTGGGCTTATTTTGTTTTGGTTCTCAGTTTCCTCCAATTGCTTTCTAACCTGCCTTGTGCCCAGAACTAAAATTTTAGAAAATGTGTTAAACTCAGATGAGAGCTCTTGGTGGTGTGTTCAAAAGTCGCCACACAGTCAATCAGGAGCTGATGCTCGGGGACCTGGCAGGCAGGGCACTGCCACCCAGCACAAGGCCTGAGGGCTCGGGCAGCTGCAGGAGTGCTCACACCTCTCCTTCAGGACGTCCACCTCCTGTTTGTAGAAACTGCTTTGATCCCTTACCCATTGTTTTGAGTGAAAAATCTGCACATAAATTTCCATTGAACTAGAAGAGCAATGGATCTGTCCCAACAGGGCAGTGCTGAGGAAAAGACTGGGAAAGAGGATGGGTCTGTGTTCCCAGAGACCTCGTCAGTCCCTGCTGTTGGGGAGAGGCCACCGGGAAAGCATCCTGAGTGCGTCCCAGCCCGTGGGGAGCGGGAGTGGTGACACACACCCCTGGGCCCATGAAGATGCCTCCAGTCATCTGGGATCACCCAGGTGTGCTCGTCACAGGAGAAGCCTTAGCGTGAGAACAACAGCTAGGCTGCAGAATTTCAGAAAGACGCAGAAGGTGAGCTTCCCTTAGAGCAGAATTTTATTGTTAGACCTGCATATGGAACCGTACCCAAAGCCTCCGAGGCCAGGAGGGAATTGGAACCAGGATTCACAGGTTCACAGGCCAGTCTTAGATCAGCTCGGTTTATATCATGAACTCACATTTCACATGCTATCCCATGCAATTCAAGTGGTATTTTGCAAAGCATCTTCAATTCAAACTTCAACTCCAAAGAATGGTTTAAAACCATTTTGTTTTCTCTTCTTCCAAAACGGATGCTTCCAGCCCCTTTTCTGACAATGCAAGGGTGTCACCTCCACCTGTCACCACGGCGCCAGGGCACATACCCACCACTTTCCCAGCTGAAATTTAAGCTTTCTTAGAGGGATCCCCAGGCAAGAGAGCATTTTTCTTAGTGAACGTTCTCATTGTATACTTTTGTGTGAAGACCCACTCAAAAGACCTATAAGAATAGGGATAATTTGTATGTTGTCCCAACAAGTTATACAGGTGACTACGGACCCTTGAAGACTTAGCAAATCGAAATGACTTTGGCAATCTAAAATTGTATCTACCTTTCGCATTTATCCCATCTAACTCCTATGGAGGCATCTTAACCAAAGAGTGAAACTTCATTTTGATGAAATTAATTAGGAATTAAGGACAGAAATTCTATACAGTCCTCCTTATAGCAAGTGCTCTTTGAAAAGGAGCACACATGTTGATTTCAGGAGTATCCCAAATCCCTGTGATTGCCTAAGTCTTTTGAGATTTTAGAGTTTTCAGATTAAACATAAAAAAAATTAGTAGCAAAAACATAACCTTGAGAATCCTCTAGAATAGAAGTTTAAATTGTGGGTTTTCCACTTATCCCCTTTATCATTACTCTTGAGCAAAACGTGACTAATAGCTACATTCTAAGTGTCTGCCAAGAATTACATGGGAAAAACTGCTTGTAGCGTGCTTAGAACATGGTCTAAAAATGACAAATGTTCGATTATTCTTGCTCATGTTTCTAGAATTTTGGATCTCTTAGTGTACATTGAACTCTAAATCATTGGTCTTTTCGTCGCATGGTCAAAGGGTTATCTGTGTAACAAAAACCTAGAAATGGAGAAACAAAAGCCATCAGTGCCAAGGACCCAGGACAAGGCCGAATTTCAGTAATCCATCTCTTTGGTGGATAATATGGTTATTGTTTATTTCAATTTAAGTTCAGTTTTTTTTTGTTGTTTTTTTTTTATGTAAGGAAAAAGTAATCTTTTCCGATGATCATTTCCCTGAATAACTACTAAAAACCAAAGAGATAGATGAAGTTATATTCCTTTCACATCGCGTTCAGTTAGATAAACAGTTAGATAAACTGAACAGCCAGAACATGGTGGCACAGGCCTATAATCCCAGGACTCTGGAGGGAGGCTGAGTCAGGAGGACTGCAGATTCCAGGCCGGCCTCAACAATTTTGGCAAGGACTTCAGCAACTTAGTGAGAACCCAACTCAAGAAACACACAGAAATAAAAAGGGCTGGGATGGGGCTGAGTGATAAGACACCCCTGGGTTCAATCCCCAGGACCAAAACGAAACAAAACGAAACAAAACAAAAACGAAACATGTGACCAAGATTGATGTGCATTACACAACCTCTAAACGGTGACACTGTGGTTCTGACGAGGTTTCCCTCCTCCTAACCTCACCGAGGCATGCCTTGTCTGATCCACGCTGTTTCTGGGCTTCCAGCGAGGTGTCTTCTGCATCTGATGTGAGTCATCCATGTAAATACCCCTGTCTTCCTGTTCTGGGCCTCGGATCTGGGAGCCTGTAAGGGGCTTGGCGCCATCTAGTGTCCAACGGCGTGTCAGCTGAGGGTCGCAGTCCAGGGAATCATTGGCCACCTTGCTCACTGCAGTAGATAACTATAGTTTATCCACAGGGTCATTCTTTTACTTTATGTATCGCTGGATTTTGAAAATGCCATGTCCTGCTTAAATCCACTGTTTTCCAAAGGCATGCATCGAAGTAAATGCCTGAATACACTCTGCTTGTGACCAAGCGCTCAATCGCCACTGTTTTCTCTTACTGCAGAAATGTGCTGCTGTGCTCTTACCCAGCAGCTGCCACTGTGTAAATGTGCTTTCTCATGACGAGGTTTCCTTAGGATCCCCTGAAACCACAGCCTGCTGCTCCCAGGACAGTGTGTCCTTCACTGGAGGCAGAGAGAGCTTTGTCACCCCTCCATATTTTTTATTTTTATTTTTATTTTTTTCAGATTGTCTACAAAGCCTGGCTCTGTTCCCAGTATTTTGAAGTCACACAGTTTAACTGCAGAAAGACAATTCCTTGCAAGCAATACTGTTTGGAGGTTCAGACAAGGTGTCCGTTCATACTGCCCGACAACGATGAAGTCATCTACGGAGGCCTCTCGAGTTTTATCTGCACAGGTACGGTGCGGCCAGGGGGCCCAGCGTCTCCGGGGCTGGCTTTCCTTCGTGATGTTTCCTTGCTTTGCTTCCTCCTTCCACTCTTGCAACCTTGAAGATGCAGCTGGTAGTTTTCCATGCTTGCCCACGTAGAGGCACGGAAAGTCCCCCAACAATGATCTGAACACTGTTGAGTGTCTACGCCACACTGTCTACACTGCCACTGAATCCACAGTCATGAATTCTGTAAGAAGATAATTCTGCAGGGAAAATGTTAGCAAGAGTGAGCATTCCATGTGACTAGGAGCGGGCTGAACTCTGCCTGCATTTTCCCTACATCATATAAGAACAGATGATGAGAAAAGATCATTGAGATGATGCTTCTCCAAATTAGCATGTTTGTCTCCATGTCCATTTGCTGAGTGTTTTATGTGATCTTTAGTAAGCATCACAGCATAACATATCTGCATAAGTGGGTCTGTTCCTGTGTTAAAGCTGCACAGTGCCAGATACAATTTGAGTCTTTATTTCCCGTTAACAATGTTTACTTCTTTCAGTGGAGGGACGAGACTGGGAGAAACACCAGCCACTGCACTTGTTTTCTGGATATTTCTAAGCATGGTATCACTGAGGCAGAGTAAGATGCAAGGACAAGGGCAGATCATTTTTGAAAATAAATGATGAGTCTACAGTGAAAATGAGATATTTGTCCAAAAGATGTGAAAATCCGAATCCTTTCTCTGTATTCTCTTATAGTTAGAAAACATAATATCCTTGTAAATACATGTCTTGACTCATGGCTTGACTAGTTTTCAAGTTTTAAGGATAAACCCTATCATAAGTGTGGACAAACATGAAAATTCTATTCTTATATTGGGTTTTATGAGACTCCTCTTAAACACAGTGACATGTTGAGATGCTCAATGTGAAAATCCATCCAATTATTTCCAGATCCCTTATGCATTAGCCATATTGTTCTAAATATAAGTGATAAGCCAGCAAGACACAGCCTGCAGTTCTCCTCCTAAGGCCTGCCTAGGGAATGGACAAGGGTCTCCTGTCACTCCCTGGAGGCAAGGACCCCTGGGTGCAGGTGAGGAGGCATGGGCTCCTTTCTCTTATGCATTCTTCCCGAGACACGACCCTTCCTACCACTTCACTAATACCAACAGCCCCTCTCCAACCTGTGCAGTTTGCTCTAAGGGTCGCAGATGAGAAGCACACCCAACAGCACAGACAGGCAAGTGCCCTCGTACCCACAAAGGTGATCCGTGAAATGTCAGATGGTTTAGCAGTCATTTTGATTTTGAAGCTTAGATCATGTTTTATGTACCTTTTCTCTGCTGGGGAGAAAATGAGAAAAGACAGAGGGGGGAGAGAAGCGGAGGGAGGGTGGAAGGGTGGAAGGGAGGAAGGAAGAAGGGGGGGAAAAAAAGAGAAGGAGAAATCATTATCTTCCTTTTTTCCCCGTAAGCTAATATCTTCTTGTCTTCTGAGATGAATTTCACCAGGCACAGGCTGTTATTAATTTTTCTCGAGATTTACATGGAAGTTTCCATTAACAGCTGCCAAAATTTGTGGCCTTTGGTTTTTGACCGTGGGGTAGTGAGGTGTCAGTGGTGCTAGGACTTGGGAAATTGGCAGGACGTCCTGTGGAACTGGTGTCTGCTTCCACAGGCGCCTGCGTGGCTTTCTCCTGGAGACGGGCAGCCGCCTGCACCTGGCTCCCAGAGTGGACCTGAGCCGGACCAGGGTGCAGGCCCTCCTGTTTATCTTCCGTAGTCTCCTCATCTTCGTTCATAAATGTGTGCACTTGGATCTTCGGCTCCTTCCTCAGACTTCCAAGGCCACCAGAAAGGCAGTCAGGATTACATTTCCTTCCACACAACATGGGCCAGAGCACACCTTGTATTTTTAATTGTTTTTAAGTTTTCTGAAAGCCGCTTTTCCATCACCACATTGTTAAGGAACAGCAACAGGAAAGAGAGGCGTGTGGCTGGCTCAGGGCACAGTGGCCCTCGTCTCCTTGGGAGGCCACTGGGTCTGCGCCCGGAGCACCTGGGACCTTGCTGTTCTCCCTCACTTTCCCTTGGCTCATGGCCCTTCATTGCCAAGGCCCCAGAACTGCATGGTCAACGCTGCATGCAATTTCCCCTGATTCGGTGAAATTCTTGTTCCGGTACGATCAGGTTTTCAGACTAGTCTTCTCTCCTGGGTGTGGCCAGGCCTCTTTGGAGACATGGATCCTTTCACCTCTCCTGGGGCCAGGGGTGTCCCTGACCAGTGCTCTTTTGCACACTGCTACCTTGCCACAGGCAGGAGGGTCCCCAGAGAACAGGCTGTGCCTGGGAAGAAGTCAGCTCAGAGATGCAGCAGGACTGGCTGGAGGAACCCACGTAGTCTGGGCTTGCAGGCTGTGGGTGCCTGGTGAGACCTGCCTGTGCTCAGCATTCAACCCCAAACTCCAAGCCACACATTTTCCAGAAGCCTCCCTCTTCCCAGTGTGCTCAAAGGTTCGACTCCCTGATCTTCTAAGTACGTGTGGAGTGAGCATGGGCCACCGCAGGCTCCTTAGTGCCCACCGAAAGACCCGTCTTCCACACAGACCAAACGCAGGGGAACTGCTTTCCCCATTTCCCAGCTGGCTGCTGACACCCCAAGACCACCTGGGTGGTGGCTCACGGCTGCATGGCCTGCTCACGGGCAGCATGGAGTCCACTCAAGCAGGCTCCATGGCAACCTGCAAACCCGTCCCATGAGAAGGAGTTCATCAGGCTCATCTTAATCTTTGCCTCTGGTAATTCCTTTTCTTTCTTTTTTTGAACAACAATAAAAGTAAATGAGCTATCATGCTAAAAATACCATTTATCATCAAGAATTGAAGGCATAGTTGTAGTTTTCTTCAAATTTAACACATCCAATCTCAGTGGTTTCCCTACTATCTAAAGTGCATAGGATTGACAGCTCCTGGGAGACTCCTCGCTGGCACATGACTATGAGTGCCTCTGTCAGGTACCAGTGATGAGCCATTTTGTTTGAGGTGCTTGACGCACCAGTGATTCTGTGACTCCCTCCTCTGGGTCCTCTGTACCCAGCCTTCAGGGATGTGGGATGGTAGGACCCCACTTTCTTCCTCATGTTTTGTTACACATACTGAGGCTGAGAATTCCTGTCGTCCACAAAAGAGGTGAACCTCAGCCCCGCTATTGGTAAATGAGAAGATTTAGACCAGATAAAATTTCTCTAAATAAAGAGGCTTTATTCATAATTTTGGTGACCGTTATCGAGTTCATCATTCCGTGCACCCTTTCTTTATAACGTGTGTGACAGGACCGTGTGCCAAATGCGGAAGTTTGGAATTTATTTTGATCATCCACTGCTGTCTGTGCCCATGATCCTCAGTGAACCCCTAACTTATTACAAAGGAGCCTCCGAGTTTGAGCAGTGGCTTTGATGCAGTGTTACAGAAGGTCCTGTCCATCCCCAGATGGCAGGGACACACCCTCCTGTGCTTAATTCTGATTCCGTTTTAGTAGAAAAAGGAGAGACACTTTACCTGCCAACTCTGTGGTTTCTCAGTTAAAGAACAAGACCGACCTAACCACTGAAGGAGGGTTGACAGCTGGGGAGAGGTTCTGGGGGCTGGCAGGGTAGGACCGGTCACTGGGTGCGGGGAGCGTTGGGCGGCTCAGCTCACAGGCCCACGCACGCAGTGCACCGCTGTCCCAGCTCCGCGTCCCCATCTGCAGCACTGGGGTGGCAGGCTGGCGGATCCCGGCCTCAGCAGGCACTGTGGTAATTACGTGGGTTTCCCTCTCCAGCCTCCCTCGCCTCCATCTCGAGGCCCCAGAGGACTCCTTGATTGCTTACCTGTAACAGGGAGCCGAGATTAAGAAAACAGAAGCAGCGGAGCGCCGCCGCTGCGGGTGCCATGGTAACAAACATCCACAATTACCCTTTGACTGACGGATAAAATAGAACTGATGGATAAAATAGAAGCTACGATCTGTTCGTAGGGAAATTACTGAAAGAACAAAAGTAAAAGTTGGTCCGCTGGGGGTTGCTGACAACGAAGATAAAACATATTTTCAGAATTCTACTTAAATTCTGCATCCCATTTTTTAGCTGTGACAAGGATAAGGTTATGTTTCTGCCTCTCTGGAAAACACCGTGGGCTGTCGCTCCTTCCTTGACAGGCAGGGCCCGCGTGCGAGGGAGGACGGCGCCCCCTGGCGGCGGCCGCGCGCCACTGCAGGGCATCCGAGGTGGATGCGCCCGCCCGCGAGAGCGCTCCGGATCCCACGGAGAAAAGAGCGGGGCGCGTGGATCTCATCCCAGAGCAGTTGACAAGTGTCTTCTGTCTCGGGGTTCACTTTCGAGGGGGTCTACAGCAGAGAGATGAAATGGTCCCCAGACCCCATTCGACGTGACCAGTGATCTAGCACGATTTTAGAAGAACAGATTTTTCTCATTAAAGGAGTATTTTAGCAGGAAAAAACAAAAAAAACCTGCTTCCCATAGATTTTCAGAAATAGCTACCCATACTATTTTCCATTTCTACATTCTCCCTAGTGTGTTGCTATGTTCAATTTTTTTAAAATACAATTTTTTTTTCTGAAAAAAAATGGAATGCCACTTTAGGATCATTTGGTGATACACAAAATACTTCAAAACATTTACCAAAGTTTAGACCACAGAAGAAATGTGAAGAGAGAGGCTATGGCCAGAATAAAATTTTAAAAATAGAGAACAGTTTATAAAAATAAATGAAATTTGGTAACTTTATATGATTGGGTTATCTTCCATTAGAATATTTGCAGTGCTGGGACTCAAACCCGGGGCCTTGTGTATGGTAGGTAAACACTCTACCACCAAGCTGCCCCCCATTTTATTTTGAAACAGGGTCTCTGTGCTGAGGCTGGCCTTGAACTTTAAATTCCCCTGCATCCGCCTCTGGAGCAGCTGGGATTACAGGCATGTGCCACGCCTGGCTTAGAACACTGTGCATCTGAGATTTATTCCAGTTCATATCTTCAGCTCTGAGTTCAGATCTTTCACACTTAAGATTGCTCTCCCTATCTTCCAACTTCACAGCTCATTTGCCTTTGCAAGGAAAGAGACTCTAGGGGAAAACACTGGAGGAGATGTAAAGATGTCTGGATTCTGCCAGTAGCTTGGCAAAGTCACGGCCCCAAACAGCCCCTCATCTCTACAGGCGGCTAACACTGCTAAGCCCACCAACCACCCAGTGAGAGGGAGACAGCTGGTCCAGCTGGAGGCTGAGGAAAGCAGCTCTGGAGCATTTGCAGGGACTGGGGGTGGCCAGTCCACAGAGCCTTCCCGGCCGTGAGCACTGAGCTCCCTGCTCCAGGGATCTGCTAGGTCAAGACTGTGGCTCCTCAGGGACTCAGCAGAGAACAGGGTAGTTGGCTTTTTGAGGTCCCAGAGGGAAGATCTTAGTGACACCAGCCAACAATTGCCCATCGCCTTCCAGCAGAAGCGACGTGGCGTCTGGCTGTGTATGCGATCCTCTCTGAACTACCTGGCCCCTTTGTCCAGCTGGACTACTGAAGGTCACCCTAGGACAAGGCAGTGCCAGGTGCCTGGGCAGAGTAAATTAGTGCACTCTGTGTGCAAATGAGCCACAGCATTCAGAGATCCCCCCGTACAAGGGGGCGACGGTGCACGGCTCCCCTGAACCCCTGCAAGAGAGAGAAGACTCAGGCATTCCAAGGAGGCAGCCCCCGGACCATGAGCTGAGGAAAGAGTTCTAGTTCTGGAATGGGAGCTTAGGAAGGGCGACTTCCTATTAACCCCCAACCTGCTACTGCAGAAGCAGGACTAGCTCCACATTTCCCAGTCACCAGCCTGGCAGGAAATGACCCGTCGGTCTGTCCTGAAATCAGTCTGTAAGTAGAGCTTTCCTTACTCTGGTGCAGCTGGGAAAAGCTGGTCAGTGGGTGCAGCGGAAGAGGGAGGAGGCCTCAGCCTGCCAGGCTTAAGTGTTTCCAAAACACGCCCTGGTTCCTCAACATCGTATAGCACATTAAAAATGAATGCTACAAGCATTTTGCAACTCAGACCATTTTTTTTTTTTTTCTGGTTAAAGAACAGGAAAACAGCCTGTCTCACTGTTCTCTGTCAGTCAGGTTGGTAAGGGAGATCTTCAGTTTATAAATGGACACACACGGATATACTGAGATAAAGGGGAAAGACAGAACTACAGCGGTGGAAGGTGTTTGTGTAAATCTAAATAACCTCAGTCTAATTTGTGTTATAGGTACCACATAACATCTATAGTATAGATCAACATATAGCATATTATTATATGTGAAATTCACTTACATTGTTTTATATGCATGTAATACTTGCATACATGTATTACTGTATGTGTATGTTTACGCATGGGGTACTTATGAAATGGTTGAATTTCCTAACACAGGTCATAGAAAGAGGAGATATTTCAGACTTAAATACTGAAGTTGAGGTTTTAAACATGGACTTTAAAAATAGCTTTCAAGTCAATTCTACGAGAAGAAAGGTCTGAATCAAATTTAAATAAGGAAACTCTAATGGAAACATGTGACCTCCCCAAGGAGGAAATTGGAAACACGAGATTTCCTTGAAAATGAAATTTCCAGAATGATCTTTGAAGGCTCTAGTTTGACCTTTATTATCCTATCGGAACCTCTAACCTCAAATAAGGCGCATGTTAAGTGGGTTCCCCAAACTGAGCATTAGAGGCTGGTCTGTGTCTCCCCACATGCAGATACCCCATGCTGACCTCTGCTTCTCAGAGTGTGAGGTGCTGTGGGTCTGAGGTCTTCCTGGAGTCCACCCAGGTAGATGGCCCATCACGATGGTCTCTTTTCCTATGTGACGGTGTAGTAGTCTGGTGTAACCATGGGCTGAGTGGCTGACATAGAAGAAAGGAGCGTCTTGCAGAGCTAGGCTGGAAGATCCAGATGGAGGTGTGGGCAGGTGTGGCTGCTTCTGGGGCCTCTGCTGGCTGTGGATGGCTTCCTTCCCTCCACACACAGAGCTTCCTCTGGTGTCTCTGCCTGTATCCCACTTCCCTCTTCTCCTAAAGGTTACCAGTCATACTGGGTTAGAGCCCATCCCAAAGACCTGCTTCTAACAGGATCATTCCTTTAAAGGCCATTTGTCCAAAAACTACACACCGAGGGACTAGGACTTCACTGTGTGGATTTGGGGAGACCGTACTCATCCCATAACAGGGTTCTTCTAAGAAGGGAAAGTCTGGACACGAGGATACACAGTGGAAAGTAGGTGAAGAAGACAACTTTGCCTGCAGCCTTGGCAGACCCGTGACAGAAGTCGCTTACAATGGTGGAGTAAATTAGACAAGTTCAATGTTGGTCTATGAATGGAATAAATTGTGACTTTCACATGGAGACTTTTCTTTACATCCAAAATTTCTACAAGATTAGAGGTCAGGAAGCAATAAAAAGGAATTTTAAAGAGCCCAGTCCAGAAGTCTTACAGGATGATAATCGTATGGAGTAGGCTTTAGCATTACAGATCATTTTGAGTTGTAAAATGAAACCATTTTTGTGAATTTTGCAAGTCTTCCCTTGAAGGTACTTAGAAGTGAAGTGAATCTCTGGCATTGTTGTGCATGCTGTGTCCAATTTTTCATGTTTAAATAATTGGAAGATTTTAGACCAGAGGTTGAAATCCCTTCATCTCAGGAGAAAACTATACTTGGTGACTTTTCCCTTTGAAAAATCTAGGCACTATGAACTTCTGCTCAATATTGCTGAAACCCTGAGACTGCTCTAAATAATAAAGTCAGTTTAAAAGGGGAAAAAAAGGAATATATAAAAAAAAGAAAGTTTAGCAGAATGAGCTTTCTGTGTCTAGGGAAATATTCAGTTTGGAAATGTGTTTGTTCTATCATTTCCAACTTGATTTTATGAGCCTCTCATGTGGTTTTGAAAGGAGATAGAGACAAATTGTTTTATGGAACAGTTTGACCAATTCCTCATTGACTTTCAAATTCTCAATCTTTTAAAAATTTGATTTATATATTTTCAATACTGAGGATTGAATCAAAGGGTGCTCTACCACTGAGCTACATCCCCAGCTGATTTTTTGGGGCTTTTTCTTTTCTTTTCTTTTCTTTTTTTTTTCTTCTCTTCTCTTTCTTTCTTTCTTTTTCTTTTCTTTTCTTTTTTTTTTTTTTTTTTTTTTTTGTGACTAGTCTTGCTGAGTTGCTGAGGCTGCCTTGATATTCACAGTCTGACTGCCGTCAAATTCCCCAATCTGCATCCCTACAAAAGAAATGACTTCTGTCTTCATTCTTTTGTTATTTTTTTTTCCACAGACAGATAAATTACTTTTAATCACATAGATAAATTACCATTAGTAAAAGCATCAACTGTATTAAAAATCGCAGGCTCCATGAAATAACACAAGAAGAAGTAAATGTGAATATCTGAGAGAAGGTCCAAATCCAGAGAGCAGGGCCATCTGCCAGCCTGACAGGTAGCTTTTGTGTTGACTGCCCCGCACAGCTGGAGACTAAGCCTGGTTCCTGGAGAACAGAGGGTGTGGTCAGTGAGGAAGTTCTTGCAGGAGGGCAGGAGAGATGGGGCCCTCACCGCCTTGGCCCCTGGGTCAGGCCTCACCACCTTGGCCCCGGGTCACAGCATGGTCCCTGGCTCTTTTCTACCCTCTCCCTTTTCCAGGACTTTAGATAGTAATTGCAGTAGCTGAAATGCTTTTAATTGTGACTATCTTGTTATTAGCTTGACTCCAGTGGGTTATTAACTATTTCCCTGCTTTTATTATAACATACTTGTTATGCTTGCCATGCCCGGGAGAAATGCAAAGGAATAATTGCCCCGAATGCATCTGCATCATTTCTTCCTCCTTCATAACACTTTTCCAGTGGAGAAGTGCACTCTCCCTCTTTGCCCCTAAGTATCTCCTCCAGCCTTTTCAGTCCTTCTCCTGCCTCTTCATTAATTTCATGAACATTTCTCTTTTTTTTAATTGATTTATTTTGATCCATTGTACACAAATGGGGTATAACTATTGTTTCTCTGGTTGTGCACAAAGTAGAGTCGCACGATTTGTGTAATCATACATTACATAGGGTAATGATGTTTGTCTCATTCTGTTATTTTTCCTTCCTCCATTCCTCCCCACCCCTCTTTTCCTCTATAAAATCCATCCTTCCTCCATTCTTGCCCCCTCCCACTCACCCCTCCATTATATATCATCTTCCACTTATCAGAGAGAACATTCAGATTTTGGGTTTTGGGGATTGGCTTATCTCACTTAGCATAATATTCTTCAACTGCATCCGTTGACCTGCAAATGCCATAATTTTATTCTTCTTTATGGCTGAGTAATATTCCAATGTGTATATATACCACAGTTTCTTTATCCACTCATCAATTGAAGGGCATCTAGGTTGGTTCCACAATCTAGCTATTGTGAATTGAGCAGCTATGAACATTGATGTGGCTGCATGATGAACATTTCTTTGTGTTGCATTTCCTATTGCTGACTGAACTAAGTGCCCCACATAGTGACTTAAAGACACTACCCTTCAATACCATGTGGTTCTGTGGGTCGGAAGCTCCTCCTGGGACTGAATCACAGTGTCTGCAGGCTGGCTCCCTTGCACAGGTGCCACCGTATCTATCTTCTCATCTCTGAGACAGTTGGCAGAATGCAGCTTCTTGCTGCTGTAACGCTCAGACGCTGTTGCTTTGCTGGCTGACGATTGTTCTTGGTTCCAAAGGCCACCATATTCTTGGACTCGCTTCCTCCATCTTCAAAAGGAACAGTGGTGGAGAGTCCTTCATATGCCCTCGCCTTCTTATACACTCTCTGCTTCCTTTTCACTTAAGATCTCGTGTGATTGCCTTAGTCCCGCATGGATGATCCAGGGAAATCACCTTATTTTAAGAATTGTCAAGAAGCTAACTTCATTCCTTCTGCATCCTCAATCCTTTTTCCATGTTCCATAAATTATGCACAAGTTCTGGGGATTAAGAAGTGGACCTTATTGAGATAGGGATTCCCCAGTGTTCCTACCACATCTATAATGCAGCAGCCTTGTGCAGATGTTGGTGCAGAGAGGATCAATAGATGTGGTCACAGCCTAACAAACACATGTTCATCTGCAGAAGTAAGCAAGGAAAAACATATCAGCCCCAAGGCTTTGCACATAAAGTTTTAAGCAAGGGTAGAGGAGGAAAGAAACTAAGTACGATGAGGGATATTTTTACCAATTTAAGAATGTGGGAAGGGAATACAGAAAAAGTTTCCTTGGATTTAAACAGGTCATTTCTCAAACAAAGAACAGACTCAGGGTGAAGATGTTTAACTCCTAGCCTCTGGGCTACTTCTTTGTGCATACAGGTCTCTACCATTATCATTGCCCCTGTCCCTTGCAGCCCGACTGGCTGCCAGTTTTGAGTGCACTGTGCAAAGCATGCAGGCTGGCATTCAGGATGGTCTGTCTTGTCCCTCCACAGTGTCCCGTGAGAGCAGCAGAGTGTTAGAGAGGATGCCTGTCAGGGCAGAAGCCTACCTCAAACTGACCAATGGAGAGAAGAACGGTTCACATAACTGAAAAGTCCAGAGAGAGAAACATCATGGTGTATCTTCCATGAGACAGAGAGATGACAGAGGACGATGATGGATAGACAGGCAGGTAGTGGGGAGGAGTAGCTGTTGACAACGAGCTAGGTAGAGGTCCCTGGGGAGATCAGGGTACACAGAGAGCTCTCCACTCAGCTCCAGCCCCGCGCAGCTCTCCTCCCAGGTCCAGCTCCACTTTCTCTAGATGCTGAGTAAACATGTCAGTCAGTAGGGAGACCAAGAAAGCCTATGCGAACTTCCAGAAGCCCCTCTGGGAAGCGGCTGAGGGAAGCACAGCCTTCCTTGTGTGGTGGTGGTTGCCGACGGTAATGTATCAAAAACAGCAAAACTTTAAGCCCCATGTAGGTACTGTTCCCAGGCTGCTGTTGCAGAGAGTGGAAGGAGACTCCTTGAAATCTACCATTTTCATTAAATACCCTAAAACACCTCAGCATCCTCTCTGCAAAGTCACATTTATTGTTATATTTCTACTAGGCAATGTATGCATGATCATCTAAAAATATTAGTAAGTGCAGATAGGTAAAAAGAAGATAAGGAGAACCATGATCAGTCATCAAGAGGAAAATAACATTCTATTCCCTGAATCATGTTGCAAATGTTAAATATGCTTCTATAACATCACCTGATATCTCGTATTAGTATAGTAGATGAGTATACTGTAAATTAGTGTTTAATTTATTATGGGATTCTTTTCTTTTTCGTATTTTTCAATGAAAAAAAAAACTGCTACTGAGAACATATGTATACATTCACTTCTGTGCATATCTGATTTCCTTAACATAAACTCCTTGAGGTGGAGTGGAAAGACCACGCAAAACTTCAGCTTTTTGACATTTGTCATTCACACCTCTCCGACCCCTGGTCCTCACCACCGGCATCTCCTTTTCTTAGTCCTGGGTGGCTGTAGTCTTTTAGATTGATATTTCCTAGTCATGAGTAAAATTCCCACCTTACTATTTTTTCAATTCTTCCCTAGCGCTTGGCTTTTTACTTGGTCCTCTTTATTTCCTTTTACACCATTCCTCAGTGTCTAATTCTTAAATCAATGTGTTAGCCTTTGTCTCTTTCCCTGCCTCCCTTCCTTCTTCCTTTCTTCTCATTACCAGGTGATGTCTTCTTCTCCCACATCTCTCTTTCTGTGGGAAACAGAATCATCAGGAGTGCAGGCCCCGGGGGGTAGAATGCAGATGTGCCAGGCACTGCGGATGCCCAGTGCGGAGGGCCAGCGGCCAGCTTCTCCAAGCACTGGAGAAGGGGTTTTATAACTACATTTTATCTTTCTTGATATTTTCTCACTCTAATAGGTCTTCTAACTTTTTTACAAAATGCCGTTTTTAAAAAAGTAATCTTTGGAAAGATAGATATCTAAACTACTGTAAGAGTGACTATCTTGGGCATTTTAAAGAACAGATATTCTAGGTCTCTTAATTAAGAGTTGCAAGTGGATGTTACATCCTGTTGTTTAAAAAAAAAAAAGAAAGGGTGATTCCCTGGCACGACACCTCTACCACTTTAAGCTCATTCTTTGTCGGATTAGTGGTCACTGCCGTGTGCTGAACCTCTGCAGTCCCCTGTCTTCAGTAGTATATGTAAACCAGCGGGGTGCGGTGGTGCACATCTGTAATCCCAGCCTCTTGAGGCTGAAGCAGGAGGATCACAAGTCCAAAGCCAGCCTCAGCAACTCAGGGAGACCCTAAGCAACTCAGCAAGACCCTGTCCCAAAATAAAAAATTAAAAGGGCTGGGGGTGTGGCTCAGTGGATAAGCACCCCTGTGTTCAACTCCTGGTACAAAATAATAACAACAACAACATGTCAGCCAGTGACCCAAGAGGGCTGCACTTGGGAAGCAAAACAGAAAAGATCCAGGATGCCACTGTATGCAGTGAATTATAATTTTATTTCTCTGTCTGGAACTGTAACTAGGGAGATAAAAATTATCATGCTGCCAAAGATATTCTGTTTGGCAACTGGCATACCAGAATCTGTACTAGATGAATATTCCCTATCACTCTGTGGAAAGTGTGTGACTACAAGAATTTAATTTTTGACGGAAGAAAGCAGTTCTGTGCAGGGGTGTCCTGGTCCAGAGAACCTATGCTTCATCCCCAGCCCTGCCCACTGGCTACCATTGCTATATTGCTCCCCAAGTGCTTGAGAAACGTTTTTGTCTTGTGTTATTTTTATTTGAATGTTCTACTTCAAATGGTGAAACAAGTCGATTCAATTCAAATTTGAAAATACAAAGGTGGTTAATTATTCTAGTTAATGATTTGGTCAAATTTAAAACTGACTCAAAAATATGGAGACTCGTTTTCATATCTGCTGTATGGACTGTTATCTTATTTTCTTTAAAAGAACACTGCTTCCAGTGTTTGTTTTTAGTAAAAAATTTGATTAAAATCGCAAGTGTTTTCTGTTTTAACATTTAAATGTTTCAAAAATGGTTGAATCAAATCAGAAAAATAAAATTCCCTCCTAACTCACTGAAAATCAAATATATTTCTGAAGTCAGGACCTATTTACGAGGTGTTTGCATGCCGTAAACCTTTGCCTGGTGTCGAGTAGGCCCAAGTGTATGCAGATGGCAGGGTAGTTATGTGTGTACTCTATAATTACACAGAATGCCTGGTTTTCTTTAAAAAACAAAAAAAGCAGGAAATGTTGTTTGTACTGTAAATACACTGATGGATCAAAGCATTAACAATACTGTCGCTTCCATTACGACTCATGACTTGAGATACTGCAGCCTCAGAATTATTCAAATGGTTTCCTATTACAAGAATATTTCCTTTACATAGCTGTAGTTACCAGGATTTCTAATTTTAAAAAGGCTGTGGGCAATCACTAAGCAATGATACTGGTCCGCAACATGTAATCCAGATAGCACCGCTTCACAGAGAAAAATGATGAACAACAAATAAGAGAGAGCAACAGATAGTGTGCTCAAGGAGGAACATGAACTTTTCTTTCAATGGCTTCTTGGGCTTCCATGGGAACAGAACCAGCACTCAGCAGGAAGCAGGGAGACATCCTGAAGGACAGCCAGCTCCTTCACACCCACCCGAGATGCAGGATCCTGTGCAACACTGGAGTTATCTGAGATCCTGAAAGCTCTTCATGAGATTCCTTTAATGCCCTTCCATTTGAGGGAGTAAATCCAATCTGAAAAGTGAAAGCACTCTGTAAGGACACTGGTTCATAGTAACAGAAAAGAAAGGAGTTGCAGTGTTTTCTCCTGGACCAGGGGACTCCACCATCTCCACCGCGAAGTCCGGGTACTCAGTAACTTATCAGAGTAGGGATGAGGGACAGGGGCCATCCTACCCTGGCACTAGCCCTGCCATGATCCCTTCTTTGCTCCAGTACTGGGACAGACACAGTACTGCCCTACATGGTGCTGGCCCTTCCCCAGAATTCCTGGGGTGCCTTGTGCCAGATGCCATCAAGTCCAGTGATCACCAGGAGAGCCTCAAGGATTCGCTAGGGGTGGGGTGGAGAATTCAGTATGCTTGGTGAGTGTACATTTTCTTTGTCCATTAGCTCTCTTTTCTTTCCTATTTTCTCAGAACACATTTTTCATAATTAAAAAAAAAAATCACTGTAATCATTTTGGGAAAATAACAATGTGAAATGTGATATTTAACAGCGTGTGTTAGGTTTCTGTTTAGACTATATTCTCTCTGGCTGCAGACAGTCTGTTCTCTTAGTAAAATGCTCAAAGACGTTGGGAACACCGGTTGAGGAAATTTCTGCTTAGTTTCAAGACATTTCAAATCTCAATTTATTCCCAAATTTAGTTTATGGTCTTAATGAATAAGTAAATTCTCTGTTAAACTTCTCTGCCATTTCAGTGTGGGCCTTTGATTTTAATTTCATTTAATATCATATTTCAGTTTTCTGAGTACTCTATATTCTATCTAATGTGCAATTAACTTTCAGCTCTGAGCGACCTTTACATAATCAGGTTCATATGGGCCTGTCTTTAGAGCCTGTGATTTTTCTTCCTTAAACACGACAGCCATTGGTATTGGAGTCTTGGGCCCAGGACCCCCACAAGGATATCTAGATCAGTGGACTATCAAGTCCCTTGGCATAGAATTTGCCTATAACCTATGCTCACCATCTCATAGAGTGGCATCTCTGGGCCACTTATAATACTACATGATGTAAATGCTTTGTCAGGAGTTTTTAGACTATATTGTTTAGGAAATAATGATGGGGAAAACTTGGTAAATCTTCATTAAAGAGGCATTTTTTCCTAATATTTTTGGCCTGCAGTTGATTAAATCTGTGGATGTAGAGCCCATGGACCCAGAAGGCTGACCTTGCTTTTGTTATATTTTTCTATGAGGCTACATCTAGGTTGCTTATGGTCTAACACATCAGTTCTGTGTAGCTTTCTCTTATAGAACAAGCTATATCATTCCTTGGCTCCTTCCCTCATTAAACCAATGCTCATTTTTCTTTCATAGACAAGTAACCTGCTAGGTGTTGATAATTCTGAGATGGAGTGGAGGTATAATCTTCCCTTCCAACAGCATCAACGAGAGAAAGTAATATAATTTCATTCATGTCTGTTAGTTGTAATAATGCGAACCTTCATTCACCAGAAAAGATGATACACCCACCCTGACTCAACCCCAAATTAACTCATTTACAGAGGAATGACTTAGTTACTAAAATTTGCTTTTGTTTAAAAAGATTTGATAAAAATTATAAACATACAAATATTCCAAAGTCTGCTTCATTTTCCAGAGAGTCTCTACAATTTGAATTTTTTTTGAGATTTCTTAGATGCAACTCACATTTTGTATTGTTTTACTTACTCAGTTATAAAATAACCCTTGAAGCCAGGAAGTAATGGCACACAGCTGCAATCCTCGAGACACTGAGGCAGGGAGATTGACAGTTCTAGGTGGGCTTCAGTCACTTAGCCAAACCACTGCAAAGTAAAGTAAATGAAAAGTTTGGGATGTAGCTCAGTGGTAGAAGAGTCCTGGTTTAATACCCAGTGCTGCTAAATAAAATAAATACCCTTGAAAAATCATCAAATTCTCTAGAGATTAGGTCACCTTTTAAAAAAAAAAAAGAAAAACTTTAAGGACAAAAAGTAGCAGCAATTTGAGTAATACTGAAAGTGGGTTTATGTATTTATTTTTTGGTAAGTCAAAACACCAATTTCCAAAAACATTTTCTGATACTAGCCTGGGATTTCCATGATGGCAAAAGCTGTCTTGGTATTGATGAAATCGCTGCTTTAGGTATGCATATGATTTCTGGTACAAGGTGGCAGGCCGAAGCCAAAACTTTACCTCCTATCCGTTCCTAAATCCTACTGAAATTGAAGTAAAAACTATAGGATAGAATGTATCCACAGAAGCAATAAAACCTGAAAGTGGGACTCCATCAGAACTGAGAGTCTCGAAAGGGTGTATGGAGGAAGAGGCTGTTCAGAGGCCTCCGGGTAAGGTCTACAGAGACTGCAGAGAAGAAGGAGCCAGTCTCCCAACACACCTGGGGTGATCAGGATCTGGTTCTCTAGTCTTTGCCTGAGTTAGCTCCAATAGGTTTCTGTTGATTATAACCAAATAGCCCAGGACTACGACAGAGCTCATAATACAAAAATAATATGGAAAGAGTGTTAAAATTACTGGGAGGAAAGTTAATAAAACATTAATAATTTGGAAGTAAATATGCTTGAAACATCTGACTATACTCCAAAACTGATGGGCAATGAGTTAAATAAAGTAAGAATTTGTTACTCATTAATAACATTAGTAACTAGATAAGTATAGATTAAAATGTAATTATTTTTTAAAAAGGTGTAATAAAATTAATAACAAAGAATTTCACAAGCAGAAAATGTATGCAATGAGTGTTCACATAGCCAATGACAGAGCAGAGAGAGAACAGTAAAGAAACCTTCCAAAATGCTGGAAAAGATATGTGCAGTGAAGGAACCAGAATCTACCACAGTCCTGGCAGTAGACGTGAAGGGTCTAAGGGCTCCTGTGCAGTTGGCGTGAGCCCAGACGCAGATGGCAGCACAGAGGAACACGCAGGACAGTCGGAAGCACTGAGGTCAAGAGCAAAGATGGGGGGAAGGAGTGCTGATGGGTGTAGAGATGACCCAGGTAGAGAGAGTGCGTGCAGGATCACTTGGCAAGCAACAGCAATGGCAAAACCTCAGCAGACCCATGAAGTGCAATTTATATGGTCAGAGTGCCATTTTTTTCTGATTTATAGTAAATATTTATTTAAATGTAAATGTTTATAAAGAAACAAAAATGTTTATAAAAAAAGATTGCATGATGAACACAAAGAAACAATCGGAAAACCAACTTTTTAAAGGCCTAATTCTTTGTTTTTGTATCAGGTCCTCCTGCCTCAGCCTCCCGAGCTACTGGGATTAAAGGCAGACACCACTGAGCCCGGCTCACACTGAAATGCTTAATTCTTGAACTTAATAAAAATAAAACTTGAAGTTAGCAAGAAAATCGTTCGAAAATGTGTTAATTAAAATCGAAGCAAAGTGAAGTAGTAAAAGACTCAAAGACATTTAAATAAAAAAGGAAATATAAATTGCAATTTAAAAATATGTAAAAAATCACTGTATGTGAATAAGAGAATTGTCTAAGGCTATTTTTAAGTGAGAATATGGAGCAATACAATTTTTTATACTTTAAGAAAAAGTAAATTTTAATGAATGAAGTGGCATTCAATAGAGTTAGAGGGAAATGGTAAAAAGAAACAGAACAAAAGAGTCATAATGAGCACAAATTGAGAAATAAATAGACAAACAGAAAGTACAGATGTGTTTCAGGGTTGCATCTTTATGGATAAAACTAAAATTGAAAAATAAAACTTTTCAAGCTATATCATGGGCAACAAAAGAGTAAAGTAGAATAAACTATTAACAATGGGGAAGGAGATATAAACATCTTTAGAGTTTCAAAATTAGACATTATGAACAACTCTGTTAATAGTTGTAAAATGTTCTATAAAATGAGTTATTTTCGGGAAGTATGAACTATCAAGAGTGACACAAAACAATCTTATAGATTAATAATCATGAAAGAAACAAAAAAATTATGAAAATTATCTTTAAGAAATTATGCTTGGAAAGTTCATAAATTCTATGCCAGGTAAGTTACTCTAGAGAGTAAAATAAATTTTTGCTATATAAGTTGTTTTAAAGATTGAAATAAGTAAAAATTATTAATTTTAAATGCATACATATTATATATAATCTCTCTTGGTAACATACATACAAAGAAGAAAATAAATATTCTGGAATTAAATAACATGAAACAAATATCACATTAAATACATTTTTATGTCTGGAATCTATAAGTTATATGCCTCTTTCTGTGTGTGTGTATGTGTGTGTGTGTGGTGTGTGTCTACATTGATTTTAAAAAAGGACTGAGGTAAAAATCAAGCAATTTCTTCTTTTCCTTTATTCATCCTAAAATAATCTGATTGAGGGTGATTTTCCCTCTGTCTTTTACTATTAATGAGTTCCAAGCTTTCACAATTAAAAAAGTTTCAAAGTATTTTAAAGTATATTACTAGTTCAAATATTTGAAAAATTTCCTTATATATTCCTAAGTGCGAATATAGTAAAATGTAAATAAAAGAGATAAGTAAGGATACTATTTAACTATGATCATGCTTCTTTTTTAAGAATTTCATTAGATATTTGACTTACCTGTTCTTAGATACTATTTATTAAAAATCACACTATAATATTTTTGAGCTGTGAAAAATGAAGTTCTTTTGTAAGTGACTTAGACTAATTGGAACAGAGAAAAACAATGTGAATTTAATGTTCTTTAAAACTCTTTCTAATAATAAATTCTGATTCTACTATTTATCCCAACTTATAACAAAAATAATTAGTGTTATGTGAGACTGTGCCGTTTCCATCTGCTTTCATGTCACTGTGATCAAAATATCTGACAAGGGCTGGGGAGATAGCTCAGTTGGTAGAGTGCTTGCCTTAAAAGCACAAGGCCCTGAGTTCGATCCCCAGCACCACAAAAAAAAAAAAAAAAAAAAAAAAAAAAAAAAAAAAAAAAAAGAAAAAATCTGACAAGAACAACTTTAAGGCGAGAAAGCTTAGCTGGGGCTCATGGTTTCAGAGTCTCAGTCCACAGATGGGGGCTGCATTGCTCTGGGCTCAAAGTGAGGCGGCACATGGGGGAAGGGCCCAGCAGAGAAAGGCTGCTCAGCTCATAGTAGGAAGGTAAGGTAGATAGACAGACAGACAGGGAGGCGGGGGATGGAAAGGTGAAAGGAGTAGAAGGAGCAACAGTGCTTTCAGAGCACGCCCTGTGACCCACCTTCTCTAGCCCACCCTTCCTGCCCACAGTCACCACCCAGGCAGTCCGTTCAGGAGGATGGACCGTTTAGGCTGCACCTCTCACAATGCAGCCCTGGGCAGCACTGCAGGGCACTCGAGGTCAAAACCGTCAGCAGGCATCATTCCCCAACTGAAGAGGCGAGTGTCCCCAGGTTTCAAGGAACCCTAGGGTGACCCTTCAGTCTCCACTACCCAGGGCAAGGAAATGACATCCTTAGATGGCTGTAGTCCTGGTTATTTGGAAGTGACATCCTCAGACAGCTGTAGTCCTGGTTATTTGGAAGTGACATCCTTAGATGGCTGTAGTCCTGGTTTATTTGGAAGTGTCCAACAGAAAACCCAGCATCTGTCAGGATTAGGACAGGATAGAATGATGGAGAAAAAAAAGAGCAGCTTCATTTTCCACACAGGCCAAACAAAAAGGGAATGCTTCCAGGCATTAAAAAAAAAAAAAAAAAAAAAAAAAAAAAAAATGGCTAATAAGACACCAACCAAAACCCCTTGGAAAATAGGAAGAAAAGAGATGTGTGTTCAAGGTCGCCAAAGCAGCTGAAGGCGCACGCAGTCAGTCCGATTTCCAGCCCAGACTTGCTGGCAGAGCAGCTCCGGTAAGGTCTTCTGGAGGAGGAGTCCACGTGAGCCGCGCAGGCTGGACCTAGGCCACTGTCAGGCCTGGTCCCCATACCCATCCCCACCCAGGGAGAGGGAACGGTGGCACAGTTGTTTCAGGAGGAAAATGGTTTCGAGATGAAAAAAAAGAGCTGTTGACCCAGCAAGCCCAGGAGGAGGTAAGGCAGGAGGACCACATGGAGCACAAACCCCTGAGCAGGCACCGCGGCTGGGACTCCGACCCCGGCTCCTCCTCCCCTCATGCCCAGAAAACTAAAGCCCGGCCTTCAACCGCCCGGCAGATATTGGACAGACTTTCCTGAAGGCAGAATTCTATAGGTTTATGCATCCACACTCCAGAGCGCTACTCGTCGTTAACAGCCCTCCCAAGCTGCCAGACCCCAGTGGTTCCCAATATGGGGGACAACCAAGAAGGGACAACCTCCCCGGAGGAACAAGAGGAAGACAAAGAAGGAAGAAAGCAAAGTGCTGTGTAAGTGCCATGCACTCAGATGTCATAATCATGAAATGAGGACAATCCCTTCTAAAAAGCAACTTCAAATGACACAAAAATTTCCTAGATATATCATAAATGAAAGTTACTAATATAATTGCACACTGAAACTCACCCAGAATTCTACAAAACAAAACAGAAAGATAAAACAACATGAAGTAGGAGAAATAAGAAAATTAAAGGACAGGTCCTGGAAGTTCTACAACTACAAACGAAGCAAAAAATCGGAAGGATAACAAGTTCTAAATTAGAATTCCATATCCAGTCAAAGAACCAAATACATATGAAGTAGAATAAATACATTTTTAGGCATATAGTGTCCTGGAAATTTACCATGAGGTTTTCCTCCTGAAAACACCAGAAATTAAGGACCTCCAAAATGAGAAAAGCAGGGGCACAGGATACAGGAAACAGGAAGTCCAGTGTAGGAGAGAGGTAACAAGAATCCTCAGGAGAAATGCAAATCAAACACGAGATACCACCTCAGTCCAGGTAGAGCAACTAAGGACCTGGACAAAGAGTGGTGGACAGACCCCGGTGGTGGGACTGTGAAGTAACACCAGCATTATGGGAAACGATAGGAAAGTTCTTAAAAACTTTAGTAGCAGAACCACCATATGATCCAGCAGTCTCACTTCTCCTTCTCTATCTAAAGGAAACGAAATCATTATGTCAGAGACACCTGTACTCCTGTGTTTATTGCTGAACCATTCACACTGGCCGAGAAATGAAATCTTGCCATTCACAAACACATGGATGGGACAGGAGAGCATTCTGTTAGGGGAAATGTGCAAGACCAGTATCATGGGATCGCCTAAGTGGAATCTGAAAATTGTGAATCTCACCAAGTTATCAGAGGCAGGGGAAGAGGGGCGGGAGGGATGGGAAGACTCATTAATGGGCCCAGGTGACAGCTAACAGTAAGTTCTGGTGTGCTGTTGCATGGGGGACTAGAGATGACAGGAATATACTCTGTATTTGAGAAAACTAGAAGAAAAAGTTTGAATATGTTCACCATAAAGAAACAATATATGTTGGAGAAGGTAGACATGTTCAACCTAGTTCAAACATGATAGAACAGATATGTATATTGAAATATCACATAGGAATCCATACATATGTACAGCTTTTAAGGATCTTAGGACAAGTAAATTTAATTTTTAAAAAATCCCAAGACAATGATACTGGGCAGTTTCCAGGGTGGTGCCTGTGCAGACAGGCAAGGTCCACCGGGTGCTTCCTTGGGAAGTTGAGCAGGTAGCACCCCTGATATGGCTGAAAGAGCCAACTGCTTGTTTGGGGCAGAATTAGTAAGTACACAGAATGAGTCCTCCAGAAATAGCAAAGCGTCCTGGGAGCAGAGAGAGTTCATTGTATGGATGGGTGAAGGACAGGCTGGTGGCATCCTAAAGAAGGAAGGAAAGGAACCCAGGGCTTTATTGAACTTGCTCCTCCTTGAGGAGGGGATGGCTGGAGGGAGGCTCCTTGCTGGAGGAAGGAGGGGACTGTATGTATCACCCTACATCTCCTCAGGGGAGGTCTACAGAGGGTGCCGAAAAGCAAGGGAAATGTAAAACATTCCAAACTGGGACTAAAAGACTTGTTGATACTTACCTTTGAGAAGAAAATATCTGAGATGAGTAATGGGAGGATTTTTTTTTTTTCTTATTTTGTAAAATACCCTGTGGAATTATTTGAACTTTCGTATATGTGCATGTATAACTTAATAAAAACTCTTGTTAAAAAGATGGACAGGAGAAAATGAAAGAATATCAATTGTGCCTCTCAAAAAGACGTGTTCCTTTACTGGCCTGCATGAACTATATTCTTTTTTGAAATGACTTTAGTTAGATTAGCAGGCCAGCTTCTGAAAGACTTTGGAAGAACTTCTTCCTCACATGACATTGCTAAATATGTTCTATTAATATTCTAAAATGTTGATCTACATGACCTTTAGATTCCTGTTTTTATGATCTCAGTGTGAACTCTTTTCATTGTAGAATATAGTACTGGAAAACATACTTCAATAAATGATTAGCCTACCAGTGAGGTATCTTATATGTAAAAAAAGAAAATATCATACAGTAAAAATGTCGCAGCTGCAGATCTCATTAATTCAGTTTTTTTTTTCCATATTCTTCCTAGGCGAAGGTGAAGTTTACCTTTGAATGCCTAAGAAGAAATGAATATTGTAAGCATCGTTATAAGGATATCTTGGTCATTTCTTTAAAAGAAACTGAAGATTGAAACGTATCTTATTTAAAGGATTCTTTTTAATTAAACGAGTAGATGTACTTAGTGTATTCACGTAATAAATGCTGATTGAGCATTTTGTTCAGGCATTCTGCTACATGTTGGGAATGCAATCCTGAAACTGTATAATCCATGCTTTAAGCTGACACATGAGTAAGGAAATTGCTGGGCAATTGTGATCAAAAGAAAAAATCATATCTGCTCTATTGAATAGTGGGGCAAAGCGCACTGGCAGCCTGGGAGTCTGAGCAGAGATGTTGCAAGGCCAGTTTCACATGAACCACACCCACGTGATGAATGAGGGTTAGGAAGGTGGTGATGGAGGAGACTGCAGGAGGAAACGGCAGCCGGGCCAGTGGTACTGACCGCACTGACCGGGGGGGACACCAGTGCAGTGGTCCAGACTAGCGGGTCTTCAAACACCTCGTCTGGAGAGACAGCATGGGTCTTTAGGAGTTGTTACATAGGTAGAGGCAGTGAAATGCTGTCGATAACTGTCATCATTAACAGGAGCCAGATTTTTCAGGTTACTCCTGTGTGCTAAGCCCTGAGCCAAGCACCTTACATGAGAAATCTCATTTAATCATTACAACCTCTCTATTATTATCCTTATTTTTCTTCAAGCATGAGAGTATCATGACAAAATATGCATAGAAAAATTCATTCAAACACCCAAGGGAAATGATTCAATCAGACAAAAAATAGGATGCATATTGGCTTACACAGCTAGATAAAAGCGTTAAATCTAATGTAGCAACACACGGGATTGGAACAATTACAGACAAGCAGTTTTTTTTTTTCCTTTTATTCTTTTCATCACTCCCAAAGTTTCAAAATATGTATTTATCAATTTCAAAATAAGAACAATGTGTATTTTGAGAGGAAAAGGGGGGAAAGGGGAAAAAAGAAGAGATTCAGCAAAAAGGAGCAAGAGAGAGAGCAAAGAATGAGCGAGACTCCGCGGGAGGGCAGATGGGAAGGCCAGGCTGCTGCTGCAGGTCCAGGCAGAGCCCTCCACAGTGTAGCGACAGGAAGCGTGGGCGACACCACAAGATAAATCCAAGGACCCCAGCAGCCTTAGACGCACGGACGGTTCTGCTCCTGCGAGGCGTGAAGAGGCTCCTGAGCGCCAAGAGCGGCCTCCGGTTCCCGGATCCGCGCCAGGCCCGGTGGTGGTGGCCTCCCTGGGCAGCCAGCGCTGGCCCGGCATCGCCCCAGGGATGAAGGGAACGGGCGGCCGAGGGGCTAGCTCTCCAAGTCCACCCAGAGCCGCGGGGCCGGTGACCTGCGACGCCTGCCGCCCGGCGTTCAGGACCCGCCAGCCTCGCTGGGGCTGCCGGGCGGCCGCAGGGCGCGTGGGGCGCGGGCCCAGCGCAGGGGTGCGGATGGGTCCGCCCGCGCCTGGCGGCGGCCTCCTCTCTAACCTCTGCCCTCTCCCCGCAGGGCTCTACGAAACCTTCCTCACCCGCGATGACCCCGAATGCTGTGACGTCCGGACGGGGGAGCAGGCCGGCCTCCGCGGAGCGAGGCCCGAGCGCAGCGACGCCTGCCACAGGACGTCGCTGGCCGTGTCCTCGGCGAGCAGACTGTGCGGTGGCAGACTCAAGCTGTGCGTCCTCGTACTGATTCTCCTGCACACCGTGCTCACGGCCTCCGCGGCGCACAGCGCGGCGGGGCTGGGCCTGGGCGGCATCCCCGCGCTGGAGGAAAACGCCACCAACGAGGAGTAGGGCGGCGCCTCCCGCCCGCGGCCCAGCCGCCGCTGCCCACCCGACGGACACTGGGTGCTTTTACCCTGGATCACTTCTCGCAAGGCCTGTGGGGTAAAATCCAAAAGATGGGCCTGATTCCAAACAAGGACACGCCGCAGCTTTTTATTGACTAAAAGGCTGCGAAGTGACTTTCGATTTCTCACGCCATTTTATACACTGTGTTTTAATGTTTGGAGGTTTTCTTTGCTTCCGTTTCGGTCTGGGTTTCTTCGTTCGTTTATTTCTCTGCACTTGTTAACACGGGACTTACTTTCCGGGATGGTTTCTCAGAGGTGAACTAAGTCTTTTCACTGTCTCTTTCTATTTCTGGTCATCGTGTGTGTTCATCAGGTAGTTCTGTCTTTACGTCCTGTCAGTTTCTATTAGAGGATGACTGCTATGACCTCACGGTGTAGCAAAAAACAACAACAAAAAAAAGAATAAAAAAGAAAAAAAGACAAAAAAAAGAAAACAACAAAAAAAAAATAAAAAAATAAAAAGATTCCCCAAGTCTCCCTCCACCCCTGGACCCCACACCCTTCCCCGCCCTGCGCCCCTCCCCTCTTCTCGTCCCCTCAGCAGACAACATCCGCTTGCTTCTGTCTGTGTAACCACAGTGGTGGGTGTGCATGCCCTTGCACAGCCCTGGAGCGGAGCCAGGGGGCCTGTGGGGGTTCCCGTCCAGCTGAACAAACAGTGTGCTCCATGAGAGTGGGATCAGACAGGAACACATACTTATGTTGAGATCAAAACAAAGAAAACAGTTATCACGAACTGAGTTGCTCCAGTTCCCATTCCCAAGCAATCCAGTCCTTTCTTGCTGGCCAGTTGGGCAGGAGCAGCATCCAGCACTGCAGCGGGAGCGGGCAGGGCCTCCCCTTGACCACGGAGGAGGCTCTCACTGAGTTCGGCTCTGTTGCCGTAATCTACGAGCACACGTGGGCCGTTCTGACGGCATCCAAGGGACCTTGGAGGGCACAAACAGGACTTTTCCTCCTTTATCGTGGTGGAAGAGATTCTAGAAATGCTCCAACGTCTGCAGTCTACAGATTATATACAATTGTATCCCAGTATTTCCCCAACATAGGGTTTTAAATTATTCCAGGTATAAAGTGTATGCAAGTCTGCATTATCACAGAGGAACAACTTCTTTTTAAAAAGTAAATAGGTCAGCCATTTTTATTACAGTGCAAAAACTTTCTCACTCCAACACGCTCTAGGGACTTGAGGAAGAGAGAAGTCTGATCACTCTGTTTGTATTTTTTTTTCTTTGTGGGAACATTTCACCTGCTGAGTGTATATGAATTTGCTTTCTATAAAAGGCTTTTATGAGTTTACAGTAGAATCACTGGAAGGAAGAGTTAATAAGGGCTGTTTTTAAAAAACAAACAAACAAAACAAATAATTTAAAAAACACTTTACATTCCTTCCTATTCTCTCACTATACTTGGGAAGTGCACTTTGGATAAGTTTGATGTGTGGCTGGGAGATGAAGGAAATCCATAGAAAAGGTCCTCTTAGTGAACAAAATTTAGTTACTGACTTTATAGCTATGAAATCCCCCAGGCGTTTGTTTTTGTTCAAACAGACTTTACCCCTCTGCATCATACTAAACCCTGCAACATGCGTACAGTATGCATATTTTGTTTTGAATAAAAAATGTTTTGTTCCAGTCTGTTAAGAATATTCAAAAAATAATAAAGGTATTGCTTAATAAAATTGCTAGAATTGTTTAGCAGTACATGCACAAATATTTTACTAGATTCTTTGTTTTAATAGTGTTTTGTTGAGACTGAAAATCCTAAAATGGTCTGCGCAAATACAAGAGAAAAAAAAAAAAAAAACACCAAAAATGCAAAATTCTCCAGTTATTTTTCCTTTTTTTTTTTTTTTTGTTTTAAAGTGGCTTTCCCCCACATGCATTCACGTGTGTGCACGCCTCCACACAGATACTGCATTTAGCTGAAGAAAACATGGGACTTTTTTGGGGACTCGAGCAGGTAAGTTGGGTGACTGGGGGTCACATTAACTGCATTGAGTTGTTGAGGGTCAAACACTTGGGGACACACTTGTGGAAGTGAGTGTTCTGCTAACCTCTGTCGGGAGTAGGTTAGAGATTTCGATGGGGCTAGAGGTGAGGTGCAGGAATGGGCAGGACAGGGGTTGACAGCTGGGGAAGATATCAAGGGGTCAGCTGTTATTCAAATGCCCTTCTCAGCACATTAAGTAAATGACCAGAAAAATGGTTTAGGACATGGACTGTCACCTGTCTCTGCTGTGGAAAGATCTTTTCCTCCTGCTGCTTCTCTGGGTACCACAGGTATTTCATTCTCAAGGAAAATGACACATGGGTAGATGCAAGAGCCCCCACTTTTATTGGTGTGACAAGAAATTCCTATTTCTAAATAGTATCCAAATGATGGCAAATAGTACCCTTGAAAAAACAGGTTTTCTTCTTCTCTTAATATCTTTTGCAAATGATTAAAGTTCTTTTCAAATATAAGGGAATCAGAAGTTTCCACCTGTCCATGTTTTAGCTCTTGCTTAGAGAGAACGGCAACCTAAAGAAAAGAAAAGAAACCCCCGTTGGCTTACGTGAGAGGTGAGCTCCCAAGAGTTTCAAAAGCTCTGGAACACTCCAGCATTGACTATGCACACAACACTGAAGCAGAGTGGAAGAGGGCAGAGGGTGGGAAGCGGCTCGTAGGCCTCCTCTCTGCCATCTCAGAGCAGAGCAGAGCCACATAGCCTGTCATCTCCACAGGAAGCTTTTCTTGTCATATTCGCTTGCTCCTATCACAAGAGAATCATCTCAGTGTCTAGCATTTATTATTGCAGGTGTGAAACCCCTTTCCAGTGACATTCCCACTGGACTTGAGGAAGGAAAGCGCTTTCCTGGCTTCAGCCTGGGATCTGAGCGGGAGAGGGCTCCTTTACCAAGCTGAGCATCAGCAGGACAATGCCTCTCACTGCATTCACTGGTCATGCCTCCCAGCTTCCTGGCACACACGTGAGAATTCTTGACCTTGTGCACAGATTAACTTCACAAGATAAAGTCAGTCTCTGCTCCTCTGTAATCAGCATCTTGTTCCATTTTGCTTGCTGTAGATGTCTGCTGCATATTGGATAATCAACTACAGTAGTAAAACCACTACTTCAGCCAGGAAGTTAAAAAAATTTCATAAATATATGGAACAGATATCCCATGTCAATGAATGTCTTTTTTTCTGCATAGAAACATTCTCTCATCTGTGGAATATGTTAGTACTGACAAACCAAATGTCAAATAGCATGATAGAGGGAAAGATTATTCCGTACCCCATTTATATTCTGGTGATTCATTAGATTGACTTTTCTGTCATTAAAAAGATAGTATTGTTAACTTGTTCCACTATACACGAAGTCAAAGTTATTCTTTTACATGACATCATTACAAAAAAAATGCTTTCTCACCAATGAATCGAATACTTTACTCACAGTTCTTAAATAAAAGAAGGTAGGCAAGGAAAGAAAACCAGGAAGGAAAAGAAAAGGAGATACTGCATGAAGGAGTAAGAACCTCATTGTTGTCCGTTGAAATAAAATAAACGAATGATGCAGCTGTAGAGCAGACAAATGCCCGGATTAGCAGATGGCATCCGATATCTGAGGAACTCTGTAACCTCAATAGGTATGAATCACTATTTTTATCCTTTCTGGGTAACAACTAAATTTACAGTGCTCTTGCTGTGGGAGGTATTGTACCAGCCCAGGAGTGAAAGGTGTGTCTTGCTGTTGCTGGGGCTGCGGCCCAGTATTTCACTCCTATGCACATCTATGTGCCTAAAGAGAAGGACTGATGTACACCAGGCATAGCTTTATGGAAATATGAAGGAATACAGTATGTTTGCGTACACATGACCTGCAAGGGAAAACTTGAGCCACAGAAGAATTCAGCCCACGACAGCACAGGCACAACTTCTTGATGCATGCTTTCTGTTTGCTAATGTTTGAGCAGCATGCTCATTTAAAAACCATACCTGCTTTGATATGGAAAACAGACTCTCCAAATGTCTCCATTAGTGAAGGAAAAACAATTTTGACAAAAACAGAATCTCTCCCATCTTTCAAACTTTAATGATGTTTAGAGAAACCTGAATATGCCTTGTAAGTTCAGGGCAGTGATGAGTAACAAGCTCAAGTGGGAGGAAGGAAAACCCAGAGGACAGTTTAAATCAATAGCTCTACATTTATAAGAGCTACAAAGGTTTGCTACAGATTCTAGAAATTCTCCACTTCAGAAAACATATAGATACTCTTCTCAGCCTTGTAATAAAACTTAAGGCATGATTCAAAACGTGAATCCTGTCCTTTGGTCTTGAGATATTTCAGGGCTCAGTTTATGAACACAAGACATTCAGGTTAAAGTTGGAAAACCCCCTCGTGTTCCTTTTGTTGTGGGCCACCCAGGTAGGTGGGGCAAAGGTGGGACCCCAACAGCACTGGTGTGCAGGTCACAGGAGTGGCTCTGGAGCACAGTGGTATGCTCAGGTCCTCACACACTGTCGCAGTTGAATGTCTTTTCTCCGAATTCTAGGATAATGATCAACTCGCTAAATTTTGAATATGAAAGGTTCAAAACCGTCTGAAAGGGCCATTCAGCATCTTTGGGCTCATTTACCTACATCACGGTTTACTCCACTTTTTTTGCTGCCTCTTACTCAATATGTTGGAAGAAACAGAGAAGGGGTCTGGGAACACCTGGATGGAACACCTAGCTAGGAGGCGGGGGCGTCGGGGCTGTAAAGCATTTGTCAGTGTAGACAGCAGGCAGGGGTCTTCAGGCCAAGCCCGGGTCTGGGTTGCTCCTCTCACCCTGTGACCTGGGAGATCCATGACAGATTGCACCTCAGGGGATAAAAATATCTCACAGAAGCTCTGGAGGCTTGGACAAGAGCAAGCAGTGAGGGAACATTCCTGGACACAGCGAGTCCCAGTAACAGTTGTCAGGAGCGTTCACAGTCACCAACAACAGTCACCAACACTTGCAGGGATTGGTCCTGGAGGTCTTTCAGAAATTTTGCTGGCTTTGGCTTATCTCTTAATTATGTTTTTTTAGAAACTACTCACATTTTTAATCTAGCAAACTGACCATGGGTGTCTTTCTAACAGGGTTTGAAAGGGTTTGCATGCATTACAGAATTGAAGCGAGCCCTGGTGACCAGTAATGTGAGCAGCTGCTGTTCCTTTAGATGTCCTCTCCCCAGGAACTGCTGCTGAAGAGCCTAGTTCCACACACACAGGCAACTAGGTCTAGAATGGTAGTGGAAATAGGGATGCAGCCTCAAAGTGGGTTTTAAGTTAAAAGTGTTTTAAGTGTACATGTTGGATGCCTCCAGGATTCTTTCAGAAACAAATTCTGTAGTAGAAGTAAACTTACTCAACGCGAATGTACCCCTAAATTGAATATCTCTTTTGTCTTAAATCAATACTGTAATCACAGTGAGAAAAATATTAGGAAATCTATGAGTTCATGATAAAGTGTATGTGAATGGGGCAGGCAGCCTTCTTGATTAAGTTTTCTTATCTTATCTCTTCCAATTCCAGTCACCTAATAGGTATTTTAACGTATTGGCATGTACTCTGCCTGCTGTGTATTTGTGGCTAAAACTAACGTCTTCAGATGCTTCTGAATCTACAACGTTGGGCATCGACCTGTGGACAGAGACACTCTGCAGTTCCCGTCCTGAGCTCAGCTCACTGCAGCACGGGCTGCTTATGGATCCGCAGAGTCTGAGTACTACGTACCTAGCAGAGCATCGGTTTTGAGACACAAACCTCAATTGTGGCCCATGCACACTACTTCCTTGCACAGTGCAAGACGTCATCGGGAGTGGAAATTGTGGCACTGCACAGTGGACGCGGATGCGGGAGTTCTGAGAGGAAGGCCGCTCCTGCTTCCCTGGTTTCCTTCCTAACCTCCGCACGCTGCTTGGTTCCACATCATGATAAGCATTGGCGCGTTTGCGTTCAGACTTAACCTTTCATTTCTCTTGGATATGTTGATGATGTGTGATATATCAAGAATGGGGACAGATGCAAACACATACTCTTTTTAAACTGCTTTTCTGAATTCACTCAAATACAATTTTTGAGTGAATAGAAACAGAACAGGAGAACTGAGATCACTTGATTCTGCAGGACTAAAAAGAGCAAAGCAAGCAGTACCGTGTGGCCTGCGAGTAACAGAGAAGTGCCTTGTCTTTAATTTAATTTAATTTTATTTTTTAAAGCTAATTCATCAAAGCATGTTTTATTTTATTTCATTTTATTTTTTTGTGGTGCTAGGGATCGAACCCAGGGCCTTGTGCATGTGAGGCAAGCACTCTACCAACTGAGCTACACCCCCAGCCCTTGTCTTTAATTTTAAATTCTGAAATCATTAAAATAAAAAATTCTAGGAGGGCTGGAGGCCACTGCTGCTAAGGTTTGTTTCCACCCCGATTGTCTGATCACCGAGTTTACACAATTTAGGTGCAATTCTTTCTGTCATTATTATGAAGCGTTTGACCCCACTGGTACAGAACTGGCTAAACTTCCTTCTGCAAATATTTATATTAGGGTTGTTGGTTTTGTGGTTGAGCTTTACAGAAAATGCATCTGCACAGCTGTAAATGCTCAGGGCTGCCATTGGCTTTCCTGACTCTTGGTGTCAGGCTTCATTTTCCGATCTTGGTCTGTGCACGGGTGGTGTGGAATGTCGGGCTGCACAGCCGCGACGATGACTGCTGTTCACCTGACGGTTTGTGAGCTCAGCAGAGGAGCCGTGCCCCTCTCACTGAGGACAGCCCGAGTGTCACCGACTCTGCTGGAGCTTAGGCTCACGAGTCCAGCATCCACCTTCCTGAGCCCACACTTAAACCTTGGGATGGTTTGGTCATATAACCACGGTGCCATGGAAGGACTCTCCAAGGATTTCATTACTAGAAACACAAGAATTAATATTTGGGTGTATCTTTCATTCCCTTTATTCTAAAAGGCATGTTAAAGTATCAGTAAATTAAATCAAACAGGGAAAAAAGGCTGACTTTACGCCTTTAAATGGTGATTCAGTACTGAGGAAAACAGTGAAACATTTGTTATAGCTTTATACAAAAAAATCAAGCTGAGCCAGAGTATTCACACGTAATGCAATTTTATTTTTTCTGAAATGTGATACAGTGAAATGGGTTTTTGAATATACAAAAACACAAATCATAAGCAGGGCACAGTAATCCCATTGACTGGGGATATGGAGGTGGGAGGATCACAAAAGCTATCCTCAGTACAAGGCCCTAAACAACTGATGGAGACCCGGTCTCAAAATAAAAACTTAAAAACAATGTGGCACAGTGATTGAGCATCCCTGGGTTCGATCCTCAGTACCACAAACACAAAGGTCAAAACAAAAGAAATCTCTTGATGGTTATTATATTTATATGAGTAAAATATATGTAAAATATTCTTGGATATTTTTACCATTGTTAGAGTCTAAAATTTTATAGTTCTTACTATAGTTCTCCTTTCTCCTTAAGCAAACCTAGCTTTAATTCAATCTATGCATGTGTATGTGTGTGTGTGTGTGTGTGTGTGTGTGTGTGTGTGTGTGCAGTGCACACGCATGCCCGTGCGTGTGTGTTTGTTAAAATGACTTTCTGGGTCTCTTCAAATTTCATTTGGAACTGTACAGTCATACTTCTGTTAAGTAAGACATGAAATTAAAATCTCTCTCCTCATTTGTTAGTCCCGGTATGCATCAATTTAATTACCTGCATTTACTTCTGTCTCAATCCCTTCTCCCTCCTCTCCTTCCAGCTCTCTCTGATGGTTTTCCTATTCCTCTCAACTCCAGGAAAGATGTCATCTGAAATGAATGCAAGCTGCTGTTGAGTTCAGTAAGCTGTCCAGGATTGTCAGAAAGGAAAGGAGGACTAAATGAGAGTGCTAGAAAATGCATTAAGGAATGTGACATATAGCAATTGTTGTAGTCTTAGAATAAGTGCACTTGAGTAATCAAGACCCTTTAATTTTCTGTTAAAAACTGAAATGCACTAAGTTATTACCAATGACTCTGAAAGAAATATTCTTTCCAATATTAACAGTCTGCAAAACATACTAATAAAGTATTGTCATAAGAACAAATTTAAAATTGCAAATGATGTCATTGACCTTTTTAGGATTAGCAATTTGGATTTATATTCTAATTGAAAATATAGAAAATTTAGTTCAAATTTTGATTTTGAAAAAAATCATGTTTCAACCAAAATGGAAACATAACCTCCTCAAAACTCCAGGGTTTTTTGTATATATTACTAAGAGAATTCTTAGGAAATTTTTAATCTTTACATTTTTATGTAAAATTAACACTTTAATGTGAGTCTACCCTCTTTTTTGAAGCCACTGGCTTTGGAGATATTTATTTTGCAAACTATACAGTATTTTAAGATTGTTGCTTCACAGATACAGAGGTATCTGAAAAGATATAGAGTTCATAAAAACATATTAAGCAATTTTTTTCTTTAAAGCAAACTATTCTAGAATTTTACTCCTGTGCAATGACAAATCATAGCTAAATCCTGTGAGACATGTATTCAATGTATAAGTTAGCATGATTTTATTCAGAGAAACAGATAAACACCAGTTTTTTTCCCGGCAACTTGGCAAATTAGCCTTCTGGGTTTTTTCTCAAGTTTTTCTAGAAAGAAAGAACCAGCTCGAAGGTGTGGTCAGATCCAGCAGAACCAGAGAGAGGGATGCAGGGTGATAGTCACTAAATCACGTCAACAACACTAGTAGAATGTGTGGATGATGGACAGCTGTGTTTGCTTCTCAAAGGTGGCATTATATAGCTTTTCCACGTCGTTTATTTTATTGGTTCCGGAAAAGAGGGGGAGAAGCGTATCGACGCTTTTCATTTGGAGAGCAGCCTGTCACTTTACACTTCTCTATACTAGTTTCCATGACAGAGACATAAACCGCTAACACTGGGGCTTTCATGAAGCACCAGGAGGCTAGACTTTGGAGGAACAGATGTGAAAGACGCATCCCGATGTTCTGGGCATGAAAGGACAGCATAATGTACCTGCCACCACAAATACGGCAATGAGAAACTCTGGCAACATTGAACTCCGGTTGGCAAAAGTTGAGTTTCATAGACAGAGGGACATCTTGATCATCAACTGGGGTTCGGCAAGCCAAGGACAGACAGAAGTTGCTGTCACGTGAGAAGGCACAGAAAACCTGAGGGCAGGCAGCAGTCACAACACAGGACAAAGGAGCAATGCTGGGGTGAAGTCCTGACACCTGTAAAACAGAGATCAATGACGTCGGTGTGGAAATCTGCTGGGCCAAGTGTGCCTTCCCTTGCGTCTTCCCCCTTCGACGGGCAGAGGATTTGGAGAGGCCTCGTTCTTAGAGATGCGTGTGGGATGTGTGGGCTGTAGCAGGCCCAGCCGCGCCCAGACTCACCCACCTGGGATCTCAGAGTAAGGGAGGAGCCCAAGTGACCCCAGCACTCCCTGTCCTTGTCAGGGCTCTGCTGCCAGGGATCACAGTCATCGACCTCCAACCAGAGTTCCCACTCCTCTCTGGCATTTAACCACTTTCCTCACGCATTTTGGAGATCTCCTAAGGTGTATTTTTCTAAAGACAGTGTATGGACTACTGGAGCGTCAGTACCTCGAGATGTGCTTCCAATTCATCCTACCCACATGTTTCAGTCGGTTATTTCAGTGCTGTGACTAAAAGACCCGACCAGCACAATTGTAGAGGAGGAAAAGTTTATTTGAAGGCTCACAGTGTCAGATGTCTCAGTCCATAGACAGCAGGCTCCATTCCTGGGGGCTTGAGGTGAGGCTGAGAATCATGGCGGAAGACTGTGGTGAGGGAAGCAGCTCACATGACGATCTGGAAGCAGAGAGAGACTCCTCCCTCCAGACACAAAATAGATACCCCAAAGGCACGACCGACCCACCTCCTCCAGCCACAGCCTGCCCGTCATCAGTCACCACTGAGTAAATCCCATCGGGGGATTAAGTCACTGCTTGAGTGAAGGCTGTCATAACCCGTTCACTTCTTCTCTAGACCCTCTCGCGGTGTCTCGCACACCAGCTCTTGGGGGACACCTCACATCCAAACCACAGCACCATGATTCTTCCACTGTGTGCAGACACTTCCCTGCAGGCCTGCTCCATTCTCACTGAAGAATTTTCCACCATGGAAATAGGTCTCCATTCGGTTCTCTGCACTGTGGGTTTGAGGCTGGAGGGCACACGTGGTAGGTATAGTCTTGTTTTCCTTTGGGAGTTCATGACCGGGTAAAGAGATGCCAAACAAAAATCACAGATTTTGCGTCTCCAAACCACAGATGTGACAAATAAATAGGAACTGGATGAGGACAGTCATTTTCAAGGGTTATTACTTTTTAAACTCTGGGTAAATTTCAAAATCTAGATTCCACACAACTTTATCCTCAATCAAAAAAACAACCAAAAGCTATGGTGTGATGGCATGACCTGATTCACCTTTGCTTAAGATTCTCTTTTTGATGTAAAACATCTGAAAGACCCACCCACATATTGTGTCACCTATTATAATTTTTGTTTTCATTGATCAAAAATATATCATATAAAATATTACATAACAATTCTTCAATTAGAAAATATTAATTTACATGTGAATCAACTTCTTTTCCAAGTGTATTTAAAAATACAATTAACATGAAGCCATGGCCTATGTGGTCCCAAGGGAATATGCCCCAAAGTTTGAAAAATAGTTTTCTGGATTATATTAGCATCGTGTGGGAAACAGAGTTTGCCATTGTTCCAACAATACACATCAAATCTTTGGACATTCATGTTCGATTTCACACTGCAGCTTTTAGGAGTCATGCCCTATAAGAACACAAAATGATTAAAGTGCTGAAAAAGCAGCCTTTTGGGGGGCAGTGAACCCCCAGCGTATTGCTCAGAAAGAAAGGGCAGGCTGACAGGAGACACAACTTTTCCTTTAAGCATGTGTCACACCAGTCCCTTTTTGTAATTCGTTTGTGGTTCTCACGACACAGCTGCATGAAAGGATTTTTTTAGTCCTGAACTCTGGGGGTACGTCAAGTCAGGATCCCTCCATAGAGAACATCTGCTTTGGTCTCCGGTCGACTTTCCTAATGTGAAGCCCTGTTCTTCTGTTTACAGTACACTCAATACAGTCCTTCTCTTCTAAATATGGGAAAAGGCAATAATAAACGGAAGCATTTAAAATTGCTGCTATCCTTAGTTAATAAAAAGAAAGTGCAGTTTTGATTGTTGAAGATGTGGGTGGAACACAGTAAAATCATTTAGTGGAACGAGTTCTCCATTTCTCCATTCCTGCCTTTTCGTCCTCAGAGTCAGTGAGTTTATAAAATTTTCTGTCTTCAGATTTATAAGTGTCAAACATCCAGTCTCAGAATTAAGAATCAAGTTCAATATTGACCAAGTGTAACCATATTCCATTTCTACAGAATTGCTTAGAAAACCAGTCAGCACTAATTAAAGTATCCTACCACAGTGTCCAGAATGGTGGTCAAGATGAATAATAGACCTTACCTTCTATTTTGACAAGTTTATAAATTAGCTAAAGCTACAGGCAGCTGACTTCAAGAGAACTGGCAACCACAACATTCATCCTATATCCTTGGCCTGTTGACAGGTAACGAAACAACCCTTGTGCCAAAGACCTAATGACTGGAATTCATTCTCTCCATCACAGTAGAGAAAATAACTGTTCTCTAGAATGAAAAATATTAAAAGAGAGAATCTCATAGATACCAATACGGACTTAAGACCTTAAGGAATGTCTCATTATAAACCTAATGCCATATCCAGTTTAGAGTCAACCGTAGTAACTTCCAGAGGAATGTAAATTCTCCCTGAAATCTGTCTATGCCTGGGAAAATTCCTACAATATCATAAATTTTTTCAAGGAAGCGTTTAATTTTTCTAAGTGATTTTAAGTTTAATTTTTACTTGATTTTCAGAAACAAACACAGTAACATATGTAATCTCAAAAATGTGTGTTCTGGGTTTGCTTTGACCTTGAGAGCAATGGATAGTGGCTTCACCAATTGCTGGATGACTGAATGGATGGTGCTCTGCCTCAGTCTAATGATACCAGTGAATCAAGGGGATTCTGGGCATCATAGACTATGTTGGCTTTGGTCCTATTTTCTGAGAGCAAGCCAAAATTAGATGTTATGCTAGATTTTATGTACAGAAATTCTAAATTATTTGCATTATGTAACATAGTAATGGTACAGTTAGGAAAATCTGAAGCTCATTTGTGAGCTAACACAGTAACCAGGAGCTCACTTAAAGTTAAAGGACCTCTGGACTTAGTATTATGGGGATGCTCTTCAATATCAATCTAGTGGAGGAACAATAAGTTTGGGAAGTCAACTAACAAACCTGTATTTGGGTTGTCTGCGATTATCTGTGTAAAGGCCAAAACTCAATTCCCAGGTTAATATTAATACATTTTCACTTTATAGAAGGTCTTCATCTTAGTGTAAACTTAAGAGACCAGGGACTTTGCTAATGGTAATTCGATTACATTTAGTGAGGTTTAAAGTAAATAATGGAAATCTATTTCAACATTACTTATCATTAGAGAACTGATCATTTAAAACAATTGCACCTACCTACTTATCCATATTAGTAATTAAATGATACCTGCTGTACCTGCTACCAAGAGTACAAATGCCACATTTACATAGTTAAATTCTGATTTTATTATCAAATGAAATGAAGAGAAAAGTAGGTCATATGGTAACTAGTCAAAATTTTCAAAATACACCCAAATTCATGGTATAATACTTCTAAACATAATCATTTAGTGAGTCCTTAGTCAACTACAACTTTTTAATATAGGGTTCCAGTTACTTTAGTAAAATTTATTTTTTATTATGGAAAATGTTTTAGGGCTTTCTTTTTTTTCTGTTTTTGTTACTTAAACACAATTACAAAATTACAAAAGAGTTCCAAGAACAGTGAAACAGACTTTACTCCTACTTTCCCAAACCAGTTGATAATAAATTGCTGACCTGAAGCCCCATTTCTGAATATTATGTGTATTTCCTAATTTAAAACAATCTCCTTCATAACTACAATCTTCCAAAACAGAAAGTTGTTCTGAAACTCACCATCATCCCAAAACTCACTTTTGGAGCAACTAAATCCAACTCAAAGTCAAATGCAGCACTGAGTTTCCATGTCTCTTTTATGCTCTTCAGTCCGAAACGGATGTCCTTTGCCTTCCTGACCTTCACACTTCGTGTGGTTGGGGAGGAGGGACTGGGATTGAGCCCAGGGGAGCTGAACTGCTCAGCTGTATCCCCAGCACATTTTATTTTTTGTTTTGAGACAGGGTCTCACTAAGTTGCTGAGGGTCTGGCTAAGTCACAGGCTCAGAGTTTGTGATCCTCCTACCTCAGCCTCTTGAGTTGCTGGGGTTACATGAACTTGATGCTTTTCAAAGTTATAGGCCAGTTTTTAAAAAAAAAAAAAATTTAAATTTGTCCTTTTTAGATATAAAGGCAGTAGGATATATTTTTGACATATTTTATATACATGAAGCATAACTTACTCTAATTAGAATCCATTCTTGTGGTTGTACACGATGTGGAGTGTAACTGTGATATATTCATGTATGAATATAGGAAAGTTTTGTCTGATTCATTCCACTGTCTTTTCTATTCCTCCTCTCTTCCCTTTATTCCCCTTTATCTAATCCACTGAACTTCTATTCATCCCTTCCCACCTTGTTGTGTGTCAGCATCCACATATTAGAGAGAACATCCAGCCTTTGTTTTTGGGGGGATTGGCTTATTTCACTTAGCATAATAGCCTCCAGATTCATCCATTTACTGTCAAAAGTCATGAAGTCATTCTTTTTTATGATTGGGTAATATTCCATTGCGCATATGTACCACATTTTCTTTACCCATTCATCTGTTGAAGGGCACCTAGGTTGGTTCCATAGCTTAGCTATTGTGAGTTGAGCTGCTATAAAAATTGATATGACTGTGTCACTGTAGTGTGCTGATTTTTAACTACTTTGGATTTATACTGAGGAGTGACCATTTATTTTCTAAAGTTCCTGAGTGGAGACTGTCTGATCTTTCCACATTACCAACTTGTGGCTATAGATCTTATCTGGGATTGCAGGAAAGTTCATCCCATCATGTCCCGTCATGATGATCTTCACTTGAGCGTGTGAATGAAGTGGTGTGCCCACACCTGGGATAGCATTTAAAGATGAAAAGGTAAATGAAACAGACAAAATTATTGCAAATAAAGAGAAAACTATCGAAAGCAGCCAGACAAAGCAGCACCTTTTTCACAGGGGACAACATTGTGAATGGAATACAGGGCGGTCCACCACAACTCTGACCAGCGAACATGAACCTCAAGAGGTATGGTTAGGTCTGCCCCCTCCCACGCAGATGGACATGGTACGCTGAGCCCACCCATTCACCCCCACATGTGCCCTGCTGACTAGGTGTGCCTGCGCTGCAGCTCCCCAGCGTCTTTGGAGGCTGGTGCAGGCATTTTGAATTATTCCTGAGAGCCTGGCCACCATTAATGGAAGGGCAGCTCCCTTCCTGAGACACCTACAGGAGACTGGCGGCCCTTTGACAGACACCTCTATTTACTCACATCCTACACCCTTCCCCATCCTCTTCTTTCACCACTAGAAATACTATAAATAATAATTGAACTCATACTGTTTATTACAATAATGCTAAAGTCCTTATAGGGTCTCTCTGGTTCAGGGCTACATTTTCTTTGCATTGGGTGCTGCTAATGTTGATCTCCCCTTCAAAGGAGGGGTACTGGAAAACTGCAGGGTCATAATAAGCCTGCAGGGGGGACACTTCAGTCCCTCACATCTTCACTGTTAGAGGGGAATATACAGAAAAAATATGGAAAAACAGGGAAGAAAGTGTCCCTAACAAACCAAGATGTTATTGTGATAGAATCCAATGATAGCATGACAGTAGAAATGATATAAACAGAGTTTAGAATCTGCATGATTAAAATAATCTGTGAAGTAAAAGATGAGATAAGAGAGCAAATGCAGGCAGTGCATAATCACTCCAATAAACAGTTAAAAGAGTAAATGCAGGAAGCAAAAGAACACTTCAATAAAGAGATAGAGATTCTGAGCAAAATCCAAACACAAATACTTGCAATGAAAGAAACAACAAACCAAATTAAAAACTCAATAGGAAGCATCACCAACAGAATAGGTCTCATGAAAGACAGAATCTCAGACAATGAAGACAAAATATTTAATCTTGAAAATAATGTTGAAAGAACTGAGAAGATGTTAAGAAATCATGAACAGAACCTCCAAGAATTATGGGATATCATGAAAAGACCAAATTTAAGAATTACTGGGATTGAGGAAGGCACAGAGATACAAACCAAAGGAATGATGAACCTGTTCAATGAAATCATATCAGAAAATTTCCCAAACCTGAAAAATGAGAAATCCATACGCAACAGAATGAAACTAATCCCCTATCTCTCACCCTGCACAAAACTCAACTCAAAATGGATCAAGGACCTCGGAATCAGACCAGAGACCCTGCAGATTATAGAAGAAAAAGTAGGTCCAAATCTTCACCTTGTTGGTCTAGGATCAGACTTCCTTAACAGGACTCCCATAGCACAAGAAATAAAAGCTTGAATCAACCACTGGGATAGATTCAAACTAAAAAGCTTTCTCTCAGCAAAGGAAACTATCAGCAATGCGAAGAAAGAGCCTACAGAGTGGGAGAATATCTTTGCCAATCATACTTCAGATAGAGCACTAATCTCCAGAATCTATAAAGAACTCAAAAAACTCTACTCCAAGAATTCAAATAATCCAGTCAACAAATGGGCTAAGGAAATGAATAGACGCTTCACAGAAGAAGATCTACAAGCAATCAACAAACATATGGAAAAATGCTCAACATCTCTAGTAATAAGAGAAATGCAAATCAAAACCACCCTAAGATTCCATCTCACCCCAATTAGAGTGGCGATTATCAAGAATACGAGCAACAACAGGTGTTGGCGAGGATGTGGGGAGAAAGGTACACTCATACATTGCTGGTGGTATTGCAAATTAATGCAGCCAATTTGGAAAGCAGTGTGGAGATTCCTTAGAAAGCTTGTAATGGAACCATGATTTGACCCTGCTATCCCACTCCTTGGCCTATACCCAAAGGACTTAAAATCAGCATACTACAGTGATGCAGCCACGTCAATGTTCATAGCTACTCAATTCACAATAGCCAGAATGTGGAACCAACCTAGATGCCCCTCAGTTGATGAATGGATAAAGAAACTGTGAGAATATATATATATATATGTATATATATATATATATATACATATATATATATACACAATGGAATATTATTCAGTCATAAAGAATAATAAAATTAGGGTGTTTGCAGGCAAATGGATGAAGTTGGAGAATATCATGCTAAGTGAGATAAGCCAATCTCAAAAAAACCAAAGGACAAATGATCTCGCTGATAAGCAAATGATGATAAAAAATGGGGAGTGGGAGGGAGGCAAGAAAGGAGGAAGGAGGGACTATATAGAGGGAAAAGAGGTGTGCGAGGGGTTGGGGGAAAGGGAAAAATAACAGAATGAATCAAACACCATTACCCTATTAAGTGTATGATTACACAAATGGTATGCCTCTACTTCATGTACAGAGAAACAAGTTGTACCCCATGTGTTTACAATAAAAAAAAAGAAAAAAATTTTTGAGCAATAAAAATAAAGATATTTTATTAAAACAAAAAAAAAAAGAAAGTTTCCCAAACCTAAAAAATGAAATGGAAAATCAAATACAAGAGGCTTACAGAACACCAGGTGCACAAAATTACAACAGATGCACACCAAGACACATTACAGTGAAAATACCTCATATATAAAATAACGATCGGATTTTAAAGGCTGCTAGAGAAAAGCATCAGATTACTTATAAGGGGAAACCAATATGGATATCAGCAGATTTCTCAGCCCAGACCCAAAAGCAAGAAGGGCCTGGAACAATGTATTTCAAGCTTTGAAAGATCATGGATGCCAACCAAAAATCCTATACCCAGCAAAACTAACCTTCAGATTTGATGATAAAATAAATCTTTCCATGATGAAAAGTTAAAAGAATTTACAAATAGAAAGGCTGCACTACAGAATATTCTCAACAAAATATTTCATGAGGAGGAAGTGAAAAACAATAGTACAAGTCAGCAAAGGGAGGACCTACCCTAAAGGAAAAACCAATGAAAGGAGAAACCAAGTCAAGTTATAAACCAAAAATAAGCCAAAAATGACCAGGAATATGAATCATATCACAGTAATAACCCTGAATGTTAATGGCCTAAACTCAATAATCAAAAGACATTGACTAGCAGATTGGATTAAAAAGAAAGATCCAACAATATGCTGCCTTCAAGAGACTCATCTCATAGAAAAAGACAGCCATAGACAAAAGGTGAAAGGATGGAGAAAAACATACCATGCACATGGACTCAGCAAAAAACCAGGGGTCTCCATCCTCATATCAGATAAAGTGGACTTCAAACCTAAGGTATTCGGAATGGATAAAGAAGGACATTTCATACTGCTTCAGGGAACCAAAAACCAGCAAAACATAACAATTTTAAATATTTATGCCCCCAACAATGGAACATCTATATACATCAAATGAACCCTTCTCAATTTTAAGAATCAAATAGACCAAAACACAATAATAGTGGGGGACCTTAAAACACTGCTCTCATCACTGTAGGCTCATCAAAGAAAGAAAACATTAAACTAATGTTCCTGATGAACATAGATGCAAAATCCTTAACAAAATACTGGCAAATCATATACAAAAACATAAAGATAGTGCACCATGAACAAATGGGGTTTATCCCAGGGATGCAAGGTTGGTTCAACATCTGGAAATCAATAAATGTAATTCATCACATCAATAGACTTAAAGTCAAGAATCATATGATTATTTTAATAGATGCTGAAAAAGCATTTGATACAATACAGCACCCCTTCATGGTTAAAACACTAGAAAAAATAGGAAAAGGCTGTTGATGCTAAGCCCATGGCCAACATCATTCTTAATGGAGAAAAACTGAAAGCTTGCCCTCTAAAAACTGGAACAAGACAGGGATGCCCTCTTTCACCACTTCTATTCAACATTGTCCTTGAAACACTGGCCAGACAAAGAAATTGAAGGGATACAAATAGGAAAAGAAGAACTAAATCTGTCACTATTTGCTGATGACATGATTCTATATTTAGAGGATCCAAAAATCTCCACTAGAAAACTTCTAGAACTAATAAATGAATTCAGCAAAGTAGCAGGATATAAAATCAATATGCATAAATCTAATGCACTTCTATTCATAAGTAATGAATCTTCTGAAAGAGAAATCAGGAAAACCACTCCATTCACAATAGCCTCAAAAAAAAAAAAGAACTTGGGAATCAATCTAACAAAAGAGGTGAAAGATCTCTACAATAAGAACTACAGAGCACTAAAGAAAGAAATTATAGAAAACCTTAGAAGATGGAAAGATCTCCCATATTCTTGGATAGGCAGAATTAATGTTACCAAAATGGCCATACTACCATAGGCACTATACAGATTCAATGCAATTCCAATTAAAATCCCAATGACATTTCTTATAGAAATAGAGAAAGCAATCATGAACTTCATCTGGAAGAATAAGAGACCTCAAATATCCAAAACAATCCTGAGCAGAAAAAGTGAAGCAGGAAGTATCACAATAGCAAACATTAAACTATACTACAGAGCAGTAGTAACAAAAATGGCATGGTGTTGGGACCAAAATAGACAGGCAGACCAATGGTACAGAATAGAAGACAGAGAGAGGAACCCACATAAATACAGTCACCTCATACTAGACAAAGGAGCCAAAAACATACAATGGAGAAAAGATAGCCTGTTCAACAAATGGTGCTGGCAAATCTGGAAATCCATATGTAGTAAAATGAAATTAAACTTCTATCTCTAACTGTGCACAAAACTCAACTCAAAATGGATCAAGGTCTTAGGAATTAGAATAGAGACTGTGCATCAAATAGAAGACAACGTAGGCCCGAATTTTCATCATGTTGGTTTAGGATCAGACTTCCTTAACAACACTCCCAAAGCACAAGAAATAAAAACAAGACTCAATAAATGGGATGGACTCAAACTAAAAGGCTTTTTCTCAGCAAAGGATAAAATCAATAATGTGAAAAGAGAGCCTACAGAGTGGGAGAAAATCTTTTCCACATACACTTCAGATAGAGCACTTACTCTAAAATTTATAAGAACTTACAAAACTTTACACCAAAAATACAAAGAACCCAATCAATAAATGGGCCAAGAAACTGGACAAACACTACAGAAGAAGACAAATAAGTGATTAATAAATATATGAAAAAGCGCTCAACATCTCTAGTAATTAGAGAAATGCAAATTAAAACAACTCTAAGATATCATCTTAGTCTAATTAGAATGGGTATTATCAAGAACACAAACAATAATAGATGTTGGTGTGAATGTAGGGGAAAAAACACACTTATACATTGCTGGTAGAACTGCAAATTGGTGCAGCCACTCTGGAAAGCAGTGTGGAGAATCCTCAGAAAACTTGGAATGGACCCATCTTTTGACCCAGTTATCCCACTCCTCAATTTATACCCAAAGAACTTAAAATTAGCATACTACAATAACACAGCCACATCAGTGTTTATAGTGGCTCAATTCACAATAGCTAGATTGTGGAACAAACCTAGATGTCCTTCAACAGAAGAATGGATAAAGAAACTGTGATACATATATATATAATGGAATTTTACTCAGCCATAAAGAAGAATAGTATTATGGCATTTGCAGATAAATGGATGGAATTGGAGAATATCATGCTCAGTGAAATAAGCCAATTCCAAACAATCAAAGATTGAATGTTTTCCCTGAAAAGTGAATGATGATATATAATGGAGGTGGGTGGATGGGGAGTGAGAGAACTGTGGAGGAACTTTAGATTATGTTAAAGGAAATGAGAGGGAGGGGGGCAGGATATGAAAAATGGTGAAATGAGACAGACATCATTCCCCTATGAACATGTATGATTACACGAATAGTGTGAATCTACATCATGTACAACCATAGAAATGAAATGATGTACTCCATTTGTGTACAATGAATCAAAATGCAGTCTGCAAAAATAAAAATAAATAATTTTTAACAAAGAGATAAGGCTAAACAAAAGCATTTCAACTGACATCAAAGAGAATCTACAAAACCCAGACCTGCACCAGGAACAGGGCCAAAGCCACGTCTCAGTCTGGTGGAGAGCAGCGCCAGGGCAGGGTCTGCAGGGAAGCTAAGATTTAGGAAAGCTGCACCTGTGGAGGATGCAAAGCATGATTATTTTCTTAAATTCTTCTACATACATATTACCATTGACACCTTTGTCTAGTATGAGAAAATTGCATTTATTTGGGTTTGTGTCCGTGTCCTCTATTCTGTACCACTGATCTACCTGTCTATTTTGGTACCAATACCATGCCTTTTTTGTTACTATTGCTTTGTAGTATAGTTGAAGATCTGGTATTGCAATACCCCCTGCTTCACTCTTCCTGCTAAGGATTGCTTTAACTGTTCTGGGTTTCTTATTCTTCCAGATGAATTTCATGATTGCTTGCTCTATTTCTGTAAGGTATGTCATTGGGATTTTAATTGGAATTGCATTGAATCTGTATAGCACTTTTGGTAATATGGCCATTTTGACAATATTAATTCTGCCTATCCAAGAACATGAGAGATCTTTCCATCTTTGAAGGTTTTCTTTAATTTCTTTCTTTAGTGCTCTGTAGTTTTCATTATAGAGGTCTTTCACCTCTTTTGTTAGATTGATTCCCAAGTATTTTATTTTTTTCCAAGGCTATTGTGAATGAGGTAGTTTTCCTAACTTCTCATATGCAATGGAGAAAAGATAGCCTCTTCAACAAATGGTGCTGGGAAAACTGGAAATCCATATGCAGCAGAATGAAACTAAACCCATATCTCTCACCCTGCACAAAACTCAAAATGGATCAAGGACCTTGGAATCAGACCAAAAGACCCTTCATCTTATAGAAGAAAAAGTAGGGTCAAATCTTCAACATGTTGGCCCAGGATCAGACTTCCTTAACAGGACTCCCATAGCACAAGAAATAAAAGCAAGAATCAATTACTGGGATAGATTCAAACTAAACAGCTTTCTCTCAGCAAAGGAAACTGTCAGCAATGTGAAGAGAGAGAGCCTACAGAGTGGGAGAAAATCTTTGCCACTCATACTTCAGATACAGCACGAATGTCCAGAACATATAAAAAACTCAGAAAACTCTACACCAAGAATACAAATAACCCAATCAACAAATGGGCTAAGGATATGAACAGACACTTCACAGAAGATGTACAAGCAATCAACAGATATATGAAAAAATGTTCATCATCTTTAGTAATAAGAGAAATGCAAATCAAAACTACACTAAGATTCCATCTCACCCCATTTAGAATGGTGATTATCAAGAATACAAGTGACAATAGGTGTTGGCGAGGATTTGAGGAAAAAGGTACACTCATACATTGCTGGTGGGGTTGCAAATTAGTGCAGCCAATTTGGAAAGCAGTGTGGAGATTCCTTAGAAAGCTTGTAATGGAACCACAATTTGACCCTGCTATCCCACTCCTTGGCCTATACCCAAATGACTTAAAATCAGCATACTACAAGGATGCAGCCACATCAATGTTCATAGCTGCTCAATCACAGTAGCCAGATTGTGGAACCAACCTAGATGCCCTTCAATTGATGAATGGATAAAGAAACTGTGGTATATTTATACAATGGAATATTACTCAGCCATAAAGAATAATAAATTATGACATTTGCAGGCAAATGGATGAAATTGGAGAATATCATGGTAAGTGAGGTAAGCCAATCTCAAAAAACCAAAAGAAGAATGATCTTGCTGATAAGCAGATGATGACACATAATGGGGAAGAGGGGCAAGAACTGAGGAAGGAGGAACAGTATAGAGGGGAAAAAGGGGTGGGAGTGGTGGGGGGAAGGGAAAAATAACAGAATGAATCAAACACCAATTGCTTCTCGGCCTTTTGGCTAAGATCAAGTGTAGTATGAATCAAACACCATTACCCTATGTAAATGTACGATTACACAAATGGTATGCCATCACCCCACGTACAAACAGAAACATGTATCCCATTTGTTTACAATAAAAAATGAATCTTAAAACAATATTACCATTGAAAACAAAATATATACATAACATTGGGTTGGAATTCATAGAACCAACGAAGGATCCTATATCCAGAAAAACTTCTAAAATAAGGGCAAATAAAGACTTTCTCGTGTGAATTGACGATTCCCAGATCAAGGGAAGTTGATGGCGTGCATCGCGCATCCCCTGGACCCCACCCAGGTGGACGCGGTGCTCAGGCAGCCTGGTGCCTGGGGAAGGGCTGGGTGCAGCTCTGGGGGCGAGCGCCTCCGTGCGAGCCCTGGTTCGGTCCTCAGCACGCCCAGGCCATACAGAGCTGAGCACCTGGCAGACAGGAGAGAGTCCCCGATAGCTTATGGAGGCGCAGGCGCAGGCGCAGGCCACCGTGCCGCCAGAGCCCGCAGCTCCCTCCCCGTCCATCTCCAACACACTCCTTTTCCCCCATTTCCCTCCTCTCCAGAAGTTCCCACTTGGTCACTTTCCTGATTCTGAGTGTCCAGGCAGCGCAGAGCCGCGCCCTCTGCATCTGCTCTGTCCACACTGGCCCTGCGACGTGGCTGCAGACACCCTCTCCGGCCCCTGCCAGCTGCACCTCTGCAGGCCTCTCCTCCTCCATCCCGCTGCCCCTGAGGACGGCTGGGGTCAGCGCTCCCTTAGCAAGTCAACAAGCCAAGCCTACACCAATGTCCATCCCCGACTTACTGAACCAACCCTCTGTCACAGCTCCTGACCTTGGCGGTACTACCACCGTCCCCTGTGGGTGGCCCACCATAGGTGACAAATCCTTTCTCCCCGCACACAAGAGCCGTCAACAGGTTCTTTCAGATTTACCTGAAAATACATCCTCACAATAAATTTGGTGACTTAGGACTGGCCTGGCAGCAGTTAAACTGTACCTGGTCACTGTGACTTCAAACCACATTGTCCATCTTTTCTCTAAGGACACTGGGCTACCCCGCCTCCCTGGGCAGCTCTGTGAACCCGGCCCCTCTGCCTTTCTGCTCTGGTTCTGCTCTCCTGTCCTGCTCAGCTCACTGGGCTCTGACTCTGGTCCCATCTCGGCATCAGCCAGGAGGGAGAGAAGGCGGGAGGGAAGTCAGCCCTGGCAGAGCAGCTGGGGAGAGGAGGGGGCTCTGCAGCCGGTCTGCTAGTGGCCTCAGTCAGGAGTGTTTGTGGAAGTGATTGATGCATTTAGCTGCATTTGCATGAGATTTTGTGTGTTTTGAATAGCATAAATATGAAATAGCAGTTTCAAGGGTCTTTTTAGTGTCTTGGTAAATTCCGTACTCACTCAAGAAGCTCCAGAAGGGCTGAGGAGGGAGATCAGGAGAGAGCATTTCCTAACATGTATGAGGCGCTGGGTTTGATGCCCAGCCCTGAAAAAACAAAAACTCCAAATACTGTCAAAATAAAGGACAACTAACCAAAACTACGTGCTTTTCTTCACCTCAGTGAAGATGGGTCAATACTGATCGATACTTCCTTCTACGGTCATCCCTGCAAAGACCAAATAAGTCAGCAGAATTCTGTGGAATTGTCATCAACACATCCACGGATTAACACATCCGCGGGGTGCATGTACTTCCTCTGCTCAGTAAGTAAAGTGATCTTACTAAAACACATTAAGTGTATTCCTGGCATTTAAATACTTACGTATGTTGCTTTTGCATTCCTTAGACTCTTTCATATGATTACAGCATAAGCTCATCTAGTTGTAAACATTAACGTATATTGTTTCTTTGGCAAATGGTGGTACTAATTATAAACCCAATTCAGGCTCTTTCATATATCTATACATTTGTTAGACTCTAAGTGCCTCAATATGCAAATTGACCTAAAACTACTTGAGTGAAATACTCTTTGAATACTTTACTGACTACTGAACAAGAGATTGACAATTTATTTTGATTCTTTTGAATGTGAAATATTACATACGGGATGAATTTTTAGTTCTTTTTTGTGAGAACTGTGATTGAGCTTCCTTTCTGTCCTGGAGTGTGGTCTTCTACGTCCTTTTCCTTTTCTATTGTAGCTGCTTGCATGCTTGCCCTGTTCCCCTGCACGACCACACATGCCTTGAACTTAGTAGCTGCTCAGTAAATGTTTCTTTTATTCCTGCAATAAAGGGAAGGACTTTTGCACCAGGTTGAGTAATTAAAGCAGCTGCCCAGGATTGGGTTTGGAGTCCCCAAGAGTGTCCTTAGGTCACCCAGCCCAGGAGAGAAATTCACTGAGCTATTTATTTCCACAATTAGATAATTTTGTTTTTCAGGAAAGGACCCCCTCCCCCAACACACACACACACACACACACACACACACACACTTCACATAAATAAATCTCTACTTTATTCCTAGAGTTCTCAAAATGAAATACCACAAACTAAATGGTTTGAAATCAAGAAGTTTGTTCTCTCAGAGCAGAAGAGGTTAGAATCGCACATCAAGGTGTTGAGGATGAAGCTCCTGCTGACCCACCTGTGGTGGGTGCTCCTTACCTGCTGCAGCTTTGATGGCCTTGGTTGTCCTTTGGTTGGTGGGCAACATAGCTCTGATCTTCCCCCATGCCTCATGAGGCAGGCTCCTCGGGGGTCTCTTCTTTCCTGGTGAGTCCTACTGGGGGAAGCCACTCTAATGGCTTCGTCTGCAATAACCCAATTTCTGCAGAGGCCTGGGAGTTAGGACTTCAACATATCTTGGCGGGGAGCATGATTTCAACCTATAAAAATAATGATGCTTTGCCTGAAGGATCAACGCTGATCACTGTCAACAGGGGGTCCAACACTGCGCTGATTTTTAATAAAAGAATTGCGTTTGCTCTGTTTTCTTCTTCCTTCTCCTGGGCGACTCTGTGCGTTGTCTGGTTGTTTTCTGAAGCTGATCTCTAAACCCTCCGCTGGAACTGTGTTGGATTCAACAAAGCCCGTTCTTGGTGTGGAACAGGGATATCCACAAATCAGTTCTCATTACGAGTGTGACGGTGCTGACTGGCCAGTTAGTGATTCAGGTGTTCCACATCAACAAGGCTTGTGTCTGAGGAGCAATCTCACTGTCTGGGATGTCCTGTCCTGTTAGACCCAAGGAACGCGGCACCTTGCCCAACCAGGCCTCAGGTCAAGAGGCCACTCTGGATCCTCAGCCTTTCTTCTGACTGTCTTCTACACATGAACCGACTTTCTGAGAAACTTTATTTGAAGACTAATTCTTTCCTTCCAGGTTCTACTGGACCTTTAAGACGAGTCTTCTTCCTGGATATTCAGGTTCCTGATATTTTCCTTCCTGAGTTCATGTTTCAGGCCCTTCCAAGGATTCTTGCCATCTCCAGATTTGGGGATGCCTCACACAGCCGAGAACAAGTTTCCCGTGGCCTCTTTTCCTGATCAACGTCTACTCAGCGGCTCCGGCCTTCACAGGGTTAACATTCTGGATTCAATGACTCCGTGTCAGGCTTTGTCCTGTGCATTACAGGACGTATACCAGTTTATTTGTCTGTAAGATGAAGATACATTGCAGGTTTGTTATAAGCATCAGGTGATTGATTTACTTTCAGCACACATTTATGGAACCTTGACAGAAAGCATAGTATTAAACCGGCTCAGCACGCTCTCTGCACACTGGAGTGGGTGGCCACAACTGCTGGACCAACCTGGCAGCCAATGCTTTATTATAGCTGTGATGACAGTTTCCAGGGCTCTAAGGAAGCAGCCGTGACAGGGGACGGAGACGGAGCTGTGTTGGAGTCTCAGTGGGATCCTTAACAAGGTGGTGACCCGTGAGTCCTGGAGGTGGTGGGCTGAGGCTCAGTGGCTTTGGTGGAATGCAGGGTGAAAGACAGAAGAGTGGAGAAATGTGGAGCCGACCCAGCTGAGGCACAGGCACAGGCCCAGCATGAACATGGGAGTCCAGTAGCGTCCATGGACTGGAAGAAAGCAAGAGGGCTTCAGCTAAAGGCTCAGGGCCAAGCCTCACTGCTGCCTGTGTTTGTATAGCTGGAGTGCTAAGAATGGATTTCACATTTTAGAATGAAGGTAGAGAAGATAGATCACATCTTGTAACAGATGAAAATTATGTGAAATTCAAGTTTCAGTGCCCCTAATATAAATTAGGAAATACAGCTATGTTGATTTGCATGTTATCTATAGATGCCATCAAATGACAGCATGGGCTTTGGGTTGGTACAGGTTGGTACAGACACACAAGGCCTGCACAGTTCACAGTCTGCACCACCTGAGTGACCATAACAGAGACTGCCAGCCTCTGCAAGAGGTAAGGCAGAAATCTGGGAAAGAGGGAACAACAAAAAATTGATGAGACAGGCAGGAGACAAATCACTACTCCACTAGAAATTAGGGATACTTGGAAGCATTTCTCTCATGGGGAAATGCTTTAAATTCTGCCAACAACTTTAATATCAACTTTTGGATCAAATTAGTTTTCTCTCCCAAAGCTTAGGAATTCCTCTGCTTTAAAAGAAAATTCTGGGTCAAAGTAAGTTTATAAAGTTAACAAACATCTCTTCACTTTTCTGGGTCTACCTGGAGGATACTCGGCATTCCCGTGATGAGAGAGTTATTAGCAGAGGTTGGCAGAGCGGTTTCTGTCCTCTGAAAGTGAAGCTGGGTGTATTGTTTTGTAGGAGTTTTTGAGCCAAGAGGAGACTAGACTGAGCCAAACGGGCCACTTTGTTCCAGGTTACTGAAATCATAAGGGACACATCTTGGAAGGATAACAAAGCAAATTAGTTAAGAGGATATTTGTAAAGTAGGAAACTATCAGATGTTATGAGTTGGATGGCTGTCTAACACAGATGCTGCTTTCAAGTTCCAATAAACTGTTAATTATCTATGCTAATAGGAAGAGAAGAAGCCGAGATGTCCCAAAAGCATGAATAACCTCAAGTTGCATATGCTTGGCTTTGGTACCTACTCTGTATTTTTGGCATCTGATTCACCCAATTATATTTACTTACTTCTACAAATTATATTTCCTGGGCATTAACAAATGATGGCAGGATGAAGTCATTTAGAAACAGCACAGCTTGAGAGAAGCTGTCCTTGAATTTAAAAAAATGTGTTGTCGTATTGTACAAGGGTGGATAAGGCCTAGAAAGAGTGAGGGAAAAAATGGGGTGCTGGGGATGTAGTGTCTCTAGCATGCTCGAGGCCTTGGGTTCAATCCCAGTATTGCCAGAGGGACACAAAAGAGAAAAGAAGCAGCTGCCACCATTGCCCCATGAGGGCTCAGGACTGGGCCACAGAGGAAGCCCTTCGGGGTTCCGCTGGCAAGTCATTTTTGCTGAGTAACAAATTTTCATGTATCCTACGTTTCCCCCAGTGAGAACTCCATTGTCTAGACCTAGTCTGGTTCTTCGCCTCTTCACTCCTTTTTGCATGTAGAGCTGAAGCAGGAAGTTGTGGGCAGTAGAGCGTAGGCAGCGGGACACAGCCAAAAGGAATAGATGTGGTCTTAGAATCTCGCCTGTTGAGCTGGTCGTGGTGTAATCACCTCAACTTGTATTCGTCTCTGAAGGAACCAGGTGGCAGCAAACCTAATATTCTGGCCTATGTCATACCCAGAAGCCTAATTATTTTCCCCTGAGTGAGGCAATTAACAGGCTGTGACCAGAGAGAAACAAAAGGCCATTCAAAAGCGGGAAGTGTGGCAGACAGACTCTTAGGGGGCCACCTACAATCCCTGTGCCCTGCCAGTCACTGCTCTGGGAAAGCCCCTGGCTCAGCTGTCCACGTGCGTGGGGGCAGCTGCTGCAGGACTTCCTCCTGACCACAGAAGAGAGCGGGGGTGGAGACAGGTGCCTCTGTGGAAGTGAGTACCTTTCCCTTCCAAGATGGTAGTGGCCATCGTTTTGTGTTCCTCACTCCCAGGTCAGCCTCCAGGAGCAAGCTGCACACTGGGGTTGCCCCTGGTGGGGGATCACATAGCAAGGACCTGAGCACAGGCTCTGCAGCTGAGGCCCGAAGGCCAGCATCAGCAGCAGTCACAGGGCTTCGTCTGTGATCCCAAGACTGAAACCTCCAGCTCGCAACTTTTCCGGGTTGGGTCCCAGATGGTACTGCAGCCCCAGCCAGCACCTGATCACCCCCTGAGGAGAAATGGAGTGCTGGCCTGGCTCAGCCACCCCGGGACTGCTGAACTGAGCCTGAGGGAGAGGTGGGCTTCAGGCTGTGCTACTGTGGTATGTGCTACTGTGGTAACTTGTTACACAGCAACAGAAAAGTAGCACGAGAAGAAATCTCAGGCCTCTTCACACCAGGAACATGGGAAGGTGCTAGATGAGACTGTAGGGCTTACAGTAGCATTTCCTAAGGATGTCCTTAAGAATACACTTCCATGGGATTGCCTGGGGACAAAGATTTGTCACATACTGTATGAAAGTGATTTACTGTATAAAAGTTCTGAGAACTATTGCAGTAGACAAATCCCCTTAAAATTTGAAGTTCAATTTACTTAGCTTTCAATTTACTATTTTAAAAAAGTAATTTTAAATTTTTCAGTTAGAAATTATTTAAAATGTATGAATATATTCTCATATGTATAAATATGATTTAATTATAAATTTATTCAAATGTATTTCTTCAAAACACCTTCATCTGTACTAACATATCAAGAGACCATATGACCACTTCATTCTGAAGTGCAGGTTGTAGAGGAGGTAGTGAGGTGTGACGCCGGTGCCACACTGGCCTGCCGCAGCGTGTGCACATGCGGGCTGTCCGCAAGGACGTGGCTGGGGTCTGTCCTGACGCAGTGATGACCTTAGGGGAGAAGATCAGAGCAGGGCTCTGCCCTGTCTCCTCAGTTCAGCTCAAGGTCAGAATGAGGGGTTTTCCTGAGTGGCTCTGCAAACAGCTACTGAGTGGCGTGTGAATGACAAGAACCAAACATCCCAGGGTGCAGGCTGTGGGTTTATGGAGCAAGTTGAAGTGATAGCTCGGCCAAATTTCTTAAGTGAGGCTAGAAATACAGCTAGAGAGGAGTAGGGCCAATTAAAAATGAATAAATAAATGGAAGGAAGACCAACAGAGTAGAGGAAGGGGATATGGTGGGGGAGGAGGGGAGAGAAAGAGTAGGTACTAGGGACGACATGGAGTGCGTGCATGATATGTCAGAATGATCCCTGCTATTACGGAAGGGTGTAACACCCTAATGGAAACATGAAACAATGAAAGAAAGAGAAAGGAGGAGGACCATAGGATGAAGATCTTGAAAACCAATCCTGTGGAGATTCCTTTTGCCATCAGATGTACCCATCTCTCCCCATCCAAGGAGACTAGTACCCATTTACTTGAAAGCATGAGAAATCCCCTCTGTGAGTGTTGTATGGAGTTAACCTAACTCTCTTCCCTCCAGATTCTCAAGTGCAATCATCTTGCAACATATGCTTTGGGGTGGGGAAATGGCAACATTTCATTGGAAGAGACAATTTATTCACACAAATCATTGTTGCATCATGCCAGTGTAAACTGGCAGAAAATTAGAAAATACATGTGAGAATGTATTCTAAGATAACTAGACCAATGAGATGGATATGATATTTGGATCAGATCAAATATATTGGTGTGAGTACACTTCTCTGACAATCTGAATTTAGTGTAGATGAAGCAGGAAGTGAATTAAACCAGGTTTTTTGCTTAAATAACTGAACCATGGACTCTGTAGTATACTGAATTGAATATGGTCAAAGTGTTAAAACTGAAATTATGCGGAGAAGGACTCTAATGTCTGAGGGAGGGCCAAGTTGTGGTAGGTCATTGTAAGAAATTTTTCAGCTCCTCCTTCACTATGTTACAGGTAAGTGCACAGGTAGAGAAGCCCTGGGCCACTTGGGAAGCTCCTTGGCAACTGCTCTGCTGCTGAGATAACAAGGGGACATGTGTCCATGGAAACAGGTCTTTGATTTTAGTGGAAACATTGAAAGCTGAGTGACAGAAGCCATATGACGGTATTTAAATGACGAAGACACTAAGTGATTTGTTGGTCCTGTTGTCCCTAGGACTTAAAATAGATGGGAGACAATTAGTGTCAATTGATTTATTTAACTGCATAATCTTTTGAATCTCAACTTAAATCCCTCCAGTGGGAATTTATGTCCTTTTTCCTAACTGATCAAGTTAAGTCTGTTCATAAACACAGACCTTCTTGGATGAAAGTGAGGTTAGTATCCCTGGAGAAGATAGCCACAGAAAATATTATATATTACAAATCTTCATCCTATTGCCCTCCTCCCACCCTTTTGTCAGAATGGCGGTACCCTGGAGAGAGGAAGATAGCCAGACTTTGAGTTTATTAGACGCTGGTTCTGGTTGGTCTCAATTCTGGGGATTAAAACATCCCTGAGACACTGAGGAAAATTAAGACTCCACCATTTATAAGATGGCCTGAGACCTTTTGACTCTGGGTTGAGGGAGTCTGTAAACTTGTTCTGGGGTTGTAGTCCCAATTCTTGAATGAATGGTTGGAGTAGACTTATTCCAGAAAGAACATTTCCCCACATTGCCTCTAGTCAAGGAACAGTGTCATATGAATGACCAAGCCGAAGACCCTGGCACTTCTCTGTCCAAGAAAAGAGTAAATCAGAAGAAATACCATAGTTCTCAGAGGTTCATCAGAAATTAATGCCACCAACAATAATTTGAAATGTGATAAGATAAGGATTAAATACACATCTTTTAACTCACTTGACAGGTCTTAGAGAAAGCTGGATGGATCAATTACGAGAATCATTATGAACTTTTTTAGGAAGTGACCCAATTGTAGCTATTCTGAAGTATAGTACCCCAACATAAGGCATACTAGTGTTTTGTGCATGCTTTATTTTTTCTTCAAAACCAATAAGAAAAAATTCTATGAGAATAGTGGGCTTTACCTGGGGGGGCAGTAGTACATCTTCATAGCCTCACCCGGAAGCGTGTCAGCTTTGCCACTCTGGGCTAATACTCCAGTGGACCTTGACCAACCTGGTTTGCAGAGAATGTCCCAATGCTCCTCTGTACTAATGATATCACGTGATTGGACGCAGTGATCGGGAGCCAGCAAGCCACAGATATGCCATGATGAGACAGGTGGGAGAAAGACACAGACCCTGGGATGGTAGATGGATGTCTGGTACTCTGGAGACGTACGTTTGGCTTCCTGTCCAACACAAGAGACGAAGCTTCCCCGATAGGAAAAAAAGCCAAATGCTGTCTGATTCCTTCAGAAGAAACTCACCCTAAGGTTGGGTCCACAACTAGAGTCCAGTAACCAGGAAATCACGAGGGTCACCTGTGAGGAGTTGCAACCAGATCAAGAAAAGATTGTTCCAGCAAGTCCGCAGGGAAAGATGCTCAACTGCCTGATTGTTAGGATGCCACAGATCCAAAGTTGACCACATCTGTGGAATCAAAATGCTATATGGAAAATTCTACATGGTCCTATAGAAAAATCTTAAGAAAGACCCTTGGAATTTGAAACAAAGCCATCTCCTGGTCTGTGAGACTTATCAAACTCTCCAAAACTTGTCTTGTTACTCTAGCCTGGCAAAGATCAACCTCTCTGCCCTATGATGTTGGGTGACTTTGCAACAGTTCATCATGCACAATGTATTCACAAATGTAATACCATGGTCCCAGCTGTATCTTACATGGTTCAGATTGCTATTTAACTTACCATGCATCCAGTTCTACCTGTGGACAAATAGGACACTCCATGATAAGTGGACAGAAAAGGAAAACTTTTAGCCTGATTTACATTTTTCTGGCATGAGATATAATGAAATTCTGCCACTTGACTGTTCTATCAGGATAGCCCTGAAAGAGAACACTAAAGGAAAATCAGTAAGATCAGCTTTATACCAGATCTGGGAAAGCAGAAGGGAAAAGTTAAAAATTGTCCTGATTTATGAGAGATGGTTAAAGAGTTGGCTTTCAGAAAATTAATAAAGAAGGGAACTGGGCAGGCGGCATATGGAAGAGCTCCTCTATGTGGGCAGGATGTGAAGCAGCGTCCACTACAGAGGGAGCTTCACTTCCGGGAGAAAAGGTGGCCAGCCTGAGTGTCCCCCAGACTCGCCTGGTTCCTATGTGCTGTCTCCACTGGCCAAGCTCAGAGCATCCATGGCAGCAGCACAGCACCACCAGATCCACACGCCTCCAGAGAGGGCACAGGGAGGTTTTCAGAAAAACACTCGAGCTTAAGTTTTAACAGAAGAATGATCCTGAGCAGGACAATAGCACATTTCATTACCTGCCCAGGAGGTGGTAGTGGATCCTTGGCAGGGAAGGAAAGGGGCTGGGGCAGAGCCCAGGCCCAGCCAGCGCCCTCCGCTGAGTGTGGACTGACAGCGTGGAGGCCAGAGGTTTGCAGGAAAATGGGACTGGGTGGATCAGCTGCTGTGAGGAAGAGTTTAGAACCTTGCAGTTATTCAAAAACGGTCACCACAAGACAATAGCAATTAAAATTCTCACAAAAGAAACTTGTACAACGAAAATCAATCATATTATGGCATGGCTTTTAATGAATATTTATTTGATAATACCAAATGCATATTCAGTTTCAAGTCATAGATTTAATTTGAGAGAAAAGCCATAGTAATTATGGCTATAGAAGAGAATTGGAATGCTCCGAATGTTAGCATTGTGCAGTGAAGGTGACCGATGGCGAGAGGGTAGTAATGACCTGAAAGTGAGAGAAAAGGAAGGGCCAGGGTTCTCTCTATGGAGCAAGAGGGTAAGAGGCAGTTTTTATTAGCCAGAAGTTGAAATGAAATTATATGAAATAACAAAATTTAACAAATGAGAAAAATCTAATGATAGCATTACAGTTGCACTACGCACAGGAAACGGAAGAGGTTAAGGGACATGACCTGTTCCTCCCCATTGAGTAGCAAGAAGAGATGCATTAATCCCATAAAGGGATAGCAAGGTAGGTGTGCCTAGAAGAGCGGTGTGTAGGAAAGATTAAAAACGGAAAAAGTTTAGGGACTGATCATCCATCCAGGAGGTCTTGCACATTGCCAAACAAAACAAAACAAAACAAAACAAAACAAAACAAAAAAACAAAAAACAGAGAGGTGAGCGATTGAGAATTGTGCATGGCTGATGTCAAAGGCATCTCCACAGAGACCAAGAGGTCTACTGAGCTCTATGGCTGCCTCCTCGTGTTTCATCCAGAACCCTAGGCAATCAGCTGTCATGCTCTCCCCTACATACCCAGCCTTAAGTAAGTTAAACAATGTCCCCCAAGGTCACAACTCCAAGGAGTAGTAGAGGAGTTGATCACAGAGACGGAGAACTCCCAGCCACCATGGCCTCTCACTGAAATAATGCAGGAGAAACAGCCGTGACCTGGGATTTTACCCCAGCCTAAGGTGAAGGCACGGCGTAATTGATCTGAGGTGGAGCTTTGGAAAAGGCCAATGTGTCAAGAATGGAAACCAGCTTACATGGACTGAATGGTGCCCACCCTGAGTTTATATGCTGCAGTCCCAACGCCCAGCATCTCGAGTGTGAGTGGATTTGGAATTGGGCCTTCAGAGAGGTGATTACGTTGTTTCCGTGAAGTCAAGGGGTGGGCCTTGCTTCAGTCTGACTCTTGTCCTTAGAAGAAGAGGCAGGAGACCATCTGGGCAGAACCTGCCTGGAGTATTGCTAACGAATACTCAAGATGAAAATCAAATCAGCCCAGGAATCCCATGCAGTCTGTCTTCTACGCGGGCCGCCTTCTTCAGAGTCAGGGCACCGCTGCCCCCACCTTGATGCCCCCAGAGTGGACACAGGGTCCAGGTGTTGGCAGGACGGCACCAGAGCAGGAGAAGGTGCCAGAAAGGGACACGATGGATCAAGGCCTGTCATGCAGACGTTCGCTCTAGCAAAAATCTCCATGAAGGTCAAAGAAATACCACCAGGGTACAGTGCAGGAAAAAGCCTTTTGTGGAAATGATACATGTGAGCCACAGCAGAATAATCTATCACGTACACCCCCAAAATGCTGAGTCGAAATATCCAGAATTAGAAAATGTCACTTCAACAACAGCAACAAAGAACAGCTGGGAAAAAAACCAAAAGAACAAAAAATAAAAATGCTCTCCTTTGCCCATTTCTTTGACTCCACTGGTTACTACAACAGAGGTTGAGAAGTTAGATCTCTGGCTCAAAGTAGTTATGTCTATATAAAGTCTGACTATGAGATGTGCTATATTCTTGCATTTTTTTTTAAATCAGTTTAATTATGTCCAGGTCTCTAATCACCTCCAGCGTGACTGCTGAGGCTGTTTACTTGGGACCCACTCGCAGGCAGTATTGGGAGACCTCTGAGCTGAAGAGAGCCCCTGTTGCTGGGGGGCAGCTCCAGATGGCCATCCTCAGCCTGCAGCAAGGCGCACCCTGCCCGCATTGTCTTCCGCTGCTTCCATTCCAGGCATCTGGGCCAGGCTGAGTTACCGTTGAAGACACCTCAAAGTCCTAACCCCAGCATCACAGAGTGTGGCCTTATTTGGAAAAAGAACCTTACGGTGGTCATTAGTTGAGGGGAGGCTACACTGGAGTGGAGGTGGCCTCTAGCCCAATGTCGGATAGGAAGACACCCTGGTGATCTACAGAGCTGGTCATGTGACAGTGGAGGCAGAGACCCGGTGATGTGACTACACGAGGCCAGCCTCCAACTCCAGAGCCAGGACAGGGACATCCAGCAGAACCAAGGAGCCCTCCTCAGGAAACAGTGGTGGTCTTGTGTCACAGCAGCCCAGGCACACGTGTGGATGGAGCCCTGTCCAGACCTCCGTCCTCCATGGGCTGTCAGCCTCCAGACCCATTCCTGCTTCCAGTCTCTCTCTTTAGTCTGCATCAGGTTCAAAAGTCTTTCCTGGCCTCTTCTTCCCCAGGGACACCAGAGCAATCCCTAGGCAGGACAGCTGTCAGAGTCTAATTACTTTTGTTCCTCTTGAGCCAGTGTGTTACAAACCCTGGCCACCTGCATGAAATGAAAGTAAACGGGGAATCATAAGGAACTTTTTTTTTTAATGATTTAAACAAACTATTCCACCGTATATTCTGAAGTTACACCGACATTCACACGGGAGATAAAAGAAAATGTAGACACTTCGGCACACAAATCCTGAAGTGATGCGTGTTGAGATCAGCCGATTAGCCCAATGGCTCACCCTCGCCCTCTGAGGAGGCATCTCCAGGCCGGCTGCAGTCAACTTGGAATTTATGCTATTCCGAAGACCGAATCCAAGCTGTGCTTGAAACATGCAGTGGCCGTGGGACTTGCCTACGGTGAGCTGAAGACGTCAGGGGCTGGGCAGCCTGCCCCGCACTGTGCAGAGTTCAGGGTTCAAAGCGATGGGAAGCTGAAGTGCCCTTGTGATCACAGTTTGCAAGTTAACTTTATTACTATTGTGTTTTAACATACCAGTTACGCATGCTTCTGACCTCACTGGGTCTTGCAGGAAAAACTTCAGCCGGGAGCCTCCTGGTCAGGCCCCCTGGACTGTGCTGGTTTCCATTCTTATGCAGTTTGAATTCTGTGACCCTTCGCCTCCAGGTTGGGAGTTGTGTGCCGTCCACACCTCCACCAGAGCTGTCCCCACACCCACTGGCACAGTCCCACCTGGCAAGTGTTTCTCTACCTTTTTGCTCAGGTTGCAAAGGCAGCAGAAAAAAGCAGGCCCAGGGTGCTGCTTGCTCAACCATGGGCACACGCTCGCTGTGCTAACTCCCTCCCTTCTCTTCCGATCTCAGCCTTGTTTTCTGCGTTTTCTTCAAATCTCTTCCCTGACCACTGACCTCTGTTGCCCACTTAGTTTCAGCCAGTGACCCCGCCGCCTACCATCAGAGAAAGGGCAGGTTGCACGGGGGACCCCTGCGTGCAGAGGAAGTGTGTCTGCCCCTGGCTAGGCCCACCTCCTTCTGTGCTCAGGACACTGTCCCCTCCTGGCCTCTCAGGGACTCTCCTCTCCTGGTTTTTTCTTGCATCCTCGGTTTTTCCGTCTCTACTGGATGCTATGTAAATGCCCCTCAGCCTCCTATCTTGAAGTAGCGCTTTGTCCTGCTAAGTGGAGTTCTCCAGGGAGCCGCACTTGCCAGCTCCACCTCCTCCTGGTCCTGTGCCACCCCACCCCTGCCTTCTGCCTCTGTTTGAAGTCTCCAGTGATGTCCCACAATCCAGGGGTCCTGCTGCGCTCCCTGTGTGAGAGCTCACAGCCACACCTCTTCTCTCCTCCCTTCCTGAACCGTGTCCCGCCTATGGCTTCTGTGACTCCTCACCACTGTCTCTCGCTGCCCTCTGTCCCTCCTGTCTGCTGCTTCTGCCTTCTCAGTCATGGCAGCTGTGGTCCTCCCTCTTCCCTTCTCTCACCGACTCCTGGGGATGTCCTCTCTTGCCTCGGCCTCTGTTGCATCTGTAAAGCCGGGAAGTTTGTTTGCACTGAAATCCAGCCCAGGTTTTCCTACTGTGCTTAACAGGTGTGTAACCAAATCCCAACCCAAGCTCTCTACCTAGGTAGACTTTCCTCATCTCAAACTCAAAATGCCCTGGGCTGTATTTTCGCCTATACTTCTTGAACTTCCATTTCTACCCTGATGGATGGTCCCAACCCTGAACTGGCCAGATGGCTGAGACTTTTCACAGAGCCCTCTTTCTTTCAAGCTAACCTAAAGTCCCAGCGATTCTCCCTCTTCAATGTCACTGTTGTTCCCTCCTGAGATGGAATTCATAGGGTGACACGCCCTTTCTAGTCAGTTTCTGGGACAACCTTCCACTCTTTTGCATCCTGAATTCATAGTAGCAGTGTGAAGTCTTTTTAAAAAAATACAATCTGATTATCCTGACCACTTATGTAAAATTATTTTTTTTTCTTCTTTCTGGCACATGTAGGTCACAATCTAAATCTTTAACGTGGCTCATGTGGAACTTTTGAGTCCTCTAGTCATGGGATTTGCCATTTTCTTTTCATTCATCAGCCTCTTTTCCTTATCTGTAATCTTATGTGGGGAACCACAGGAGCTGGGTTTGCACCCGAGCATGTTCCCCGTCAGTCACGCCCCTGCCCGTAGCTCTGCTGGGCTATTGCCATCACCGTCCCCATCCTCCCCCGGCGTGAGTCCTGACTGTCCCCGCAGCTCTCCTGCTGTTGTCTTCTCCTGGAAGCCCCACTTCCTGACCCCTCCTGTGTCTGTCTCTGCTTCATGCTCCATGCCCTCCCAGGTATTTAGTTCACCTCTAAATAGCAGAAAGTTTTAGAATTATCTTAATTAACTGACTTTGCTTTCATTTTCTTCTTTATGATCACCTGAAGATGATGTCTGATTTCAAAAACTGGTGTCTGAATTTGTCTAGAATAATCTCCTCTGATGGGTATTCATAAAGTGTTCTAAAGACAGGAGAGGACAGGATTAGGTTTATTGACCTCATTGGTGGGGTGTAGAATATCGGTGTGTCTTGTGATGGGAGCATCTGAGATGTGATGAAGTTCATGATCACACACTCAATGGATCCCCCAACCCCGGACAGGATCCTGTCATTTTATCAGCAGAAATTCTCTTCTTCCTATGGGCCTATGTCAGTCTTGAAGTACTTTGTTCCTTTGTCTGTTTTATAGCTACTTCCAAGACTGGGGTGTTTGAAGGCTAAGCAGCATCTCTGGTTCAGACCACAGTGTGTTCTGCCAATAGTGAGACTGGTTCATAGGAGGATCTGGCCACATGTTTGTGGATTTACTGGGGCAGTGAGTGAAGAAGCTCCTCTGGCAGGTTCCTGCATGATGGTAACAGAATCTCCCTACCTGTCAGCTTCAACAGAGAAAAAGATAGTCTGCTGATTTTTGTCTTAGCACTAAAACAAAATTTCTGTAAGGTACTTTAACATGAGAATGCTCCAGGGTTCTGTACAAGAAGACATATAAAAGGCAATTGGATTTTATTTAGCAGTAACATTAGGATAAGGTTTTAGGACTTGGTCACTAAACTATCCAGGTGAAACTTGCTAATGAAATGAACCAGTGTACAGGACATTCGCAGGAAGGATTGCAAACCCTAAAACTGTGGTTTCGGAAGACCAAAGGAAAAAATAAACATCAACAAAGACCCAGAAATTTCTTGCACGCCTCCAAAGCAAATATTCCCCATCTGGATTTCCCTTTGTGCAAGCATGGATATAAGCCAGAGTAAAAGCAATCATTCTATAGTCCCTCAAGTCCTTAAGCAAAGGATCAATGCAAGTTTCTTTTTCAGATACAAAAATATAAAAAGTAAACTCTGATTTGAAGCAGGTGTCAATGCTTAAGTGGATCATAGATCATAATTAAATATAAACAGTGCCTTATCTTGCCTTTTGATTGAGGATTTTTATTTTTAAAGACAAGGTGAAGTGCAAATCCCTAAGTGCATTATGTTTCACTGGAAACTGTGTAGTTTTTCTTTTGGATCTGGAGGGAGATCAGTGTTATTCCAAGGAACCTCATTACGTGTTTACATATACTTATGCTCTGGCTTTTGCCATGCTGTAGGCTGAAAAAGCCTGAGTCACGGAAGCAGGCAAATGAAATGCCTAAAACTTGCACTCACAAAGTCATGTATGAACTGCAACAGCAGGCCTAAGAAGTTGCTTCCTCCTGGGGATGATGTGAGACTTAATGAGAAAAGATGTTTGAAAGTCCTCTTTGAGCATGTCATATAAATGCGTGATATTAATGGCTATCATTATTCTTCCTACATTTTCTGGCTCTTTAATTTATCGAAAGATGAATATACTATATTTAATTTAAAAAAAGCTATGTGAGATAATGATTCTCAAAGGGATTTAACTGTATATACAGAAGGGAAAATATTCATTTCTAGTGTGTAAAATGATTTTTTAAATTTGGTTTCTTGTTCAAATCCTTTCTAGAAGATGTTATACCCAAACTGATCAGGAGAGGGCAGTAACGCTTTGCACTTCAAGTCAAACAGTCTGCTCTGTCTTAGATTGGGCAGGAATAGTCATTTCAATTTTTCATTACAAATCAAAGCATAATTATAAGCTAATGTCCTATCCTGCCACCAACCTCAAAGGTCATCGGAGTATTTTCTATAAATGAAAAGAAATGGTTAGTTCTGATTACATGTAAAATTTGTACCGTGCACTCTGGAGTCTTGTTGCTTTTGGGCTTACCCTTCATCTTTGAATTGAGTGAGTTATAACAGGTGATATCAAAAATAGCCCCCAGTGTTCTTCATGGATTAAATTCTATGCATTGTGGTATTATTTGAATATATGACTATCTCCATAATTCAAATCACTTTTAATCAAATTACTGTATTTTATAACTTTTTAATTTCTCACCCCAAAACTTGGAAATTTGAAAGAAATAAAACTAAAAAGATTCCGGTTTTCTTACTTACAGTTTAATCTATCCAAGAGAACTAAAACAGGCACTTTGCACTGGCCTAGTGGTGAGTGGTGCATGCCTTTGAGTCACGCCTCCCTCCGACTCTGAAATGGAGCACAGTTAATTCCAAACAGAGAGGGGAGGAGGAACGTGTTGATGCACCAGGAATCCCATTCTGGGGAGCAGAAGGGCACCCGACAAAGTCTCAAGTACGCGGTATCCATGGAGGACTCTGTTCCATTTGGGTACCAGCTCCCCAATTCAAAACAAATTTCACAGAACCAGGAACGGTGGCTGGAAATGACAACATGGCAGATTTCAGGTTCAATTCACGAAAGAGCTTTCCAACAGTTAAACCACTGAATGGAATAAAGGTTTCCACGAGCAATGAACTTCTCCTGAGCTTCAAAGCGGGCATGGACCATTATCTACAGAAGACTGAGGTAGCTGATGAGGTTCAGCTAGATGGTCCTTAAGCCTTCTTGCAAACCTGGAATGTTACAAAGTCAGCACACGCTTCTTGTGCACCTGTGGGGCACAGAAAGCTGTGTCTGTGGACCACTGGTGCCTTCGTCTTTCCAAATTCCGATGTGGTGCCCTCCTGCACCTGTTTGAAGGAGTAGTGGAGGAGTGTTCCCTGTTCTTCCAAAACGAGCCTGACTCCTATTTTTAAGTAGTTTGTTTCCAAATTTCACGAATAGGTACAAGCTATAACAGTGGAAATAGTGGAATTGATTTATCTCCCTTTCCCTCTCTTTGGTCAGGGAGTCAATGAGGGTGGAAGCTGAGTAGGATACTGAACAGCAAATCTTCATGCTTCCTGTCTGTTCCTGAAACATGCATCTCTGCAGGCTTATTGTACATGGCTGCTTCTCTATTGCAGCTGCCTCTAGTCCACGGACGGGATGAGTCTTGACCTTCATCACTGGAGTCATCTTCATCTGCACAGGGCTTGTTTTCCAAAGTGACTTCTTAGTCAGCACCTAAGGACATGGGCCAAATCCTCATAGGTTGGTGTCCATTGGTGTCCAGCAGTCAAGCCCACTGTCCTCGAGGGTCCTCATCAGCTCACTTCACAGGATAAGGACAGGCAGTCTTGTCAGGCTGTAAGTGAGCTGCTGCAGTTAATAGTCAACGTATCTGCAGAGGTTCAGTACGAGAATTAATTCACGATAAATATCTGGAATCCTAACCAATACAACAGTCTGGGAACAAAACCAGCCCCTTGCTGCACCGATTTGTTCAAATCATAAATGAAAACAAGTATTAAAGTGTTTATCAGTCAAAACTTTTGATAGCTAGTAAATGACAGTAGGCTTATTTTGCTTGAATTCCTAAAACTCTTGCAAGAGACATAAAAAAAAAAAAAAAAAAAAAACAAAAACACCAGAATCAAAATTGATCCAAATCAGTATTTCAAATGATCCTAGTAACCCAGAGTATTTGAAAAAAGTGGAGACATAAAGTTTGTCTTTTACTCACTGTTGTTCATCTGTGTGGTTATACAAAACACTTGCAACTGAGAGATAACACTTTCCTTATTTATAAAGGAGAAGAAGAAATTACTTATCTCGTAGGAGTAGGTTACAAGATATATCAGGTTATCATAGCATCTCACTCATGACAGATGTTCGATAAATGATAGCTGTTGTTTCTGCTGGCAACAGCACCAGAATGCCAATCCTGGCAGCAGGTGTTTGTGTGTCTGTTCTCTGCCTAATGCAGTGCCTGGAACGTGACGCACACTCAGGGGAAGCCTTGGCTGGCATTGAGCATGAGCAGAGAGAGCACGGGCTACGGCTTTAGGCTGCTCAAGCAGCAGTGTGCCACCAACAGGTGCGCTGCTCTTTTCTCCATTTGTAAATGGGGACGACCATCACACTCTTCTCATAGGGTGGTGCAAAGCGCAAGTAAGAAAACGCTTATCAAATACCTAGAAAAGTCCTGGAATATAGTAAGAGCAAACAATTATTGACTATAATTATGATACTATTCCTGTAGCATAAAAAGTAAAGTTTGGCATAAAATAACCCTTCTGAGTCATGCAGAGCTACCTGGCAATGACTCACTGTGATCTGTTGCATATGAGCCACCACGTCTCAGTGAGCCGTATGACTTGCTCAAAGGCAAACTCAGACAACTCTCAAATAACGATGCTCCCTTCCAAAGCAAGGTGTGTCTAATTCTCCTAGCCAGGGCCTTCAGTGCTGGCTATATTATACTTGGTCCTAGGCAGGCTGTTTTAAAATAAATGATTCACTTGCATCTGGTAAATGTTAATTTACACTGGTGGTTAGTGTTGTGAATTAATTTGAAAAAAATTCTGTAACATGTACGTATTTACACTACAGCATCCTCTGATCTTATTTTAACAAGAAAGCAGCCACTGAGTGCCTTGTTGACATTTGGGTCAAGGAAGCAGCCTGCTGGCCAGAGGCATCAACCTTCAGTGTACTTGGCAGCCCTCAAAGTCCAGTTCAACAGGTACTGGGGCAGTGGACATGGGAGAAGAGGAAACCAGTCAGAGCCCCCTCGTGTGAGTGCTTCACATGGGCAGTAGCTGAAGGAGAAGGAGCAGCTCTGAAAATCAGGAAGAGGAGAGTTCAGACTCTGGTTTCAGGCGAGGTAGCATGGAAACTGACGGCTTGCAGGACCTGCAGTCTCCGTCCCTGTAAGCCTCTAACCACCCTGAGTTCTAGACCAGACCCTCTCGTCATTAAGGGACTCCACTCCTTGTAGTGGAAACTTCCTGATCATTTTCCACCCACTCCACCTACAGCGATTCTGGGGTGCAGCAGACTAAAAGCCCAGTCCTCTGATGGCTGATTCTGGTTTTCTTACTCAGAGGTGTACAGCCAGTGGTGATCCTGGCCCCCATTTCACTGACCTTTTTATCCTCAGGGGCTTCTGAAGGACAAGCTGCACCCTGGGCTGCAAGCCCTGATCCCTCCAAGGAAGGACGGTCAACCAGGCATTTTTAAAGTTCACTTATGAGATCTCTCAATAATTATAATTAAGGAAATAATTTCTGAATTAATCTAAGTTTTTTTTGTTTTTTTTTTTGTTTTTTTTTTTTTTTTTTCCCCTTCGACTTTACACTCATCCTTGGGGTTAGGAGAGCATGAAGAAGGGAGCAGGTGTTATGTAACCCTGAAGCCCAGACCTCTGCAGGTCAAGTTACTGGCCTCCTCCTACGCTAGGCCCAGGCCGTGCTGTGTGGACAGGTCGTTGTGGTAAGGAAAGCCTCCGGGATGCCTCAAAGCTGCATCGCTAAGAGGAAACCTGGTCCACGCTTAATTGTAACAAGAAAAAGGAAGGTTTTCTTATTAACTAGGCTTAAGCAAATTCTAATACACTTTGAAGTATTAATAATTACTCATATTAGACTCTATTCATCTGCTGACCACCATGATACATATTTCCCCGATCTTCTGAATGAAAATGTTATCAGCGTTTACACTTTAGCTCCAAATGACGAATTGAATCATGGTTTTCCAGAGAGCTTTTTGGACATTTCTTATCCATACTGACTCACTGTAGTTATTTTGGAAATTTCTGCAGCCTTCCCACCTCTCCTTCAACATGTTAGATCTCAGGTTTGTTAATTTCTAAAAAGGAACTAATTTTATAACATGACAAAGTGAATGTAAAATCTCTTTAATTGAAAATAAGTAAATGGAAGTATGTAGAGTCTTCCTGGGAATGTTTATGATCTTGTCAGTAGAATTTAAAATGTTTTTTATGTGTGTCCCTCTGCACACTTCTGTATTTTACCAAGATCTATGGTTATTTCACAGAGCTTTTTCTGAGCAGGAAAGCTGAATGGAATCATGCTGGTTTTCTCTGCCTTTTCTGCCTCACACCTTCCTCTACCAGACTTACACTCACCACCTAGCCAGACAAGGCCCACAGGAAATGAATGGCATCGCATGTTGTTTCCAGATACTCTGCTAAGCACTTGTGTTTGCTAATTTTTTAAACAGCTCCATGGAGTGAGGATTAATCTGTGGTTTAAGGTTTGAGAATCAGAGTAGAGATATTAAACATTAGCTATTAGGTAACAGATGTTAGATGGTTAGCCCAGAGCCTTCCCCTCTGCACGTCTACAAAGGATTTGGCCAAGGCACTAGAAGTATAAAAATCAAGGAAATTTTCTGCCTTGGAGAAAATAGTTAGAAGACAACATACAGGCAAAGGGGAAGAAAACATAATATTATTTGTTTCAGAGACCATGATTTAGTAGGTGTAAGGAGGCACAGGGGACTCCCTTACATTGAGTAAGCATGCTGTGCCATCCACCGTTCTGGGCACTTGGCATTTATTATCCCTTTTAATTATCAAACGTGTTGCCAAAAAACAATTAGTGTGCCATTCTGTGAGTGCAGCAGTGGCCAGGAGGGCCAGGGACAGACTTCCCCCCCCACTTGCTGGATGACAGCAAGCCTGCCCTAGATGTGGTGGTTGCCTGTGACTTGCTCCAGGTGAAGGTATGACCGCTGCAGTTCCCAGTCGCCCTTGAGTTGAGGAGTCTCCTGTGACTGGCTCTGGGCAGCAGAATGAGGGCGTAAGTGGTATTTGCCACTCTGGACCTGCTTCCTGCAGGCGCCTACTGCTCTTTCTCCCTTCCTGCATGTGCCCACTGGAGAAGAGCATCCCATGCAGACCGTAAGCCCCAGGCCAAGGCAGAGCCCTATACGACAGTGCTTCAGAGAACAAATAGAACTTTACTGAGCTAAGCCATCAAGAGTCAGACTGTTATCACCAACACTTCACCCAAGTACGCAGGATGTACATTTGGTGTAAAAGAGTGAAAAAGTCTTTATTGAAAGAGATTTGGAGGTGTCCAGTTCTTTTGCATGAGCTTAAAAAACATTACAGGGGGGTGGTGAAATTTTTGATCTTCTCCCAATTTGAGTAGCAAACTGTAGTTTATGCACTTTGAGACTACTAATTCTTGTTTCTAACCAACCCAATAAAATCCTATGTATGAATAGACCACAGGGCCTGAAGTATTCTTATAGAACACTGATGCTCAAATTTAGTGTGCAGAATATTCACCCAGGGGGAAAAATTCTCCAAACTGTGGGGCTTGAGATTTTTACTTTGTTGTTGTTAAATAACCAGGAGATTCTGATACTGATGGTTAAGGGTCAACCCCACCTAGAGAAAAAATCACCTACACTCTAATGTACTAATATAGTGCAGAAAATACTGGACTAAGTAGGAGAATATAAAGTCACCTGGCTCGACACGCTGTAGAGGAAGGCACAGCCAGAACATGGAAATGACACATGCTAAGGACTTGGCCTAAGTGGTAGTGCTAGAAACAAATACCCAACTCATCTCTGCTTCTTCTCTCTGGGCATCACAACTGCCCAGGAAGCTGAAAGGTTAGCAAACAGGATTTATCTGCTCTTCCAGTCCTCTCGCTCCTCAAGAAACGTTGCGTGGGTCGATATCATATGAACAACTTAAATGGTGCTGCATATAAAATGCCCATTAGAATTTATTTTTGAAATTGAGATTCTATTATGAGAAATGAAATTTTTGCTTAATAAATGTGAATTTCCTATAATATATGTCACTGCAAACTGACCACCAGAAAACTTAAAATAGAAATTAATTGACGTGCTCTTAATCATTCATGAACTTATTCAAATGAAGATGAGGGCATTTTTCCTGATACACTTGCCATTGTGTATTCCCCTCCTCTCTCCCCTTGAGGTGATAGGACAGAGCCGGTTCCATTACGTTCCATCTCAGCCTAATCCCTTGCTGTTACGAGAAGTGGAAAATGCAATTAAACGCACTCTGAAACCTTCCCCCAGAGTGCTGTTTACAATATTGCCTGCATTAAACAGGCGGAGCACGGGATGCGGCCACTTCTTTTTGCATCTGGTGGCTTTATGAAGCTTTGGGAAACCCGTTTGTAAATTAAAATGTTCAATCAACAGCTCTAAGAATAAATCCCAGTTTGTTATAAAAGAATATAGTTTAAATAAACACTCTTGAGAGTTTCATTTGGGGTAGGGTTTCAGACTCAGGGCTCACAGTACACTCCATGGGGGCTGATTGTGGGCTCCAATGTACTCCAAAAAAGGTCCCTGAACCTAATGCTAACAGAGCTTAAAATTACCTTGAAGTAGAATTCTCAGCCAAGCAGGACTCTTCCTCTCTCACTTTAAATGTTAATCCATTATTTAGATAAGCAGAGCCAGTGGGAGAGCTGCCCATTTATTTAATGGAAGGATACAGTTTTCTCTTCTGACCACAGGTGCCATTCGCTCCCTTGTAGAAAGTGATGTTAAGGAAGGTGACAAGGACTAGCCTGAGATGGAGTGTTCCTGGATCTACCTCCGACTCCACTGGTGGCCATCCTCAGGGCCTCTCAGTGAAGCCATTTCCTTATCTAAACAGATACCATCAGGAATCAGGCCTAGGTGAATCTTCTGCCTACGGTATCCTTGCAGTCTTAACTGCGATGTGGATTTGGTGTGGTAGGCATAGCAAGAAGCTCTTTCCACATGTTTCTGCAGATAGAGAACAGGGACAGAATAGTCAATGTCCATGTTACTACCTTCTTCCGAATTTCCTGATTTTCTTCCCTGATTCTCTTCCCGTCAATAGCCACATTCCCAGGCATCCATCCTGGACCAGATCTGCTCTGAGGGAAGACGAGCCACAGCTGTGACTCTGGGGATCTTTCACTCTTCTCCTGCCTTTCATTTTCACTGTTAGTCGTCTCTGCCTTTTAATGCAGAATAATGAAGAGCCAGGCAGTGCTTGTCCTAATGGAAGCCATTGGAAAGCACGACATTTCACCCCTCCATCATATCTGTCTCTCTGTCTCTACTCTTCCTCTGTCCTCCCTGACATCACTCTTCGGTAAGTGTGTTAAGTAAACACAGCGTGTCTCCCAAACCTCTCCAGTAGCAGCAGCAAATGTGTTGAAAGCCTGGTGAGTGCTTGGGTTCAGGGGAGGCCTCGTAGGAAAGCATTGGTATGTGTCTTCCCCAGACCCTGTGATCTGCCGACACATCGGCATCAACAAAGTCGTTCAGCCTGATTCACAAGGCAATCTCACCGAGGCGACCTGTGTGTTGGTCTTCCCAGACCCCTCGGACCAAAGTGGGCCATGCTGACCTCATGAGGACCAGGAGCACATGAGCGCCCCAAATCCTGGGACTCCCACCCTTCTGCACTCACCCATTGTTATAGCTAGAATTCCGACTGACTGTTTTTATTTCAGCTCTCTTCTTTTTTATTTTAATTGATGTCTTTAACATGGCGCCCAGGACCTGGGCTATCATTGGCTCCATATGCTACGAATGAGCTTGAACTGCACTCTGAAGTGAAGGGCTGAATGTTCTCCTGTGTCCAACCTGACATTGAGCATTCCCCATAAACTGTCTGTTTGTCGATCTGCCTCTCAACCAAGGTGGGACCTACGTAGATTCAACACAGAGAAACTCCAACAGACAGCTGGTGAACCTCCTCCAGTGCACCCGCTTGTGGTCAGTCTCGCTATCCTGTCCTCCATTTCTTTAAGCCTGGCTCCTTTCTCCCTGTCATACCACCAGATTTAGTATCCTAGGTCACTGCATGACCCACCTCTCAGTCCACCAATCCTACCAGCAGTACCAATCCTACCAACAGTACCCAGAGCAGGTTTATGATATAGTTAGAAAAATGTATATCTGGCAAAATAAATAAAACATGGGTCATTTATGTATAACATTGGCTATAAACAAAATCTCACAAAGGGAAAAATGGATAACATAAGAAAGTAGTAAACAAGTGGACTTATAGAGGAAGAGGTTTTGAGGTGGCCAATAAAGAATTAAAAGACAAACTTGAGAGATGTAAATGTTTTGCAGAACTGAAGGACTTATTTAAGATGGTAATAGGAAATCTTCAGAGACCTTCCCTAAGTCTGACAGGGAAAGAGAGGCTGTAAAAGGCTAAGTAGAAGAGTTTTATTCTAGCAGCCAAGAGATTTGGATTGTAATTTCAGTTCTGCCATGGTCAGACTACATTATTTTACATAAATTATTCTATTTACCCAAATGATTTAATCTGGCCTCTTTATGTGTTAAAGCACACAGAGTTTGTGATTGCTAATGCTTTCAGAAATCAAACATTATATAGTGTAAAAGGTAATGTGGTCTATGACTTATTCTAATGAGTGACTCTTGAAGATTTCCGAACAAAAGGTGATTGTGCAAAGTTAAGAGAATGAATGAGAAGAGGATTGCATGATGACCAAGAGCGAGAGAGAGGAAATTAACTGAAGGGCCTTTGCAACGATGGTGTGGACTAGTGTGATGGGAACCGGAAACTGAAAGGATGGAAGGAGAGAGGCCTTTACAAAAAGAAGTTTGCAGAATATTTCACTGATTAGGCATCATAGAAGAGAAATATGAAAGAATGAAATGGTAAGGACAGTAGTATCATCATTCAAAATACCTTTTGGATAGGAGCAGAACCTGGGTGGCTGGACTTTCTCTGTATTTATTTGGGGAACCCTATTTAATTCTGTTGCTATAATTCAAGTAGCTGTAGACAATGTGTAAACAAATGATCATGCCTGTGTTCCAACAAGACCTTATTCATAAAACAAGCAGCAGAGCAAGATTTGGAGTGGACAGTAGTTTGCTGACCCCCAAGATGTCAATCAAGATGTGTTGACTTTTGCAAAGGCTGCTTTTTGAAAGATCATAAACTTAAATGATGCATGTGATGAGACTGGAAGGATCATATCAGCTAATGGAAACAAACAGTAGGCATAAGAAGAAGGCCTCTGGGTGGAGAGATCCTCCAGAACAGATCACTCAGTGGCCTTGCGGAGTTATCGACACAAATTTGATGGCTGTGAGATTATAATGCACAAAAGAAATTCGAAGGAAAAAGAATGGATTTTGGTGTTGAGTCCTGGAATATATTCACTTTAGGCAACAAAACCATGTGGAAAATACAATAGAAGTGACCCAAGAATTGATGGTAACGGGGAGGGATGGTGGGGAGTTTTCTTGGGAGCTAAAGATGAAGGAGCAGCAACAGGGTCGATAGGATGCATGCTGCTTGCCAATCACAGAGAACAACCCCTGATGTTTTAGTCAGCTTTTCGTCACTGGTACAAATACCTGAGAAAAAGGCAAAAGTTTTATTTTGGCTAATAATTTTGAAGGTCTCAGTTCCTGGACAGCTGCCTCCAAGGCAGAAACATCACATAGAAGGGTACAGCAGAGGAAAGCTTCTCAGAAGGCTGAGGGAGAGAGAGGAAGGGGCAGGGAACTATATAGCCCCCAGCACATCCCCAAAACCCACAGCCTTCAAATAGGTCTACCTTCCACAGTTTCCTCCACCTCCCAATAGTCTATTCAGCCAGCAATCCCTCGGTGGACGAGTCCATTGAAGAGGTCGGAGCCCGTGCGATTCACTCACAGAAAACCCCACCCCCAACACTGCACACCTCATCACACGAGCCTTTGGGGCACATTCCGGATCCAAACTAAAGCACCTGACAGGGGAACAATTGTTTCGAAGTTTGAGGGATGTTGATGACTTTGTAGAAGACTGTTTTAGTGCAGAAGTATGGGCAGAAATTTTAAGATTATGTTTTGAATTTAATAAAAGGATATGGGGGAAGAGAAGACTGCAGCCCAATATTGCAGACAGAACATTTGCTGTGGCAGTAGGCATGGCCGGTTCAACTCTACTTGGCCACTTGGGTAATCCTGCTATAGATATTTAAGATCTTTGAGATTTAGTTTGTCATTTGTGAAATGAAGAAGTTAATTACATCACCTGGATTGTGATAAAAAATGGAAGGAGGCTGATGTATCCACACAGTAGTATGTTGCCTATCATACGCTCTGCTGAGAAGTTCACTTTCCCATCCCTCTCCTCTTGATCTTCTTAGAATGTGGACTTCACATTAAAAAGCGTGGTGGTCAGCACCCTGTTCAAGGTGGCCTACAGCAACCACAAGCTCTTATTCATCTAACCATTCTGTGCATTTGGTGAATGACTAACTGAGGTTAAAGGGTCGGGTGAAGCCATGAAATGGAAAATGTCCTCCATGAATGTGCCAGCAAGCACTGGAGATAACCACACATCTGCCCTACTCCTTGGAATCAGTTGGGATTCAGTAAGAACTGGAGTTAACCCATGTGTCTGCCTTCTTTGTTGGGAGCAATTGGGAATCAATCCAGTGTTGACTTCTCTTTTCACTCTGCAAGTTTTTATACTAAAGAAGAAAATGTGACAATAAAATATTTTTAAAATTTTCTTTACCATTGTATGAAGAAAATAGGCTCTTATCCCAAAATTAATATCAGAGTGTAGGAAAAAGGATTTTACTCCATTCTACATAAGATAAGGCAATTCTGAACACATTTTTCTTTATTCAAATAATTAACATTTTTAAAAACTTGGATAATTAATGGTTAAAACTATTTCAGTTTTCTTAGATCTTCTTATTCTACAGACTGTTTTTAAAGATTTTTTGACAATACTTTGAACTGCACATTTAATATACTCTCTAATTAAATCACAAAATTTTGTAGACTCCTTCTTAGATAGATATTGGCAGACCTTTCATATTATAAGCCCGATTTGAATTGTACTTGACAACGTTTTGTTTGCAATAACATGTTAAATAAAAAAATGGTCACATTTTTAAGATTAACTTTATAATAACATATTCCAGATGGGGAAATTGATCCTACAAGACTAAGTGTTATGATTTAGATGTGATGTCCCCCAAAAGCACACATGTGAGATAATGCAAGAAGGTTCAAAGGAGAAATTATTGGGTTGTGAGAGTCTTAACCCAATCGGTGAATTAATCCCCTGATAGGGATTAACTGAGTTGTACCTGGAGTGGTGGGGTGTGGCCAGAGGAGGTGGGGTGGGGGCATGGCTTTGAGTATATATTTGTGTCTGGGGAGTGGAGTCTCTATCTCCTCCCTGATGATGTGAGCTGCTTCCCTCTGCCACGCTCTTCTGCCATGAGGTCCTGCCTCACCTCAAGCCCTGAGGAATGGAGCTGGCCTTCTAGGGCCAAGGCCTCTGAAGCTGTGAGCCCTCAAATAAACTTTTCCTCCTCTACAGTTGTTGTGGTTGGGTTGGAAAAACTGACTGAAATACTAATTAACCAACACTCTCATCTCTAATGTTTCTTCTTTCATGGAGGTGCACTCACAGCTCCAGGGAGCCCTGTGGAGCCTAGAGACCACCTCGGAATTCTGGTTGGCACCCTTATTCATGTTTGAGGCAGATCCAAAACTAATTATCTGTGGTTCCAAGAGTGTGCTAGCTGAGATGTTGGGGAAGCATGAATGAGCCAAGTGGGGTCAAGGGTTATGACTGTGGAGCTGAGGCCCAGGATGAGTGAGCAGAAATCACAACTTCTTAAACTGTGGCACAGAATAGATTTTAGTCTGTATTTCCTTCTCTGAATGAGAGGACAAATCTGGCACATGGGCACCAGAGGAGAAACTTAGCATGAGGTGCTGAGTACTTCCAGGAGACTTGGTCATCCTCTTGTAATGTGAAAGTACAGTTAGGATGACTCTTTCAAGAAAGATGACTATACAGGGAAGGAGTATGCAATGGAGGCAGATTCCTTATTTTGTGAAGCAAGAGACTTAATATGGTCTTACATCAATTGACCAGGTAACCATCACCTGCTCTGTAGTAGATGAAGGGCTAGGCATGGTGTGTTAGTCAGCTTTACATCCCTGTGACTCATATACCCAACAAGGACAAATTAGAGGAGGAAAACTTTATTTTGGCTCAAGATTGGTCAACTCCATTGCTCTAGGCCCAAGGTGAGGCAGAACATAATGGTGGAAGGACACAGCAGAGGAAAGCAGTTCAGGACACAGCAACCACAAAACAGAGAAACATGGTTTTCTTGTCAATTGCTATGGTTGGATATGCTATAAAGGTCATCTGAGGAAAGAGTGAGGTAGAATGTACTCTCTGTAAAATTATCTCAGAGGAAGGCGTCATAGTATTGAAATCAATTTCTAGGATCGCTGTTGGGTTTTAATTCCCTGAAATGTGCTGGTTGTCAGATTGGGGCTGACCACCTAATCTAGCTGTGGACCAGAGCGTGTTCTGTGGTTTCTTTCTCATTTTATGTCCTCCCCTTAAGAATGAAGGTAGAATCCTCCACTTGGGTTTCCTCGTATCCACAGCCTGCTCACTATGGTTTCAATCAATAGGTAACTAGGAGTGTGGGCAACCATTCAGTTCCTGAAGGTGGTTTGACCAGACCAGATCTACGTCTACCAGAGTTCAGGGCAAGATTCCATTTTCGAAGGGGCAAATGGTATAAGACAGGAAGCATAGCAGACACTCGGCTGCAGAACAGACCAACATGGTAAAGTAGAAGGGCAGGGTTATAACCTGATAAGAGAGTCCACAGGCCTCTGGGATGGCTCCAGGAAGGGCAGTCATGAGCAGAGAGACTCACTGGAGGTCCCCCCCACTGAGGAATGGGCCTACAGACTGAAGGGCTTGGGTAGCTGAGCCAAAGTGAACTGCCTTTGGGTTTTAAAAGAGAATCATCACATGTTCTCCTCAAAAGAGTTAATATTAGTACCTTTCTAAAAAATAGTATTTTAGTCACTTAATTAGTATTTTAGTCAGCTTTGCATTGCTATGAACAAAAGACCTGAGAAGAACAACACAGAAGAGCAAAACTTTTTTGTGGTTGATGGTTTCAGGGTTTCCGTCTGTGATCAACTGACTCCATTGCTTTGGTCCCAAGGCAAGGCAGAACATCATGGCGGAAGGCATGGCAGAGGAAAGAAACTTAGAACATGGCAACCAGGGAGCAGAGAGAGAGAGAAAGCTCTGCTCACAAAAGGACAAAATGTAAACCCCAAAGGCACACCCAGTAACCTACTTCCTCTAGCCACAGCCTATCTGCCTATAGTCAGCACCCAGTTAATCCATATCAGTGGGTTAATCCTCTGATTAGGTGACAGCTTTCCTAATCTGATCACTTCACCCCTGAAATTCCTTGCCTTGCCTCACACATGAGTTTTTAGGGGACACTATCTAAACCATAACAAATACCTTTATTTCTGAAATTTTTGCATTTTTCCTCTAAATGTTAAATTAATGTTAATGAATGTTACAAAAGAAGTCTAAGTCAGTTATGTCTTCCAGCAAATTAAAAATAATAATTCTGTTGTTTTTAGCATGCTTACTTCACTCAATAAATATCCTCAGTAGTAATCCCCATGTGGAAAGGAGGGTTGCAATCTTAAATTGGTGACCTTAAACTTAGAATCTGGCCAAGTCTGTTTGGTACTAAAATTTATTGTCAAGTAGGACAAATATCTAGGGAACATAAAGTGAGATTCTTCAAACCATTTCTTGATTTGTGACAAAATAGCTTATAAATTGAAAACTTTCAGTTTGTGCATCAGAATAATATTTTGCTGACTACGACCTAAATTTTTCAATTTTATGACTTTCCTTACTGTATATTTCTAATGCTGTCCACATTTTTAAGACTACATAAAGGGCCATAATCTGCAGGGATTCCTGACTAGGAGCCTGGCTTTACTTCTCTTGTAACTCAACTATTTGAAATTCTGCTGGGAATATTAGCAGTTCTGAAAACTGCTTGTATTTGCTACGCAGATGTGGCTTGATAATAGGCCTTGTATTGTGTCCTTCTAGAAAAAGACCACCAGGATGGTGACAGGCTACACCGCAGGTGGACCTGTAATATCTCCCTGGTGAGAAAAGTGCCAGTTCTCCCATCATCTCCAAAGTGTTGGGAACACCTAAGTCACAGAGCAGCTCTCGAAGTAGACATCCACTCAGCTGCGCCTTAGCGTTCAATGTTCACCTGTTCAACAAATATTTATTGAGCATCTGCTCCATGCTGTGAATGGTGCAGGCTGTGGATACGAGGAAACCCAAGTGGAGGATTCTACCTTCATTCTTAAGTGGAGGACATAAAATGAGAAAGAAATCACAGAACACGCTCTGGTCCACAGCTAGATTAGGTGGTCAGCACCAATCTGACAGCCAGCACATTTCAGGGAGTTAAAACCCAACAGTGATCCTAGAAATTGATTTCAAGACTATGGCTCCTTCCTCTGAGATATTTTTACAAAGTACCTTTTACTTCACTCATTCCTCAGACGACCCTTAGCATATCCCACCGTAGCAGTTGGCAAGAAAGTCTGCTCATGTTTGTCGGCAGGAGAGAGGCCAAGCTTCCAAGAAGGGCAGCACTTCCTTGAGTTGAGCAAAATTTCATGAAGCAACAATGAACTCAGGAAAGTTCTCCCAGGCACAGGGCAGCCAGGTTAAAACCAAATGTACTTCAGAAATAGCAAATAATATGGCTGAACAAAGATATTTTGGAAACAGTCTGGGACGTGGCCACACGTAGGTGATGAAGAAAGACCAAGACACTGACAGATGGTCCAGGGGTGATAACAGGTGGACAGCCATAAAGGCACTCGGATAACGTGTGCCAGTCGATGGGATCGTCCACTCATCCTGGGGATCCCCTGTGTGCGTGCTGTAGTTATTCTCGTGTAATCAAAAGTGGGAGGAGATCAGTGTGCACATAACCTCAAAGGACAGTTATTTATTACCTTATTATAATCCGTATAGAGTACTTATTAGCAGTCACTCTTCTCAGCTACAAAAGATCATTAATAAGGTGAAAGATCTAGATATATAGTAAGGGGGATTTGTTCAGGGTTTTATTTCAGTGATGAAGAATACAATATAAATCATGCTTCCGTGATGATGAAATGTGCAGAAGCAAGTCTAAGTGCCATATATCATAAGGAGGACTTTGTCAAACATCGTATTTCATTCCACTGACACAAAGCTATCAAACATCCCAGACACAATCTCAGCCTGGCTGAATAAATTGGGTGTCAATTTTATTGCCATTTTGTTAATGAAATATAAAAATTAAATGCATTGCAATGAAACTGTGAATTAAGTACTAGTCTGCATGCCTTGGGCCTTAAAGAAAACAGGGGGTAATGAATGATAATCAGGCCCTGAGCCCATTGGGGGAGAGCAGAAAAGAAGCAGAGGTCTGTAAGAGAAATCCAACAGCTATCCCCTACCTTTCTTCACTTCCAATTTAATTTTATGTTGATGTAAGCTATAGATTACATCCCCATGATCCAGAATTGATTGGTTGATTGATTGATTGGTTTTGGTTATTGAGTATAGTAAGCCAAAGTCAATACATTTTGGTTGGTCGTTTTCATAACAACATGCAGAGGAGGAAATAATGGAGATCAAATAACAGAGCCCTCCCTGGGTGATCCACTCAGTAGTAAGGTAATGGAAACTCCAAAATGGCGGCATAGATGCCAAGTCCCTTCCACAGCACCTATTTATTTCCTCCAGCCTGCAGCAGGCCCTGTTCTGGGAAGGAGCCTCTCCATGACCTCATTATGTTTGTGCTCAGACTTCCAATGTCACTTCCAGTTTTCCTCAACACATGGTCTGCAGAATGACAGGTGTAAGAAAGAGAACCAAGGTGGTAGATCAGAGGAGAAACAAGTATGTCCTGGAAGAACCTCAGGCCAACTGGATTTCTGGGCTTCAGGAGCTGAGATGGGTTCCTTCAGAGTGCAAGGGGGTCATTGCAAGCAGTCTCTGCATGGCTGAATGACCGAAGTGGACAGCCCAAGAGACTGTGTCACTGCTCACATGAGTATCACACAGATCCTCTTGGCCAGTGAGAGCATGTGAAGTGCAGGAACATGAGCAAAGAGGCCAGTGCAGACCCAGAGACAAAAGACAGAACGGCAAACAAGCCCCACAACCTGACCTTCCTAATGAAGAGTGGAAACCATGTTTTAAGTAAATTGGATTTTGACTTAAAGAATACAGGAGTGTATGTAAACAGGGGATACATGCGTCTGATGCAGGCTATTACCTGATTTTTCTGCGGCTCTGTCCATCCCAGCATTGAGAGAATCAGTTCCCAGCTTATCTAACTGTTGCAGGAGCCTTAAGATCAGCTCATCAGATTCTGGCCCAGAATGCTTCTTTATAAAGGTGGAGGAAATTATGCCTACTAAGAATTCCATTTCAGTTCAATTTGCTCTCAGCTATACAGAGCATCTGAAGTGGGAACAATCTGAAGGGATGAGGAAAGCTTTAGAAATAAGAGAATTGGGTGGACTCGGGTGGGTGCACTGAAGATTTTAGCATTCATAGGATGCATCTGCAGTACTTCTGGATAAAAGCAAGCAAACATAATACTTTTGTCTTTTTTTTTTTATTCCAACCTGAGTTTTACCTTTTATGAAATGCCTTTCTCCACCACAAAAAATAAATAAATTTTAGGTTTTAAACCTGTTTCGTGGAGATTTATATGCAGAAGCAGACTGAACTGACAGTGTTTGGGGACTCACAGGGAGTATTCTGGGTCTGGAGTGTGGGTATCCTGGAGAGAAGCTGCAGTACCTGGAGAGAGGCGGCCCCCACCTACGCCTCCACAACACACAGGCGTTCAGAAGAATCACCGAGAACGGAATCATCCAGCCTGGCTCTGGTGATCACACAAAGAAAAGGAAAAGTGGTAAAATATACAGAAAATTTTAATTGTTAAATTGGTGATAAAAACCAAGAACAGGATAATTGACTCAAGGAAGAAAATTTTTATTTATTATAGAATTTATTATACATTCAAACCGCTTTGGGGGGCCTTAGTTCTGTTTGCTGGAGGAAATGCCAAAGCTGGGGTGCGTACTGAATCTGTTCACAGCGTCTCTTGTGTCTTGCCATTTGTTATGTAGGTCTCGACGTTTCCCGACTCTTCTGCCTGTACATATTTGTCAGGTACTCTCTCTCTGTCTTCTTGAGGTAAGACTGAAAGATTTTGTGATTTACATTCACTTGGCAGAGAATTAGTTAAATGTCTACCTGTGCAGGAGAAGGATAATTTTTTCCTTGCCGTTGGTACACTTCATGGTGGGGACGGTAGAGTCCGTCACAGTGAGCTCGCTGAGGAGGCTCTGTCTCCAGCAGGTATTAATTAGCCTGTCGTTTGGTTACCTCGCAGTCTGCTTTGTGCATAACAAGCTCACCACTGAGAATAAAAGGGCCGCTTAGTCAGAGGCATGGACGCCGCCTGGACTGCTTGGGACTCTGTCTGTGAGGACAAGAGGTGGTACCTTTGCTGCCTGGTCTACACTGATTGCCAGTCATAACATCTGCCCTCGAAACTAGTCCCCGAGGAGGCTCATTGGCTTTTCCCAGTGGGTAGCAGCACTGGTAAACTGCTTCCTTTGTTTCTGGCACATGCTCAGCTCTGCTTCACAGAGAAGCCTGGCGCGTCAGGATTCCCTTGGGATGGTCCAGCCTGTGTTCTTTGTTATCCGGCAGGTAGACGCCAAGGGTCCCTGATGAAGCCCTCCCTGAGGTCCAGGGCCTGGTCCTGATAGCCTAGGTGCGTCAGGCCTCACCCTTTCAAGGGCCCATCAGCCTGCTAAATGAGGCAGGGCCAGGAAAGGACTTTGTCCTCTCAGGGTCTTTGCCACTCCAAACCATATCATTTACAGCACGAAGCAATTTTACGAGATTCATCTAAAGGATCTGTGTCTTAAGAGCTTCACATTATGCTTGGGAGAAAGAAGCAATCAAACATACAAGGGAAAATGTTTCATTATTGAATTTCAAAAGCATAGCCTGATTGGATGTTAAAAATCAACCTTCCCAATTTCCAAAAGCACCAGATTCTAATATTCTTGTGAAAAATGCATTTGAAGAGTGAGTGGGAATACTTCACCTTGAAATTAAGAAAGCAAAGCAGCAGCAACCATGGTGTGGTCGTGACCAAAGGACTCCTTTTCATTCTGGATGGGCAGGTGGACACCAGGACAGTGGGAGCGCGTGGGAGCCCGTAATCCCTGGAGAGGACGGAGGGTCATTGCTGCCTGGACACCACCTGAGACCCTGGTCTGCAGTCCTGTAGAGACCCACAGCCAGTGTGGAGACTCACCAGTATCTGGAACAGAGAACGTTTAAGGGAATATGAGAAACTAATCCTCACAAAATGAGGGCGGCAAAGATGGCGCATCTGAGGCAGGAGAACATTCCTTCTCAGGATGGAGCACCCCTTGTTTTCCCCAGGGGCGCCCGGCCATGACGCAGTGTGCAGAGGAGGTGGCCACCAGCAGGGGAAAAGATGACGCCTGTTAAACTCCTTTCAGGGCAGATCCAACCCTTTTTATGGATTTTTTTTTTTTTTTTTTAGTTATTTGCCCCAAGCAATTAGCAACATTAAATCATACATAGCCAGTTGTATCACCTACTATGACCAGGTTGACACAGAGTGGTAAGAACACTGGACTGGGTCCAGGAAGATCTGGGTTATGCCAAAGGTCTTCTGATATGCCTGCTTGTGCTTCAAGTCAAAGGGTTGGTTATACCTGAGCAGACCATCTGTCACTAGGAGCGCATTGGAGAGGACCTGTGCTCACTTACAGAGACTCCATGTTTAAGCTCACTACGACTGAGATTTGGGGCATTGCTTTAAACTTAGGAAACCCAAGGGACAAGACTCTCACATTCATGCAACAGGGAAGAACTGGGCAGAGCCTGTGTCAATAGGCCTTCAGAAAACCATGACTGTGTTCGGATGCGCAGAGGTGTGAGCGGTTACAGGAATACCGGGCACAGAAAACAAGAACTAACAGAAAAACACATGACATGTGTTCCTAGTGCCGTCCTGGTGAGACGAGGCCCTCACTGTGCCAGGCCTTGGGCTGAGGCCTGGGAGAAAACAGTAAATCTGGGCTGACCTCTTCATTTGCCTCCGTTAGAAAGGCATGCAGGTAAACTGGCACTTAAATACAGTATGAGCAGGACTTGGGTTGTGACTCGGGGGTAGAGCGCTTGCCTAATACATGTGAGGTGCTGGGTCTGATCCGCAGCACCACATAAAAATAAATAAATGAAATAAAGGTACAGTTTCCAGCTATAACTAAATTTTTTTTTTCCAAAAGCAGTGTGATCAATACTATTCAGCTGAAATATAATTGATAATAATGTATTTCTAATTGAAAACAGCTAAAAGAATACATTGGAAATGTTCTCACCATAACACAAGAAAAGTAGTATAGAAGGTGATGGATATATTAATTTGCTTTGCTTAATTATATATATAATAATTACACATTTAATATATATATATATATCAATACCTTGCACTATACCCTGTAAAAAGGTATAAAATTATTATTTGTCCACAAAAAGTAAAGTTAATAATAAAGTACCATGTGGTCAATATCATGACGGAGAATTCTTAACTTTTCTATGTATTTTCACATGCACAAGAAAACAGCTCTATATCTACCAAGCTTCATATCTCAGTCCACACTTGTCTATCACTGACAGTGTTACAAGGCTTAATGGTAACCTTCTACTAAACATAGGCAAGAGTTAACTTTTTTGTGACACAGTGGTTCTCACCTCCAGGCCTGCATCCCAGGGCCTTGAGGTGGCCTCCCTCATTCACCTGGATGAGCCCCACACCCTCCAGGGCAGCCCTCAGGTGCCCTGCCACAGTGTGACAGCTCAACATAGCTTGCCTGGTGCCAGTGTTCTCTAAGTGTGGCTTCTGGGGCAGCAATGTCACCTGGGCCTTGTTAGAATGCCCTGGCCCCACTACTGAATCAGAATGCTGGAAGCAGGGGCCAGTCTTCCAGCCTGAGAGGCGCCACGGGTGAGCCAGATCCAGCCAGCTCGCAGAGCAGGCTCCAGGAACCCGTCTGGCGCTTGCCTTCTCCCGTGGACTGCACGCCGCTGATGCCAAGAGCCCATCGCGCTGCGGTTCCCGTGTCTGGGCGCGGTAGGTTGTCAATACATTTTTTTTTTTTTTTTTTTTTTTTTTTTTTGCGGTTACGGGAATTAAACCCAGGGCCTTGTGTTTGCAAGGCAAGCACTCTACCAAATGAGCTATCTCCCCAGCCCAATAATAAATATTTGTGAATGAAAAACAACAAATTCAGTGGCTTCCTAAGTAACATCTCTTCTACTTTCTTTTAAATCATCCATTGAAAACACTCTAAATGACCACGGTGGTAAGTGTCTGAAGTTTAAATAAATAATCTATGCTGCTACAGAGGACAGATTAACCTTCCTTAAAGCCTTCCTCTGTGCTTCATTTCTAATAATTCCCAGATGCTCTAGCCATTAATGTCATTAGATCTGTGGTTCTCAACTGGGACTATTCTTTCCCCCAAGGGACAGCTGGCAATGTCTGGGGACATCTTTTGATTTTCATGAAGAGTGGAGGTGGTGCTTCTCCCGTATGCCTGTAGAAGGCAGGGATGTTGCTGAATACCCTGTGAGGTCCAGGAGAGCCCCCTCTGTGAGGAACTCTTGGCCCAAAGTGCCAGAGGGGCAGGGTTGAGAAACCCGTAAGGCAGGCTCCAAAATGCTGCCCAACGTTCGGAGTTCTGCGTCAAAACAGTCCTCTTCCACACGCTGCTGAAGTCCCTCAAACTGGACCCAAATGTCTTCATCACACCTTATCCTTGCCAATGACAATAATAGATAGGGCCTGAATTAAACATTTTTACTTATGAAATTTAAAAATTTTTAATTTTTAGCATAAAATCTTTATTCTCTTAAATATTCACAAGACTTAGGGCCAAGCTGAAGGATGTCAAATCTGTGTCTAAACCAGAGACGGTGCACTTTTTGACTCAGTGTATTTCCCTGAAAGGAATGGGCTTTTTATCCCTCATAGTACGAAGGATAATGAAAGACAAGTTGTCCCCAAGGTTAGGGACTCAGGGTTCCTTCTCAGCTCCCAGGTTGCTTCACTGTGAAGAGACAAGCCATCGCAATGCCAGTGGCCCTGTGAAACTCAGTTTTAGACGAGGGGCTTGAACGAGATTGGAATGCTGGGTTTGGGAAGGCTCTTCACCTTCGTGACCGACGTGGCCAGTCAACAGGGCACTCACTCTACCACCACGTCCAGGCACGGCCTCCAAGCTTCCCACCACACAGCATCAGCTACTGAGTGGGGGACACCACTGGTCCCTTGGAAATGGCTGTGGAAATGGCTGCGACTGAAATCCGTTTCACCCTCCTTCCCATAATCCCAGAGGCCCATTCTAGCTCTTCAATGCCATGACTCTCTGGACTCTGGAGAGTGTGAGATTCAGGTAGCTCAGTGAGATGACCCAAATCTGACCTGCTGTCTCCCACAACTCTAACTCCAGGGGGACCTTCAGGAGCACCCAGGGAGTGGGTTGTAAACTGCAGCTCCTTGCAAAGCTGCTGGTGTACCCACAATCGCACAAGGGACACATTCAGCCACTAATTCTGCAGATGTGTGGGGTCCAAGCTGGTCAGGGTTACCTCTCACCGCAACCTGCTTAGGCAGAGAACAGCGGAGGACCCTTGCTGATCTTTGCAATGATGTAGCTAGGAAAGGGTCAAAATCCCAATCCCCAGCCCCAAAGCACAGGTGCATAGGTGACATTGAAATTTTTAAAAAAACAAATTCATTCTTTTTCTTTTTTTTAATCAATCCATTATAATTATACATAATAGTGGGATTCGCTGTGACATGTTCATACATGCACTTAAAATGACTCCACCAATCTCATTCCCTGGTACCTCCTTTCTCCATCCTCTCCTCCCTCCGCCCTTCTTCCTCTACACTACGGGCCTCCTGCTTATCTGAGTTCATGCGTTAGAATCCTACGTCAGCGAGGGTGGGTCCCTTGTGGTGCACTTGTGCGTGGGCGTAGCATGATCTGAATCCCTTCCACAGGACCACCCTTTCCCTCGCTTTCTCCTCCTCCTCGATCCCTTTCTTCTACTCCACTGGTCTCCCTTCTACTTTCTTTAATCATGGGGTCCAGGGATGATGTGGCACAGACCCATAGATAGAGTCGGTGATACCGACTTCAGGGCAAAAACCTAGGCACTGATGCGGTTAGGGAAAGGGGACAGTGGTGGGCTGTTCCTCAGGCTAGGACCTAACCAGATGCAAGGGGTTTGGTGGGAAGGCCATGGGAAAGAAGTAGGCTCTCAGATTCCATGTCTGGAAGCTTGATTTGTGTCCGTGTACTTAGAAGTGAAGAAGTTTGAGGGACTGACTGACTTACATTAACCAATCTTACAAGAGACCAATGCATAAGTCAGTGTTCCAACCTGTAATATTAAGGGAGAGAAAGAGTGTTTTACAGAGGTCAAAATACTTAACTTACCATGCAAAAATCTACCATTACTAGTTTTAAGAAACCTAAGAATAAGAACCAGGGAAAAACTTCAATAACATTAATAAATATTTTTCCTGTTTATATACAAATTTAGTGGGATCCTATTTTCTAAATTTGAGCACACTGCTCTAATTATTAGATATTTAAATGCAGCAGATAGATCATTTCCCTGATTTGAAAACTGAATGAATTTTTTTTTAAATTTTTTTTTTAATTTCTATTTTTCTGAGCTCTCTGCAGATCTCCACTCTTTGGCTGATGACTTTTTTGGGTAAGTCATTTAAGTCAATACTCTAATTATATCTTAGATGATTCACAATGAATCACTTTGACCTTAGATGTGCACCCTCTGCTTTTCTGATTTGACTGAGATGTCCTACTTGCTGATATATCCTTAACTATTGCTCACTGGTTCATTTCTGAAGGATTTCACCTGTGGCTTGCAGGGTCAGGATGCACTGAACTCGAGTGCCACGGGGCCCTCTTCTGGCAGGTTCCAGCTCTCTGGAGTGTGCACCATGCTAAGCACTAGGCAACTTAGGTAATCACTAGCACATCCAGAAAGAGAAACTGCTGGTAGAAACCTGATTCTGTTCAACCAAATGCTAAATACCAAGCTCAATAGCTTTTTCTTATAGAATTTACACGACTGAACTTTATCAGTCAAACATTCTTCCTCAGTCGGGAGGGCTTCTTATGAAATGAAGTCGTCTTGAACCCTGAGGGTCTTCCCTCTTGACACTCAGTGCAAGTTTCTGGGAAGCTGGGCGTGGTCGCTGGCGGTCACAGAGTGCCCTTCCCCACCCTCCTCCAGCCCGACAGCCTCATGTTCCTCTGAAGAACCAGCTTCCCTCCCTGGCACAGCCGTGGGCTGAGAGCAGCTTCCACTTGTTCCGTCAGCGTGACGGGCGCCCGGACGGCACTCAGGAGAAGCGCCCTCGCCCCGCACTAGCGTGGACCCTGGCATGCGGCCTCCTGCCTCGGAAGGAAAAGCAAGAGGTGAAGAGGGGACACTGGCGACAGGCTCACCTGACGCCATGCATTCCACCCAAGTTCACGGCTGCTCCCACTGAGCAGTTATTCGGGGCTATTTCGAGGTATGTGTCAACTCCCTAGCGCTCTGCTGTGAGCCCTGATCGCCTGTTTGGATGAAGGGCGACGGTGGAGGCAGGCCCCATGGAGCAGTGAGGCCCGAGGGGATGGCACTTGGAGTGTGCCCAGCCCGCATCCCACCCACAGCCCGCACCGCGGAACAGATCCCACCCAGGCGCCGCGCTTGACAGGCTCCTGCGTGGCGCAGCGCGGTCCTGAGCGCAGCTGGGGAGTGGTGGGTTCGCACAGCGCTGGATTGGAGGCAAACACAAACAAAAACTTCACTGAGGGCAAATGATTCTGTTAACAGCACCAATTAGAGGGCTTTGCACCAGACAGGGCGGTGTCATTGGTTATTCTTAATCAGAGCGTGTTACCCCAGTTGTGAAAAGTTAAGAGTCGCACAGGGTGACCTCTTGCTGTTCCCTGACTTTGTGAAAGTCAGTGCTGGCAGTGATAATTTCAGTTAAATAAAACCTTCATTCGTCCTGAGAACTTGGGCATTATTCTTTCCTAAGAATTATTCACCACTACAGCTAAAATGTGTGATTTAGCATCTTCCAGTACCAGGTCTCATCCCTCCTCTCCTTATTTGATGGTATACTATTAAGCTTTATACTTAGATCCTCCTGTAACTCAAAAGTGTGCATGCCTGAAAACCTAACCATAATAAATAAAAATGTACTTGTACTATTCTAATGTAAATTTTACCTGGGAGAAAAGAAAATGTCTTAAAGATCTAGAAGCATTATTTATCGGTGAAATGCAAAGGGACACATCTGATCCCAGACATTTAACAATTACTTCTTTTGATATGCAGTCCTGCCCTCCATTATTAGTGTATCTCACTTTCATGTTGTTTCCTTAGCAGAAATTAAATATTTAATAAAGCTGATTGACGGGGGTACTGACCGGGATACTGTACCAATAAATTTTGAAAAACCAGCTAACAGCAGAGCCCTAAGAAATGCAATGTCACTTCATCATTGCAGAAATAAAAATACATTTTCAATTTTTCATGACGTTTAACCATCCTTTCCTGAACTCAATGAATCTAAAATATGTGGTTTGACAAAAGTAATTAAAGTGTGGACATTTTGAGTTATTTTGATATGTGAAATGAGAGCTTGTCTCCCTCCTCATCCATCACACTTCTTTTAACTTGAAATGACCTCAAAGTTACTCAGACATAGCAACCTTGAAGACTGTTCTAGAACTTGGAGACGCAGCCCTTCTTTATTTTGTGAGGTTTCTTTGACAGGTAGAAGGAGATCGGAGGCTGGCTCTTTTTTCTCTGGAGCCTGAGGACCTTGAAAGCCCCTGGCCCTGCCCAGTGGGCCTCCCCAGGGCTGTGTTTCTGTGGATGGCACAGACATAAGCAGGAGCTTCCTGGTTCCAGAAATGATTCAGAAAACAGAGGAGGACCTCATCGCCCTTGAAATAATATACATTATCTGTATTTCATGGATAGACTCAATTAGTGTGGTATGTCAAGTACTCTGTACATTAATGTGTGTTCTCCAAGGAAGGATAACCAAGTGTGTTACACACACACACACACACACACACACACACACAGCACATCATATGTATATATTGATAAAATACAGCATACATTCAGTTGGCTCACACAGTTGTGGAGGCTGAGTCCCAGGTTGTGGTCCAAACTGGAGGCAGAGAGGACTGATGGTGTGAGTACCCCATCACACCGACAGCTCACACCACAAGAAAGATCTGTTCCCGGGAAAGCGGTGTGTCACCTGCTTGTGCATGGTGCCGTGTGGTTCTGAATCTGAGTCTGAAGGCAGAAGACTGACTGATCACCCCAACCTGATGACAGCCAGGCAGAGAGAAAGAATTCTTTTCCAGACTTTGTTATATCCAGGCCTCCAGTGGCCTGAATTCAGAGGCCCATTCACAGTGGGAGGCCCACTGCTTCTACCAGTCTACTGGTTCAACTGTCCCTCTCACTCAGAAGTACCCCTGCAGACACACCCAGAAATAATGTTTAACCAAATATCTGGGCAGCCTGTAGCTCAGTAAACCTGGCATGTACCATCAGTCAGCACAGCTAACAAGATGTCCACGGTGTATTTACAATACCCTGTCTTCCTTCAAGTTGTTAACCTAAAGAGAGATTTCTGGCAGCAATGCACTCAAGTTATTTTGATTTCCAAGTACTCTTTTCCTCCCCTGGACAGAGGCACAGAGGAGCCTGCGTTGGGCAGCTTCCTTCTCCTTGCTCAACACCTTGGTTTTCTTGCTTGTTCGTTTTTGCAGTGCTGGGGATCAAACGCAGTGAGTGTCTGTTTCTTATATTGGGAACCCAAGGGACCCTGGGGGACTTCCAGGCATCCCTCAGCATTTCAGGTGGCAGAGGGGAAAATGGGAGGCTGTCCTCCTTCAAGATGTGCTTTCTTTTTTGTGGTGCTGGGGATGAACCCAGGGCCTCTCATAAACAGGCAAGTGCTTTACGGCTGAGCCACCCCTGGACTTCTTGTCTGGAAGGTAAAATTGGTTTTGAGGACTTTGGCTGGAATCTTGCTGGCCAGACTGCCCCATGTGACACCCCCAAGCAGCAAGGGAGGCTGGAACAGTAAGGGTCATGGAGATCTCGCTGCTACAGTAGAGGGAGGTGAAGGAGCTTTTGGAGAACAAATCCCTAGTGTCTGCCACATACGACTGTTGGCACACAGCCCCTTCTGCCGACCCTTATTCCTCACTCACTGTACGAGCCCCTTCTCCACAGCACCAGGCTGTATGGCTTCATCTCCGGCCCTTGGCCATGTCCAATGCTTGGCTACACTGTCATGGTGAGTCCCTCCATGCACGCTGTATTTTAAAATTAAACACAGTCAGGGGTAATTAAACACTGTCAAGGGTTCCTGACTGGCTCTGCCTATTTCCTGCTTTCATTTCAGTAATATTTGCTAATATCCCATATACTACAAAGATGCATATAGAAAATGTACATATACACACCTGAGCATAAACACACAACCGTATGTATATGTGAACACTCACATATGGTGTGCAGAGGTAAGGGCAAAAAAAGAGGAGAGAGAGAGAGAGAGAGAGAGAGAAACAGAAAAGTGAAAAGGCACCCATTGACCTGTCCCTCTCCCTCTACGCTTGCCAGGACAGTAGCTCAATAACTGCCGCGCTTTTTCATTTAGATTCACTGTAATGTCCCTGGCCCCAGTACACTTTGCAGCATAAATGGATGCTCAACAAATTCTCACTGAATAAATTAATGAAAGAGTGAATTAATGAATAAAACAAATATTTGTGGGAAAGGAGAAAGGGAAAAGAAGTCACATAGAACCTGATCTCTTTTCTCCCAAATATTTTATAAATGATTATTGGTGGAAAATAATTTTATAGGATGTAGAAATTGTAAATCTACCTTCAAATCCTGTTGACTTTTGAATTATAGAGTATTTCTTTGTACTTCTGTCTTTCAGAATACTTCATCCTACTAACTTTCAAAGGTTCACAACAAAATAAGATTGTAAGTAACTTTAAGTAGTTTCCAGAACAAATGTCATATAAGCTCAAGATATCATCATAATCATTTTATTTTGCTTACATTTTGTGTCAAATCATTCTACGCAAGTGATCGACACCATACAATGACTCCATGAAAAGAAATCTAAGACACATTTTTTTTTCAAAAACCTGCCTTTCTGGAAAATCCATAGAACAATATTTTTTTCTTTCTTTGGAAGATGCCACATGATATTCTGGTAAGGGAGGGGGACCTTCACAAAGTCTTGATTTGCTAGTTCCTTTAGAGGAGTCTCCTGAGGATAGGAGAGCTATTCCCAGAAGAAAGTGCTTGCACAATGCTTGGTGTTTTCAGCAGCGCCCTGCTTGTTTGGGTAGATGCGCTGCCTGGCTGTGTTCCACACACTGTGCGCTCAATAATCATTTCTTGACTAGCAGTAATTGTAACTGACAATTCACTGTAGGGGGAAACTACTGAAGAAATTCCAAAGAGTGATGTTTTCAAATCTACATCCTTGTACACAAAGTACATCAAACTGCTCATACTTCAGACTGAATCTTACGTAAAAATAATTTCAAATAGCAATAAATTATCTTTTCATTAATTTGTGTAACAGGAAATTGGCAGACAATATTGCTCACTGCTCAAGACAGAAAAATCAAACAAAGGTACCTGGGACACACAGCCAGACTGGACCAGGGGCAATGACTCCCAGAAGTCATGGTTCATCCTCCAGAAAACCTATTGCACAATTTCACTAGAATGGCTCAGTCTTTTGAACTCATCAATGGGACTGTTTATTTTTGGTCATCTTCATCCTATGCCTCTCAAAAATTTGGCTCAAAATTGTCCAAAAAGACTTTGGAGAAGGACTAGAAAACATACGCTGCTTTGCTTTTAGTTTTATATAATGCTGTGAAATAAACACAAAACTCTACATTGCTATTTTGTTCTGTTTTTAAGAAAATGGAATGATTTTCATTCTCCACATCAGATCACTATTAGCTTTTGGTAAAATGTGAGGTAGTGGGTAGAAACAATGAGTTGCTCAGGTATCAGGACTTAGTTATGCATGTAACATCACTCGGTGAGCAAATGGTGGACCCAGAGGTGACAATATGTGAATGTAAAGTTAAGGTTTCTTGAGTGATTTCCAGAACCAATTGCAGCACAAATATTTGTGGACAACCCAGTGCAAACATCAGGAATGCATTGAAGGATAATGATAAAGAGGTCATTTTCCACAGAGGTTAAAGCAATGGAAGAGCTTTGGCAAAAGGAAGAACTCATTTCAACCAATGTCCAAGTGTGCATCTCAAATCAGCAGGGGCATTCTATCATGAGAGGCAAACTGGCACCTTGAGAAGCCTGCCATCTCGCACACAGCAGCCAGGGCAGAGTGAAACTGTTTGTGTCCTTGCATGATGATTTACCTAGGGAGCTTACACACCCCTGGAGCAAGCCCTCATGACTGCTTGCTCAAAAGCAGAGAAGCTGGAATATTACTCAGCTATAAAGAAGAATAAAATTATGGCATTTGCTGGTAAATGGATGAAGTTGGAAAATATCATGTTTAGTGAAATAGACCAAGCCCCCAAAACCAAAGGCCGAATGTTTTCTCTGATAAGAGCATGACAGTATATAACAAGGAGGGTGGTGCGGGGAAGAAAAGAATGAAGGGACTTTAGATGGTGTAGAGGAAATTGGGGTGTAAGGGGGTGGAGGACAGAAAGATGGTAGAATGAAACAGTATTACCTTTGTATATGTATGATACATGAATGGTGTGAATCCACATTGTGTACAACCATAGAGATGAACAGTTGTACCCCATTTGTGTACAATGAAGCAATGAATCAGTCTGTAAAAATAAAAAAGATTTTAATGAAAAATAAATTAAGAATAAAAAAAGCAGAGAGACGTCAGAGGGATGTGCTGGTGCTGAGACTTCCCTTGAGGACCTGAGAGGAGGAGGAAGACATGACCCTCTCTTTGAGCACCTCAGAGCTCTGATGCCAGAATCGCATCCCAATGCCCGTTTGCTGCTGGGCATCAAGGTGCGTGCACAGGCCGTGACAGGATGGGGTCTGCCTACCACAATGGAAAGAAAGAGGCTGAGGCCCTCAGGCCCCCTGCCAGGTCCTGAGCTGCTCACAGGAGAAGGAGACAGAGTGGGTGCCCAAAACTTCTACGTTCACTGCCAAACAGGTGACAGAATCCTCTCCATGTCCCACTATAATATCCGCGTGCACGGAGAGAGGCCAGTTGTGGTACTCAGTGTGTCCTCTTAGCTAGCAGCTTATTGCCAGTACTGGTATGTACTTCACACATATGAATGAGATTGGGGGCATTTGCTATTAAAAGTAGACTTCTTTTAATTAGAATTTTTTTATACTCCAGTCTCCCAGTTTATGAGCCTTTGTGATAGATACAGTTTCTTTTAGATAATCGTTTGGGATGAGTGAATACTCCAATATTTATTTAGCCAGGATGTCAATGAATTATGAATGGAAGCAAACAGTTCCGTTGGGCAAGCACGCTAATTAATAAAGCCAGTTTGCTGTGCCTTTGTGTATGCAAGAGCTCCAAAAGCTCTGTAGCAATGTAACTGCTACGGGCAACAGATGGTGGAGACACTCTTGGAAAAAGACAGAGGGGAGGAGATGGACTGGACTTAGGAAAAACCCCTTTATTTTCTTTCTTTTCCTTCCCCACCATGAAGACCTGGGCGGTGCCAGTGCATTTCACAGTCTTTCCTCCGTATCTGTTGATTTAATCTCCAGCTTGAAATATCACCTTTCCTGGGAGCCAAATATTCTCAAATGACAAACAGGGCCAATAGCAAACTGCCCAGTATGCATGTGCTGCATACCATTTGATAAAATATCTAAACAGCTGCATTCTCTTGGTAGATAACAGTTGCTTATAACCCGCCAACCCCACACTGGGATCATGGAACCTCACCACAGACCAGCAACTAAGGAGTTAGCGTCCAGCTTCACAAGATGATTGAAGTCCAGCTGCAGATGTCAGCCTGGCCTTGCTTTTGTCATGAATTTCTTGTGCTTTGCTAATTGTTAAATATTTGGAACTTGACTCTGCATGTTCTTCCCGACCCTACCCCAGCTACATCTTCACTGCTTACGTTTTAGCCATAATTGCATCAAATACCACTTGTTGGCATAAGGAATACCATGGCACCTTTTCATCCCTGACTACCCAGGAGTCCTGGGAGGAAGGCTGGATGGCTGGGCACGTCATAGCTTTGAAATATGCAAAGCTAGGCTGGATGCAGCAGAAGTAGAAAGCAATACCAAGTTTGCACTGGGTTGATGCTTTCTGTTTAAGGAGCTGTACTGGGCATGACCCACCTGCTAGGTGTTTTGATAAGAGGATGATTTATCCACTTAAGCTCCACAATGATCAGGAGTGAGTGTTTATGGCAGTTTTGCAGATGAGTACAGCAGATTTACCTCTTTCCAACAGAGCATGGAGTATCCCACCATCTGAGGTGGCCGCTGCAATTGCTCTCTCCCAGGGACACACATGAATCAATCCCTTCCCTCTGAGCATGGCACGACTATCAATATGGTGAACTATCATTTCTAATATGAGCTTCCATCATGTGACAAAGGGAATAGATTCACGGATATCATTAAGGTCCCTGATCAGTTGACTTTAAGTTAATGAAAAGGAAGTTTATTCTAGATGGGTCTGGCCTCATCAGGACACACTTTAAAGAGACTTTACAGTCTGCAGGGGTCAGAGAGATTCAAAGCATCAGAAAAGACTCTCCCACTGACCCTGATGAAGCAAACTGCCCAGCTGTGGGTGAAGGTGAGGTCATGAGTATGTCCACAGTAGGTCAGTCCCAGCTATGATAGTCAGAGGGTCAAGTGTTAAATGCATCTTTGACTTGCTTACACTGGATTTATCAGGAAGTAATGTCATCAAAAATCGGGGAGTGTCCGTCAACTTGTTCCATCTTAGGACACCTGAGGTTGGCACCATTATCACCCCCAGTAACCAGCGAGGAAGCTGAGGCACCGAAATTGCCTCTCAGAGCATGTAGCAGGGGCAGGAGGTGCTGAGGCCAGGGTGACCCTTCTATCATGCTGCCACCTCTAGCGTGGCCACGTAGATAGTGGGTATCATGTCTAGACCTCAAGATTGAGGTCCCTAGTCCAGGGAAAGAGACACAAGGGTCATCTGCTTGAAGATGCAGGTCAACCCGAGGGTTCTGAGGTAGAGATGCCTGGCCTCCACCTGGCTGCCGAGGAACCCCTGCGCACCAGGCACCGGTACACAAGCATTTCCCATGCATCTCATTTAATGCACGATCAATTTGATGAGGTAGCTACTTTATCATGTTTTACAAATTTAAAAAGAAAAGGACAAGGTTCAGAACTCTTAAGTCATTTGACCCAAGCCAGATGGCTAGTGAGCAGGGAGAGCTTGGAATTCAAGCCCTGGGGCGTCTTACTTCTGGCAGAACCCACGGAAACTGAAATGGTTTATTTTTCAGTGGAAATAAGAGACATGAGAAACTTTTAATTTTTCCCCCAAACCCTGGCCTAGACTGAGAATATGAGTATCTCATGTTTTCCTGGGGTAACAATAACAGGATCCCTGGGTCAGTCCCCATCTGGAGAATTCAGAAACTCTCTTATATCCAAGACTCTCCCAACATGGACAGAGAGTCATGGTTTACTGGAGTGTCACCTGGGGTGCTTGTGGCCACCATGGTGGGTTGTTCCTGCCCATGAAAATCATTTGAGTCTTTGGCAGCTGCCCCCTTTCCAGGGCTGTACCCTGGAAGTGGACTAGGACTCAGCCTTCTGGGGCTGCTTTGTGTGAACTATCCCCAAGTCCCCCATGCCCCTGAGCAGCTTGGCCACAGGACAGAAGGGGAGCATCCTCCAGGTCTGCTCCATCCTGTGCACAGGGACCAGGCCCTTGGTTTTCTGTGCTGTGGAATCTGCTAGCATTTTACGTGTCCCCGTCTTTCCTCTTGACTCAGTCTGTGAGGTCTCCTCACCTAAGACCTAGGCAGGTGTGTTGGTCCTACGTTGAATCCTGGGGCTGACTGGTGTTGAGTTTCCCCTTTTGGTTTGCTTCCCCTGGTGTCAAAGTGGCACTTCTGAATTTAAGAAGACTCAGCTCGAAGTGTGTTGCAAACAGAGAGAGCACAAAAGATAAAGACGAAAACTAAGTCCCAGGACCCAAACCACTAAAATCTCCGCACCTCTTCAGTGACAATCCAGCAAGGGATCTGCCTGAGGGTCAAGTTCACCGTCCAGAGGGCTGAATCTTCAGAGAGGAGGAGTCAGAATGTCACATTCAATATTATAGTTTCTTTGTTTCCATTTACAAATGTATACATTTCAAATGACAGTAAAGAGGATTTTTCTGGGTTTATTGGGATAGAACAGGTTTTTGAAAAATAGAAACAAAACAAACAGAAAGCCTTTCCCCGGGCTCCACGGTAGCAGGAATCTGACGGCTTCTATAGAATTCACACTGAGATCACAGAGCCTCTGCGATTCCAAATCACACAAAATAAAGAAATAAATAGAAGCACTTTCATACTTGAGAACTTTCAGATAGACCATCTAAGTGACCAATGACATGTATTTATTTAACGTCTTTCAGGAAAGTGCAGTGTGTTCTGAGATACAGCCTACAAACCTCGCCTCCCCTCAGTAAATAGCACCTCTCTTTCCTTTGTGTCTCCTTCCCACTGGGAAGGCAATCCTGTCCCCTCAGGAAGACCTGCTTTCCCTCCTCTCAGATCACCTCGTTCTCACATTCTCAAGAAGACCAGTGGCTCCAAAGCCCGCGATCAGAATGAGACTCGTCATTACGTGTTTTTCCTGTAACCGCGAGGTAACTGTTGCAGAAGCCCGGGTCACTTTGCTGGGTTGCCCTGTCTGAATGACACCAATGAACGCTGTCATCTAATGTCCTTGCTGAGTTAATTGGTCACATCTGTCACAGTCCTGCAGGGCACCCTGCTTTGCAGTGTCACCACACACTCTTATGTGCTGCTGGGAGCAGCAGGGAAGGCTGGCCTCCATTTGAAGGCAGCACCTGGGAGGGTCACCGGCAGGCTCTCACCTCCTGGCTGCTGCTCGGTACCTGGTGACCTGGCCAGCATATCTCCTGCAGGTCCCCTGTGACATGCAGGAGAAGGTTCGAGAGCTGCAGAAAGGACAGCTGGCACCAGGAGGCTCTCTTTCCCACCTCGCCCCCTCCACATCCCGGCCACACCAAAGCCCCAAACTTCCCGGCATATGTCTTCAGTGATGTCTTCTTTCAAATTTATCTTTCCGTATTTTAATTTTTCCTGGTGTTCAAATGTTGCCCTGGGTTATTAGAAGAGTGTTTACTTTTCTTAACTCATTTCAAAAGCAATTCTTCAACTTTAACTACTTTGCAATATCATTATGAATTGGCCTGAGAAGCTCATGGCCTTTGTTAGCCACTATCATGCTTTTTAAAACATTTTTGAGCAACACATGGTGATTGTACTGACTTATAGACCACGTGTGTCGTTACATATGTCTGTACATGTGCAATCATCGATCAGGGCAATTGTGTGTCCATCGCCTTCAACACCTGTCACTCTGTGCGCTGGGAAGTCAAGGTCCTTTTCATCAGCTATTTTTTTGCGACATATATAACTGCTTCATGTGAGTGTGGTCTGAGTGTCCCCGAGGGCCCGTTATGGGTAACATTTGGGAGGTGCTGGAACCCTCAGTGGGTGGCGCCTGCTGGAAGTTCCTCAGGCCATTAAGGCATGCTCTCAGAAGGATTCTGGGATGCCGGTTTCTTTGTCTGACTTCCTGTTCGGTGACATAAGCTCTTCCACATTGTGCCCTCCCCCCACAATGGGCTGCCACCCACTGCCCTCATCTGATGCCAAACCAATGGAGCCTGCCAATTTTGGACTTCAAAGCTTCAAAATTGTGAGCTAAATAAACCTTTTCTTTTTGTAAGTTAGTTGTCTCAGATATTTTGTTGTAGTACTGTGGATTTGACCAATATAATAATGAATTGTTGCCAACCACAATCCCCCTATTGTGCTACAGAATATTTTAAATTACTCTTACTCAATTGTACCCCTCCACCTATGGCCTATTCTCTCTCTTCCCAAATACCCCTCAACTGAAGTCACTGCTAACCTCATGTCTAACCTCAAGACAAAAATAGTAGTGATTTTCAATAAACAATTATATTAAATCATGACTATAAAATTTATACCTGGTGTTTGTGATGCCTAATTATCAAAGCATGTGTATCTTTTTTGCAATGGTCACTCACTTTGTCTTCTAAATGGATCCTTTAAAGTGTTTCTGGTATTTTATCCAAGTCAAGGGAAGAATTTTGAAGGTTCAGTGCACTACATTTATTTTTTTTAACTCTCTGTGCATTGTGACTTCATCACATAATTCCGCTTTTCTGCTTTTCTTAAAATATACACATTCTACATGGTTTATATTATTTTGACCGGTGGCTCACCTTTGATGGGAGGTTTGTTTTAGAAAACTCTTTATTTTAGCTGTACCTATACCTCATGATTTGGGTTCTGTTGAAACTAAAAAAAAAAAAAAAAAAAAAAAAATTTAGTTAACTTTTCATCTATGCATATTTAGCATTAAAGTGTCTCACAGTTTCCACTGATGAGTCACTATTATGCCAATTCACAAGAAGTTTCAGTTAATTCAAATATCTTTAATCTTCCTAATGGCTTTTCCATTGGGCTCAACTCTCAGCTCAACTTACTCCTTCTTCTTAATTGATCCCCAATTAGTACAGCTTGATAATAAATTTAAGTTCAGTTCCTAAATCACTCTGAAGAATGGAATAAATTTCTTGTGGATAATCCATAATAGGCATTCTTGACTTGGGGTCCCTCCACTCCTTAGACAGTAAACACAGTTTAACGTATGGATATGTTATTTTTCTATTTGTGGGATCCAATATTTATCAGATCCTCAAAAAGTTTTGTGACTTCGAAGGAGGAAAGAGGTTTTGAACCAGGAGCAGAAGTGAGAGAGCTCTGAGATTGTTGAGACTTCCACCTCCTGTGTTGGCAAATACCATGTGTGTTGGGAACAATGGATGAGTATTTCATCTTAAAAATGGCATAAATAGTTAGTTACTTCTGAGGTCTTAGAAGATGGTCAGCTCTGATTTCCCAGAGCCCAATTTGGCAAGAAAATAGGACTTAAACATGGACAGAGGACAAGAAATCTGATCCTCTTCCAGTAAGCTTACAGCATGACAGAACCAGCACAGGAGCTGAGCTTCATCCTTCAGCAGGAAGCACTTTCCCCATCTTGCACGTGAATGTACTCACACGGGAAGTCCATAAGATCAACTCCTCTTCTGTCCATCTGCTGTTCTCCACCTCCGTATCAAGCATAATCAAGAGCTGAGTCAAAGACTATAACACACGGGCCAAAACAAACAAGAAATATTTTAAGTCTTTGAGCAAGAAAGCAAAGAGAAACATGAAATTATGCTTTCCAAAATCTCTTAATCTCACTGGGACTCCAACTCACATTTTATCCTAGGAAGGGGAATTAAGTTAGATGTTCTCTATAGTCCCTCTCAACTCTGAAATCCTTGGGTTTCTGTGCTTTTACGGTTCCATTCTTTTTATTTCCAGTTTCAATAAGCAGTTTCATCTTCAGACTGCAGAGATTCCCAGGCCTGCGTTCCCCTGCCACAGCCCTCAGCCGTGGGCTCGACTGCAGGGGTCCCTACTCTCCTCCGGATGGGGCCTCCTTCACCCACAGGGTTTGCAGACAAGCCTCCACAAATGCACAAAGGAGTCCCACGTGACTGCGAAGGAGGCTGCAGATGTGACCCCTCTCCCCCTCCTCACGGTCTAGCAGGGCGGAACCTGGGAACAGAGCTAGGATTTTGTGCTGTGGTGATTGCATATGGAAACCAGGCACGGTGCCCATCTTGGGAATAACATGCTTCTGGAGCAGCTGAGAATTATGGGGCCGGCTGACGTGCCAAGACACGTGAGAGCGGCCTGCAGAGGCACTCACGATGAAGTCGGCAGGTACCTGGGTCGTTTCCTCCTGTCTGGGTGTGGAGTGGTCACAGGAGACAGGCAGGGCAGGAGTGGGAAACTTGCTCAGAGACACGGTTTTAATTTGGGGACATCAGATGGGCCTTTTAGAAAAAGTATTGCTTTCCTCTGTAGCGATGCAAAATAAATGAACCTGAAGCCAATGCTTCTCCTCTCAGAACTCACAGTGCCCACGCTTGGACCCAAGGCTGCTCCAGGGCCGAAGGCGCCGTCAGAGCTGCTGGGAAAACAGTTCATAAACAGGCTGCCTGGAGGGGCAAAAATTACCCGTGTTCCATGGCTCCAAGTCCCAGTTGCAATGTTAGGGGAGGGAAGACAAACATTGAGGGAGAAACGCTGCCTTTGTTCTGAAACAAGAGACTAGAGAGCAGGGAAGCCAGAACAGAAGGGAACTGCCCTGCCTGGGAGGAATGACCCAGTTTGCAGAGTCAGGCAGCCTGCTCGCCTCTGTCTGAGCCTCCCTTCTGCGCTGTGCCTGCAGGTAAAGTGGGAGTAGTATTGTTGAGCCCTCAGTAACTCCCCTACAGGAGTGCTGGGGAAGATGTAAATCACTCCGTAACTGCAAAGGCACTTAAGATGAGTGCTCTATCCCCTGTGCGTTACTAAGGCAGGGTGCTCCCCAACCCCAGGGAGGATGCTAATGAGGAGCCACAGCCACTGCAGCTTCTGGAATCACACATCTTGAGCCCGTGCAGACTGAGCAGGTTCGTGCCAGGGTTCTTCATGCAGGAAAGGGGACATTCTCCAAGTGCATTTGTCCCTCCTTCTGCCTCGGATTCTAGACTTGGGTAGAGTGTGTCTGTGCAGAAGAATGAGGAGGGGGTGTGACTGGACAGTACAGTTACTCTCCTGTGTGTCTCAGAGTTGGTCTTTCCTCCCTGTGTCACTTGGCAGGAGATGACTATTTATCTCCTTCCCTAGTGGCCCCTGGCACCTCAGTGCCAAGCAGGATGCAGAGTCCACCTGATCTCTGGAAGGATTCCATCTCTGCTCTGCTGACCTGGACAGATGTGGAGGTGTTTTCCAAGATGGGCACAGTGAATGAGTGGTCAGAAGTGAAGATGGCTGAGAGACATCGCCTGAAAAGGAGCCTTTCCTGAGTCGCCTGGAGAGTACTATCCACTTGAGATGCTTTGAGGATTAGAAAATTCTTAAAAAACAAAATTTTGAAAACTAAGCTGAGCAATTATTTTAAAGATTCCTCTTAGTATACAGAAGGACTAATCATTCTTTTGAAAGGTTGTGAGCCTACTGGGCCTAAATAATATTAACTTGAAACTGGGACTTTCATTAGCGCATCTCCCAGATTCTCATTAGCATTTACAACCATGAATTTAATGCATTTTTTTTCACAACAGAGTGCATAATTTGAAGTTTTGTTTTGCTACAAAAATTCCTATGTCCCAATTGCTAGTGGGGTGGGAGTGGGTTTCTGGAGAAAGGAGCAGAGCAACCAGGGTGCTCCTTTTCAGAGTTGGTGAGCTTGCCAGTCACCATCTGTCAGCACAGAGTGCCCATCAGCGTGAATTTGTGCATCAGAAAATGACATATCCATTGTCTATCTCACACAAATAGACAACTGCATGCTGGGAGAACAAACTAAACTCCTTCCTTTAAAAAAGGAGTAAATTTTAGAAACGTGGAATCTTCCATCGAGTCGGGAAGAATGTCAGCGCGCAGTCCATTCCAAACACACGTTTCCCACATGTGCTTTCCCAAAAGCAACGCCTGGAGACAGTGTCATGAATCATCCTCCTGAGTGAAAACCTCATTTCTCTGAGGTTGTGCACTTTTTCAGAAGTTGCTCAAGACCTGCAGGTGGCGGTGTCAGAACCCTCAGTCTTCTTACCCACGCAGCTCAACCAGGGCTTTTTTTCTGACAATTGACATTGTTTTTTTAAATTCTTTTCTTTTCTTTTCTTTTGGTACAATTTTTCAAAGTACATTTTTAATTGACAAATAATAATTATCTGTATGTATGAAATAGAATTTCAATCTTTATGTCCATTGTAGAAAGATTCAATTAAATTAACAAATCCACACCTCACCCACCGACCATTCTTTTTGTTTTTTTTTTAGTGACTGTTAAAAATTTATTCCTTTAGCAATTTTAAAACAACCGTATTGAAATGTAATGGGCATGTGGCGAACCATGCCAGTATACGGCTTGATAAACTTCGATTTGTGTATAGACCAATAAACTATTACCACGATTGAGCTAATCAGCATATACGTAACCCCTCAAATTCCCCCATGCCCTTGCAGAATCCTTTCCACTTTCTCTCTTTATCTTGGTTGATTTTGTGTCAAAGTGACTGGACACAGTGTCCACACATTTGCTTAAACATTATTCTAGATGTTTCCGGGTAGGTGGTTTTGAGTGGGATGAACGTTTCAATGAGTAGACTTTGAGGAAAACATGCCCCCTGGGGTGTGGGTGGGCCTCATTCAATTAGCTGAAAGTGTTAAGAGAATAAAGATTGATCACCTTGCTACCAGGAAGGAGGAAATCTGCAGCAGACTGTCTTGGCTTCTCTCTGGGTCCCCTGCCTGGCAGCCCTTCCAGTCCTAGTGGATTTTGGATTTGCACCTCTGCAGTTGTGTGAGCCAGTTCCTTAAAACACCTCCCGTCCCGTGCACACGTGCACACGCTGTGGAGCAGTGTTCCTCCCACAACCGTTGTCCAAACCCACCGCCTCCCGCCCGCTGTGCTCCTGCACCTGTTCCCCAGGCAACCACTCGGCTTCTTTCTGTCACTGCAGATTACTTCAGATTTTTAACCACTTTATACAAATGAAATAATACAGTATGTACTCTTCTTGTCTGACTTCTATTACCTAGCATCAAAATTTTGAGGTTCATCACTGTTGTTACAGGGATAAATCAAATTTTGAATTACTGAATCATATAGTGCAATATGTACATGCCACACTTTTTAAGCATTTGCAGGTCTTTCCCAGGGTCTGCTATAAATGCATCTGCTATGAACACATGTGTGCAGGTCTTTGCTGGACAGCATGTTCGGTTTCTCTTGGTACATACCCATGAGGAGAATGTGACAGCCACCTGGTAGCTGCATATTACTAATAAGCTCTTAACTTAGTGCTGTCCTCTGTTTCATAACAGAAAGGTCAGAAGCCCAATTTATCATTCTCCATAAATTCTAGCTATCAATTATGACTTTCTTCATTCTTAGAGCTTAGTGAATAGCTATTTACAGGTGTGACTTTGAAAGTCTCAAGGAAATAAATCTACACTTTCAGGATCTAAAAGTTAAACTCATTTTAATTTAAAAAGAATATTGCTTTACATTCTTTGCATTTAATTGCAATCAATGGAGAAGAGAATTAAATTTTACATTCAAGAAGGAACAGAATTGAAACTTTTTGTAGGTGTCAAACATTTTAAATCTACGCCTAAATCTAAAAATAAATGTAGCTATTTTCTCCCCAGCACTAGAACTTTGTAGTTCAATGTAGGATTTGGCTTGATAGAGGCCAACTGGTACTTATTAAGAAAAATGTCAAGTGTTTACCAGTGAAATAGAATTGCACAGACTTGCAGAAACCGACCTGGAAACTGACAGCTAGGTAGACTTGCTCACTGACTTTTACCAGACTTGTCACTTTTCTGCTTTACCTGGATGCAGGCTTTTCAGACTCCCATGCATGAGGATGCTTGCCACCAAATTCTGTCTTCTTGATTGGTGCACTCATCTTTCCTAATCTTCTTGTTGGCTGGTGCAGCAACTCCGAAGTAGAACATATTAAATTCCAGGACACGAAGAGAAACATTATTTGAAGTGGTATTATCATTGCTCTGTAAGTGAATCCCTGGCTTATCTCTTGCATCAGAAAGATAATTTTAAAATAAATAAAATAAAGCCAATCAGTTATTGAGCCCTGAGGCACCATCAGATAGGAACAGTAATAAATCAGGCTGATAGCCTTAAAACAGCCCCTGATTTTTCTTGCTAATCAAATGAGATCAGAACCCAGCTATCACTGCAGGAGAAAAGCCAAATTTAATTAGCTTATCCAACAGTGTCATTTAGTAAATCAAAAGCCTCTGAAAGGTCAATGAATCTTGCCCTTATCATCTCATTATCTCCATCACTAATGAGCTATCATTAACCAGCCCCACAGCAACAGTTATTTCAGGGCTTTGCAATAGACTCCTCTAGTTAGTGACGCCCTTTGCTACTTCCAAAATGGTAGTGTTTGGAAAAGAATCTCACTTTCTGTTCTGCTTTCGAACTTCTTTAACCATAAAAATCATCAGTGTTGGCACTAACTCCAAACACAGTGATTTAAGTGGAACTTTACGATTGACTTACGTATTCATTCAGTCCAATTATTGAGCAATTACAGATGTCAGACATTCTGCTAGGGTCCCATAACAAAGAGTCCCTTCCTGCTGTGTGGCATTTACTGTGGCAATGTGGATGTGTTGTGTTTGAAGGACAGTTTAATGTGTGTTTGCGTGTCTACTCTGTGTGTCAGGGTCCCTCATGCTATGGACTTGGGGAGAAGAGCGTCCCATCCTGGACCTGAGAACTGGTGGCCCACAGTGGGATGACTCTTGTTTAAGACTGGGATCTTGGGTAGAAGACCAAGTCCCGCTGGAGTACAGTAGGCGGAAGCAGACTCCAAGGCCAGGGGTGGTGAGAGGGTGATGGGGCAGCTTCCCTGAAGGATGAGGAGGAGGGGCTACGAGAAGAAGGGGTTCCAGGGCAACCAGGGTGCCCGGATGCCCAAGAGGAAGGTCTTCTTTGTTAGAGCAGCAAGTACCTCCTGGGCAGCTCCTTTGTGCACTTTCACAGACCCCTTTGAGAATGTGACGACCTATGATGATAATAGAAATAACAGAATAATAGCAGGATTATAAATTGTAACACACGCAATTTTAATATCCCCTGCGCTGTCTTTCACGTAAGTGCTTTCCATGTATTAGTCAGTTCTGTCCTCACCAGGACCCACAAGGTAGTGGGGTCACTGCCTCCCTTCAACAGATGACAAAACTGAAGTGCAGGTGGCTTAAGTGGGAATTGCCCGAAGTCAATCAGCAGATAATGGGTGAGCTGGAGCTGGACTCAAACACTGCTCTCTGCTTTCCCGAGGAAAATGTGCTTTCTGCATTTCCTGCACAATTTCAGAGGATTCATGGATTCATGAATTCCAATACCTTCAGCTTAAATAGTTACATCTATAGAATAACTGAAAAAATGTTGGATTCACATGGTCTTTGACCTTGAATGCGAAAGTAAGATGTTTCCTATAAGAACCAAGGCACAGTGTACATTCCTAAGCAAGAAAATGGTGTGTGTGGAGATAAAGTAAAAATCACTCATTGATTCATGTTCTTGAGTCACCAGATGCTCACACACATTATTCACTCAATGCCCCACCCGCCCCAGGGCATGGTCTTTCATCTACCTACTGCACCTTTGTACTGGTGGGTAAGGACCCAGTCTTCCGCGGGTGTGATTTTACCAAGGTCCCTGTAGCAGGCAGAATCTGTCTCCAGGAACCACAATGCCTATACCTTACCAGCTCTGTGCATCTGTGAACATTCGCATCTGTGAATCATGCGCTGGTGACTCACAGAGGCCACCTTTGGAGACTGTACTTGGGCAGCAGGATCAGTTGCCCAGCTCTGGAGAGAACAGGCGGGCCCAGAAATTCCAGTGCTCTCCAATGCACCAGCTCCAACTCCACGCCAGATTAGTCAGAAGTCCTCTTGCCCAGTGCTCAGCTCGGAGGCTACACACCCTCTGTGATGGTCCACCTTGGCAGCCAGCTTGAATGGATTGAGACTGATAAAGAGTCTGGGTGTGTCTGTGAGTTGTTTCCTGATGCAACTGGAACATGGGTCAGTGGAGTGAGTGGCGAAGGCCTACCCTGAGTGTGGGCAGCACTGTCCAACAGGCTGGGGGCTTGCCTGGAAGAAAAAGCAGAAGAAAGGAAGCCTTCTCCAGTGTTCCCTGGACTTTTCTTGAGTAGGTGTGTATTTCCTGCTGCTATTGCCCATATACACAGGACGCCAGATTCTCCAGCCTCTGAACTTGGACTTGAACCAGCAACTTTCCAAAGGGATGCTGGGATCTCAGCCTCAGACAAGGGCTGTATCATTGACATCTCTTGCTCTGAGCAGCTCCTGGTTTTCCAGCTCTCCAGCAGACAGACGGCCACCATGGGGCTATGCAGTCTCTGATCATGTGACCCTTTCTAATAAAACCCTCTTAGAATCACATATATTCTATTGGTCCTCTTCCTCTTGCGAACCTTCATGGAGTCCCCTGCAGAGTTCTGCTGGGTCTGGCTCTTCATCTGAAATCCCCGCTTCCTTGTCCCGCTTTCCTGACTCCTGGGAACAGTTCCTAATAATTTGCTTGCACTGGAAACTGTGCCTCAGGAATTGCTCCTGGGAGACAGGCCTGCTGCCTGACTACAGGGTAACCATGCCTGGATGTGACACGCGTGTCAGCTTCCTGAGATCACAAGAGTCAGCAGCCACAGGCTGAGCAAGAACAGCTTCTGAGAGGACTGGCATCTAGGAACCAATTATGTTTACCTAGCTCCATTGTTACAGACCAGTTCTATGAAGTCTCTTACGAGGGGGGATTTTGTAAGGAAAAACATTTGAAGATAAAGTTAAACGAAGCATACATTATTGTACCTCACTTTTCAATGACTTGATTTTTAAGTATACAGATTGCAAATGTATGTTAAACACAGCATTAGTATAAGTGAGTGAGCTTCATAAGTTCCAAAAGTGTTCAAATACTAGCCGAAAACGGGCACTCTCGAATAGATTAAAACATTGCAAATTAAGTACATTCCCAAGGAAATATGATAGGTAATTTCACCAACATCACGCAGCACAGTAACAGGCCCTGGCCACACCCTCTGGCTGCTGTGATGTGGCCTCAAGGTGCATGACCTCTGTCCTACACAGGACTCAGGGATTGAGAGCCACAGTACTTTGTCACCCCACATAGTGGTGACGTGGGGAAGCCATGAAGCTTCAGCAGGTTCTTGATACATGGACTGCAGGCAACGGCAGGCAAGGTTCCACAGGAAGCTCCGTGAAGCAGCAGGTCACTGCCTAGTTCCAGAGGCATATGCTTATTGATCTTCTGTGTTTAATTTTTATTTAAGAAAATATACTCAAATTAAAATGAATTAAAGATCTGTAAGATAAAGGATTTAATGGAGGTAAGTGTACTGTATTACAATCACAATATAATAAGTAGCAGGTCTTTAATTCAATAAACCTTGAACAGGAGATTATTTTAAATATGTATAGATATTCCAATTTTTTTCTAAAAAGTTTGCTGAGATAAAGATACTCAGACTTTTGAAGGGTTGTTCTCTTTTCCCTTAGCAAAACCTCTGTTCCCTGTATTTTTCAAAAGCATTGCTGTTTGCACTGGGGAAGTTCCTTTGCTAGTAGACAAGAACAAAATAAGCAGGTCTTTAATAGCACCTTTCATATTTTTGTTAAAATATACTATAACCCCTTTTAATGTATTCCTCCATGAGATGCATACATGAGATGTTAAAGTTCTTAAAAAAATATTTTGAAACAGAAGCAAGAGGTATCAAGCAGAGAATCCCCAGACACAGGTCTGGAAGAAGCAGCTGGAGGGCGGTCTGGGGACGGTGCGTCCTCCACCTGAACCACGATCCTGTGTCTGCACTGAGCTCAGGCACCCAGGCAGAAGGAGCGTGCCTTTGCCCAAAATTTGTGGGAGTTCTGACAAAAATACTCCATCGGAGTTTCCCAGTTGGGAAAAAGAACAACCTTGTGGAAGTACCAACATCCGCAGCATGATGAAGGAAGCTGTAGGGAAAGCCAAGTGCCCGCCAAGGTCCCTGTGGAGGGGAAGCTGTGGGTGTTCTCCTAAAACCACCCCTGGCTCCAGCAAGCTGCGCTGCGTGCAGAATCCCAGTGTTGCTCAGTGACGCAGCCAGCGCTGCTAGTCTCATCTCTCAGTTTTCCAGAGTTTAGTGGAGTCCCTGAGATTGCATCACATCAAGTTCTGGAACCTAAATGACCGCAAGAGAATACTGGGGAGGGAAGAAATCAGTGCGTGTGGGATTGATTGAGTGGCAACTTCTTCATGGAAACCCAAAAAGGGAGATTTCTAGCCAGAATGTTTGATGGCTGCCTACTGTAGACAGGCCACGCCATCTGTGGGCTGGGATCTCATCCCCACCTCTGGGAAGTACCTGGGGATTGGCTGGCCCTGAGTGAGCACCATCTCCAACTGACATCCGCCTGTCGTCTGTCAACCACCTAACTGTAATGACGAGCACAGTTGCTGTGGGCTGTCAATGGGCCACATGGAGCGACCAGTAAACCAACACACCGCAACCACATCTGGGAGGCGAGTTCAGCAGGCTGACCCACACGCCCTGTGCTGGGGATGGTACTGCAGCCCGGGTGTGTTCCAGAGAGAAGGTGTGGGGAGTACGGTCAAGGTTGCCACCTGGAAGTTTCTTAAAAGTAAATAAATAAATAAGCTATTGTCAATCCACAGGTTGTGCGAGGTGGTGGAATGATAGCAAATCCATGGAGACTTGCTAGTGTCACAGACCGTGGCCCCTGGGCACCACTCCAGGGCAGGTACAAACCTAGGAACCACCAAGAGGGAGGTTTGCAAAATCCCACCCTGCCTGGGGCAGCCTCCTATAGCAGAGCACATCCCCAAGGAGATTGTTTTTGAGGTAAAAATATATAAAGTGTGTTTAAACACTTGACAAAAACAGCTGTCACCTTGACATTATGATCACAAACTCCCCGAAGCTTCCTATGACTTTAAGACACGATTCAAGAGGGCTCGTTCTAGGGACTTTCCTAACTAGAGAGCTGTCTCGTAGCCTTTAACCTGTGGTACGCAATCGCAGTCACTGAATCAGACCTTGATGTTGAACCCAAGACACCTATTGCTTCTAGAACTAGAGTCAAGAGCAAGGGGTGGGTAGGATCTTTATGTAACTCAGGAAATTAATTTTCACTCCTAAAGTTTTCAACTGCCTTTAACTGTAGACACTAATGATTTCAGCTCAGTGGCTCTCTCTCCTGGCCACACACCATACCAACTGAATAAAAATCTTATGGAGGGTGTCAGGTTTACATCTTTTAATAAACTTATCAATCTCTCAATGGTAGTAGAGTCACTACTTGTAAATTCAGTTCAACTGACCTGTAAGTGAAATGTGGTGCAGCCTAGGGAATGTTAGGAGACCCTGCTAACCCTGGTGGACAGAGGTCCAGAGTAAGCCAGCCATGCCAAGAGTCCAGTAGACTGCGTGTCTGGAGCAAACCCAGGCACCTGGGGCTCAACAAGGCAACCCTGTGGGTATTCATTTTAATAATTAGTTTCTGTGTGAATATCCTATGGATGCTGCAGTGCTGTCTGCCAGGATCCAAACTCTCTGAGTCTGCACCCATCCTTAAACTTCTCTCTGCTCTGTAAGAACAGATCTTCTGGGATCATGGCAATGCCTCTGTCCAGGATGGCCGGCCACCTGGATCTCCCCCGAGGCTGGGCTCTGTGGTTTCCATGGCGACCAGAAGAAGAGGGATGATAGTGATGAACTGAGTGAGTACCACCCGTGAACACAGTGCCACCCGCTTACACAAATCACTTTTGGCCTCATAAAAGGTAAGAATTCAGGTTTAAAAAAAAAAAAAAGTTCCATCTGGAAGACAAGAAAAATATAGCTCAAAGAAGTTAAATAATTTGGTTGCATAACTGCAGTACTAGATTTGATTTAGGGCCCCTCTGACTCCAAAGGCTACAAATCTATGGTGACCACTAATGTTGTTCTATAGCTTCCCTCCCTCAAACTTTTACCTAACTACTGTAGAGCGGGGCGTTCTGCAGCCCTGGCCCACCCCATTCCACCCAGCTCCACCGGCCTTCTCTTCTGGACGGTGATTCTGCACCCAGTCACCTCCCTGCTGGTGTCCAGCAGATCCACACACCAGCTTCTCTTTTGCCCCTGACCTGTACGGACTCCTCAGGTCTTCCCCCCTGTGGAGTTTGCTGTCTGTATTTGTGATTGCTCTTCAGCGGAGGTTGGTCAGGGCTGAAATGTTTTATGTTTAATCAGGAAGTAAGAAGGACCTGTCACTGAAACGTCCTTCTCCCTTTGGAGCAAAGTTCTTTCTTCTTGAATCCTGATGGACTTTCGTTCAAATTTTTAAAGTTTATTTTCCATAAAATAAAATTAAAATGACTATAGATTAAAAGTTAATGATAATATCCTTTCAGTTTACTCAGAAATAATAAAACTCTAAATTCAAATAAATAGAGTAATTTTGTTTTTGATTTAAAAGTGGGCGAAAGCAACAACAGTGGTCTAAGAAGCCACCTCTGCCCCTTATGTTTGAAGTTGTCCTGGGATAAGCTTACAATAACTTTTAAAAAAGCATTAAAATATTCATTGGTATTGTCAATACAATTATTCACTTAATATATTAGGCTTTTGTTTTATAAAATGATACATACTTGTGCTATAAAATTTGAAAAAAAATAAAGAAAAGTATAATTACTGGAAAACAACTGTTAATATTTTAATCATTGTTTGATTTTATCCAAATGTATGGGAAAAACTACAAACATAATTGAAGAAGTTACTGAACTTATAATAAAAATTTTCTCTTAATATATGTAAATTCTTAGAAGATTTTCATGAAGGTAAAATGTGTCTGAGACTTTAAAACTTGGATCATGATAAAACAAGTGATAAATCACTTTCTAGAAAAGTAAGTCATGGAAAAGTAATTAGGGCTGTGGCTAGCAGAAATCCAAAGTGGTTATAACTGAATTGAGACTACTACCAGACTACCTGAACACTACTTGCTTGCTTTTGTTGTTTCGAAGGCATTGATCTTCAAACTGCATTAATTATTTTTAAAAACAAAGGCAGATTCTGTTTTGGGACCATGGTTTATTTATCTTTCTTTGACCTCACTTTATAATCGCCTTTCTTTTTCTTGGCACAAAGAGCCATCACTCATTTTGTATAACACTGTTTTCTTCTTGAGCATGTTTGCTTGTGGTCCTCAGGTTTCAAACTCTAATTTGGAGTATTTCTGTGCCAGCAGGAAAGAAGTCACTTTGGGTTTTTTGTTTTGTTTTGTTCTGTTCTTTGTTTGTCTCATCATAAATTAGTTCCACATATCTCAAAACTGAATCTTCTTTCTCGGATTTCTTTTTGGATCTTTTTCTTGGATTTGTTTTGTGTTTGTTAACAGTTGTTAAAAGGTGTGATGTGGTTTATCCCCCGGAGTTTCACGTTCTGGAAGTCCGATCCCCATCATGGCCATACAACAGATGGGGCCTGCCGTAATGAGTCCATGGGGCACTAATGCTGATCTACATATGGAGGCAGTTCTCTAGAGAGAGGCAGAAAAGAGCAAGACTAGGCCCCGGTCTCTCTGGCTTCCTGCTTGCCCTGAGGGCTCTTCTGCACATCCCGTGTTGTGATGCCCCTGGCATGAGACCCCCATCACCATGGAGCAGAAGCCAGGCTGAACTCAGCTCCAGAACTCGGAGCTAACTAAGCCTCTTTCTTTAAAAGCTACCCAGCCTTGGGCATTTTGATATAGCAAAAGAAAATGGACTAATATAAGGTGTATGCAAAATAAAATTTCCAAATCTCTTTATGTTAGAAAGCTCCTTAATTTTGCCCTTATGCCTGGAGCTGGTGTGATTTTCCTTATCCCTTTTGCGATTCCATAGTCACCAGGCATTAGATTTCATCAAAGACAAGTTGCATGTTTATTTAATACCAGCTTTTTTCTTTTAATTGGAGAGCTTGCTAACCATGGAGCTGTGAAATGTCCGCAAGTCTATATCTTTATTTGAGGAGCTATTGCTACCTTTTCAGAAATTCCTTGAAGTTTCTGTTTGCTAACAGCACCCTTCCTATCCGTTGGCAGCACTTTTTTGTTACTATTCTTATTAAATAATATGTTCGGTGCTTTGTCTTGAACCAGCTTTTCAGATCTGCTCTTCCATTCAGCCTAACCACTCTAGAAAGTGCAAACATGGCAAAGGCAGCCCTGTGGTCCACCAGGGAATAAACACACAGACAACTGCTGCACAGGCTGGGGAGCACCTATCCCAAGTGCCTTGAATCCAGGTATGCAAGCGACAGATCCAAAGTAGGAACGATTCCTGCCAGCTGCCTTCATCAAGGCAGGCTGCACACAGGAAGTGCATCTGAGCAGAATGGGCAGGGATGCAAGGGGTAGGAAGGAAGCCAGTCTGGGTGGTGTGCAGAGACTGGTAGGAAAGCCCGCGGATGAGCCACAGCACCAGGGCTGGCGATTCTGCTGGAAAAGGCATGCAAATCTGGGGGCAGCTTCACTCTCTCACTAAGTGTCCGAGCACCTGAAATTAGACTGAGCGCCCCCTGAGTCAGATCAGACATGTTTTCTGTGCCAGATGCCTCTTGGAAGAGACAGGGAAAGTCATGTGTGGAATTTAACACATTTCTAAGGTGACGTGTGTCATGTGTGCATGCGTATTTGTGTGCTTACCCACAGGCTGCATGTGAAGTATGAACTACAGCACTCGAGGAGGACTGTTCCCTGGAGGTGGACCTGGAGTTGGGGCTGGGTCGTGGAATGCCTTCCCCCAGGTGAGGTGTAGAGAAGTTGGTCCTGAACAGGAGGGAACAGGATGCCATGGAGAGAGGAGAGAATTTGTTTTATAAACTGTCTGATTGTGGTTTAAGGCATATGACAAAGAGGGAAAGAATGCAGAAGCCACTGAGCTATTGGATATCTCTTATGAAAGTTGACTTGGAAAATTTAAGAAGAAAGAGACAAATGGCAGAGTTTGACTGGCAGGATGGGCATACATTTGCCCCTGAAAGTAAAGTGGTGAGACATCAAGGAGGACAGGAAGGCACGTGCAGGCAACACAATCTGGACTTCAAGCTTAGAAACTGGAGAAAGACCGGGGCACCCTAGAATCCAGACACGCCATGGGGAGCCGCCTTGCACATGGTGGGTCGAAAGAGCATGGAGGCAAATTTCTGCTACTAAATGTCAGCAAAGCTTCAACGAGTCACTACCACTCTCTGGGCCTATTTTCTTCAATAAAATTGACTTTCAGAAGAAAAGAAGTATGTAATGTATATTAAATATATTTTTTCATTTTTAAATTAAAAATGTATAATTTTTCCTTATCCTACTCCTAATTTGGGTGTCGTTTCTTCAGGATCTTTATCCCCTATGGTCACGAGCAACATAGAAATCCTACTTTCCCTGGCCAATGATGCTCATCTGCTGTGTGCTCATCTCACCTTAGAAAGGGCTATTTTTTAACCATCCCTTGGACTCCCCTTCAAATTCCAGAGCAGAAGATCAAATAGAAGAATTTTAATGTGTATTTCAGTTTTATATATAAATCATCCTGTCATTTTGGCGCTGCAGCTGAGTTTCCTCACAGAAGCTAGAGAAGATCATGAATAAATTTGCAGCATGCTGCACAGGGGATTATGTGTACATGAAATCATTCTTATTGGCAATTGCTTTTACAACTCACTGCACAGAAAACTTAACACGAGGGCACAGAATCCCATTTCTCAGACTAGGGTGAAATCTGAGAGCCACAGACACAGAATTGAAGAAGTGCTGCCATCCTGATCAGCCTGTCTTCTCGGCAAACCTGTTCAGTTACCCAGTTCAACACCGGGAAAGCACTTCTCTGTCGGCCATGACCTTCCTGTGGTGACCCTCAGCTCGCAAAAGCACCATCCTTCAATCTGGTAATCAAGGTTTGCTGCACTCTAACTCCCATTCATTCGAGAGTTTTCTCCTCATTTGTGCAGAAAGGGTAATAAGTGATGAATGTTCTGACCTCCACACCAGACCCAGGGCAGGCAGTCACTTGATGGTGGCATTCATTCATACTAAAGAGCAGCAGGCCTTCCCAGGTCCTCACAGTATCACGTTCCAGGTGTCTGTGATCAACAGCAGAGGGGTCATGCAAGCTAAAATTATTTGCTGCTCCTGTTGTCTTCTCCTTCTTTTCCAATCTTTGTGGCTAGCACCCTTTGGCCTCCATCTCTAGGTCAGCTCTATCAGGCTCACACCAGCCTCCAGTGAGCAAAATCACCTGAGAAACTTCAGATCTGCATTTTACAAATCCGGAAACAAACCTTCGTCTTTATCAATGCCAGTCTCACCTTACGTGCTGGTTCTACTCACCAAGTTTTTGGCTTGGTCCATGGGATCTTTTGTATATGGTGCCAGGTCTGAGCTCCTGTCTTGGTTACTTGGTGAGGACACATCTTTCTTGGAGATTTGGCTACTCCTTCTCTTATTCTTTCTGGTATCTCCAGGTGACCAGAGTCCTGTTCCTTGATGCCACCTGCTTGTACAGCACCCCATTTCCTGAGAACTGGAGGTCTCTGATTCTACTGAGTCACATACTTCTGGTCTACCTTGGGCCTGGGTATTTCTTGGTGCCAGGACCCCTGAAATTCACCACCTTGTTCTAGTCTCTTATTGAAATAGAATCACACTTAACGCATGTTCTGAATTTCTTGGTAGACAGTATTTTTCAGTTGACACGTCTCCTCTCCTCCCTGTGTCGTAGCACAATATCCATCACAGGACCCAGCCTTTACACAACTTTACAGGAACCACCACTGAAGTCAAACTGACCCCTGGGGTGTGCTCAGTGATTTCCATTCCCCCTCTTCTGCAGATCTCCTCAGAACATTCTTACACTCTGAATACTCTGCAACCTTCCACCAATACTCTTGCCCTCCCTCCTCCAAAAGACATTCATCCCCACACCTGAAATTTACTTCTGAAAGCCAGTACCCTCAGTTTTATAGCTTAATAATTCTTGGTACTTGGTTTCACAGAACCAAAGGGGCAGGGATTTGAAGTGCTACTGAAGGCCAGGTGGCACGAGTTCCAGCGTGGTCTGATTACGAGCAGGCTGCTCGGTCACCAAGCACACTCCCTGTCCAGCCTTAAACCCAGAAGGGCCAGGGACTCCCTAGCTCTCCCCCTCTTCCCACAGTGATCTCCTTCCTGGTTGCCCAAAGGCACTGAGCTCCTTTTCCCATGGTGGACACATGCTTGCAAGTCTCGTTACTCACTGTGAAGTGACTGTCCCTAAAGCTGAAGATTACTCTTACGTGTCCCCTGTCCCTAGGCTTGCTACTTTAAGGTTTTAGTTATTTCACATATTGTGCACTTCAAGTTACCTCATCATCCTCAAGAAACCTCTTCTTATGATTTTTGGACATGTCTTCTTTTGTTTCAGATAGACTCACTGGAGACAGGTTTCATTCTTTTCTGTTCCTCCATGATGATTGCTCCCCCTGACTAAGACAAAGAATATGTATATATATATATATATATATATTTAAAAACTAAAACTTAGCAACTTAAATGGCCTGATAGACATTAGTATATTCTAAAAACATAAATTAAAATATACAACTGGGTTGTTGTGAATAAGTTCAAGTCAATATATTGGGTGAAAATACAATTCGAAGTTCAAGATTAATTTGTTCTCAGTAAGTATCTAATTAAATCTAGTATATAAGGAATTCTGAAACTGAATAGGCATTTTGTATTTGAGAATAAAGAGTTTCAGAAATATTAAATAAAAATAATGCTTAGTAGCAAACTAATATATTAATAAGACATTTCTAAACAAAAGTCACAAGAAAATATATTTTAGTAATGATCTAATTTATTTAATTTGATTTATAAAATGGCCTAAAGCAAACCTAAGAGTCATTATACCTGATAGGGTCAATGACAAAATTCACATGTAAAGGTACATTGGTTCTTGAAAATAAATGTTAGAATTAGGCGGTATATGTGATATTTTGTCATTGGTCCTCTTATGAAAATTACTTATGGGATTGTCTTTAATATCAGGGTACTAATTCACATCAGCAATTTACTGTGCTGCCAGATTGGAAAAACAAAACAAAACAAAAGCACCCTCATAAACAAAAATTTTATATGCTGTTTTAATTAAGTTGATATAAAAAATGATATAATTATTTTGTTAATATATTAATTCTAATCCCCATACAAATTACTCAGAAAATAACTCAAGACAGAAAAAGAAATGACAAAGGAATTAAAATATTTCACTAGAAAACATGTTAACACAAAAGAAGGAAGTAATGGAGAAACAGAAGAACAACAACAACAACAAAAAAACCTAAGAAATAGAGAGAGAACACTGCAAACGCAGAGGTTAATTCTATCATATCAATAATTACACTAAAAGTAAATGGATAAGACACTGTTGCAAAGCAGAGATTGGCGGCATGGATTTAAAAATAGGTAATCCAATCCTATCTTGTCTAAAAGAGGCACACCATGTTCAAACAAATGATAGGTTTAAAGTAAAAGACCTGAAATAGATGTACCATTAAGCAGTAGCCAAACTACAGCTGGGGTAGCTTTTAGGACAAAATAAGACTTTAAAACAGAAATTGTTCCTGGGAACAAAGAACCTTTTTACATAATGACAAAAGTGTCAATTCATCATGAAAACAAAGTAATTGTAAACATACAGAGACCTAACAACAGACTCTCACAATAAACAAGGCAACAATGTTCAGAAAAAAAGAAGAAAGATGCAAGTCAAATGTAGTGTTTGTGCACTTCCATACTTCACCTTCAATAATGAATGGAACGATAGGTCAGAAGTTCAACAAGTAAAGAAAAGCCTTACCTCACTCTCTAAGGCAATTATACTCCAAGGCACCTACCCAGCACCCAGCAGCAACAGAATGTGCAATCCTCTCCAGATGCACGGACGCACCATGCAAGTGGGCAGCTCCAGACAGCCTGTGCGTTAGGGTAGAAAAGAAGTATCAATACATTCAGAAGACTGAAATCATACAAGCCATATATTCTCCAACTACAATGGATGGAGCTGAGAAATCAATGACAGAAGGAAACCTGGGAAATGGATAAACTTGCCAATAAAATAAGGCACTCCTGAAAACACCATGAATCAAAGACACTAAGAAATTTTGAAATGAATTAAAACAAAAAATATGTCATATCAAAACTAATGGAATTGTTTAAAAAGTTCTTGGGGAAATTTATAGCTAGATGTAAGTGGCTAAAAATTCAAAGAGCCACAAAGCCATAATTTAACCATTTGCAGTAAGAAACTAGGGAGAGAAAAACGAGCTAAATGCACAGCAAGCAGAATAAAAAATTACTATGAACGTGGAGATAAATGGGATAGAGAATAAAAAATCAACAGAAAAATATCACACAGTAAAAAAATTTAAGATCGATGTAATTGGCAAATGTTAGTTCAACTGTCCAAGAAAAAGGAAAAAAAAAAGAAAAAAAAAGAAGAAGGGATTCAAATTACTCAAATAGGCAATGAAAGAGAAAAGAATTCCATTACCAGTTGGATTTATCAGATTGAATGCAAGATTGCTTCAACATAAAAAATTATTTAATATGAAACGCTATATTAATAGAGCAAAGAGCCACAGAATCGTCTTAAGAGATACAAAAGTATTTGACAAATGTAACACTTTTTCATGGTAGAAAACAAAAGAAGACAAAAAAGTTCAAAGAACTAGGAGCAGAAGAGACCTCTTTAATCTGATAAAATACACTAGTAAAATCTAAAAGTATACCATGTAAAATCAGGAACTATGCAAACTTATTCCTGTCACCACTTGTTTAAAATTGATTGTAGGCTCTATTAGGCCAGGAAAATAATTTAAAATATCCAGAATGCACAGAAATAAGTGAAGTGACCTCTGACACCATCAGGTGACATATCTGGCATATGCAAAATTCTAAGGAATCTATGATTGAATCTGCTAGATAATAAGTGAGCTTATCAGCATTACAGAATCCATGTACAGAATCAACTATTTCCAAACTCTGTAATTGAACAACCCAAAAATAAAATTCAGAAATCAATTTCATTTATGATTTAATCAAAGAATACAAATTTGGGGGCTGACATCAGTGCTGGGCATGCCTGAGGCCTCAGGTTTGAGTCCAGCATAGGAAAAAAAATTACAATTTTACAATTAATTTAACAAAGGAAACACAAAACTTGAACATTAAAAACTTAAAAATGTAATTGAAATATATTTAAGACCTAAATAAATGAAAAGATATTTGATATCCATGTACTAGAAGACTTCAGAGTGTTCAAATAGCAGGATCCGCATTCCGATGTACAGATTCAATACAATTCCTATCAGTATAGCAGCTGCCACTTTCTGCAGAAATTGACAAACTGATTTGGGTTTTGTTTTTGTTTTGTTATTTCACGGATTGAACCCACTTCACCACTGAGCTGCATGCCAAGCCTTTTTCATTTTTTAGTTTTTTTATTTTGAGACAGGGTCTTGCTAAGTTGCTTAGGGCCTCACTGAGTTGCTAAGGGTTAAGGCTGACTTTGATCTTGTGATCCTCCCGTCTCAGCCTCCCAAGCTGCTGGGGTTGTAGGTGTTCGCCTTCACATTCACATCTGACTGACAAACTGATTCTTAATTTTTTTTTTTTTTTTTTTTTTTTTTTTTTTTTTTTTGTGGTGCTGGGAATTGAACCCAGGGCCTTGTGCTCACGAGGCAAGCACTTTACCAACTGAGCTATCTCCCCAGTCCCCGATTCTTAAACTCATGTGGAAATGCAAAGGATCCACAGCAGCTAAAACAATTTCAAAGTAAAGAAAAATGTTGGAAGAAGTTTGGAGATGTAGCTTAATGGTAGAGCACTTGTCCATCATGTGTGAGACCCTAGGGCCAACGTCCTGCACTGCTAAGAAAAAAGAGAAGGAAAAAAAGAAGAAGAAGAAGAATTAAAAATTAGGAGACTCATGCTTACCAAGTGCAAAATTCATGATAAAGCATCAACAATGAAGACAGGACAGTGCTCATACAAATGAAGACACATAGGTCCGTGGAATGTAACTGAAAGCCCAGAAATAACCCATGCATTACAGTCAACTGATTTTTGACAAAGGAGCCAAGATGATTGATTGGGAAAAGAAATCTCTTTACAACAAAAGAAGTTAGAGCAACTGGACCCTACCTTCCATAATATTCCAAACTTACCTTAAAATGGACCAAGACCTAAGAGTAAGAGACAGCAACAGAAGACTAATAGAAGGAAACACATTATACATCTTTGTGTTCTTGGATTAGCCGTTCCAAGACACAAGAGCCCAGACAAAATGCATTGAATTTCATAAAAATTAAAAGCACTCATGCTCTAAGTGTCATTACAAAGAAAGGTAAAAGACACCCACAGAAGAGGAGACACTTTGAAATCATACATCTGACAAGGGTCTCATGTCCAGAATTAACAAAGAAGGCTTACAATTCAAGAATAAAAGGAAAGGACGATTTAACAATTAGCAAGGGATTTCAGTAAATATTTCTTCAAAGATGGTATACCAGTGGCCAATAAGTACATGAAAAAGCCCAAGATCATTAGTCAGGAGAAAGACATATACTAAACCCACAGTGAGATGCTACCTTAACCTTCGACGAAGACTAGAATAGGAAATAAAAAGATGGGCAGTAGCAAGTATTGGTGATGTGGGGAGATTGGAACCTGCATACATTGCTCATCAAAATTTCAAAAGGCAGTGTCTTTAGGAAAACATTTTGGCAGTTTCTCAAAAGATTAGAGTTGCCATATTACCTGCAAATTCTCCACATATGAACCCAAGAGAATACAGTAATGGCTGTGCAGGGGGCAGGGGCTTTGGGGAAACGGGGGAAATGATACAAGGTTTCCATTAGCAGACACAAATTTCTTCAGAGTGATGAAAATACTCTCAAATGGTTGTTGTAATGGCTGCATAACTGGGCTATGCTACAAATCATTGAATGGTACAGTTTAAATGCAAGAATTGTGTGGTGTATGATTTATATCCCAATAAAGCTGTCCAAAACTTTAAATAGATGATCTTGGAAGCTTGAGCAAAAAACCTGCATGTTCAGAAAATTATTTCTTATCTTCATTTGTTCAACAACTACTAGCGGGGGTCTAATCCTTGTCTGGAACTACTCTAGGTTCAGAAAGACAAGATAGTCAAGTTCCCTGTAAGGATCCCAGGAAAAGGGAAAAGCATGTGAGCTACATGGCAGCCAGCTACATGTGCTTGATACACATCATCCAGACCTCCTGTTAAGACCTGCAGACAGGAAGTCCAAAATTACCCAGCCACAGTTCAACAAAGCCAGGGGCAGAAACAGACCAGTCAAGGCGAATGTCCCGGGAGTACACTCAGGTGCACTGGAGTGGACTGAAATGCACACAATGGATAAAGACAGCCAGTGTCCTGACCTTTAAGCAAAACAGGGCACAGAATCTGGCTAAGCTTCTTGGTTTTTTCATTAAGAAAACTTTATAATGGTAAATAATATTACAGTCAGAAGATACTGAACACTTGTACATAGAAACACATCTTGAGTTGCAAGTATCTCTTCTCTTGAAGGTTCCTGGGTAAGACTCTTGGTGAACTTGTTGTTTGAGGTACATGGTAAAGAGCAAGAAGCACACGCTGTGTGTATAATTACATGACTTGCAGTTCCATAACATTTTGCTAACTTTAAGTTCCCCAGTTGAACCACTAATGGGACAGCTTCACAGAATAACACTTAAAAGAGATCAAATTAAAGATATTTATACAGAGAAAGACAAAAAGCTCTTGCCTTTTTCTTTCCTGAATCTCCAAAGCAGATTCATCAGAAGGCTGATCAAGTTGGAAGGTTGCCCACTTATGTGCACTGGATGTGAAAGATGGTAGAAAGACTCTGTGGCTGGTATGGAGACAGCTCTTATATCCAGTGGTGAGTGCTCCCCGGGGTAAGTGTTCTAAGTATCCTCAGATCCTGAGTGAAGAGGAGGCTCTGTCCTTTCTTTCCAGAGTGGCAGAAACTGGAGGAGCTGATCCTCTGTCCACTCTGTATCATCTGATTCTGTTTCCCCTACAGAGCACCTGCCTCTTGTGATCTGAGTCAGCGTACGGTTCGTTTCTGAGACTCAGGCCCACTTGGTCTTTTGCTATAGTCTGAGTGTTAGTGTCCCATCAAAATTCATATACTGAAATCCTCATGAATGGGATTACTGTTCTTATAAAAGAGGCCCGAGGACACGAATCTCCTGCCCCTGACTTTTGCCATGTAAGCAAGAGTAAGACTACTGTATCTATGAACTAGGAAGTGGGGCCTCACCAGACACCAAAGATGCCCAGGATCTTAGTCTTTCCAGCCTCCAGAATTGTGAGGAATGATTTATTGCTGCTGTGAAAAGCCTATCTACAGTATTTGGGTCCGAAAATACAAAGGGACCGGGAGGACCCCTCGATGGTAAGCCTATACGGGGCTGGTCATCTGGTCCCAGTCCCCAGATCCTGCGCCCTCTCCTGACCAGTCCCTGTGTGCTCGGGTAGCTCTTGACAAAGTCTTCCTTTCTTTCCAACGTTTTCCTACTGCTTTTTTCTGCTGCAGGTGCCTGGTGACCACTGCTGACCTCTCGCCTGTTGTTCCCCACAGCCTGCTTTTGTTCTGTGGAACCTCATCCTCTAGAGAGAGGAACAGATGCACAGGGACATTCGTATGGAGAAGAAAACCTTACCCATACTTTGCTTTTGAAACTGTTAAACCATGAATGCAAACTACTTCTGTGCAGCTTTAATATAAACCATGTTTTCCAGGAATGCAGCTACTTGTAAAACAAGGAAAGATGTTTTTCACTCTAAACTTCCCCTAGAATTATTCACCACTTTAGAAAATTCCATGTCACTGTCCAGAGTGTTCACATCACCATTGTGAAACATCCAATTGTATCCATTGTATCTGCACTTCTATCTACTGTCTATTCCACCTTCATTGGTATTTATTGAACTAATGGGGATTTTACATACAAAGATATCTTAGTCCACTCAGCTGCTATAATAAAATCATTAGACTGGGTAACTTATAAACAATAGAACTTATTGTTTGCCACTCTGGAGTCTGGGAAGTCCAAAACTGATTTGCCAGTAGATTTCAGAGTCTAGCGAAGGCCCGTATCTCATAGACGGCACCTCCCTGCGGTGTCCTCGTGGCTGAAGGGGCAAACACCTCCCTTGAGGCCTCTTTCCTAAGGGCACTACTCCTATTCACAAGGGCTCCCCCCTCATCGCCTAGCCACTTCTCAGAGGCCCCACGGCTTAACAACACATGGGGAATTAGATCTCAAGATACGGATTTGGAGCGACATAAGCATTCCAAGCACTATAAGGAATGAGCATCTGGTTTTGTCTGTTAGAGGAGCAGCATGCTTTGCTCTCTGGAACATATGCTATTTTATTTTATGTTAATTTTATCTTATTTCTCCTTTATAAGATAATTAGAACACTTAAAAATTAGGTGTTTTTAATCCATCAGTACATTTAATTTCTAGATAGTAAACGGCACATTGCAAAACTGCTGATGATTTTTAAAGGGGACATTAGGCTTGTGAACACTGAGAATTTGCAACCTTTCTCTTACAAGCTTTCTCTTTCCCTCATTGAGGGAATTGCACCAGAGACCCAGAGAAGAGAAACACCTTGAGCCCATCCAACTGCAGACTCATGTACCTGAGTCTTCTCATATTTGCTTTTGTTTTATTGGAACTGCTCGCTATTCTCGCACTTCTGCTGTGTCCGGGCATCAAACCACCCTGCGTATATCATGTCAGGTAATTCTTACCATGCTTGCAGGGGTGGGTTTGCATCATCTTCACTTGGCAAGAGTTCCACAGTCTGCAGATTACAGGGGAGGCAGGACTGGAGCCGAGCTCACTGACTCCAAGGCCCTATCTTCATACCACACAAGCGACTCTCATTTCACTTTGCAGCATCTCCATCCAAGTATGTGTCTACTTAGCAATTTTTTTTCCACAGAAGCACATAGGGAAGTAGCTTATTTCACTGTGGGAGAAACACCAGCGATCCTGCATGGGCCCCCAGGAGGAAGGACTGAACTTTGAGAAGACCTTCTGCTAAGTGAGATGTTCTGCGTGACTGCATGAATCTCCAGTGACACTCTGACCTCTGTGACTGTTGCGTGGCCACGGTAGTGGGTGAGGTGTCTGGGGATCTTTGTGGTCAGCCACTTTACTCTGGTTGTGGGTCAGGCAGGGAGTCTCTGTGGTTTGTTGTGTGGCCGAGGTTGGGGTGAGGGGTGAGGCAGGAGGTCTCTGTGGTCACTCGTGACCATGGTTGAGGGTGAGGCAGGGAGTCTCTGTGATTAGGGACATGGGGCTCACCTTTACTTAGGAGAAATTGAATTAGCTAAATTCTTTCTCAAAAATAAGAACTTCATTTTATTTCAGGAAGTACAACATAATCAAATAATTATAATTGGTGGTTCACTGAACTCTAAACCTCTCATTAGTATCACAGAAATATTCCCATTTGAAAATTCTATTTAGTCTCCATTTTTTCAGGATGGTAAATGGGTTTGTGAATGGAAGCTCATGTGTATTCTGATGGTGTTGGTATTGAAAGGTGAAGAAATTAGTCCAGAGACATTCAGCTCTTCCAAAAGTCAATAAAAGGAGGCTCCAAGAAAGAAGCAGCACTAAATAGCACTCTGCATGCAGAATGTGTGTATCACTCATTCAGCCACAACTCCCTGGTCTGCTGTGTAAATGCTACATTGCTCTGAAGCTCCTACCATTTGTATCTGTTTGGCTCCTTATAACATTTTGCTTCTCAGATTTGAGTGCTGACTCTAAAAGAAGTATCTTTTTGACCATTCATCATTTCAAATCTACTTTTACATTTGATTCATAACCTTATCTTGACCTTGCAATATACTGGATATTCAAATGACTGACTAGTGTGCAAGACTATTTATATAAATACTATGTCATTTATTCAAATTTTAATTCAGCACTGGTTAATGGACTATAAAAATAAAGGGTGATTCAACAACAAAAGAAATATGGCTTATTGCCCAAAAGAATGCCTTGGGACTGCGGTTGCTTGATCAGTTAATAGGAGCAAAACATTAACTTCCTGCAAGCCCTTTGTCATCTGTGAAACGAGATCATGTGATACCTATTCATGAAAGTCCACTTTAAATATCACTCTGAAAGAGAAAAAAACAGAAAAGAAAAGAAAAAACATAGGGAAACCGGGTAGTTTCCTGTCTGAACAATGAGCTGGAGGCCCAGGTGTGCTTCTTACCTAGCTTAATTTACTGTTAGAAACAAAATAAATAATACATTTTCCAACATGGTCATAAGGAAATATACTCATGACATCATGCTAAGATACGGTGGGGACCCATCTGGCAGGTAGGGGGAGAAGCCCTTCTCTTCCTCCTCAGTAGATTTTTCCCCAAAATTTTATTCTTAAAAGCAAGAAATTTTAGCATGTTGAGTGGCAAAGCAAAATAAAAGATACTACTTTTTGTGTTTGTGCAGCCCAGCTGTTGAAATGGCATTTGCCTGGATCAGAGGCATGGAAGGCCATGGTGGGAGATGGGATTCAGCTGGAAGCCTGTGTGAAGTCCAGAGACTCCAGGCTGGGGATGAGAGGCAGCGCCCAGGGCAAGGCTGAGTAGACAGTGAAACAGTGAATGCAGACACGCAGGTACTGAGTGGAAACTCTTCAAAAAGTGAAAAATATACACAATGGAATATTACTCAGCCATAAAGAAGAATAAAATTATGGCTTTTGCAGGTAAATGGATGCAGTTGGAGAATATCATGCTAAGTGAGATAAGACAATCCCCCAAAACAAAAGGCCGAATGATCTTGCTGATAAGCAAATGATGATACATAACTGGGGAGGGCAGGAGAGAGGCAAGAATGGAGGAAGGATGGATTGTATAGAGGAAAAAGAGGGGTGGGGAGAGGGTGAGAGGAAGGAAAAATAACAGAATGAGACAAACATCATTGCCCTAAGTAATGATGGCTACACAAATGGTGCAACTCTACTTCCTGTACAACTAGAGAAACAACAGTTGTACCCCATTTGTGTACAGTGAATCAAAATAATTAATAAATTAAAAGATGATGAAAGTAAACTTTCCCTTTTAGTCATCTCTTTTAAGCATCAAAGTCTACTTTAAAATATTTGCCTTTCACAAAACATGGATCTGTGTGTGTAAGTTAGCAGAAATGGGCACATGACTGGTTTCTCTCTGCTCTCTGGTAACAGAGTCCTCACAGCACAAACACAGAACCAAAAGGGTCAGATTCACTTCTTACCAACATGTTCAGCTGCTCATTTAAAGAGGTAGGGAAAAGCAAACAAACAGCTCTATCACCATCACTGGTCTGGAGATCTTTGTGGCCGATCTTTTTCATTCACAGTGCTATGGAAATATTTTTATATAATTATAATCTGGCTTAATGCAAAAAGTCATGGACAATTTTCATGCAATGATCCAACATCCAAGCCTTTATTGCTCTGATATTTGATGGTAATGTTTGCCAGTTACATCCATATTTTACATTGTTCTGATTCCCAACAATGGGAAAAAGGATTATTAAAAAGATACACATATTTCATGCATATCACACTGCACCCATAAATATGTACAATTCTGGGTTAATCAAATTTTTTTTAAATATACAAAGAGATGGAAATGTTCACTACCCTGGTTTTGTCATTATATACTATATACATGTGTGGAATTATATCACTGTTTCTCATGATTTATACACAAAAAATAAATAAATTAGAAAATTTGAAAAAGCCTGGAAGGACCTTCATCATGAGAAAGTCCCGCACAGTGGAGTGGAGCTGACATCCCTGCAGGGGACTGGGGTCCCAGGAAGCCAGGAGTGCAGGGAGTCCCAGCCCCTGCGGGGGATGGCATCACAGAAGACGGCCTTCCCCCGTGAGGGCTGAAGGCCAAGCAACAGGAGGAACGCGTCCATGGGGTCAGCACAGCTGGCCTGTCAAAGCCGGAGGACACGGGAAAGGCTGGCCACAAAAAGGGACCCTGATTGCATCGGTCAATCATTACAGGGCCATGAGGGCACATTCCTCACCACCAGGAGGGAAGAATCACGAATATGCAGAAAGGAAACCTAGACGGGATTCCGCGCAGTCCGGTTGGAAGGGAAGCCCTAGATTAACCGCATGCTTTCCAAAATCTACTAGTAGATATGGAAATAATTTCAGTGCAGATGTGTGTGTACCTCTACAAGTCCCTTCTCCCACTGCGAGGAGCCTGCCTCCTGTGATCCTAATTGAGCCACTTGTCTGGCACAGTCCTTATCTCCATTCCCAGAGGGCCTGAGATTAGTAGCCCTGCACACACCCTGAGGTCAGCCAGATCTGCCTGGCGCTGTCCTCTGTGGACTCTTCCCCAGGGCAGGAGCCAGGGCCTCCAGGATGGCTCACTGGTCCACCTGAAAGGCAGGTGCAGCTTGTACACAAGGAGCTCCAAACATCTTGTGCCAGGAAATAAATAAATTCTCTAAAAATGCCATCATGGGAACATGTCAAAAGGATGGTCTCGAAGAGGCTGGCATTGGCCAAGTCTGGGACAATTTGATCATTAAAATAAATAATAATCATGGATCTTTGCCCATTGAATAGAGCAGGGACCTCTGAGTGCTACTGATAGTGCACACATGTGAACTAGTTTTTATATGACCTCAAAGTAATCCACAGCCCCAAACACACACTGCATGCCCATGCAGCCCTCAATGACAAAGGGAAGGGGCTCCGCAGACACCACCTTAATAAATGATGGAAGGTGACTTCATCAATAACCCAACAAAATGAAGTGCGCCACCAGGTAGGATTCTGAGCTGGTCCTGCCAAAGACACACCTAACCTGAACCCAGTCACAGGAAGCCTCCAATGAACCCAGACGGAGGGCTACTCTACAGAATAAATGGCTGGTAATTTCCCAAGTTTTCATGATCCCAGAGCGGAGGAGGGATGAGGGACCCTTCCTGATGCAGTGAGCTCGCCCCTCACGACAACCAGAACCCAGACATCTTGCTGCCGAGACTATTCTGAGAACAACTGGACAGAACTTGAATGGGCTTTGGTAGTTTAATGGTAGTACAGTATGAATGTTGTTCTCCTGATTTTGAAATCTGCATCAGGCTCTATGGAAGAGTATCCTCGATTACAGGAAACGCACACTGAAGTACCAGGGAGTACTGGGGTGTCCTGTTGACATGCTCTCCACTAGCTCAGGGGACAAACAGTCTTTGTCCTGAACTCACAACTTTTCTATTGAAAAAGTTTATTTCAAAATTTAAAACTAAAAATTACGACAGTCCTCCTTTGTGTGGTTATACAATGTTGCATCCCCGGCTACAGCTGAGAACATGGCCATTGGTGAACTTGCTTCTGGGGAGGGGAAACCCACTCCCTTCAGAGTTTATACTTATGTGACTCATAAAATATTTTATTGTTCTTAAAAAGACATCATGCAATTTCCCTTTCCTATTGTCAGGAATAGAGGGCAGCATCCTACAATTCATGATGGTCGGATTTTACTATCAGCTATGAATCATTTTGTCGTCCAGGATTCCCAGCAGGAATTTCCAGATTGCCATAGGAACCTGGGAACATGGTGGCTGCCACCATGTCTAGACATCTTCATCTCTCTCTGTACTTCATGCAGCCGAGGGTCCATTTCAGCCTCCCAGCTTCTCTTAAAGCAAGCTGTGCGTTTCCTGTCTGAACCTCCAATTTAGGGGAAAGAGTCCTTTGTGTCGTGGATTCGACCTAATGTCACGGATCATCTGTGATTTCAATTCTCACAGTGGCCGAATTACCACTTTTGCTTAGAGACCCTTTCTCCAGGGCTCCAATCTTCCTCCAGCTTCCAGAAATAGGGATCCAACCTCTTGCCTCCTCAAGCCTCGGGTGTAAGAGCTTCCCACTTGGGGTAGACGCTGCACTCCCTCCCCTTCATGGGTTCTCCTACCCCTGCCTCTGGCTCAGTGGACTGCCTTCCTCAATTTCCCCCTCGTAAGCTCGGGTGTGTCTTTCAGCGTCCTAACTGCACCCCTGCATGCAGTTCATCTCGGGGCGTCAGCTAATGAAAGGTGTTATTTGGGAAGTAGTTGGTGAGGGAACAGGTCATAGAGGTAAGCACATCCCAGCGGGCACAGTCACCAAGTGCATCCTGAGTGGCAGGATTGGGACAAGCAAAGGGCATCCATGTCTGTATGAATTATCTCCTTGGGTAGAGGAGGAGAGGCAGAGAGAAAGAGAATATATAAATGCTGAAAATAAGAGTGACCATTGGCCGTACCAGTGATGCACACAGGAATGGGCACAGAAGGACAGCCCGTGGCTTTAACTCAGCTTCAGCGCTGATAGTAAATGTGCATCATCAACCTGTGTGTCCACTCACTGTCCATCAAACCAGAGTGTGGAAGGGCCTTTAGAATGCGTTTGCTGGCAGCTGTTGCGTGGTCCTGGGAATGCCTCCAATCAGGGAGAATCAAGTTGGACAGCGAAATGACCGCTGCCCTCTTTCAAGGACCTCTCGGTCCTCCTCTTGCCAAGGTGGAAGTGTTGCGGACCCAGAGTAGAAGGTCTGTTTCTGAGCTGATTTTGAAGTCGCATCGGTACCTGTTAGCCTCTGCTTGAAATTTCTGGAGACACATTTGCTGCTTTGGCTAATACCGAAAAGTCAGTGTTGGCTTTTTCTAGAACAGTATTAGAAGATTGTTTAAAAAAAAAAAAAAAAAAAGAAAAGAAAAGAAAAAGAAAAAAAAAAAAATAGAGATTCATACTCTACTGAAGCTACCACCTTTCTTTGAGTTTGAAATTAAAAAGTGAGTCAGAGCCTCAAAGAGTGAGGTCCTGTTGGACAGGAAAATCAGCCAGCTACCAGGAATTGGTCTTAAAATGGGCTTGGAACACTGTTCTTAAAGTGGGTAAAGGTGGGAAAACGAAGACACATGAGTCAGTACTGATATTTCACATCTTCCTTAATGCCACCCAGGCCAGCATCACTAACAGTTACTAACAAAGTGAGACATTTAAATTGACACCATTGTGATGGAAATTACCAGATGACTTGGCTGTGGCAGGCTGGGCTACTCACCCCTCCGCACTGTGACTCCCACCAGGCAGAGGGAGGGCCCCACCCCCGGAGTTCTGCTCCCCTTCATATCTGCACGTTGCTCCTGCGATGTATTTCTGCCATGCTTTGCTGTTGTAACATGATATTGGCCCAGAAAACAGGACTGGAACACTGATTCGATACAGCAAAGGAGCAGAGCTCACCTAGAGAGGCAGCCTGGCGAAGACAGCCATGGTCCCAAAGGTCACCAAGATGGTCTTTTTTCAGTAGATCTCAACCTGGTTTGAAAATACCATCCCACGAGGAAACATCTAATTAATACCTAAGCAGCTATATAATAGTGGAAGTATTTCAAGATCTTAGAAATGTTAAATATTGGATTTCACTTTATAAGATTAACAATATCACCAAATAGGCCTTGATGGTATTCCAGATATTCTGAAATCCACAATAACTCTCACTGTGATTAGAGTTCAGTGTATTAGTTAGTCCTCAAAAAAAAGTCAGCATAAAATAGACATGCCGTCATTTATGTTAAAACCCTAACAAACATCTCGAGAAAGATGGCTCAGAGAACTGCCTCACATGGCCCTCCTGAGCTCCTCATGGGCTTCCACAAAGAAACAGCAGGTAGAATCCGGGGGTGATGATGCCTTGTGAAGTCCCAGGGTCCCAGTCATAGAGCTAGGAGGCAGCCATCGATGGCTTTGGGTTCACGAAAGGCACTCCCTTTGCAACTTTAAATTGGTCTGGCGGGCGTGATATATTCTAAGAAAACTTAGTACCACGATATTCTTTTCTAAATACAAACAATCCCCTAAACAATCTAAATTCACAATAGCATACAGTTTCTGGAAAGTCCAAGAGACTTATAGCATTTGCCACTATTCAAAAAATAAAATAAACCCTTCGTATAACTATGTATTTTAAAAACTCATGACAATTTTTTTCTGAGATCACATAAATTTATTGAACACGTTTTGATGTAATTTCATGTGCAAGGGAATTGAACTTCCTTAAACTGGGAGATTTAAGTGTTCTCTGCAGCTGATTTGAGTTTGGGTTTTTCCCCTACAGGGGCCTTCGCCCTCACAGCTTGGGGCTGTCCTCTGGGTTAAGGGTATTAAATCCCAGTGGGAATCTCAGCTGGCCTTTGGCCAGCAGGACGTCACATTGCCCAAAGGCCCACACTTCAAACAAAAAGAGCAGTATTTTTCCAGCGTTTCTCATGAGCTTCGTTTGTCCTGGGCTCAAGCTTCCTGGCATTGTTCTAGCAGGTCCGTGGTCCCTTTCCTCATGTTCCCATTTGACTGTGCATGGATTCAGCCCACTCACAGAGGGTAAACGTGTTTTGTGTGAGTCATCCAAAATTTGAGCCTAGATGAGTGATAGAAAGTGAACAAAACGAGTGCAGGTTATAGAAAACGGGCACATGTGAAGTCCTGCGCGCCGGGCTCCTCAGAGCCCCCTTTCCAAGGCTTCCTACTTCTGCCTTTGTTTAGCGTCATTCTTCAGAAAAGCCTTCAGAGTGTTGTTGCCAGCTGTTCTACTCACTCCTGAATGCAAAGCCCCAAGGTCCTGAAACACCTCCCCTCCATCCCTGCTGGAAGTGGGAGTATGTGTCATGAAAAGCTTCCAGAGGATAGCAGTGCGCACTGAGCCCATTAGCTGTTCACTTTGCAAACATTTATTGAGTGACTACTGTGTGCTCGGCACTGCGGTAGTAACCATGTGCCTGGGATGTAACCATGAATGGACAGCAACAATCCCTGCCTCTGGGTGGCTGGACATTGTGGACATTATAGTGGGTCTTGATGAATGAAAAGACAGAAAAGCAAGTTTGGGCAGAGGTAATGGCACATGCTAAAACTGAAAGTCACAGAATGGCATGGCAGCCTGCAAGCAATAGTTGCAGATTTTCCAAGAGTGCTGGAAAGTAATATTTACACTAAGGAGCAGCTGGGAGCGTGGAGAGATGGGTGGCTTCCCATTAAGAAGGCTTTGACTGTTCCTGAGTCTGCCAAAATTCCTGGCATGTACTAATCAAATATTTGCTGAAATGAGGTAAAAAAGCAATGTAAAAGTTAAGTTAAAAAAAAAAAAAAAAGTAGCTGGAGTGTTATTTTGAGAAGTGCAAAAGTTCTTATAAAAACTATGACTATGTGGGTTATTTATCAGAAAACCACCCAGTGGTTTTCTGATAAATAAATAGATGAAAGAAAGAATGAGTGACATAGGGAATTAGCACAGAGATGGAGGGGTCAGATTTGCACCTCTGACCTGTAGCCATTGTGTATGTTCAGCAAGTCTATCAGGATGGGAAAGGAAAAGCAGGGACAAGACGGACCAGGAGCAAGAACTGGCCACACACCCTCAGGTCCCTGCTAGAACTCCCGTGGCCAGCCAGCCTGGACCTCAGCAAGGACATTGGGGACAAAAGTAGGCGCAGGGCAGAAAAAATTCGGATGATAAAGCTAAATTGGGCTTCCAGGTTGGTTGGGATTTTAAATATTATGACTTATGACAGAAGTAGTCAAGATTATGGATGGTTCCCCCTTAAGTTTTGAGTGGTGGCATTAACAGCCATAGGTCAACATTATCCAGCCACAGGAAGCAGATAACAGAGAGCCCGAGGAAGCGCTTTTGGATTCACCTGTTACATCCAGAAAGGCTAGCCAACGGGAAGGTTGTGCTACTCTGATACATACCAGGTGAGTCAGGGCACGCTGCATGTCCCACCTGCTATGTAATTTGTCCTGTATTTCCTGGCTAGTCCTGGTGGCCTTTCTTCACATAGACATCTGCTCCATCGACACCTCAACATGCCACCTGGAACCTGGCCAGGCATTGCTTGCTGACCACTCTTGCTCTTGTCACTATAAAGCTCCTGATGCTTGCGGACAGTCTCCCTGAGTGTGGCTCCTTCTTCACAGGTTCAAGTGCAGCTATGCAAAGTGGGATTAAGTGAGGAAGTCGGCTGTTGTCACCATTCAAATGCAGCACGGCCCTGTACAAAAGCAGAGCCTCCTCCCAGGGAAAATCGTTAATGTTTTAAATTTATATTTTCAGTCAAGTGATTTTTGAAATGTCTTCAGATAAAAATTAATGTGTTAGAAAAGATGGTAAATGTCTTCCCATCTTAGCATTAGAATGATTAAAAGTCACTGATCTGTTCTTTTGGGGGCCATTTAATTTCTTCATTTCAAAAGTTTATTGCAAGTTTGTAAGGTTTCGTGTTTCTCAGTTTCTATTTCTAATGTGTGGATGTTATTTCTATATTTGTTAAAAATGTGTCTGAATTTTGCACATTTCTAAGATGATCTGCAGGTGTGAAGTTTCTGTTCAGATTTTTAAGTAACTTGATTTTTTCAAATCTTATCTTTACATTGGAAACTCTAAGGTGCTGGGGCTGATTTATTTTTTCAGAGGACCAGCTTGATTTTTAATGGCTTCTTCATTCTAGAAGTAAATTAAGAGTGTTTATAAAAAGTCTTACTAATAAAATTTTGTTGCTGTACTTCAGGTCATGATTTGAGACCTTTAGCAAGATGAAGGGGCCATAAAGCAGCTGGCATGATAAATCCGGTTAGGAATAAAGGAGGATCATTTATTTTCCAGCCTTCACTAATATTTCCTGGAAGAATAATTTTGGAGCTGGCGGGGGCGAAGAGCGTGTTAATCTTACTTGCTGTAAACTCTTTACACTTAAAACCAAGCAGTGTCACCTTCAGGCCCAGGTCTCATCAAAAGTCCCAGACAACCAGCAACACTCTTCAGCGGGTGCATCCCAGGTCAAGGTCAGACGGGGAATGAAGGTCACGTGTCTGCAATGGTGGTTTCCCCGGGGTCGGCCAGGTGACCTCCTCTTAGCAATGTCTTCTTCCTCGCTGACCACACCCCGGTTCTCCCTCCGAGGCAGCCGTGGCAGTGCACGGTCTGAGGCATGAGGGTCACTATTAGGCCCTGGATATTGAAGTGGCTCTACAGCTCCCTGGAAGTCCAAGGCAGTTATACCCGGATTCTGATTTCACGCCCGGAATCATGCATTACCCCAACTGTGCTGAGCTGATAAAGCGGAGGCAGAACCAAGACAGCAGGGAAAGGACTAGAGCAGTGACCTTTCTGATCTCTGCTTCCTCAGCCTGAGACGGGACAAGTCACCACCGATCAGGAGAGGGGTCAAGCCTGAAAGACACTGGCAAACACCTGTGATTTATTTATAAGAGATCAAGGAAGCCACTGCATGAACTTCCCCTTACTGGGAATTCTTTGTGTTCATAGCAATTCTCTCTTTTGACAGCGAACTCCTTGTGGACCATTCTGTCTCCAGGCTGGGTGACAATCATCCATTCCACTTGCATTTTGCTTAAAGGTACAGTAAGAACATTACAGAACCTCAGAATGAGACTCTTGGAACTTCACTACTAGATTCCCGCCTGCATGCGATTCTCTGTGCAACTGGGTGAGCTGTGGTACCTGGTTTAGGTCGAACACCAGCCTGCGCATTACCCGGAAGGTGTTTTCAAAGAGATTTACAATGGAATCAGTAAACTTGGAATGGAGTAGGTTTTCCTCCATAATGTGGGTAGACTTCATGCAGGCAGTGGAAAGTCTCAGGAGCAGACTGACTTCCCCTGAGGGAGAAAGGCCCCTGGCCCGCCCTGCCTTCTACTCAAAGGAACAGATTCTTCCCTGACTCACCAGCTTGCCCTGCAGACTCTGGACCAGGTCACCCTACAATCTCTGAGCCAGCTTGTTAAATTAAATTAAATTAAATCTGTCTCTCTCTTCCTAGCTAAATAGGTAGATAATGTTATGGTTTAGATATGAAGTGCCCCACGAAAGCTCATGTGTAAGAAAATGCAAAAAAAAAAAAATTGTTTAGAGGTGAAATGAGTGTATTGTGAGAGCTTCAATATAATCAGTGCCTTAATCTACTAATATGGATTAACTGGGTGGTAACTAGGTGGGATGTAGCTAGAGAAGGTAGGTCACTGGGGGTATGCCTTTGGGATTTATATTTTGTCCGTGGTGAAGTGAGCGCACTCTCTCTCTCCGCCTCTGCCTCCTTATTGCTGTGCTCCGAGCTGCTTTCCTGCCCCACACCCTTCCGCCATGATGTTTGCCTCACTTCCGTCCACAGTAATGGAGTCAACCATCTATGGACTGAGACCTCTGAAACCATGAGTCCCAAATAAACTTTTCCTATTCTAAATTGTTTTTGTCAGGACTTTTGGTCATATCAGGAAAAAAAATGATTAAATAGATACATGATAGTTACATAAACTGAGTAAATGTATTAAGTGAGTATTAAAAAGACTGAAAGATGATAGATACATAATACTGATAGTGATAGATAGATGTTAGAAATATACACAAGTATCATAGATACAGACAGAGATAAACCACATACACATACACACTCACGTACAACCATTGATCCTGTTTCTCTGGAAAACCCTGACTAAACAACAGCTTAGCTCTTCTCACATCCTGTCAGGCAATCAAGAGCGTTTGTGACATTAGCCCTTATAGTGATATAATGATACAGGCCTCAGCAATTTACTGTGGTTTTCAGGAAGTTGCTTAGACCTTTCTGAACCTATGTACCATCTTGATAAATGCTAGTCACCATTTTCCTTTGGTGAATTAAATGTGAAATCAACTGTATCCGTAGCCAGTGATACGGCTGGTTTGAACTTCTCAGTGAATCCATCTTTCTTGGCCAAAAATTGGTGTGTTCCACGTTTTGGGACTGCATGTAGGACTGTACTTCTATCCACTGTTTCTTCTCAGGACACAAAGGGATGCTTCCAGAACTGAGTCAGCTTCACGTTTCCCGAAGGCAGTCAAGACTTTGCTCAGAAGACCAGCAGATAACTGGACAGCTAGTTGGCAGGTGACCTTGAAATTGGGAGATAATGGTTTGAACTGCTGATCAGTCCTCATGTATTGACTACCTTTCAAAAGAGATAAATCCTAAAAGCAGAAATTTTGTGAAAAATAATCAGATTCTCAAATGAATCAAATGGGGGAAAAAATTAAAAGTCCCAAAGCTAACAAGTGAAGGCAGTGTGGGAAATTCTAATTTTTTTCTGATCAGTGTAAATATTGAGGAGATGCTTGTTTCTTAAATGCAGGTATTATCTGATCAACTCTCAAGGCTTATAAGCATCATGAATAACATCTCAGATATAAGATCAACATGAGTTATTAGAGATAATTTTTAAAAAGAAAAACAAACTTTTTTTCAAATTGACTTTCTGCTTTACCTTGAATTTGGTGTTGAGACGGCTTTAGAAGGGTACATTTCAGAAAGTGCTGCCTCACTCTTGATGATCTGGACCTACCACTGACCAACGCAGGCTCCCACCTGCTGCAGATGGGACTTAGAGAGTCCCTTATTTATTAATCACTTCCTAAATTCAATATTTCTAAGAAAAGACTCAGTGAAAGCTTTTAAGGAAAATATCATCTTCTACTCTAAAACTACATTTCAAAGTGATAATGTGGTGTTTTTCATAGAGCACAAATGAGACCATTTGTTTAAACATCAAGGCAGACATGACTTAAATGAGAAAGAACCAGGAAGGGGAGAACCTCTTATCTAATGTAGACATAGCCAGAGAGTTACCTCCGAGGCTGTCGGGGGACGCATTCGGCGGCAAGCTTTGTGCCAGACATCATCTCCAAGCATCAGGACCTGGTCACCATGAGTCACCAGATTGTGGCCCAAAGTGTTCTCAACAATCACATAAGAATGGAAGTCAACCAGAGACTTGTCCCACCGCGGAGTGTTGAAAGCACCCAACTAGTGGCCAGACATTTGACTGAAATCCAAGGAACAGGCATAGCAGTTTCAACCAGAACTTTTCCGGAATGTCCTGGGTGGGAGGCGGCATAAAGTTGAGGAATTTTAGTAGAGTTTTCTTTGGGAACAAAAAGAATACACATACTGATAAAACTGTGTACTTAGCTACTTTTTATTTTTGTCTGTCACTTCTTGGGTCAAATTATGAGAAATGATGTCTTTCTGCATTGGTCTTTAAAAATAACTAGAAACTTTTTTACACAAGTTAAATCCACCACTGGAAGTGTTCACTCAACCTTAGCAGTTATTGTTTTGTCTTCTTCCTGTTTATTTTCTCCTTTAGCATTAGTTCTTTAGAGATGTTTTATTTTGATTTGCTAATAACGTGGGACAGGCTCTTCTCTCTGAGACTGTGAGAGAGTTTGTAGGATCAGGAAACAGATAAGTATCCACAAGAATAGAAACCTAGTACCCTGGTTGACCTGAAGCAATCAGTCTGACACTGTTTATCCTCATGACCTCAGTGACTACTGAGGAACATAACGGTTTGCCCTTGGCTGAGGTCTGAAAGGCATTTCCATAAGTCAGCTTTTGCTCTTTCTGACATTGAAGGCCTGTGCTATCTGTTCTTCATGGGAGCTGTCTCAGCAATTAGCTCTCAGTTTTAGGGGAAAAGAAAGAAATGTTGCAGGGTATTTTATTTTGTAATCACAGATAATAGATCACAAAAAACGTCATGGCTTCCTATGAAATAAAATATTTCCTAAGGACTCTCATTTAAAAATAACAGTGAAAAATAATGTGAACACTCTAAATTAATGACTTTGAGAATTACTGGTCCTTGTTTCCACAGGAAACAAAGTTACCCTTCTTATCAAATATTATCAGTCTTCAAACTTCATGAAAATTAAAATACATAAGAAGTGATAGCCAGCTTTTTTAAAGTCTCTGTTTCTGTGTTCTGTGCTCTTTTATCATGCTGCATAATGTGCGTTGCTCAATTTGAACTTGGTTCCCGGCTCGGCCGTTCACTGTTCACTGTCGAACACACGTGTACGTACACACGCAGGAGATGAGACAGAGCTGTCTCCACCTGGCACCATGCACAAGGGCAGAAGAGAAGGAGAGTCGTCTTCTCCCTGGGCCAGGAGAATGGGGCCAGGAGTTGGGCACAAATACCAGAGAGTAAGGAGTTGGTGTGTTTGATGAACCTTGCTTTCTCTGATGCAGGTTTTCAAGTAATTAATTGAACACAAGGGAAAAAATAGAAGTAGGAGAAGGGATGTCCAGCTCTGGTGAAGCACAGAGTCATGGTCAGCATAGGGAAAATGTTAGGAAGAGAGAGGGCCCAAGGGGGAGGATCCTAACTGTAGGAACAACAGGTATCCCCCACAGCTGAGGGAGATCGTGAGAGGAGAATGAAGGCTTTGGGACCTTAGTTGGTTATGGTGTAGAGAATAAATTTTAGGGGAAGAAACTGGAGTCAAGACACCAGTTGAAAGGTCATGACAGTGACGTGGTCTGAAGGCCCCTTGGGGGTGGTACTCTCTGAATGTTCTACCCTTACTGCTCTGCTGGTCCTCACCTCCCCAACACTGTGACCACATTAATTACCTCTTCCTCCCTGGCCTACCAACTTTTTATTCTGTGTCCTGGACTCAAGCTTCCTCAGGGCCTGACACCGTCTTTCTCGACATCCCTCCTCCGCGCTCGACATCACCCACTGAAATAGTCCCCACTGCCTGTAACGGCCGCTCTGCTCATCTTTCTCTTCTAGTAAGCAGCAAACTTCCTAAAGGTGGATACCGTGTCTCCTGGTTCCCTGGCATCTGCTCATAACCTGGAGTAGAATGAAAATTCAGTGGAGGAGCGTAAATGAATGTCTGAATGAGGCGGGCGCAGGCCTGTGCCCAGGAGCTGCCTACATACTAGTGCTATGAATAATGAAATTGTAAAAATGAACTGTATAAGTCCCTTTAGTAACTAGCTTTTTGAAAATAGGCCTTCTAAGAAAATGAAGGGTAATTAATAAGCTTTTTATTTTTTTTTCAGGGAAGGTCAGTAAATTCTCCTTAAGCCACTATAGCCTCAATTTGCATTCAGACAATGAGCGTGCTCCTCACGGTTGCTCTAAGTTGTTCTGTGAAGCACTTAGCAGATGCTCCAAGCCTCTCTGTCTGCGGAGAGCAGGAGAGGGAGGAGGAGATGAAAGTGCCTTGCTTTGAACACGTCCTCTAACCGCTTCTCTGCCACAGAGCAGATCCCTCTGACTGTCCCCACAGTAGCTCAGAAAAATGTCACATGAAAATCAGTGCCCTGTGCATGGGGAGGTTATGCCCATTTCACACCAAGTCAACGACTTTATGGAACTGGTCCACACGTACCTTGTCAGAGCTCAGATATGGTGTGCCGAAACGATTAGGCGGAAAGTTCTGTGCCTTTTATCTAGGTCTGGAAAGAAATTAAATCGATGAACTGTGAAAGCATAATTTATTTTCTTTCAGTCTTTTTCAAATCTTTCTGCCACATCCACGTGATCATGGCCACTGAAGATACATGCGTAAGTGAACCAAGTTTCCGTGAGTTCTTTCTGCCTCTTCAGTTCATTTCACTACTTTTTCAAAACACCACTTCAGTCCATAAGTTGATTTCTTCAACCTTCACAAGTCTCAGCCATAGTTTGAGAATCACAACTTTTATAATCACCCTTTGCTGTACAGCAAGATGGAAGCAGTAAAATCAACATCTGTGGGGTAAACTCTGCTATTTCACTATTATTTCCATTTTTGTTATTTTATCAATTTATTTAATCAAACTCAGTGATTCAAATTTCTCATACTCTTTATTGGTGTTTTAGTAAACTTTCTCTTCCCAACTTCTTTCTGTGTTTTTTCTTTGGTTTTTCTGAATACGGGAGGTCTCCAGAGGGAAACAGAAGAAAAGGCCCCCAAAAGAGAAAAGAAGGTCCACATCCACACACCTGTGAGCATGGCAGTGGGCGAAGATGAACTGCAAGAAGTATATAAGGTAAACCAGACTTTAAAGCCGTCCAGCTTAACATTTATAGGCCTGCCCGTGGCTGTTGGACTTATTCTGCTTTCATTCCACAAAGATTTTGCAGCAGTTATTGTCTGTCAAAGGCAATTGGGGACTGAAAGATAAACTATAGATTTCTGTCATAAACATGCTTATAATTTTGGAAAGAGAGAGGAGAGGGAACCGTAGGAGGTGATTACTTGGAAATACCAACTTCTATAGGCCTTAGTTTGTCCAAGATGGACTGCTAGCTATGTGCAACAAACTATTGAGAGAAACACCATAGTGATGTCATTTCCAGTCAATAGAAAAATCTAGGCCCAGCTTTTCTCAATCTTTGCGCAGGAGTCAATTTGAGGTTAACTAATCAGGTCTTCCTCTAAACCACTCTCTTGATTGCAGGCCTTCCCCTCTTTGAGGACCTGATTAACAGCAATTATCAATTCTTAGTGACACTCTATGCTTGTGACAACTGCAGAGTGGAATGAACTCATTCTAATCTTAGTGCACATGCTCTGAAGACTGGACTGGGATTTTTCTCATTTCCTCTTTATAAAACAATAGTCATCCATAGAAGATTTCAGAAAGTTAAGGTGTGTCTCGGTAAACGTGATTTGGTCCAGATCCACTTTTCTCCTGCGGAGAGCTAGAGGTCCTTATGCATCTAATTTGTATCATTTGTTTATAGAGATAAACAAAAAGTGTATGTCAGAAGAAAGAAACCCAAGAGAATGAATAAGCCCTTAATTATTTTCAAGAAAAAGTTCATAAATCAGTCTTTCCTGGGGAATGATTTACATTGTACTTCATAGGTCATTTCAGTGACTCACATCGTAACTGAAATGTGAGGTACATACACTAGTGGCAAATAAGGCCAGAATGGGAAAGTTTTGCAGAGAAAGGAGGAAGCATGGAGAAGAGGCACAGGCAGACTTGCTCTGAGGCTACGCTGTCCCCTCCCTCTGGGATCCTCCTGCCGCCTTCCCAACCTCAGGTTCCGCGACTGTGTGCGTGAAGCTTCAGTGCCGTCCCCCAGGTCACATGGAGGAGGTCACTGGGGTACTGTGGGAAGTTAAAGGGCAGTGGCATCTACATTTGAATTCGAGTCCTTCTTTCTCTTCTCTCTTCCTTCTGTACACCCAGTCCAAGGCTTCCTCTACTGCCTCTATGCAATGGAGGAGATGACCAAGTCCTTTCTCCAGGGCCGTAGATCCTCTCCTGAGCTGCCCTGCCTGCCGAGCATTTCTCTTGGAGACCATTCCTCTCTTCCAACGCAGCACGGTTAAACCTGCTCCTTGTATTGGCTGATCGCCCAGCTCTGTGCCTCGCTGTCGCTTTTCCGTCAAGTGCTGGAACTGTCACTTCAGCTGCGGAAGGCCGAACACAGGAGCTATCTTCAGTGTCCCCATCTATTTGGTCACTTGTCACAGGTGTGCTCTCCATGCTGTGTGGTGCCTGGGTGGGAGCTGAGACAGGCACGGTGACACAGGGCCCCACACTCAGTCCTGAAGACGAGGCTGCTACTCAAACCTCACCCAGTCACTGTGGTCTGGGTGTGTTTCGGCCACTGCACCTCCATCAGCTCAAGTGGCTCCGTAGCCTCTGGTCATCACTGCAGTGCGAGCCCTCACCCAGAGCCTGGTAAAGTGAGCCTGTCCACAACTGAAGCACAAACTACACGCTCCTGGCTGGCGGTCCACCGCCCCTTCCTTACAGGAGACCTTCCCGATGTTGCCTCTCAGCCTAGCAGGTGGCCCAACTCCTCCAGAGTGGACAAAATGTACCTTTCCACAATTACCTACAGCACAGGAGTGTGTAACTCCTCTGCCTGGAACATCACCCTGACCTGTTTTATTTTAGGAGAAAAAAAAAAAGCTCACAATTTTCTCACTTATCAATGAGCATATTTTAAAATGGAACGTATCGATTTCTGTTTGACTATAAGCTTCAGAGAGTTCAGTGTTCCTTACTGCTCATATACACTTGCATGTGTGCACACACACACACACACACACACACACACACACTCACACACATATGATTCAGATCATCATACTTCTTGTATAAGAAGCACATTATTAATTGGAAATTTTGTTTTATAATCCATCTGCATATGTAAATAATTACTTGTAAAATCTAAGTAAAAATTATCTATAACTTTCAAACATACCATCTAAAATAGATAAGCTATGCAGATAATAGAGAGGACACTGCAAAAACCCTTGCTAAAAGATGGTCTTGGATCCTTGCAGCCACTACTTCAATTCCTAGGTTCACTGAAGTTGCACGTGGAACTTTTTCTTTTGTGGGCCTGGGTTGTGATTGATTGTTTTTTCAACACAAACAGCAGTAGATTAGGAAATTAATTAAGGGAAGCCTGAAACACCTCCTCCCTTGCTTCACTTCCAGGGCTGCTAAGCAGATGCGGCAGCCTTGAGAAGAGACAGTTCCTCCGCAGTGGGAGCCCGATATAGACGACTGTGTGATGAGCAGCCTCAGGGGATCCACAGAGAAGGGATCGACTGCGACCCACTACTGAAGAGCACGTGGAGGAGTCTACTGCAGCTACGTCCTCCAGCTGGCAAACGAATATGTACCAAGTGAAAAAAGCTAAAAAACAAAAACTGAAATTAAAAAATAGAACACTGTAATAGAATAGGCTCTGGAAAAAAATATGACATAAAAATAATACATTTGGAGTTACAAATTTATAATTCCACATGAGATAAACTACCTTCTCATACTCTCACATGCTGCTTTGAAGTTTTTATTACATATATATGTAAATTGAAATATATTTAAAAATGTACTAAGGCACTCCTTGAAGATCTTTTGAGGGGGTGATACTTTAAAGTAAATCTAATTTTTTGTCATTTGTATATTACACCTTAATATGTATGGTATATAAGTTTGTGGCTACCTGTTTACTGCCACTTGTAAACAATAAAATTTTTTTCTTTAAAATAATTCTTTAGGGTATAAGTTCTAAAAGTCATTTTCTTCAGTCATTCATTGGTCTTTTGTTTCTCCAATCCTAAAATAGAATTTCATATATTTCTATCTTTGTTTAATCGACACATAATACTTTTATGTGTTTACGGGGCAGAGTGTGACACGTCAATAGATGCAGGCCATGTGTGACGACCTGATCAGGGTAACTGGCAAACACCCATCATGTCTTTGTGCTGGGAATGTTCAAAGTCCTCTCCACCATCTGCCTTGAACTCCACCTTTAACTGCTGGCAATCATTTCTGAATGTCCCCTGCTCTTCTTCAGTTCACATTATGACCTCACTTCCTCACAATTTCCTATACAAAATAATTGATGCTTGACTAATATCTGCTCGTGTCATGATGCAGTTATTTGGGCATGTGGCTCATTTGGTCTAACCTTAAGAGTAGGCCTCACGGCTTATGTTTTCAATTTAAGTCTGAAGTTAAAGAGAGAGAGAGAGAGAGAGAAGGCAGGTAAACGTGAAGAAAAATCCCTTATCTTCTCAAATCAAAACACCCAAAGTCCTTAAGCACTGCCTGATCATAGGCGTAGTTGAAGTCTAGTTAAAAGCCTTACTTGAAAACACCAGAAGAGCCATCCTGTCCACGGCCTTCAGGACCCCCCGAGGCTGACCTCTGCCCTGCCTCTGTCCCCTTCCCTCCACCCTTTCTGAAACCTTACTTCCCTATCCATAACTTCTCCCAGTCCCACAGACAGGCATGGGCTCTTCTCTCCAGTTTTGCTGTCTGCATGTGTTCTTCGTTTTTCCTAAACGCTGACATTTTTTCATGGGATAATGTTTACTGATCCTTACTAGGTGCCACTTTGTGGCCTCCTCCAGGATGTGGGTGGGATTTTTCCCACTGAGCCCTCAGGATACCTATCTGTGTTTTCTGTTTAATACTTAATCTCTCACCCACGTCTGCTTCGAAAGCCTAGATCTTATGCTGGTATCTGCCACCAAGAAAGCACTCACAAAAACTTTTTAAATGAAATAAAGAATGAAAGTATATTTTGGGGAATAAAGGGATGAGTTCATGTCCTCTGCGTCCCCTGCTTATACTGTATTTCTTTTTTCCCTGTGGCGGCAGCTGCTGACCTGAACGTGTGGCTCTGTGTGTACGCAGGCACTTCGGATGTGGAAGAAGCGTTGTTTGTTGGTGCTCGTTCTTGAAAGCCTCCCTCTCCACGGTCCGCGTGCCTGTGGCAGTGGATTTGGTGTGAGGGTCCCTGAGTTCTCCTCTCGGCCCCACTGTATACCGAGGTCCTTGCTCACCACTGAGTTCCAAAGCAAGGTGTCGGGATCACTTCCCCACCTGAGCTTGGCAGTCTCCTGGGTGGGGTCAGCAGCTGAAGGAGCCACCCCATCCCTGTGTCTCTTACACAGCCATCTGCACTAGAGGATCTTGGTATTTGGGAATGTAAAGCACCACTTCCAAAAAGTTAAAAACCTACCTGAATACCAATGAAGAGTAGATGTGTTGAAAGGTTTTCTGCAACTCTTTGACCAGTGATGGAACCAGTAAGAACAAGTAGAGTTTCATCCCAGAAGCTTTAAGAAAGAGAGAGTTGAATTGATCCACAGGAAACGCATTCAAAACCAGACTATGACAGAGACGGATAAATTCAATTCAGAATTTCTTGATCCTCATAGGACAACACAACCATAACCTGTCGGATTACATTTTACCACTGAACAGAAATCATAGTTAAACTGTAACTTCTTGGTACCTAAGCTCTATCCAAATAACACACAGCAAATTCAAGCATGTTAAAGTAAACACTAAAGGGGTTTGGGGAATAATCACCCACTATGGTATTTCCTTATTTCTAAGTTTTAGATGACTTTTTTTTTCCCCTCTGTAGTAACAACCATTTATTGCAACTGCTGTTATTTTCCATTTTAATTTTCATTTGTTCCTTTTAAATATACATGAGAGTAGAATATATTTTGACATATCATACGTCCATGGACTATAACTTTCCATTCTTGGGGTTGTACATGTTGGAAGATTCACTGGTCATGTATTCATATAAAACAGGAAGTTATTTCTCATTCACTCTATTGTCTTTTTGTTTTCTATTCACCTCCTTTTCCTTCATTTTTCTTTGTCTAATCCAATGAACTTATTTCTCCCCACCCCCATCAGTTACTTTAAAAAGTGCTACTCTTCCTAGTGACTCAACAAATTCAACAAGTCCAGAGGTGAACTTTCTCCTCAGAGCGTAAAGTAACCCATGGGACCTCAAAAGCAAAAGAGATCAGGCAGCTCAAACAAAAGCGTAAAGGCTCACACCTGAGGTGAATCCACCCAAGACTCCAGGGTTCTGCAAAGAAGACAAAGGACACCCTAAAAGGCGGAATTAGCCTTTCTGTGTTCCTCCAGGATGTCCAGTGTTGCTAGAAGTTTCCCTTCAGTCTCTTCCTATGATTTCCAGAACTCTCTGATGTTTCCTCTTAGTTTTTTTTTTTTTTTTTTTTCATTCATTGACCTCAAGGACTTAAGGTGAAATTTTACATCAACCTCAGCAAGTGGTGTCACCAAGAAAGGAAGCAGACAGGGATCAGACATCATTTTAGCGTAACACAAATCAATGACTTTTATAAAAATATGGAACGCTTCACAAATTTGCGTATCATCCTTGCGCAGGGGCCATTCTGATCTTCTCTGTATCGTTCCAATTTTAGTATATGTGCTGCCGAAGCGAGCACTAGGTGATTTTTCTTAATGGCAGTTGTCCTCTCTGAGAATTTGGTGAGAATATGGAGAACTCTCTCACAGCATTATACATAGTACTTTGGGGAGAACATGATCTCTGAAACCCACCGTAGGTTTCTAGCGATCCCTGAGCCCCAGGGTTTTTATTCTCAACGGTCGAAGTCCACGTGGAAGAGGTGATACTGGGTCACAGCCAGGGTTTCCTTTCAAGGAGAACATGCAGACACTCATGGTGTGGAGGGGGTCAGCAGACTCCTCTGGTCTGCACAGCAGGGGAGAAGTCTGACCATTTCCATCTGCCATCTCTAAATGACGGCCAGTCATGCCACCAGAGTCAGGAAGTTCCTGGACTGCAAGGCAGTAGGCTCAGTGGCTGGCAACCGTGAGGAAGTCTAGGTGAGATGAATGTGAAAATACCAGCAGGAAAGAGATGCTGAGGAGCACAGCGAGAGGAGTCTGCCCCTTCTTTAATATGCAGTGAAAATCCACAACTATATATAACTGATGATTTTTGTTCTTGTTTTGCAATAAACATTTCTGTCAGCTATGAACTTTTTAAAAAGGTATAATTTTCAATGTAAATAAAACCTGGAGTTTCAGTTTCCAAGAAAGGTGTTGATGAACATGTAAGTTGTGTGGGTCAGATTGGTGTTTAGCACTAACCGCCCACAGAGGAGGGGAATAGGGCCACAGGAGCGCCCCAGAGCCCTGAGCACCCAAGACACAGCTTCCCGGAAGCATCAGCAGCCACTTCATGCTATTCATTATTTTTGAGACTTGGCCCAAATATTATTTAATAGCTTTAGAAAAGGTCCATTCACACATCACTCAGTGAAACATGATGTTCATTTAGATCAATGGCTCATCTTTAAATGAATTTCACCAGCTTATTTTATTACAGGTTTCCTTATGCATCTGAAATAAGTGAAGCAATCGCTGTTCCTGCATGGGCTGCAGAATTTGTTGAGAGTCAGAGTGCTGGTGTCATTTCAGTGCCATCGAATGCTTTACAGGTAGAGTGAGTTAATTCCAAGAACCGTTCTGTTTTTCATCCAGGTCACAGAATCATAGGAAGGCCTCTGCAAGTTAACTCTGCCAACAGTGAAACCCAATTGTCAATGCTGTTATAAAATTATTAAAGTTCAATGTTGAAGATAAGTTAATGTGTGTGTGTGTGTTTGTTTGTTTCTTCTGATACTACATAACATAAATTCTGGTCAAGCACAGCATTATGGTAAAACAATGTTTATGCCAAATTAAGAAACCTGTGGGTTCATTTGTAGTATACACATAATTTATAATTTCATACAAATAAGCCTCAATATTTGATCAAATGTGGAATGATGACATATATTTTGATATCCACATGCTTAGAAGACATTAACATCAACAATTTGGACAAAAGTGGTGTGGAATAAAAATATTTTGTATTTTTTCTATGTTGTCCATCACCAATCAGGTGAGCCCAAAAATACCTCTGAACTTTGGTAACATGATCCTCTATATTTTGATTAGCATTTTGCTGAAAATCAGTTAAAATCTTCAATTAGATTGTTCAATGATTAGAATAGCAGATATTATTCCCTTATGAAGCTACTAACAAATTGCAATTATTTAAAACAAAATTACCAAATTGAAAAATGGTCTAAATTAATTATAAACAAGCAAGAGATGAACCACACAAATGAAGTGTAAGAAATCATAGAGTGTTCAACATTTAAATGTGGATTCCATACAGCCACACCCTGCTGATGGACACCTCAGTCGATGATGGACTGCAGTTCAAGGACTGTGCCACCTGTGTGGCAGTGATGTCATACCATCTCAGTCCTGCACCCTCCCACTTCCTTTGGGCACGACATTGCCCAGTGATTAATTCCTCAGCACTTAGTCCCACTGTTAAGCCACATGTGACTATAATTGCATTTTGGAATGAATTGACTTAGTATAAATATTGCTTACAAGAGTCTTATTTTTAAATGAATAAAATTATATTTTGTAACAAATTAAAGTGAATTTAGAAGGGTTACGAATTTTCAGTGCCCAAATTTAATTCCTGTAAAATATATTCAAAAGAATCTTATGGAAATATTTATTGAGTGAAAGTATCCTAAATGAAACGACATGAGAAAATTAAATTAAATATTTTAATACAAAGACAAATCATAAATGAGAATATCATCCTGCTAAAACAATTTGTGCTTACCAGCTACCTCCGCACCTAACATGATGTATTTTATCATTATTAAATATCAATCATACACACATTTCTTTCCTTTGTCCGCTGACACCTGCCCCCGTGGTGTCTCAGAAACAGCGAGCATAAAGAGTGTCCCAATCCCCACTTCTAACATTGGGGTCTCATGAGGAGCCGGGGCTCCCGACAGAGCTGCCTGAATCCATGTCCGGCACAGGACAGAGACAGGATGAGGCCATCACGCCTGGTAGTGGCAGAAAACAAGGAAGTCTCATCAGTAAACGGTAAACAAAGCTCTGTGTTGATGGGCGTGTCACAGGGACACGGGAGTCAGACAACGCAGCACCCAATGGTCACAGCTGCAGCAGTCTGAACAACCAAATAAAGCAGTTTTGGACTGTGACCCAAAGCATAACACAACATCCAAACACACTGAAGCCCATGCTCGGATGAGTGAATAGGGAGAAATCTCCCACACGGAATTCCAGAATGCTCTATGCACTCCTCCTCCTCAGTGGCGGTGGTGAATGGTGATTTCCAGGGCAATGCACAGGCGTGGAAGATGTGGAAGTAGACCTGCAGATGTCCACAGCTCCCAAGGTCAGGAGAGAGAACAGCAGAACTCCTGTCCATAGCACGTCCCGCTGGAATGATGTAAGACTGGTACTGGACCTCTGTGTTTTCCCTCCCAAAAGGCGTAACCCAAGTCGAATCAGGAGCAAAACACCAGGCAAATTCTAGCAGAGAACTATCCCACAGAAGACCTGATGACCCTCCTCGGAATATTCAGGGGCATCAAAAACAGTCTAAGGCATTGCCACAGCTACAGGAGCCTAGAAACAGAACGCAGGTGACACCCTCAATGGGATCCAGAGTAGAAAAGAGCATAATATACTAAGTAAAGTGGTCCAAACAAGCTACAGACCTGCATTAATAATAATGTATTAATATTGGTTCATTCATTGTAACAAATGTAATATAATATGACTATAGGGAAACTGGGTAAGAAAAGGAGGTCATGACAACTGGCCAAGAGATTTTAATTTTCCTATAATTCTAAAACTATTTTTAGAAATAAATTCTATTGTTAAAAACAATTAAAGTTCGTGTGTAAAGTTACAGATTTTCACTGCTGCTTCAGCTCCAGCATTGCTCAGCCATGTGCTGGCTGCTTCCCCAGGTCCTTTGACCAGAGGTCCCAGGGTTCTGTATTTCATTTTGTATTACTAAAGTGCTTCAGAATTTCTCGCAGAAAGTAATCCCAAATTTATAGAAACACAAGTAAGCCATGATTCTGAACTGTCTAACCCTCAATAAATGGATACTTTGTTTAAAAAAAAAAAAAAAAACTCATGGTCTAGAAAAAGATTTGATTTCTAATTTAGTCACCATAAAATGAAACTTTGATGGTAATTTTATTTAAAAAATTAAAACAACTGTACTATGTCTTCCATAGAAAATCCTACTAAGACATAATTATGAATCTCTGCATATTTTTCCCCCTTGAGCAAATTATTTTTGCTGGATTCATTCTTGATTTTAATGAAACATATTCAGTGAGAGGGCTGGGTCTTGCATGGAAATGAACATAGTTGGTGACTACTTCAGGAAAAAAATATCTATGTTCATTGTCTTAGTATCAAAAACGATGACTACTTAATGAATATTAGTGCATCCATTTTATTTCCAATTAATTTTGTTTGAGGCATCTTACCTCTTTTCTTTCGCAGTGAGGATATTCCCATTCCTGATGTTTCTCATGTTGACATATATAAATAGGTCAGCCCAAGTCTTTCTCAGTCATCTCTTTGTGCCTTCATTCAGAGCAGCTTTCTTTAACAAAGATTACCTCACTAATGCCACTATTTCTTACTTGCAAATATTTTATGAAGAGGTACAACATTCTTTTAGTTGTAATTTGACTTGCTTCTCACTCAACGACTTCTTGATAATACTCTCGATCATTTAAACATAATCTTATCACCTTAACATAGTTTGGTATTGCTCATCTTTATAACTAATGAAATGTTCTGCACAACGTAGCAGACTTCACAGAAAATGACTGGGTTGGTGGGGGGACAATATGAACCAAAACCTCTGAGAAGAATATCTGCAATGGTAAATTTGAGGTTAGTGAAGTCATCTTGCTATATAACATGAATGAACCGCTACAACCCTATGATAAGTAAAGAACACCATGCACCAAAACCACATATTTTTACAATTCCGCTTCCTTGAACTATCTGTAAAGAACAATATATAGAGGAAAAATTCCACTCTTTGTGTCTGTGATCCAGGTGGAAGGAGGGAGTCTCTGGAAATGGATACAGCGGATCTTCAGAGTGAGTGTTGAAAATGTTACATCTGGATTATGGTAATGTTTGCATAACTCTGTAAATTCACTAAAATTCTTTGAATTGTATCCCTGAATGGTAAATTTTATGGTATGCAAATAATGCCTCAATAAAGCAGTTTTTAAAAAATGATGTTCATCAAGATGGTGGTGCAGGCAGGGGACTTCAGTCAGTTGGCCTTGTCCTCATGAATGTGGTCACTTGGAAGTTGTCATGGGCGCTTGCCTCTGAGCCTGCTCTTTAGAGGCAGTACTGACCTTTGCAGGAGATAAATTGCAAGAAGGTGTGGACCCTGAGCACTTGATAGAAACTGCACTTTCCAGTGGGTAATTCTGTAGAAAAGTTAAGAAGTTATCTCGGCTCTTATGATGACTGTCTTTTTTATTCAGCCACTGCCCCTTCATTCCATCAGTGCTGTATGACAACTTAAAACATGAATAACCCTTCATATTTCTTCTTTTCCTACTTTAATGTCAACAAGAGGTTTGGATGCCCCTTTTCATTAACACAGAGTTCTTTTCTTTTGTACAAGAGACTACTGAGTTCCAGCAATTAGTTATAGAAAAAGCTATGAAATTTTGATATTTCCAACTGAACCGGAGCTCCTGACCTGTGAATAAGTAAATGTCACTGATGGATGAAAAATCAATAAAGAAAAATACAGGGAATGGCTTTGCTGCAGGAGCGGATGTTCTTTAGCAACCTTTAATTTCTGGATATTTATGGAAAGCGTCATGGATGTGAGACAAGGGCATTATTTGCTTTCTGTACTAGTAGGTGAAAGGATCAGAAAGGAGCCAGTTAATAAAAAGTTAAAAAATAAAATGTCCCATACTGAGAAATTGAACATATCAACCATGAAATTGTGTTAATTTGATAATTAAAGCGTCTTAGTTCAAATGTAGATCCCAGACACTTTGAAAATGGTGACAAAATAATTAGAAATGAAGGCACATTAAACACGCATTAATAGCTGAAACGGACAAAGTGTAAAGCTCCCTCCAGAACAGGCCTCTTGGAGAGTGAAGAGTGATTGTGCAGAGACCTGTTATTCCCTGAAGCCAAGCAGGCATGGAAGGAAGACCAGGAGAGCCTCTGCTGTCTCTCTGGAGTCCTGACGGGCACAGTCAGGAGCAGGAGGAAGGTGAGCCTGCACCCGCCCCTCTCCCTGCACACTCTTACTCTCTCCACTCCCCGCCCTCCTTCACCTTCAGTCTGCCTGGGGCCTCTCTCCAGGCTGCCTGGGTCTGTCCCCCCGCACGCCTTCCTTTCCTTTCTTCTCATAAAAGCATTCATTAAGGCAAGAAACCTCTTGAGAAGCACAGAAACCAAGGGTTTAGTTTTTGTGCTGAATTCACGAGGTAGAATCAAAGAAAGAAAACCCACGCATGGTTTCTTTACAGCTCAAGTGCGGTGGCCAGCTTAGGAGCAGGAGGCAGGCCAGGGAGGAGGAGCAGAGCTCAGGGAGGAAGGGAGCTCATCACCAGGCCTGGTACTCCAGCCAGAGCGTGAGCTGCTGTTGTGCAGTTTCTGCTGGGTAATTGGTTCTCTGGCTTCGTCTCTTTCCCTTGAGGAGTTTAAATTTTTCCTTTTAAAACTGTAATACAGTGATGAAGTCAGTGGCCCAGTGTTTTTCAAAAGTAGATTTTTAACATAGTTTATAGTAGAGTTAGAAATGAAACAGGCCCAATTCATGCCAGGTCTTCTCTGTGTATAAAGCATTCAGGGATGCATATAGCTAGCTGCTAATTTGTAATGAAGAGGAGAAAAGGGTAAATAAATGTTTTAATATCGTATGGTATACCAAAGCAATAAGCATCAGGTCATTTTATACTCTTGAAACAATCACTTCATTTAGTACCACTCACCAGTTCCTGACATATGGTACACTTATTATTTCTATTTTTGTTTGTTCTGTGGATAAGGAAATTGAAGTTGAATCGTTTTTGCTGGGTAATTTTTAGACCTGAAAAAATAAATTTCTTCATCTTGCAAAATGAGAATGGAGGTCCGGAGTAATTTAGTCTCCTCTCCTATGCTACTAACTAGGGACAAACTTGAAACTAAAACACAGACCTTCCCACAAAGAACTCTGACCTCCAGACCAGGGCACTGATTGATTTCGCACAACAGGGATCCAACCGGCACAGAAAACTAAATATCCTGGACAGTTTGCTTTGTATTTAAGGAGGCTGTGAAGCAGCGATCCTTACACACAACCTGTTTTGGATGATACTGGCTAATACCAGCATTTCCAGAATGTGGTAAAATCAGGAGTGGAAGGTAGAGGTGGTGGAAAGTGTCAGGACAGCAGTTAGTAACAGAGGCTTGGTAAGAAATATCAAGGCGGGTCCTTCCTCCCTGTCTCTCTTGAAACCATTGCTGAGTGCAACCAGTATTCCCCTTCCATTGCACCTTCTCATTCCCTATTAAAATTAAGATCAACTTAAGAAGGGTGATTTGGAAATCATTGCCCTGGATTGTCACAGTAGTACCCACAGACCTTGAGGCCGGCAGTGGGCCTCTGTCCCAGTCCTTCTCCATTGTCATGTCTGGCTATAGATGGAGGTCACAGTATGGCTTTCCCCCTAGAAGAGCAAATCCTTATTAGCCTTCTCCTTAATTGATCCTCATGTTCAGTGCTTTATTTTTATGATGCTTCCCAAATAAAGTGCATGACATGGTGTGTTATGAAGGTGGACTTTCTAAAAACAGTTATTTCTTGCTTCCTTCTTGTGGCTTGAGCCAAGTTATCTAGCCTCTCTGTGCCTCCATGTTCTCCTCTATGAACGAGCTGGCAATGATGCTGAACCCAAAGACCTGTCATCACCATCAATTAGTCTAACATGCTGAGCCCTTGGCGGAGCAACTGGTAGGTCATCAGGCCCAGGCAAGCGCTTCTTGCAGCAAGAATGCCTAAGTTGTGAATTAACCAGAATGGCACCACCGCCTTTTAGAGCAAGCTTCTCTGGTGGCCATCGACGGCCAACAGTGATAGTGAACAGTCTGCTCCAGTGACTCCCCAGGAGTGTCCCCGTTAACTTCCAATCCTGAGTGCTTAGGGTTTCACCTCCCAGAAAGTGGGACTCAATCTCAGACCTTGTTCTTTCAACGTCAGGGCTCAATCTGAGATGCTCGTAGATTTTTTGATGCTAGTGTTTGAAACCAGTGTTCCTTGGAAATAGTTAACATTTGGGAGGTTATCTTTATTATGGAAATTAATATTCTCACTGTTTTATTCATTAATATTTTAATATGTTTATGATTAGACTCAACCCAAACCAATTTCCAAATCAAATCTGTCCCTCAGTAATTTGATTTGTCAGAAAAGAGAACAAAAGCATTACCAACAGGGTACTTTGAATGAAATTATAATTAATTAGGCATTTGAAAGCACTAACTAATTTTGGGTGAGTAATTAGATGACTAATTATATTGAAAACAGAACTGTGTGCTTAATTAGATGACCAGAGCCAGTGCCACCCTTAGAGAATTTTTTGGAATACTGAAATTTAGGAAATGTGGATGCAGCAGGGTCACCTATTGTAAAAAATGATACCCACACGTGTGCTTAGAGCCTATTTGGACTCATTTCCACCACATGTCCACGATCAAGGCCTCTGTCCTAACCCATGACCTCCAACTATCCTCTGCAGATCTATTGGTATTTCATCTCTTTCTTTCCCATCACACACACACACACACACACACACACGTGCACCTGCACCCCCTCCCCATAAACCCTAACCTCCTCCCCCTGAACCCTAATTACTTCTGCTTAGGTTTGGAATATCCACAACGATGAATTAAATAAGAAGAGAAATAACACATTGATTTGCCACAGATAAATCTTAATCCATCCTGGAGAAATATCCCAGCTGGCAGCTTCCCCTTTGAAAAGGCACCGCCCAGGGTCCGCGTGGACGTGGGCAGCCTTGAAGCAGTCAGCAGTTCCGCTGCCGGCAGCTGGTTCTAACTAGCACCTATTTGGCAGAGAGCTACACTCAGGATTTCTGGTTTTAAGTTCAAACCAATATTTCATAGCAATTGTGCTGTCAGAATTCAGGTCAGGAAGATGGCAGATGTTAATTTAAAACAAAGGAGCAAAAACAAACTCTTCACTCTTTCTTTTTTTATCATCGAATTGGCAGCTCTACACACATTCTGAACACAAAATAAACGACAAAGGGGCTGAGACGCCTGGAGCGGAGGAGGCGTTCACGAGGTGTGCTTCTGTCTGGTGGATGCTGAAAAGGCTCTACGGTCTGACCACCTCAGGTGGGAAAGTGATGGTATGACCCAAAATAGCTGTCGCTTTTCTTTATCCCAAAGAGCAACTCAAAATGTCCCCAATTTTCAAGGTCATGCTTTCCCTCTTGTCCACGCTATCCAGTGGCTATAGATGAATTTGCAGAGAAAAGATGGTCACTCTAGTCTCTTCTCTGTACTTCAAAAGAGCAGCTTTCAGGATGCGTGGCATCTGTAAGAAGGTGCTTATTCATACCTGGAACCCAGGGAGAGACATGTCTACTCTGCCGTTGACATTGTTTTATAGCAATTGCAAATTTTAGGAAAGAGTCTGCCCTTGCACTAAGGGGACAATGTGAATATCTGGGTGTATGTGACTAACTTTACTTTTATCCTTCTCTCCCACCTCCACTTCCAGTTCCTAAGTCAAAGAAAGACCTCCCACTGGACATCATCCTGAAACAGATTTCTGTGGGGAATCACACCTCTGACATACGGTCATTTTGCACTAGCAATCCATTATGAGCAAATTTTAGAGTACTTCATATTGAAAGTGATTTTTTCACACTAATGCAATTATTAAAAATTTATCTGCTGATCACCTGTATATCTTCTTATGGGAAGAAGTATCTGCCCAGTTCCTTAACCCATTTATTGATTGGGTTCTTTGTATTTTTGGTGTATTTTTTTAAGGTAATTAGTGCTCTGTCTGAAGTGTGTGTGGAAAAGATTTTCTCCCACTCTGTAGGCTCTCTTTTCACATTATTGATGGTTTCCTTTGCTGAGAAAAACCTTTTAGTTTGAATCTATCCCATTTATTGATTCTTGCTTTTATTTCTTGCACTATGGGAATCTTGTTAAGGAAGTCTCGTCCTAAGTCAATGAGATGGAGATTCGGGTCTACTTTTTCTTCTGTTTGGTGAAGGGTCTCAGGTCAAATTTCTAGGTTCTGGTTCATTTTGAGTTGAGTTTTGTGCAGGTTGAGAGATAGGGGTTTAATTTCATTTTACTGCATATAGAAAAAAAATCTGTTTTATTTTTCAAATCAGTTGCTAATTATTTAACCAGTGTTTGAAGATTATCAAGGAATTCTCTGTTTGATCAATATTTCGTTTCAATGACACCAATAAACTTGGGCCGGGGTTCCTCTGGCGCTCCCGCACTGACCTCACAGGTGCACGGTAGACCAGCCCTGCCTCTCGGCTCACAGGTCTGTGGTGAGATGGTCTCCTTGGGGTTGCTGCTTACTTTACTTACTTTTGCTGACCTTTTCCTTGCCCAAGAAAACGCTAGGAATGTGGGCTCTCCACCTGGGGACACGGAGACATTATTGACTTTAGATTAGGTGCTCTGGAGGGTCCTGCGGCATATCAGGCTTCCTCATCCTGCCCGGAAAGGACCTCCCTCCAGGGCCAAGGGGGGCACATTGCTGGTTGCCAGGCACACAGTGCTGCACTCAGGAAAGCCAGTGAGTCCCTGCCTCTGCCAGGTCAGCCTGGGGCAGATAGACGCTCTTTAGAGTGTGTTTACTCCTTACTGAGAAAAAAGAAAAGACAACTTTGAAAGAGGAATATAGATTCTACTGTAGTCTTGTGTGGAAACAAGGTCAACTTTGGAAACACACACAACCCAGGGCTAAGGATGGTTCTCGCTGGTTGTCTTCTCATGTTCATGTCCCCCAGGTTTGGTCAAATAATGCACTCTCTCTCAGCTATGAGGAATCTTACCGTGCCCCCCACTTCAGCAGGCTGGACATTGTTTCCATGCTGAATCAGAGAATTGTTAGAAATTTCTAACTGATGTTGTCAGAGAGGCTGACGATCTGAATACACAAATTCAGAAATCACACGCTTTGGCTTTTTTAAATGGTCTAACTTTAGGAGCCACCGATTGACACCTTTTCAGAAGTCCATGGTAATTGAGTGTACACTGAGCAATTCAGGAAAAAGAAAAACTAGTTTGATTTATTATTGATCAAAAGTTATCTTAATACTATGGATGGAATATGTGTTGCTTTGTAATCTGAATAGCATGTCTATTTACAATACAGAAAGAAGAAAAATTAGTTTGCGATTTATTGTCGATCAAGAGTTAATACTATTGATTTACTGTGGAATGGCATGTAAACTGTGTGGTGTGTTTATTTGCATGAGTGCATGTGTGTGCTCATGTGGATTGCTCCCGTGCGTGCTTATGTGACTTGTACGTGTATGTGCTGTTTGCTAAAAGCATGTACTAAGGCATACATAATGCAGTTGACATCTGTTCTCCAATCTAAAGCAAAAATATTTCTTTTAAATTGTTATGCCTCTTTTAACACTTCCTACGTCTAATTTTATGTGTTGCTAATTATGGAATTCTACTCGGTGATATAATTTGTATTGGGGAACCAACTTCTCTAGATTTTTGGTATGATACAGTGGAAATTTTGCCAAAATAAATGCATAAGCACATACTTTAAATTGCACACTTAAGCTAACTAACTGGGATGGCTATATTCATTTGACCTGTTAATACCTACTTTGTGGTCTTTGCAGAAAGGATATAAGTTTATCTTGGCTTCAGGAATTCATGTTCCAAGAGAGTTACTTCTGTTTGTAATGTTTTGTGATTTGGAATACAAAGTATGTTTGCACTGCAGTTTATTCATATGGACATTCGCTGAAGTCAGGGCTCTGACAAGCAGGGGAATTCCGTCAACAAGTTATATTTCAATATGTGCTCACAAAACACGTGAGCTTTAAGAAAATGAACTGAAAGACGGGAATGAAGATAAGGGCATCACACTTGGTATTTTTTAAATTTTTTTTATTTGTTCTAATTAGTTTTACATGTTTTACCAAAAATTTTTAGATATAGATGGCTAGTGAACTGTATTGCTTCTAAAATTATTTGAACTAAGATTACAATGACTTGATTATGTTTTATTGCTGTATAGTGTATGGTGATATGATAGCAGGCCATTAAACCTATAAATGGGTAAATTCTTCATAGCAATTTATTAACTAGTCCCCAGTTAGACTCACATAGATCTCAGAGGCTGGGAAAACAGGTGCCAGATGACTTGTTCCCAGTACAGTCCAGCTGTCACTCTAGGGTGCATGTAGGAGGGACTGAATGATTTGATTCTCTGCAGTGTGTCACCTGACTCTCATGCCCCTGTTGCTAGGCACTCACGGCTGTGACACAGGTGGGTCAGTACTGGCTTTGTACCCCACCAGACCCGAGCTGTGCCTGCTGCCAGGGTGGCTCCTGCCCTTCCTATTAGATGAGAGGACAGGAAGGCTGGGAAGGAATTTCGAGTTGAACTCCTCCCTTCACACCAGGCAGCTACATTCCACACCATCCTTGTGCAGATCAGAAGTACCCATTTTTTTCAACAGGAATCCTTCAAAGGGAGGAATGTGTGCTACGTCTAAAGTTAAAAATAAGACAAAACAAATATTCCAAGCCCTATAAATGAAGGAAAAGGAGATGGACAATCCAGATCATCCAAGTGAATTCTCACCGTAGTCTTGGTCCAATAAAATGCAACTGATGGCATCCTCGAGTCGAGATTGCAGCCTTAATCACGCTTTCTAAAAGCAGGACCAGTCAAATTATATCAACAAAAGATTCTCTTTATTATTGTGGATGAACTTGGCCAAGGAATCTGAAAGGATCTGAAGTGCCAGAGACACAGCGTGGAGTACAAAGGCTTCACAGTTGGTCAGTTTTGCAAGTAAAGAAATTAACTAGATTCAGAAAAAATAATAGAGCAAAGAAAAGTTTGAGATCCATCTGTCCTTGGTCTAGAAATAAATTATCTAGATGTGTGTTAGACTTGAACATCCCAGGAGGAGAGGACCTAGCAGTGTAAAAATCATGCAGTTCCTCCTCTCAAAGAAGCAAACAATTCAGGATGAGAGAAAATAATATACAGAGGTGACATAAGGGAAGGGGGATTCAGGAAAGGGTTGTCTGTACCGAGTATAATAGTGTCTGTGCTAATGCTTAAAAATATAAAATAATTCAAACTAGGACATTGGCTTTATTGTATTTGTATCTTTAAAATACCACCATAATACTGTTATTCACGCTGGTGTGCTGTATTAGGTGGGTGTGAACATTCTACCACAAATGAGCTGTGAGATAACAGAACAGCTATTGTGTTCCCGTTTTACAGAAAAATACGTTGAGGACCTCTGAAGCCAGCCTGCTGTGTTCCAGAGACCACTGTTGCCATGGTAGCCGTCAGGTGCATTCCTGAAGACAAAAAGCCTGGCTAATGACAGTGCCGGATCCCGTCACAGCTTCTGGTCATCCAGCGAACTCTTACCCTAATTGTGGGCTTACCACAGTTCGGGAGCTTGCAGTCAGACAGGCATTTACAGCCCAGTAACCTTGGTCACGGTGTTTATCAGCACTTACCTCCTTTGTACCTCAGTTTCCCAATCAGCAAAATGGCACAACATTGCTTGTTTCACACATTCCTTGGGAGGATTAATGCCATGTATGGAAACTACTCCACACAAAATAGCCATTCAAGTAAGTCAATAAATAAAGGTTTTGATGAAAAACCCATGTCTTCTGATTTCTAGGTGAGAATTCCTCCAATAATTATGCTTCTTATATTTTAACATGTAACAACTCCTTATAGACATATAATTTAAACATTTTTCATATATAAACACCGAGACACACTTTCTTCACACATGTAATCAGCAAGCTTACACAAACACATACATGCACTACTTTTTAAAAATGTTGTAATTTTGCCCAGTCAGTATTTGCATGGTAACTCCAGCTGAAGAACAAAGTTTTGCTGTTGAAATAGCCTAAATGACATTTCTTGGAGTTGCCCAGTGGTGGAGTATATAAGATCCAGTTATTTGATTTCATCAAAACTGAAATTTATAACAAACATTGAGTTAGCATGCAAAAACATTTCTTTTTGGAAATACGTAACAATGGCTTTAGCCTTGTGTAGGAAACTTCATATGTAAGGTATTAAATTAAAGGTAGTAAATGACAACAAAATAAAAAGAAAGAAGAAATTTCATTGTCAACACAAGGAAAAAAAAGAGTCATTTTGGGGGCAGAGGAGGGAGGAAGCTTGGTTTTTTAAATGTGACTCTTAGCTTTGATAATGCAGGTTTTCAATAGATAATCTCTTCCAAAAGAAGTTCAACCAGATGAAAAGCATTCAAGATGTGTGTGATTAAAAGTATCAGCAGCCTAATCCATCAATGTGTATTTGGGATATTTCTGATACGCCCATAAATAAATTCTTTCCAGATCCTATTCACGAGAAGCTACAGCGTTTACATTCATTCGTTTCCCCCTCTAGCCAGCTGACAAATATTTGTTGAGTAAATACTGATAACAATGTGCACCAGGCACCGAGTAGCCCTGTTCTTGCTTTGGAGAAATTTAACGTGCATGTAGGTTTGGACAATAAATGTCCAAGGACAAAGTGCACAATGGTGAGTGTCGAGAAGCCTTGGGAAGAGGGGAGCAGCTCCAGTCCAATGCGGGGCAGCGGCTGGACTGGTTGGAACAGCTTTACCAACGTCAGGGGGCCATCCTGCGAGGAACAGCAATGGGATCACTGAGGTTTCCGAAAACAGACTTTAGACACGCGTGGCTCCGTCGCTCATTCTTTCAGCTCCATACACGCACCTGGCATGCTGCCTGTGCTGTCAGGACAACACTGAATCAAGCACAAGCAAATTCCTGCCTTCACAGAACTCACCTGCGGTGAGGGAGGAGGAAGATGATAAATGCATACATGCAAAATAAATACATGATATATGCTATACGTGCACATAGCATGCTACAATAAGACTGAAAATTTTAAATACGGTGTCAAGGAAAGGCCTCACTGATGTGACATTTGAGTACAGACCCACCAGAACAGTGTGTAGCAGGTAGGAGTCACAATGACATATGAAGAAGAGAATTTCAGTGGGAAGAGGGGCTCGGGCAAAGGCCTTGGGGTGGGGACATACTTGGAGTGTTGGAAGGTCATCGAGGTGTCAGTGTAGCTAGAGGAAAATGAGCAAGAGCTGGAGGACAAGAGTGGTGGGCAGAAAGATGGAGACATCAGAAACAGAACTAGGGGAACACAGAAGCCATTTTAGAGACTGGTTTGTCTTTGAATTTGGAGTTCTCTGAGGATTGACCAGAAGATGACTTGATCTCAGAGTAACAGAAGGGTCCCCTGACTCCTCTGCCCAGCACGTGCTCCAGGGGCAGGTGGAGGCTAGGAGGCTACTGGAGCGTCTTGTGAGAAAGAACAGTGGTTGGGACCAGAGCAGTCTTGGCAGAGGTGGTGAGCAGAGGCCAAGCTCTGGATCCCTGGAGGCAGAGTTGGTGGCGTTTGCCGATGAGGTTGAGGTTACCAAGGAGGCTGGGAGAGTTTCAGATCTGAGCAAGGAAGGGAAGGCGCTGTCATTAGTGGGAAAGAGAGGTCTTATGGGAAGCAGGCAGGGCCAGGTGAGGAATATGGATGCTTTGAAGCCTAGAGGGTTCCCTTCGCTCAGTCATAATATGCCTATTATTTACTAATAAGTCACCCAAGCCTACAAAATAAGTGTGCTGGGTAAACTGATAGTTAAGAACTTGACTTCTCTGCATAA